>NC_062218.1:136945606-137545606 GCF_902686445.1 Sciurus carolinensis | reverse complement strand
CAGTTCCATCTGCATAGAATCGCATGCACATGGCTATGGAGACACTTACAGATATATTGAGAAAACACACCCTATAAACCACAAAAGATTAAGAGTGACTCTCTACCATATGATCTCTCTTATTATATTTTTGGACACTACTGAGAATTGGGAAAACCTCATTATTAATTTTATAATCACAAAACAATTAAAGCTATTTCTTAAAGGAAGAAAGATTTCAATGGAATTCTACTGCAAACAGGATAAAAGTCCAAACTAGCATTTCAGGTCCTCACCCGCCCCCCATTGCTTTTTCCCCATCCATGACCCCCATTGCTTTTTCCAACATTACCTTCTTCTGTATTCCTGGCACACACTCTAAACTGCAAACACAGGAGACACTGTGCCCTGAATTCAGTCTTCAGAGTTCTACTTCCAAGCTTGGTCTCCCTCGTTCTCCCAGCAGCCTCTTGAGGACTTCTCAGGTTCCCCAAACCCTTCCCTTAGAACCAACCCTATTGTAAACTCCTGCAACCTCCATTTCCCAGGACTGGGTAACATAATTAGGTGTCTGTTTTTCTCTCCACCACTAAGTGATAAGTTCTTCAAAGGCAGGTTATGTCTTCATAGAGTACCTGGCTCACAGCTTCCAGATATTCAATAGATGTTTACTGACATCAACTGTAGAAGGGCAGAGCATGATAGAGCTGCAGGCTTTAAGGAGGTGGGACTCGAAGTGGGTTCAAAGGAGGGGTAATATTTAGAAAGAAATGGTGGCCAATCATGGTATCATTGTATGTTAAAACACAGACTCCTTCCAACATCACTTCGATGTTGATTGCTTAATACTACAGGGTGTACTCATCCTTAAAGTTCTCTTTTAAATGAGAAAGATATCTTCTTATTTTGCATTTACATTCTTAAGTGAAAAGAAGAGCATGTTTACAACTAAAAAGTAGTTTTAACCAGGTGCGTTGGTGAACACCTATAATCCCAGCAACCTGGGAGGCTGAGGCAGGAGGATTACAAATTCAAGGCTAGTCTGGGCAACTTAGCAAGATCTTGTTTCAAAATTAAATTTTAGAAAAGGGCTTGGGATGTAGCTTAGTGGTACAGTGCTTGCCTAATATGTACAAGCCTTGGGTTTAATCCAACACTGGAAAAAAAAAGTTATTTAAAAATTAAAGTGCCAAGGGTGGTGGTGCGCACCTGTAATCCCAGCAACCTGGGTGGCTGAGGCAGGAGGATCACAAGTTCAAGGCCAGCCTCAGCAATTTAGCAAGACCCAAAGCAATTAGTGAGACCCTGACACAAAATTAAAAAAAATAAAATGAGCTGGGGATGTGGCTTAGTGGTTAAGCATTCCTAGGTTCAATTTCAAGTATGAAAGAAGAAAGAAAGAAAGAAAGGAAAGAAAGAAAGAAAGAAAGAGAGAAAGAAAGAATCATTAGAAAACAAAATTGAAAAAAAAAATGAAAAAAAAAAAAGAAAACAAAATTGAAAGACAAATGACAAGCTGGGAAAATACAACATGGTAAAGGGTAAATAACTACATATCAACAAGAAAAATTTTAACAAATGGATAAAGGGGGAAAGGTAATTCACAAAAGAACAACAATAAATAGGCAACAAATAAGACAGGAAATGCTTAACATCACAATAATAAAAATGCAAATTAGAGCAACATACAACATTTTTTATTTGTTCTTAGTTATACATGACAGCAGAATGCTCTTTGACACATCACATATAAATGGAGTATAACTCCTCATTCCTCTGGTTGTACGTGATGTAGAATAACACTGGTCATGTATTCATATATGCACATAGGGTAATAACATTTGGTGGGGGGAGGGGGGTTACCCGTGGATTGAACTCAACCACTGAGCCACATCCCTAACCCTGGTATTACAGACAAATTAAAAGATACTACTCAATACCAAGGAGGGAAAGATAGGGAGGGTAGCTTTTCTGGAAAGCAATTTAGCAAGTTGAAACAATTAATTTCCTTTGACCTAGTAATTCTACTGGTAGGATTCTAGGCTCAGGAGTTAATCAGAAAGGTGAACAATATTTATATATAAGAAACCCAATTTGGGTTGGAGATATAGCTCAGTTGGCAGAGTGTTTGCCTCCTCTGCACAAGGCCCTAGGTTCTAATCCCCAACACCACACACACACACACACACACACACACACACAGGCACATAGAAAAAAAGCGCAATTCACAAGAGTTAAAAACAGAAACAATATAGACAATCAAGAATTATAAAAAGTGTAATACTACACTTATTTAATGCTATCATTAAAATCCTGTTTATGGGGTCATGGTTGTGGCTCAGTGATAGAGTGTTTGCCTAGCACATGTGAAGCACTGGGTTTGATCCTCAGCCCCACACACAAAAATAAACAAATAAAATAAGGGTATTGTGTTCATCTATAACTAAAAGTACTTTTTAAAAAATCATGTTTATGTATCTATATCTACCTAGCTATATAGATAGGTGCTGGGATTGACTCCTGGGCCTTAGTTATGCCTGACTCCTCTCTACCACTAAGCTATACCCCAGCCCCTAAAATCTCATATATTTAAAGGATATTGTCATTGGGAGAAATGTTTAAAATATAAACTGAGAGGAAAATTTAAATTTTATGCATGTTGAAGACAGAAAATTGCCTCTGGGGACTGGGATTGAAGGAAGTGGGGAACTCTTCATATTTCATTGTTATCTCTTTTCAGCAAATAATAGTACTGGCTATACTAATAATAATAATTTGAGTGATTACTATGAGTCAAACATCATTCTAAGTGCTTATCTCTCACATAATCTTCACAATAACCTGAGATAAATACTATTCTCATACACCTACTCTACAGGTATGAAAACTGAGGCACAGAGAGGTCAATTGATTTACCCAAGATAGAGCTAGGATTCAAGTGTGGAATTGTGACTCTGGAGTCTTTTCCTCTTCAACTACTACAGTAGGCTACCCTTAGCTATATATTTATCAGAAATTTATTGTACTGTGCTTATGAATTAAGAAACTGATCCAACCTGCCCTGGTGGTTCCTTCCTCTGAGAGAGCTCTACTCCATCTACATAACCTCCTGATCTCAAGTTCTTGCTTGTCACTTTCACAATGAGTCCTACCCTACCCACCCAAGTTCAAAATTGCCCCCCCCTTTTACCTCCTTCTCTTTTTTTCCATAGAATTCAGCTATCTTTCTATAGTTTTCAGATTCAATGTATTACTTCCATTCCCTACCAATAAATGAACTCCAGTAGGCCAGGGTTTTTATCTTTCTGCTGACATTTATCACAGCCTGAAAAGGTCTTGGCACAAACTAGGTGCTCAATAAATACTGTGGAACAACTTAAGTTTTTTGTTTGTTTGTTGGGGATCAACCCCAGGGCTCACATATGTAAAACATGAACTTTCAAACTTAGCTATATCCCAGGTCTAAATGAAGTTTTCAAAACACACTACAGGACTGGGGTTGTGGCTTAGTGGAAGAGAGCTTGCCTGGCATGTGTGAGGCACTGGGTTGGATCCTCAGCACTACATATAGATAAATAAATAAAATAAAGGTCCATTTACAACTGAGAAATACACACACACACACACACACACACACACACATCCTACAGTCTGGGGGTGAAGCAGCTTGCCTAGGATGCTAAAGGCCTTGGGTTAAATACCCAGCATCACAAAAATGATTTCAACTTTGTTTTATTTTAAAGTAGAAACATGTATACACATGTACACGGGGGGGGGGGATTTCCAAAATGTTAATGGTGATTTCAGATGAATTTTTTCCTTCATGTTTCCCTGTGGATTTATTCCCAAAATTCTACATGAAAAATGTATTATTTCGTCTCGAAAATACTGCTTTTTAAAGAATCTTTTCTAAACCTCAATACCTACACTGCCACATACAGAATTGTTTTTGCTGTAAATTCCAAGAAGTCGTTTTCCTGTGTGAAATGCAATAGAAAACTGGGAAGGTATTGATGGTCTTTCAAAAATATTATTGCTTTTCTTTTGTGGTAAATTGCTGAACGAAAATTATATCCATGCCTCACCAATCAACCGCGGCATCCCTGGGGAACACGCCCACCTAGCAACCGGGAGCGGAGCAGAAGCGCGTGCTGTGCCTTTAATTCCGGGTTTGGGGTGGGGGACTGTGGAGAATTTCCGCTCCCCTATTCCCTCCGCGGCACCAGTGGCAGCTGTCACCTGTAAGTCGAGCACCGCGCACGGGGAATGGAGCCCGGCGCCCATTGGACAGAATATAAAGACCGAAACCCTCCCCTGAGGCTGGGGGCCCGGCGGGGCGCTGGCGGGGGCCCCTCGCCGCGGCCCCCTTTGCCCTTTGCCCGGAGACATCCTGGCTCCGCGGCGCGGGTGTGACCGAGGTCCCGCTCCGGGGACGATCTGCAGGTGAGCAAGCCGCGCGGACTTCACTCCCGGAAACCCGGATCCCGCGCGTCCCAGGTAGCGCCGCGGCGTCCACCTGCCCCAGCAGCCGGGAGCCGAGACCCGGGGGAGGCGGCTGCCGCACCTGCCTCTGCGGCGGGGCCGGACCATGGCGCTCGCTGCCGCCGCCGCCGCTGCCGCCGCCGCCGCCGGGGTAAGCCAGGCGGCCGTACTGGGCTTCCTGCAGGAGCGCGGCGGGAAGGTGCGCAACTCTGAGCTGCTGAGCCGCTTCAAGCCGCTGCTGGATGCTGGAGACCCGCGCGGCCGCGCAGCCCGCAGGGACCGCTTCAAGCAATTCGTCAACGACGTGGCGGTGGTGAAGGAGCTGGACGGCGTCAAGTTCGTGGTGCTGAGGAAGAAGCCTCGGCCCTCGGAGGGACCAGAGTCCCTGGTTCCCTGCATCCCAGGAGCACCCGCCCCGCCGTCGAAGGCCACTTCCGTCTCTCACGGGGAAAACTCTGCCCCGGGAGCTCCGTACTCGGCCTCCGCGCAGCCGGCGGTGGATTCACTAGAGGACCCGACCCCGCCATCAGAGCCACAGGACACCCCCGGGGCTCCGGCCTCTGAACTCATCCAGGCAACTGGGGTGCCGCTGTTAGTCTCGGCCCAGCATCCCGAGGGACCGGCGGACCCCCGAGCTCCAGCCTTTAGGCTGACCCTGCCCTCAGAGGGACCCTCCGCAGAGGTGGCCCCGCCCGCTAGCACGCCGTCGGAGGAAGCTTTGCCCAGCGCAGAGACACCAGACCCGGAATCTGGACCTGGGGCTGCGCAAGGGCCGCCGATACCCACTCTGCGCGCGCCGCCGCAGAAGCCCTGCATGCTGCCGGTACGCTGCGTCCTGGGCCCCGCTGCGCTCCGGGTCCGAGCAGAGGAACAAGGCCTGCGCCGGCAGATGTCAGAGGAGCCCAGCCCACGGAGCTCCCCGCTGCTCCTGAGGCGGCTCTCCGTAGAGGAGTCCGGCCTGGGCCTCAACCTGGGCCCGGGTCGTTCCCCACACCTAAGGCGCCTGTCGCGCGCTGGCCCGCGCCTGCTGAGCCCTGACACCGAGGAGATGCCCGCCGCGCCTCCGCCGTCTGCAGTACCTCTGGAGCCTGCTGAGCACGAGTGGCTAGTGAGGGCGGCCACTGGCCACTGGACCCACCAGCTGCATGGGCTGCTGCTGCGGGACCGCGGCCTAGCTGCCAAGCGTGACTTTATATCTGGTTTCACGGCCCTACATTGGGCCGCCAAGAGCGGCGACCGTGAGATGGCGCTGCAGCTAGTGGAGGTCGCGCGTCGTGGTGGCGCGCCGATCGACGTGAACGCGCGTTCGCATGGTGGCTACACACCTCTGCACCTAGCCGCTCTGCATGGCCACGAGGACGCCGCCGTGCTGCTGGTGGTGCGTCTGGGTGCGCAAGTGCATGTCCGTGACCACAGCGGACGTCGTGCCTACCAGTATCTGCGTCCTGGCTCCTCTTATGCGCTGCGCCGCCTGCTTGGTGACCCAGGCCTGCGAGGAGCGACGGAGCCAGATGCGACCAGTGGTGGAAGTGGTAGCCTTGCGACCCGGCATCCAGTGCAAGTGGCCGCCACCATCCTCAGCTCCACCACCAGCGCGTTTCTGGGTGTCTTAGCCGACGACCTGATGCTCCAGGACCTGGCCCGTGGCTTAAGGAAGTCGAGCTCCTTCAGCAAGTTCTTGGGCGCCTCGCCCGTGGCTCCGCGTAAAAAGACAAAGATCCGTGGTGGCCTGCCAGCCTTCTCAGAAATCTCTCGTCGACCTGCTCCTGGGCCTTTAGCTGGTTTAGTGCCCAGTCTGCCCCCGGCAACCTGAAGGTTCTTGGGGCTATGACCTGGTTGATCTAGCTGGGTTCGCTTCACAATCTAAGTCTGCCCAAGAGTGGGGCTCAACACTGGAACCCCATCTTGTTTCCAACTTTGTTTGCTGCAGCCTGTTTTATCCTGGTGGGCCTGCACCTCCAACCTCTGTCTGAAACTTGATCTGTCTCCTGCGACGTGATTGAGATCTCAGTGAGAGGCTCCTGTGAAGAAACTTGCCTTCAGTTCTGAACTCTGAAGGAGACTTGAAATTTAGGTCAAAGGTTAAGGGGCAGCAGCTGGTCTGGCCCCTGAATGCGCTAACCAGATGCCTCTGAGTCTACACACTCCCAAGTCAGAACTAGAGCAAGGGTCTCTTTAAATGTTCAAAGATGTTGGGTTATTTGTCAACTTTAAGATATGTAGTGGTTTTGTAATTAGATGCTTTTATCCTGTTTTTAAATTGAAATGAGGTAAAGCAACTTTCATAATAATGTTTTAAAACTATTTTTCCATTTTTAGGCAAAGTGCTCATTTTCAATCTTTTGCTAAATAGTTTGGAATTCTATTTTTAAAAAAATAGAATGATAAAGATCTAAAGGAAATTAGTCCCAACCAAGAAAACTCTTAAAAGTTTATCTACCTCATTTTAGTCAATCAAGATTCTGGAGAGTCTTGAACACAGAATAACCATTGTGACCCACATGAATGTAACTAATTGCAATTGTACTGTGATTACTAAGTATTAGGAAACAAATGCATCTTGGGAGTAAACATGATTAACAAATATAGAAAAGAGACATTTTGTGAAATACTTTATGATGAAATGTAAATGTATGTTTGGCACTGATGGGTGGAGATTTTGACTTGGCATGAATATTTAGTTTTCCTAAATTGTGAACTCTTTGTGAATTGCACCTTAGTGCCACATTTCTGAATCTGTGATTTTTACACCTTGCTGACCTTTCAGTGCAATGGGTGAATATTCAAAGAAAAAAGTTATAACATCACACCAGAAAAACAACTGATTAAATAGTAATTGATAACAATTAAGGAGTAACTCTTTTACATGAAAATTCTGAATAAGCAAAAAGCATGTGGTATCCATTTTATAAAACCATTTGAAAACAGACAATTTATTCTAAAATAACAGGTAGAATCTTTGCTCAGTGACCTGGAACTAAGAGCTTAACTTCTCTGGACCTTTGTTCCTATCTTTAAATTGAGGAGGCTTGTAGATATTGCCAAGGTTTTCCAGGTTTGGCACAGGATAATTAAAATGGTACTTTTTCTGTTTCAAAGATGTGAAATCTATTTGCTCAACTTTATGTCATATCGTGATAATGGTTTGCTTTTGCAAATTATGTTTGCATGTCATTAGTTATATCAAATTATTTTTGTGGCACAGAGTAGTGGGGCTTTCCCCCTTCCTCAGTATATATCAGTGAGGCCTTTGAAGTTATTTAAGGCAATCATTCATGGAATGTTTTGATTTAACAATGAAATAAACAGACTACATTTTATTCCTGTTTGTGTGTGATGTACTTCCCTTAAACATTATTTGGCATTTGCTACTGCATTTTTATTTTTTTTTATCTACTTTTTTGTTTTCCCCTTATTCTTTGGCTTTTTTCAAGCATCCTATTGCTGAAAGAATTTGAATTTCTCTACAAACTATGAGTCAATGACATATAGATATAATAGCCAAGAACTGTGGATAAATATAGGCTCTGATCTGACCCTTCCTACCTTCCTTGTGTGGAACTTAGTCTGCATAAATTATCTTAAAATGCAAATTAAATATTCTGCCTCTGCAGAAAACTTGTGGGAGGCAATAATTATAGCAATTTTAGTAGCTGAAGATCTAAAGACAGACTGAAATATTAGAGATTTTCTATGATAATGAAGAGAACTGATTGAGACAGAGTAACAAAGATCACACTTGTCTTGAGAGAAAATCTAAACTAACACATACTACTAATAATAATTAATGTTTATTGCACATTTACATCAGAAAAGGGTTATTTTGAATTGCAAGAGGAATCTTCGTGTTTCTAAAGGTTGTCCTCCAAACCTCCAAGCAAAATAAAACATTTGACAAGAGTTAAGAATTGGTAAACCTAAAGCTCAGATGTTGAAAAACCAGTTATTTTCTTTCAGGCCAAGATGTTCTGAAATTATAAAGTAAGTCAGTAGGACATATATATGTATATATATGGAAAGATTTCAAGAACCATATATTTAGTAATTTTTTTTTTAAAGAACCACATATTGCCCAGCAATAGGCTCTCCTCTAGAATGGTATTCTGCAAAATTAATTGTTAAGGCTATTTAAGTGGTAAGAATTGTCACAGAGAGGAGAATGATTCCTTTTAATGAGAGAGAAGTTAATTGTTGATGGTGTGCATGAGTCATATCCATAGCAAACTTTCTAGTAAAGTTTTACATTTCCTATAATGGAGATTAAGGTATTCTTGAGCAAATCTCATTTACCTAATGGAGATCTAGTATAGGTATAATACATGTATAAGCCATGTTTATTAAGCAAGCACCAGGCACAGTTCTAAATATTTAACCAAACCTTATAAGGCATGCACTTAATACCTTGACTTTGAAATGAGGGAACTGAAACCTAGAGAAGTTTTTAGTAACTTCTTCAGGCCTCAGAGTTAGTAATGACAGTTGGGGTGGCATCCCTGTGCTCTTTCCCATTACCTTGTCCTGTCTGGAAACAGGGTGGTCTCATCTAAGCCCCTTACTCATTTAGTGACCTTGAGCAAGTCACCCAATTCTCCAAGCTCCAATCTCCTTCCTCCGTGGGACTTATGGACTGTGGGGACAGGGAAACATATGGCATAAGTAGGACTCTTCCTGAATTTTGATGCCAACTGGAGATATCACCAGGGTACTGAGTTGGTTCCACAGTGTACATGCCTACATTTCAAAACCATATAGCACTGGTTTATGGATTTACTCAATATGATCACCATATCAGTATTTGCATACATAAATAATTCACTGTACTAGGAAAAATGTATTCCCACAAAAGGGAAATTATCCTGTTCTGTACATGAAATAACTAGTTAAAATAGAAGCAACAATTGTCTTTCTTAACTCACATTGCTCTAGCATTCCTATTCAACCTGTAAGACCTAAACTGTTGCCATTCACCCAGGATGGGGGCAGGGTTGAAACCCCTGAACACAGGGTTATAAAGCTTGACCCACCCAGGATCCATATTCTCCCCATTTTTGACCTTTACCTGAAGAAATTCTGTGACTACTGCAAATGGTTTCATACATAAATTCTCTATGGCTCAGAAGATAACTTTTGCCTTGAACCCACCTGACTGGTTATAAACTGAGCCACCTCTGCCCTAGACCCTAGAGAGCAGAGGTAGCCAGAGGTAAGTGTGCCTATCTGCAAGAAGAGAGAAGCGGGAAAGAGAAGCAGACCTCTCCCAAGTAGGAAAAAAATTCCTCCTAGTGGGAAATGCGTGTTCATGTAAATATCAAAGACAACAAATAAACACTTTTTCTGACCAGCTAAGAGGCAGCTAGGCCCTGACAGTAACTCTATGAGGTCTCGACGAGGATGTCTTTATAGCAAGTGCCCTTCTCACCTAAACACGCCCCCAAATTCCCCTTTCACCTCTTCTCTTCAAGGTCTTCAACTACATTTGACCTAAATTTTCTCTTAAGCTTCTGATTTACATCTGAATGAACAGCTCGGCAATTTGCTCCCGAGAGGATCCCTGAGGTTTACCCAGTCGCTCAGGGAGGTACGCTGTGTGCCGAGCAGGATGTTCAAGACAGATTGCCCGCTGGTTTGGAGCACCGCGGAACACTGTTTTCCCATTCTGCTTCCAATTTACAGTCTGAAGGTAAAAAGTACACTGATTAAATCCTTATTAGGAGGAGCAGCGGGGGCGGCAGGAGGAGAGCAGAGGAGACGACGGCGGGGCTGCCGGTTGCCTGGCAACCATCCCAGCAGAAGCCGAAGCTCCTTCAAGGCCCCAGGGCCTCGTCTCAGGCAGGCAGGGGTGGGAGGCGACAAGGAGTCACGGATGCGGGCGGTTAATGGAGGGGGGCGGCAGAAACCCCAATAGCAATCGTGTAACACTCTTTTCCACCCTGGGAATCTGTGCAAGGCCTTTTGTGATACCGATGCTCAAGATCGACACCCCCGGCTTCCCTCCCCTGTACTTCTCATTAGCCAACCACTTCCAGCAAAGGCCTTGCGGCAAAGGAAAGCGAGCCAGCCTTTCCCTGCCTGGCTAGCCAGAATTTCCTTCTGACAGAAGCAAAAGGCTTAGCTCCAGTTTTCAGGCCCAGTAAGGTCACTGCTCTGCCGGGCATGGCAAAGTCCATGTGGCTACCCAGAGTGTGCTAGCTGGAGAGGCTGCGGGTGGTAACCGTGTGGGTAGCTTTCACCTTAAAGAGAAGAGTGCCCTCTGCTGGCAGTATCCTAGAGGGTCAATTCACGGGGCTTCAGGTCCCCCAAAAGTCTTAAGGTCTGTGTTGACAATACAGAACATCTTTGATGAACTCATTCTTGCTCTCTGAAGGAATAAGGACATGGAAAGGAGAAAAATGGGCAGGAAGGACAGGCAAGCCAGAAGGACTGGAGCAGAAAGAATGATCCCACTGTGGGGCTTCTCTTGACCTAGAAAGGTTGAGCACAGAAGTTTCATATTCCCCCATGGAAAAACCAGCACAGAACCAAAGTTCAGTTTAATCAAAAGATGACCGACACCCCTACCTCCATACCCATGCGCTCAATGCCTAACCCAGACTGGAAGTGCTTTATCTGAAACATGCAATTCCCATTGACTTAATAGACAATGGTTAAATGTGTTTCTAAGAACACCATAGTGGGAGAGTACAAGGGAGGACTATACAGGACAAAAGGAAGAAATTAGTAGCTTCCATCCATAATGCACTTCTGAGCGAACTTGCTCCTCTGAGGACCTTGGAACTGAGACCCTGCCCACAGTGTTCAAAGGAGAGAAGCAAAGCATAATGTTAGAACCTGCAATGGCCTCAGCAGGAGCCCCATATGTTTTTTATAAGGAGGCACAATGTGAGCATTGTTCTGTGCTCAATAGCACAACTGTTATAACTAATGCTTTTGGTATGAATACAACCATTTAAAATTCCCAACCAGTTGCACTTAGTGACAATACACATCAGAAAACAAGCCCAGAAGCAGAGATTTCTCACTTTAGGGTCAGTTGGCTTTAAATACACATACACATGCCTTTTAATATGACCAACTTCCAAAAATATCCTTAACCTTTGTAGAACAATATCCTTGTCTCTGGTATTTGCAGCTATAACACTGGAACATTTTAACATGTGCAAACTTAACTGCTTCTATGTACATAGAGCCGATGCACAACTGGTGGGGACTTTGTTCTATGTCTCATACCACCTCAGCCCACCCACAGATGAGTCTGTTTGGTGTACAACTGCAGCTGCCTCTCCAGGCCCTCTGTTCCCACATGGAGGGTCTCCAAGTCCCACTCCTCCTCTTCAGCTTCTACCCTCAACTACCCTCACTGCCCTCCTTAGGCCTGGCTGACTCAGTGGGGATCTCTGAAAAAGAACTGGGTAAGCTCAGTTTTGTTGATTTATTGAGGTGGAGTCTCATTATGTTGTCTAAGCTGGTCTCGAATTTGTGGTCTCAAGCAAATCTTCTCATTTCAACCTCCCAAGAGCTGGTTCTGTAGATGTGGACCATGGTCCCCAGCTTCAAGTTTTGAGCTGGAAGAGGAAAGTTGTTTCAGAGTCTTGGAATGAAAATTCCTAAATATCCAAGTGTACTGGGCATTTATCAAGGTTTTTAGGCAGCAAAGATCTGTACCCATGTTCAATTTGGGGAAATTCCCTATCCCTTGAGTATTAAAGGGAGGTAGTACTCCAACTTCTATAGTGAAGTTGGGAGGGTCTGGTTAAAACCAGCTAAGGAGACCTGGACTCAGCTGATCAGACCTAGGCTTTTGTGGTAGTGATGCAGTCAACACAATTACTGTAATGGCAGTGGTATTTATTTAGAGCCCAGTGTCCACCTGGTCCCTTCTACTTTCTTTCTTTTTAAAATTTTTATAGATTGCATTTTGATTCATTGTACACAAATGGGGTACATCATTTCATTTTTATGGTTGTGCACGATGTAGATTCACACCATTCGTGTAATCATACATGTACATAGGGTAATGTTGTCTGTCTCATTCCACCATTTCTCATACCCCCCTCCCTCTCATTTCCCTCTACGTAATCTAAAGGTCCTCCATTCTTCTTTCACCCCCCCACTTCCCCATGCCTATTATATATCATCATCCACTTATCAGGGAAAACATTTGGCCTTTGTTTTGGGGGGTTGGCTTGTTTCACTTAGTATGATATTCTCCAATTCCATCCATTTATCTGCAAATGCTGTATTATTATTCTTTATGGCTGAATAATATTCCATTGTGTATATATACCATAGTTTCTTTATCCATTATCTGTTGAAAGGCATTTAGGTTGGTTCCACAATCTAGCTACTTTGAATTGAGCCACATTGATGTGGCTGTGTTACTGTAGTATGCTAATTTTAAGTCCTTTGGGTATTAACCGAGGAGTGGGACCTTCTACTTTCAATCCTGGTTCTCCAGTCTTCCTGATATTACCAGACCTATATTCTGCCAAGTCCCTCTTCTGCTCTGGTCAGCCAAGACTGGGGCCTATAGGTATTAGGATTAAATCCAAGGCCTTGAGCATTGTAAGCAAGCACTCAACCACTGAGCTACCTCCTCAGCTTTTAAAAAATTTTTATTTTGAGACAGAAGTTGCCCTGACTGACCTTTAGCTGTGATCTTCCTTCCTCATCCTCCTAAGTAGCTGGGATTACAGGGGTGGGCCAGCTCCACTCTCTGGTAGATGCATTTGTAAACAAGACCCCTTCCCTTCCCTCTTTTCTCTATTTGTGTGCAGGATGGACACGCACACACACACACACACACACACACACACACACTCTATTAGAAACTTTTATTGAAAAAATAAAATAAAAGGTCATTTTGTATCTTAAATTGAAGTGCTCCTCAGACTTGTCTCCTCTTTCTCCAACCAACCCTAACTGAGCCCCTTTCTTCACAATAATGGGGAATATTGCTGTTTTTAAGATCCTTAATTGCCCAATAACCACGAGACTTGGGTAAGGTCGCATGAGAACCCTGGGAAGGAGTAGCCTGGGAAAGCAACCAGTCTGGGTCCCCTCTGGCTTCCTCAAGGGAAAGCACCCAATAATCCAGCATGGCCCCAGCTGTGTGGGTGAGGCAGGGGCAGTGCCCCATCCTGCCACCTATAACTAGATAGAGGAAGGAAGGAAGGATGGTTTATCCCGAGGACAGGTCCCTGGGGTCCAGGACCGCCTGGGAGAAAGGGGACGATGGCTGAAGTCACTCCCAAGGGTGTCTAGTTGGTTCTGAAGGAGCCGGACACGTTCATCCAGGCTGCGCTGCTGGGCCAGAATGGTGGCCTTGCCTGTCAGCAGCTCACTGTAAGAACGCAACTCCTCCGCAGACAGTGCCCTCGCCAGCGCCTCACGCAGGGCGCGCTCACGCCGTGCCACGTGCTCCTTCAGCTCCTTGGCATCTTCTTGCTGCCGTTGTAGAAGCCCAAGTCGCTGCAGCAGAGAGGCCTAGAGCAGCAGGGAGAGGATGCTGTGAGCGCAGGGAGGCGCCACAGCTCCTGGGATGGTTTCAGCCAGACTCAGAAACCCCGCCCCGCTCAGTTCTCTCCCAGTCTGAACCCCCTTTACCTGCTCGTCGGGGTCACCATCTGAGTCCACCCGGGCTAAGGCACAGTGCACACGGGCCAGGCGACTGCCCAGCAGCAACAGGAGGCTAAGGACGCGCTCTAGGTCGGCCATGAACCGGCTGAACCGCTCCAGTTCCTGGGGCGCACAGACCCGGCCCACTACGGATTCCAGAGCCACCCTGCGTCTGGTCCACTCTTGGGCCGCACCTTGTAGCCTCTCCTCCTGGACGTGAAGGTCCTGCAGCATCTTTTGGAGAAGGCCAACTAGCTCCACCTACAGGGAAGACCTGGGTACTCAAGGCCAGGGCTGGGCCTCTGACTTCTCAGCTCAATCGCTGGTTTCTTGCCCCCTCACCCCAGCGTTCACCAGCACCTCCACACTCACTTTCTTGGCCTGGATGCTGTTGTTTGATGCAGGGAGTCCCTGGGCACTAGGACGGTCAGGCACAGGATGGGAGGGAGAGTTTTCAGGCCGTATCTCTTTCTGAGAAGTTGGCAGGAGCTGGGTAAAGCTGAATTGATAGGACATGGGGACAAAGTCAGAACTCCCTGGGCTGTCCTGCCCCAGAATGTAGAGGCTTAGAATCCTGAGTCCCTGGTGCCTCCCACTCACCCTGGCTCAGAAGCACCAGCAGTCTCCTCCCCAGCTTCCCCACAGGCTGGCCTCATTGCAGCCCAGACTTCTGCTAAAGGAATCAGCCCATCCAGCAGGCCCAGGGGTGGCTCTGGGCATGGCTGGGAGGCAAGAGTGTCACTTAGAGAGGGATCTAGTCTGGCCAGCTCCTGAACCAGCTCCTCAAGACGTTGACCTGGCCATGTTGGCCTGGAACCATGCTGGCCAGTACCCCAGGCCAGGGAAGTGTGGTGAGGGGACCCTGGGTTACCATTGCCTGAAGGTCCCAGGACATCGACTGCAGGGTGGTCAACAGTAAGCAGTCCACTGGGGTCAATAATTGAGATGTCACCATTTGCAGTCCCAGGGGGGGTACAGCTTGTGGGCCTGCAGATACCCACAGAACCATTCATCTCCTGCCAGCAGTCATCTGCCCCTGGAGTCCCTGGACACTTGTGCAGGGAACACTCTGGGGGGACTGAAGCCTGGCTAGCCCTTTGGCCCGAGCCAGTTCCACACTGCTGGTCAGAGGCACAGACACTGGAAACATAAGAGACACTGAATCAGAAAAAACTTTGGCCTCAGACAAATGACCTTCAAGGGCTGACTTCCTCCATCCCCACCCCCACCCCCACCACCTGGTCTTCCAGGATCCAGGTAGGAGAGGGTTCCCTGCCCCTCTGGCATTTTCTAGAGATGTATGTGTGAGGGGAATGTCTCACTCTGCTTGGAAGCAAAAGGGCATTTACCTGGTTGGAAATCTCTGGGGGACATGGGAGTCTGGAGGTGATCTCATTCCGACATGCAGGGTTTCTTCAAGGAACACTTCATCATTAGGAAGGGAGGGAAGCCAAGCAGATGCAGACTCCATGTAGATCTCTGAGACCCTCTGCTCACACTTGGCAGGGCTGCTCTGGGGGTCCTCTGCAGGATGCATCAGTGCAGCTTCCTTCTGAGTCAAGAATTGGGAGGCAGGGATCCCCCACTGACCACAGTGACCAGGAAGGAAATTCTTCGTGCTGCATCAGGGAGATAATAAGGTGTGCAGTTTTCAAAAGACATAAGGCTCAAAATGATGGCTGGTTGGAGGGTCTGGCAGGCTCCTTTCCTAAGCAAGAGCTGTAAAAGCAGCCTCCCACAACTTCATTCCCAGAGTGACCCATGTGTCTCACCTGGAAAGTTTGGTCTGAAACATCGATCTGGGATTTTCTGCTGCTTGGGAAACAGCCTGGAAATATGAGCAGTCTACTGAAATGTGGCCGTCTCCCACATGCTCCCCTCCCCCACAAGCCAGCATCCTCTCTACCTGGACAGTGGCTCTGGTCCCTCCTGGACTTCTCCAGGGGCCCAAGACGTCTCCAGAAGCGCTCTGACTTCGACTGGCAGACCTACAGGCATCGCCGAGCTTCATGGACCGGGAGTCCAGCTCCCCTGCGTTTGGGCGTTGGGCTTCCGGCAACCCTTTGGCCCCAGCCCACGCCCCACGCTGCAACTCCCGGGGCTCAGGACTCAAGCATTTCCCCGCCGGCCCACCACCCCGACCCACGCGATCCAACTTTCCTGGCTCTGAGAAGCACCATTTCCGCTGCTGATCGGCGAGGCGCCCCGGACCAGGGGTTCCTGGCGCGGGAGCCCGGGAGCGCACGGAGCCCACCTCCCCGCCCGGGTGGCTAAGCGAGGCGGAACGCGGGTGCGCAGTGGGGGGCCGCGCGAGGACAGCTGGCCGCAGGCGGGTGGGCAGGCTCATGCGGAGCTCCTTGCGCTGGAAGGATGTCTCCCGGAGCACACGCCGCTGCGCGCCCTGCAATCGCTGGCGGTAGGCGGCCCGGGAGGCTGGCGGGCTGGGTGGCTCGGCTGCCCGCTCCCCGGCCTCAGCCTCCGCCGCCAGCGCGTATAGCAGCGGGGTGGCCTGTCTGCTGAGTGGCCCCAAGGTTCCCTGGACCTCTGGGGGCCGTGGGCCACAGCACGCGGCAACAGCTGGCCGGGGCCGCTGCGCTGTGGGAGAATCGGCGTCCGGCGGGGCGGGGGACGGGCCGCCCCAAACCACGCGCACGTATTCCCAGTCTAGGTAAGGCGTGCTAGGTGACGGTGTGCGTGCCTCAGGGCCACCAGAGGCAGCTGAGAAAGAACTATAGGCAGAGTCGGCGCGAGTGGACAGTCGCCGTAAGTCTAGGCTTCGTGTGGATGAGGCTGGGGAGGCGCGGTCGTCCCCAGAACCCAGGGCCTCCATGGCTGTGCAGAAGGAGCGAACTGGTTGCGTGAGTCCTGGAAAAACAGGTGAGGTGGTGAGTGAGGAGTGAGGAGTTTCAGGTAAGGGCTAGGACAGACTAGCTGGCCCCTTCACCAGAGAGGCTTACATGTCCCTTTCCTGGACACACGGTTCATAGGCTGACACTATTTTGGCAGAGTAACCTTGGGGTCAGGATGGCCTGGGCAGTAAGACCAGTCCCAGGGAGCAGCTCTGGCGGTTGAGGGCCTATGCTCAGGCGAAGCAATTGGCCGTTAGCCCATTCCCTGCGGGGACGTCTAGCGGAGGCCTCTACTCTGGAACCTCCTGCAGCGCTGAGAACATACCCATGCACCAACCCCAACCCTGTCCCACCCAGGCTGCTTCCTGGCCACTCTGTTAGCTTCTCCACGTGATCTTTGCCTCATAAACAATGTCGAGAATGTTCTCAGATCACAGAGAAGCCAAGAAAAGGAGGGGGGATTTAGAGGGCAGGGGCAACTTCACAGCCTTTCTCCCTCCTTCTGTGCCCATTATATTCTTATAATTTATATGCTTCATATAAATATTTATCTCGATCCTCACTACTGTCTGCATTTTATAGATGAGGACCCTGAGATTATGAGGGGAAAATTATTTGTTCAGGGGCACACAGCTGGTAAGTGGCAGAGCCCTGGCTGGAATCTGGGCATGCCTCCAAGCTCACTGCAGCCAGAATCAATTTCCTAGAGGCAAACCCTGCTGGAAACCAGTTTACCATGCCCTTTCCCCAACAAAGCTCAAACTTCATGTGGGAAATGTTGCCTCCCCACAAACTATTGGCAGATTCCAGAATACGCTCTCTATTTCTGAGATTCTGCCTTTTGTCTGAGAATGACCAGCTGACTCCCACCCCTTGCCCTGGTTTTCTTGCTTCCCCTAATGGACTAAGCTTACAGGTCTCCTTGTATTTGGGGATCCCCACGTCTTGAGTGCCCTCCATCCCAGCATTCACCACCCTGCACTATAATTGTTTGCTTGCCATTCCCTCCCCCATTCCCACCACTGAGCTTCCTGAGGACAGGCCCTGCCCTTATTCATCACTCAGTGCCTGACCCAGTGCTTGGCACGCAGTCAATGTTAAATAAATATTTGTCGAATGGCAGGGGAAGGAACATATTGCAGGGAGGAGATGTAGGGGTGGCATTGGTTGAGAAGGAAGAGGGCTTCTTGCTTCTGCCCATGCTTCTCCCCTCCCTAGCAATCTTTTCTGAAGAAGGAACAGAATGGTTGAACCACTTGCCACCATGGACACTGGCCAACCAGGTTACTCATCTATTTTTAGGAACAAGGTGGGCAGGCACAGCAGGAGTGGCTGGAAAGAGATACCTTCCTAGTGCTGGGAGAGGGAGCAAGGGGAAGAGGTGGATGTGTGTGCCTGGGTCAGGGTCACCGCAGTTTTTTGTTTGTTTGTTTGTTTGTTGGTACAGGGGATTGAACTCGGGGGCACTTAACCACTGAGCCACATCCCCAGTACTTTTATTTTATATATTTTATTTTGAGACAGGATTCCACTAAGTTACTTAGGGCCTTGCTAAGTTGCTGAGGCTGACTTTGAACTTTCAATCCTCCTGCCTCCACCTCCCCAGTTGCTGGGATTACAGGTCTGCACCCCTGCACCCAGCTGACAGCAGCTTTGAGGCTTGGGAACCTGGGTCTCCCAATAACCTAGGAGGGGAGCTTATCTTTCCCAAGATGCTTGGTGGAGAGTGCAGAGAGATTATGGTGACCCACAGCTGGAGATCAAAAAAGTAGGCTCATTTGAGCCTCCCAGACACTATTTGTAATTCAGAGTCACCATCCACCCACCACCTTGAGACCCAGGATACTACAGATTGCTGGTGAGGCTAGGTCAGGGAGTTAGTGATGGGAGGATATAGTACTCCTAAAAGGGAGAAGCAATGCCTGCAACATTTCCAGTGAGGGCTTTCAGCAGACCTGGAGCCACAACATCTGATGTCACCCACCTGGGGGCATTACTGTGACCACTAAGCCCAACCCTGCAGATTGATCTCATACTTAGGCTTGGGATCATGTTTTGCAAAATGTTTCTACTCCTTAAACAAGAATCTACTCTGAGTAACAGCTCCTAAGAAAACAATCACCTCCTCTAGGAAGTCTACTCTTGCTACTCGAACAGCAGCTCTCTCTCTTCCTAATCCTTCTAAGCCCAGTTCATGGGCTGACTCATGCCACCCATTCCTGCCTATGTTGGCTGCAAACAGGCAGGGATGACCAGATACAAAGATACTTTCTCAAAAGAGGTCATGAAAATTGTTAGGTGTGGTGGTGCCTGTAATCTCAGCTGCTCAGGAGGCTGAGGCAAGAGGAGTACAACTTAATGAGACTCAAAACAAAAAATAAAATTAAAATTTAGAAAGGGCTAGGGGTGCAACTCCAGAAGCTGAGACAAGAGTATCAAAAATTTGAGGCCAACCTCAGCAAATTAGTGAGACCCTGCCTCGAAATAAAAAATAAAAAAGAGGGACTGGGGATGTAGCTCAGTGGTAAAGTATCCCTAGGCTAAATCCCCAATACCTACCCCCCAAAAAAAAGAACTGGGGGTATAGTTCAGTGATCCTGGGTTCAATCCCCAATATGGAAAAAGAGGCCATGAAAATCTATCTGTTTTGGAGTTACTGTGTTAACAAAGGATTCTGAATTTATCAGATAAAAAGAACTTGAATGGACGATAAAACATGTGTATACTTGTCTGTTTCCTTATCAATCCTAACTTGTCTTGAGGATGTTTTTACATTGATGGCCCCAGTAGGTTAAAGTCCACACAGGGTGGATGGTCACATTAGGCTTTTTGCAGAACCAGCTATATCACCATGGCCCAGCTGCTTTGGTGTATGTTTGGGACCCTCAGTACAGGACCAGGGAGCTTTCACATTCATCTGGTTACGTACAGGGAGCCTCTTGCAGTCCAGTCAGCCCCTGTGGCTGGACAGAGAAGCCATATACTAGAGGTCCCAGCCTCAGCACTAGTGTCAGGTGAGGTGAGCAGCAGAGCCTTGTGCCTATTGATGAACTGAAACCCAGAGGCTTCATTTTACCAAGACTCACTAGAGCAAGGGGACACCATGAAATCCCTGCTAGGAAACCACCAGATAAGGGCCCGGGGAGAAGGGAAACATTCCACAAGAACATTCCACTCATCCAAATGAAGGAGCAAGAGAGGAAGAGAAGACAAATATGAGTTCAGGGTTCAGAGCTAGAGGTCTGGGGGATGGAGGTGCCAATCTGGAAGGAGGAAGCTGGGATTGAAGACTGGACAAGGGGTCCAGTGCTCATTCATTCTGGGGCCTATCGGCCTTTCCATGTCTGTGGCAAGTCTGGCAACAGTTGGAATGTGGGTCTGGAGCTCTGCAAAGAGGGTGGGCCAGAAATCCCAGGATTTTAGAGGATGTTGGAGAAATCCACGAAGACAGTTTCCTATGGATAAAATCACACCAAAGCAATGGGAGCAAATACAGGTAAAATGACCAGAAAGGTGCAGGAGAACGGACAACCTCAAATGCAACAAATTTCAGGATTAAATCGTCCCTTTCTCAAAGGCCACATCCCATTTGATCTGTCTGTGATGTGTTGTGCAAACCACCCTTCGGGTTTGGTACTCCCTGGGTTCGGGAGGCTCACTGTGGGGACGTTGAATGCACAGCCATCTCCCTGCCTGACTGAGTTCCTGGGTTCTGGACTGTGTCTTGAATTCCAGCATCCCAGGTTAGGTCCGACTGTCTGGGCCTTCTGGCAAGTTCCGCGACTCTCCGAGTCCCCAGCATCCCCCTCATTCTTCCAGCCCCACCATTCAGACAGAACACACCATGCAGTATCTGTGCTGCCGGTTTTGAGACTCAGTGGTCTCTACAGCCCAATCGTAGAGTCTCCAGAAACTCTAGCTCCCCACCGTGTGCAGGAAATGCGGGATGCTGGTGGCACCTGGGGAGGGGCCGCTGCGGGCGTGGATCGACCACGTTAACTGGTGCTTCAAGGTCTGGGAGTAAAGGCCCCAGAGAGGGTAGAGAGACTCAGGCTCTGGCGACCGCAGGGGGCGGCAGAGTCACGCCGAGCGGCTGGAGAGCGGATGGCCGTTGACCCGAACATTTCTTGGCCTTTCCTGTGGGGTTCACAGCCTGTGGGGCTCAGATCGCGGACACGGGGGGACCCGTTTCACCAGCTGCTCCGCGACTGAAGAGCAGTAACGGGGGGTCTCGGGGTAAGACTCCACAGTGTGCTTCAGTCACACGCAGAGCCCCCAACAGCAACTCCAGCCGGGTGGGTCTGTCCCTTCCCAGATCCCGGCAAAAGGTAAAGGCGCGCGGGGGCCTGACCACTCGCGTAACCAGACTGGACGCCGAGCGGGACCCCTTCAGACTGAACTACGCACCGCCTGCTCCCGACCCCGCAGCCACCGTCGCTGCCGGCCCCCACCCCTCTTAAACTCCGGGGCCTCCTCGTAGGAAGAAGACCCATGGACCCCGCCACCCGCCTCTATTCCCCGGCCCCGCGGCTTACCTGAAGCTCCAGCCGGAGATGCGCTCCTGGGCGCCCGCGGCCGCGCGGTGACATCAGAGCCAGGTTCCAGCTCCCCGACCCCACCTCCAGACTCTAGCCGCCGCCACAGGGGAGGCGCCACCTCCGGCCAAGAGGGGCGGGAGCGGAGCCACGGCACTGCCCCCGAGCCACCGCCCCTTCCTAGTGTCTGCTTACCCGCCTAGTCCAGGGCCGAGGGAGTGGACAATTTGTTCCCCCGCTGTGCACAGACCTCTTGCCCCAGGCCAGAGAAATGCGAGCGTAATGTGCAGAAAGACCACAGCGACTGCCACCCACTTTTAGCGCAGCTGACCGGACAAATCCTCAACCCCAGAGTCCCCAATGTGGGGAGGTCAAGACCCGGCCAGAGGTCCGCCCTCCAGCCTTTTCTCTCAAACTCGAGGAGAAAACGCGCCCAGGACTCGTGGCTCCAGCCTGTTTCTCTGAGTATGGTTTGGAAGGCAACAGCACCTTGACCAACTCTCCAGACCCGGCATTTCCAAAACCCTTCAAGCTCTTTGATGCCCACCGTGGCCTTTTGTCTACCATTCTTGTCCCCTTTGCATTTCATCCACTATCCAGAGGAGTCTAGTCCCTTCTGCCACTTGAAGGTGGTAGGAAGCCTGAAGACTGTTTCACCCCAGCTTCCCTAAGTGGGTCTTTTGTGTGCTAAACACATGCATACCTCCTAAGACTCTCAAGACCTTGACCTTTGGATGTCCTCCATACTCCAAAGCATGTTCTGCCTTTATCTGACACTATGCTTTCCCTGCTAAGACCTCTGCCTCTCCTGCCCCAGCTTGCCAAAACTCTGTCCTATGAATATCCACTCTGCCAAGAAATGCTCCTTTCCTGTAGAGTGCCCTTTGCTGAAACCCTTCAGCTCCCACGTCTCTCTGCTGCTCTCACTCTCCCAAAGGATGAGCATGCCTGGGGCAGGGACCATGCCCTCCCGTCATGGCAACGCTGGCAGATAAAGGTTTGTTTGTGGTGATAATTAGGACTCAGGCCAAGAGTGAAGGCTGCCATTTCCTGGGGCACTGAGATTCTGAAGAACTCTGACTTCCTGGGTCTTCAGGTGGGTGCAGGTAGCAGGCACCTGAGCCTGTCTACCAGCCCTGCTCCTTCAAACACCCATCTGGACTTGGGGGTCAACTTCCACTGAAGCTGGAACTTGGCTCTAAGACAGACACTCTGAACCTTTTGATTTTGAGAACTGGCCCTTTTGAAACTCTTGCTTCTTTGGGGCTAGTTTGTTCACTTTTAAATTTGCACAGAATTCATTGCACTTTTCCAAAGATAGAACTTTACAGGAAGTCTCTGCAAGAATGAAGTGCAGGGAGAATTGAACTCACCATCTCTTTGGGGACTGAACAGCCAAAGCCTCTGAGTCTGGGTGAGGACTGGCTGTCCTGGGGATGGAACCTTTGAGATCAACAGTTCCTGGGAAGGAATGCTGGGCTGTCACATTCCTAGTGAGTACACATATATCACCTTTTCCCTACAGAGACCAGGTGAAATCCCAGCCTCTGTTTGTTTTGATCATAATAACTCAACTTTTTCCCCCCATGGCTCATTCCAGGCCTGGGACCATGTGTTAGCTTTTTGTCATTGTGACCAAAATACCTGACACAAACAACATAAAAGAGGAAAAGTTTATTTTGGCTCATAGTTTCACAGGTTCAGTCCGTGGTCGTTTGGCTCCATTGCTTTGGACCTAAGATGAGGCAGAACAACACGACTGAAGGCCCTGGCAATGGGAAAGCACACAGGGAGGAAGGGGCTGGGAAGAAGAGGGACATTTCCAGGACACACCCCCAGTGACCTACTTCCTCCAACTTGGTCCCACCTCTGGGTAACCCATTCAGCTATCATGGATATACAGATGTGGGCAGAACCCTCATGATCCAATCATTACCTAAAAGCCCCATTTCTGAAACTTGCTGCATTAGGGCCATGGTTTCAAACATGAGACTTTGGGGGACATTCCAGAATCAAACCATAACAGACCATTCCATCGCTCCGTTCCTGATCTGTCCTCATTCAGATGTTACCCACACATCCTTGGATGAAAGAAACTTAAACAAGATGGATGGATATGGATTTCTCTCCTCTTCTACCAACTCCAGAGGACCAAACTTTGCTATTTCCTGGGACCAAGATGAAATTGTCCCTTAAGCTTCATTTTAGTCCCAAGAGCAGAAAATGGACCCCAACAGCATGACCCAGAGAGGATAACAACCTCCTCTGGTCCATGAATGGCCAGACTGTCCCTTTTGTGTTTATACCCTAAAAAGGGATGAGATAGTCTCCCCAAATCCCCACTCCTAGAAGTGCTTTACTGTTTAATCCATATTTCCCAGATCTCCATTTGTTAAGGGGTCACTTGGTCAGCGTTTTAAATGAAAGAACAATCCATTTCAGAGCTCTGGGCCCAAGGCTGCACAGGGAGGCTGCACGCTGGACTTGGCACAGAATTAGGTGACACCATGCTGTGTGCATGTGGGATGAATGCTGACTCTTGGCCCTGGAGAGAGAATAATGCCCCAACACTCACCTGGAAAACTTTCTGACCTTAGCTGGTAGATCTGATTAGTTACACAGAGGAGACTTTGCTCCAAAACCTCAGTGTGGGTATATCTGGCATCCATTGTGGTTCATGCATTATATTTTGGGAACACTGCTAGGGGTGAATGTAATCTCATGCAAACGTGCAACCACGCACAAGCATGAGCCAGCGCACACACACAGTAGTTAGCAGCTCAAGGGAAACATCACGAGAAGTAGAAACAAAACAATAACAAACAAGGTAGCAAGTTACTTTTGACTTTTCTGGCAGATCAACTAGCAAGACAAATGTTGCCATTAACTGGGCAACACCAAGGAATTCTGGGGCAAAGAACAATTGACAGTAGCTTTCTGGAAGTGGCAAAAATGGATTTACAGACAGGTTTATTGACCAATTTGAGTTTTTGCAATAAAACAGAGACAAAAAGATATCCTGCAATTTGGTGTATCCCAGGCATAGGAAAACCAGCATGGTAAGAAAGTGAATTCCAAAGTCTAGCAGACCTAAGTTTGAATGCCAGTAACTACATAACCCTGGAAATACCCCAACAACCACTGAGTCATATTCCCAGCCCTATTTTGTATTTTATTTATAGTCAGGGTCTAACTGAGTTGCTTAGTGCCTTGCCTTTGCTGAGGCTGGCTTTGAACTCTCCATCCTCCTGCCTCAGCCTCCAAAACTGCGGGGATTACAGGCATGCACCAGTGCACCCAGCAGCCACCAACCTTCTTGAAACTCCATTTTCTCATTTGTAAAACAGGGATACTACTACATAGCTTCCAGGTAAAGAGCAAATGAGATTTGATCTTATATATTCAGTGCCAGGTTCATAGTAGTCTATTGGCAAGTGGTATCAGTTATCATTTATAATTCCTCAATTGTGTTTGTCCTGTGAGGAACACACTCACAACTCAATTCCAGCCCTGGTTTTGTTTCTCAGTGTTTGTTTATACTAGGATTCCCCATAGTTGTTGTAACTCTTCTCCTAAACTTTGCTCACTGCTCCCCTCATAGAGCTGCAGTGATATATGAACTCTTCCTTTTGGAGGGGGGATCCCATGCTGTGTACATCTTGGGAAGACAGAGCCTCCTTCTCCCACTTTGAAAGCCATTCCAACCTCAGGGCTGGTCTGAGACCTGGACTTAACCAACTGATGTTCCTGCCAGAAGCTGGAACTCATATGAGTGACATAATGACACAGGGACAGGTTAGAAATGGTCAAGAGTTTGTGGTGGGGGCGGGGGTGGGGATAGCAGTGGTCATCTTAATCAGTTTCCTTCTCTTGCTGCACAGCCTTCTTTGGTTCTGTTTCATAACCTGATTCTCTAGCCAATTCTCTAGTCAATTCTATGAGCCACTGACCTTCTAAAACATTCCATCTGTGAATTGGTCAGGCAGAGGTGGTTGCTATTGCTTGAAACTAGGAAGTTTGTAATGCGGAACCAAGATATCATGTAAGGTTGGCATGCCTGTATTAGGCAGGGGCAAAATCTGGCCAGATTTAGGTATTTAGAGTCACTCTTTCCCTGTGAGAAGCAACTACCAGGCAAACAGGCTAGAGAGATCTCCCATAGCTGCCTTGGATTCAGTGTCTGCCCTTTGATGTGGCTGGAAACCCTCTTAAAAGTCTTAAACTCAAAACTAGCAACTCAGGAAACAGGATAAAGCACCATAGGAGAAACACAAGGCAGGCAAGTTCAAAGTCATAAACATTTGCTATAAAAATGAAAACAAGATTTCCCTTGATAAACATGAAATCAAAGGCAAGAAAATGTGGAGATTTGTTGCTTTTTCCTATTCCTGTTCTAAGAAGGGTTGACCTAGATTCTGTTCACACCAACATGGATCAGAACACTAAACTAATATCAGACAGGGTAGACCTGTCTGGATACCCAGAGGTAATCCCATAGCTGCCCCTCACAAGGGACTGGTCACCTGCTGAAGTTTCCTTTTTTCTTTTTCTCCCCTATGAGGAAATGTCCCTGCTGAGGTGCACAGCCCGGAACCAAGTCAACTCTAGCGAAGCCTTCCTCAAGATTCCCAAGAAAGTCTCACTGTTCTCTGCTGGGTACCTAATACCACATAGTGAACTATATGGTCATTTAGTTTTCTGTCTGCTCCATTAAATAGAGTGAGCACTTTAAAGGGCAGGACCTTGCCTAAGTAGTACCAGGCTCAGAAGTAACATCAGTGCTTGTTGAATGATTGCAAGTGTGAGATACCCAACCCCATGTGAATGACTGGGTCATTCCTCCATTCTGTGAGTTCACAGTCGCTTGCAACATTGCAAGGATGCCCTTGGCCTTCAAGACCTGGGGATTAGCATGTGCATATGTGTGGGTATGAGTGTGGGTATGAGTGTGTGTGTGTGTGAGAGAGAGAGAGAGAGAGAGAGAGAGAGAGAGACATGAGGGAAAGTTCCTACAAACAGCATTTTAGGTACCAAACAGAAGTGAATGGAGTGAATAAAAGCACTTATATAATCAGCAAGTACCTTTGTGCCAAGCGACCCAAACTTAAAGTGAGAAGCAGAAGACACATGTCCTAGGAGCCAGAAATCAGAGCATCCTTCCTTCCACTGAGAGCCATTGCTGGTGACCATCTCTACCTGGCATCAACCACCAGTGGAAAGCTCGGTGGCTCATTGTCAGCCCTCATTGGAGGAGCAAACTTTTAAAGCAACATTTGATCCTTCAGGACTCCATAGTTCCTGCTTCACTGTCTCCTTTTGGTGGTTTTAACAAAAAGATGTGACTTACCACACCTGAAGAGGTTGCTTTCTTTTCAGAAAGATTGCTCCAGTCACTCTTTCAGGCACAGCAATGAGAAGTCTAGGGAGCCACTGCCAGGAATGGAAGCAAGGATTTTTTCAAGAGAGTTAATTTGGATTTCCAAATCCTCTTCATCGTTTTTGAGATTGGATTAATAACCTTTATTCCAGATGGCAGTAGTTCCTAGCTTACAGTTATTCTGTGAACAAGGGCTCTTTTCAAAAACTTGGTAAAGTAGGGGAGAGAAAGGGGAAGTACTGGGGACTAAATTGGAGCAAATTATATTCCATGCTTACATAATTATGTCAAAATGAACCCCAATATTATGTCTAACGATAATGTGCTAATACATAAGTATTTTTTAAAAATCCTATAGTGACAAAAGCATTTTGTTTTTAAGAAAAAATAACTTTCAAATTAAATACTACTCATTTCACAACCATTTATATTCATATGTAGTTTCCCGAGCTTTGCAGATTAGATTGTGAAATTTTAAAAAAAAATAGTATCTATCATTTGTTCACCATTTGAATGTGTAAAAATTTGATTGTATCAGAACTGACAGTAAATACAATATTGGGAGGATTATTAAACACTGAGAATCTGAAAACAAAATAAAGTCAAACTGCAACCCTCTGGTCTTCTAGATCAGTGAGTGCTTTATCTAAATTTGATTCACCTTAGTAATGGAACAGTTTACAAATTCAACAATAAAAAGATGTATTATCCAATTGTTAAAAATAGGCTAAGAATTTAAATTTCTCCAAAGACAACATACAAATGGCCAAAAACACATGAAAAGATCCTGAAGATCAAACAAAAATCAAACCCATCATGAGTTTATACCCACTAGCACAGCTAATCAAAAGGTGAGGTAAAAATGGGAGCTCTCCTGCTCAATTGGTGGGAATGCAAAATGGTGCCAGTGATTTGGAAGATGGATTGTTAGTTTATCAAGGGATTAAACATGGAGTTACCATCTGACTTAGCTATTCCACTTCTAGGTATTCCAAGATAACTGAAAACAGATGGTCACATAAAACTTATACACAAATGTTTATATCAGCATTATTAATAGCCAAAAAGTGGAAACAATCTAAATAGCCATTGACAGATAAATAAAATTTGGTATGTCATACAATGAAATATTCAGCCATAAAGAGAAATAAGGTGCTGACACATGCTATAACATGGATGAAAGTTGAAATTTTTAAGCAATAATTGAAGGAAAACAGACAAAAGATGAAATACTGTATATTATATGAAATATTCAGTATAGGTAAATCTGTAAAGACAAAAATTATTAGTTGTAAGAGGTTGGAAGGAAGACAGGATGAGGAGTGAGTGCTAATTGGAATGTGGTCTCTTTTTGAGGTAGAAATGTTTTGAAATTATAATCTTCTGAGTACACTAAAAAACTGCCTTATATACCTTAAAATGGTGAATTTTGTGGTAGGTAAATCTGTGTATATATATATCCACACGTATACACATATGCATACACTTAACAATTATCACTGAGCTACATCTCCAGCCCTTTTAAAAATTTTTTTGAGACAGGGTCTTACTAAGTTTCTTAGTGCCTTGCTACATTACTAAAGCTGTCTTAGAACTTGCACTCTTCTTGCCTCGGCCTCCCAAATTGCCAGGATTATAGGCATGCACCACCACTCCCAGCTCTACTCTAATGTGTTAAGTGTCTATAAATGCAGAAAATGGCTCATTTTTTCCTTGCATTTACCCACTAGTTCAGAGAACCATTTGCCCACAGACCTAAAGGTACCTTGGAAAGCAGGTAATTTCAGTTTTTCTGTGGGCCATAATGGGCCATATGTTCAAATATTCATGTACATGCAGATCACAAAACTTTAAAATTTACCAATAAGGGCAAAACTGAAGTCTATTAATTATTAAAAGTTCTTCTTCTTTTTTTTTTTTTTTTTTTTTTTTAGTATTGGGAATTAAAACTAGGGTCTCAATCATGCTAGGCAAGTGCTCTACCACTGAGCTTCACTCTTACCCCTTTAAAAAAATTTAATTTTGAGACAGGCTTTCACCAAGTTTCCCAGGTTGGCCTAAAATTTGCAATCCTGCCTCAGTCACCTAAGCAGCTGGGATTACAGTCATGTACCACTGTGGCTAGCTAACGTTCAGAGTCTTTATCAATAACACAAGTTTGTTCAAAAGGATATAACCTAAATGCTAATTTTGATTTGATCAAATCATAATGATACCTGTGTTATTCTCAGGACCTGTAAAGACAAGGCATATCCCAGTCCTGATACCATACATGTATCTACAGTCATTCTCAGAGAAGGGAAATGTACATAGAATATATTCTTTAGGCATGTCATGAACTCTACCTTGAGCAGTATCGGTGTTTAGAGTGAAATATAAGGGACTATTGTTCTGACCAGTAGAAATTGTTATGGTTTAGATATGAAGTGTCCTCCAAAAGTTCATGTGAGAGAGTGCAAAAAATTTTGGAGGTGAAATGAGATTCTGAAAGGTGTACCTAATCAGTGGGTTAATCTGCTGATAGGTTAACTGGGTAGTAAGTGTAGGCAGGTAGGGTGTAACTGGAGGAGGTGGGTCACTGGGGGGCATGCTTTGGGGGATATATTTTGTCCCTGGTGAGCAGAAGTCTCTCTGCTTGGTGGTTGCCATGCCCTTATGTTTTGCTTCACCTTGGGCCCAGACTATGAACTGAACATTTGAAACCATGAAAAAAAAATAAACTTTTTCTTCTCTACATTTTTCTTTTCAGGTCTTTGGTCACAGTGGTGCAAAAGCTGACTAAAACAAATATAATGTGAGTCATATAGGTAACAAATTACATAATAGACATATTTAAAAGGTAAAGAACTGGGGGTATAGCTCAATGGTACGATGTTTGCCTAGCATGTGCAAGACTGGGTTCCATCCTTAGCACTGCAAAAACAAAACAAAACAAAACAAAACAACAACAACAACAAAAACCCGGTGAATTTTAATATATATTAAATAGATTGGCATATGTAATAAAATAAACCCACATATCATCACTTTGACATGAAATCAATATAATAAATGGAGATATTTTACATTTTATTCATATTTCATAAATCCTCAAGTCTTTAGAATCTGGTGTCTTATACATATAGCTCATCCCAACTTTCACTATCCACATTTTAAATTCTCATTATCTATAAGTGACTGGTGACTACTGTTTTGAACAGCTTCAGAGCTGTTATGGTAATAAAAGTTATGCTATTTATTAAATTAAGTCTTAGAATCTATTTACTAATCATTGTTCATAAGCTCTGTACAGTATTAACTTATTTAATCTTCACGCAACTCTATGAAATAGATATTACTATTATTTTGTAGAGGATGAAGCCAAATTCCAAAGAGGTTAAATGCATTTACCCAAAGTTACAGCCCAGATGATTCCAAAGCTCAGTCTTTCAACTATTGTAGTCTACTCCTTGGGACCTGCCTACTGTGTCTCTAATATGATTGTGATAAGTGGTAATAAAACAAGTGCTGCTCTCCTGGGAATAGTTTTACTTTGTTTGCATGTATGTTTGCTGGAGAAGGATCCGATAGGATGGAATCATGAACCCCTCAGGCCCAGGAAGTACTCCATGCGCACAACTCAGTAAGTCTCCAGGATTCCTAATCTCCCCAGCCCAGCTTCAGGCCTTTACAAATATTTCACAAACTGGCAATGGTCAAGGGCACCAACACAATGAAAACTTGTGTTGCTGACCATTTTTCCAGTCATGCAACAATTTGCAACAATCTGAAAGTTTGCAGCACAAATTTTCCCGGAGAATGATGCGATGGAAACCAGGCATGCTAACCTTTTCCTTTGACTATAAACTGTTCGTCCCATTTCTGAAGGTCTGACTGAACTTGGTTTTTCTACATTTAGATAAAACTTTGGATTGCTTATTGACAAGAGGATTAGTCCTGCTAGTTGATTCTATCTAATGAAGTATTTTTTATGTTAAATATGGGAGACAGTCCAAATATTGATGTTCTGCCTCAGAAATACTGCCATTTGTACCCTCAACTGACTGGACAGGAATGAGATGGAGAAGTTTAAAGAAGCTATCAGATAAAGAACATGCAGCAAATTCTTTGCAAGTTACAAACAGGTTATAATCTACTATTGACTCTTCTTATCCATTTTCTCTACGCAGAGGTTTGAACAGGGACTTCATATGGTGCTTTAAATCCCTCTTTTTGGCTGAGGGTTGAGCACATGCATTTCTCTCTACTCCCTTCCACTAAAATTAGCGCAAATGTGTATCAAACACAGTCACAAAGGCAAAAGAACAGATGAGAGCACAGAAGATGTAAGTGAACCAAGGTTTAGAAGCTGAAAACAGGCAGGAAGAGTGAACAGAGTTAGGGAAACATTAAACGTATACCTGTCGGGAATGGGGAAGGGGATGTCACTGAGAAGCTAGCTGTGTTAGGCATTAGAACCCAGGAAAGCTCAGGAAACCAAGTGCCATGTCCTGGGGAAGGTAAAGGTGCCAGCTATGACTGGTATTTTGAGTCTGTGGATGGAACAACTGCATCTCAGAGTACATCGCTGTCCTAAGAGGAGACTACTCCTCTCCCAACCCAGAGGAAGACTAGGAGGGGCTGATTCTGCAGAAGAGTTTTGGCCATAAAGCATTCAGACAAGTGAACCCCAGGCATGGTGGAGGTTAGGGGAAGAGGTATAGGACGGAAGAAGAGAGAGCAGGGGAAATGTACACTGTGAATGATGAGTTCTTAGCTCATGGCACTGCTAGACTCCCAAACCACCAGTAGCTGAGTGTAAATCTTTGCCCTATCTTTCTCCTATTGCAAGACTGAATAACTCAATAAGAACCTCACACCAGAGGCTGGGGAGATAGCTCAGTCGGTAGAGTGCTTGCCTTGCAAGCACAAGGCCCTGGGTTCGATCCCCAGCACCCCCCCAAAAAAAAGAAAAAAAACCTCACACCAAACACACACCACCTTCTCATGCAGGCTTCAAATGACTTGGTAGGGACTTGCACTTATAAATGGACCACAAAACACTGAAAAACCTCCAACATGAAGGCAAAGACCAAAAACAAGTAGAAAAAAAAAAAAAACAAATGAAACAAAAATTTGAAAATTTATAAGTCCCTCGTTTGGATGGGAATATAAAGGCTACGACTGGGATAAGTTTTATCCCTTCCTTCCACTATAAGGATGTTTTTCTTCCCTTACTAGAAGATTGCCACCCTTTGTCTCAGAGAGGGGGACCCAGTAACAAAGAAGTCACAAAAATAAGTTTCTTCACTTCTCTCCATCCTCATCTCCACTGTTGTAGCCCAACCACCACCCTCACTTGGACCATGATAATAACCCACCAAAACATCTCTCTGCTTCAGACTAGTCCCTGCCAAATGATACTATAGAGGACATCTAGAATGATGTTTTAAAAAGAATCCAACCATTTCAGGCTCCTGATTATACATGCTCAATGGCTTTTTCTTGAACTTGACATAAAAATTCAACACTGTTGTGCTAGCCAGCGAGGTCTCATATCAGGTCTGTGTGCTTCTTTGACCTCCTCCCCCACTCCCTTGCCATTCCACCATTCCTTCTCTCACTTGTCAGTCACATCCGACTCATTCTGTTCCGAGAGCACAAGTTTCTCCTCACCTCAGGACCATGCCCAGAGGTTCCTGTACATCACTGCTCATCTTATTGTCTCTACCTTCTGTAACTTATGTTCCATGAGAGCAAAAATATGAAATACCTTATTATCACACCATCTATAAGAGTACCTGATGCATAGTATGTGCCCATTAAATTTTAACTGATACATAAAAGCAAAAATTATATTTATGGGGTACTATGTGATGTTTTCATACATATATTGCACAATATTTAAACAGGGCTAAATTTACCTCCTCAAATATTTTTTTTTTTTTTTGACTGGGGATTGAGCCCAGGTGTACTCTATCACTGAGTTGCATTCCAAGTCCTTTTTACTTTTTGAGATAGGGTCTCACTAAGTTTGAGGTTGGCCTTGAATTTGCGATCTTCCTGCCTCAGCCTCCTGAGTCACTGGGATTACTGGTGTGTTCCACCATGCCCATTTCTCTATCATTTCTTTATAGTGACAAGTATTTATTGAATAATGAATTTGGAACACAAAAGTTTCAAAGTTTCAAGGCAAAGTGGTATAAGAGGAAAACATTTAAATCATTAAGTAAATTCCACTGGGGAATATAAAAACTATTGATGTTAGTATCAATATTTTCCTTGGTCCAAGTAGGTTTCAATGTGGAAAATTTCATTTTACCAATGTCAATATCCTGGCTTTCCTATTATGTTATCTATCGTTTTGCATGATGTTATCATTGAAGGAACTAAAGGATAAAGATTTCTCTATGATTTCTTAAAATTGCATGGAAATTAATAATTATTCTCAAAATAGTTTAATTTTTAAAAATTCAAATCTAAAGGTATGACAACTTGAAATTCATTCAGCCTGCTCATGTAGTTCCACCCTGAAATGCATCCTCCTCTGAACGTGGTGAATGCACACTGATGGAACTGCAAGGGTAACACAGAAGTCTCCCTTTACGGTAGGTGATACATTTTTACTGGAGCTGAGAATGCTGGACTCTGTTCTTAACCACTCATGGCACCTGGCCCATAGTCAGTGTTCAATAAATATTTATCAAATGAGCTAATTGTTTGAGAAAGTCAAAATGACATCCAGGCTGTCAGAAAGAACTCCTAGCAATAATGTCTGTCATGGCATTCCTACATCGAAAGACACCGGCACCTAAGACAGGTACAAATGATTGAACTGTTCATAAAGCACTTATTCCTAAACATTAAAGTACTTAAAATACACAGCTGAGCCTTAGCCATGTTTGTCTAATTACCCAATTTGATACAAATTGCATCACATACTAAGGTAGAACAAAGACTGAAATAGTCCTGGTCTTATTAATAAGTCAAGGGCCCTTTCCAAAAATTGACTGGTGTAGTAGTTCCCATTTACTTAGTTTGTAATTTCAACCAGGTTGCAAAATAAATACAAATTTCTTTTTCCTTAACAATATCAGACAGAACATCTGTTCTTACTATAGATTTGAACCTCAGTCTATGATTTTTTTTTCTTTCCTTATCAAGAACGTTCCCCTTTTCACTTAAAGAATCATTGCTCTTGTGCTTTGGGACCATTAGTAAGTAAAATTAGGGTTACTTCAAACACAAACAGTGTAATACTGATAACCAAGTAGATTTTATATAACTTATTATAGAATATTGTTAAGATTGTTCTACTTCATTATCAGTTGTTAACTTCTTACTATGCCTAAATACTCTTTTAATACCGGGGATGGTATCTAGGAACATTCTACAACTGAGCTATATCCCTATTGCCTTTTTTTTTTTCTTTCTTTTTTTTTTTTTTTTTTGCAGTGCTGGGGATTGAACCCAGGGCCTTGTACTTGCAAGGCGAGCACTCTACCAACTGAGCTATCTCCCCAGCCCCCCTATTGCCTTTTAAAAAAATATTTCCCAGCAACTCAGGAGGCTGAGGCAGGAGGATCACAAGTTCAAACCTCAACAATTAGGTTGGCCCTAAGCAACTTAGCAAGACCTTGTAGCTAATAAAATATAAAAAAAAGGGCTGGGGATGTGGCTCAGTGTTAAGCATTCCTGTGGTTAATCATTAGTATAAAAAAATCTTTATTTTGAGATAGGGTCTCCCTAAATTGCTCAGGCTAGCCTCGACTTGTGAGGCTTCAGCCTCCCGAGTAGGTGGGATTACAGGTGGGAGTCACTGCACTAGTAATTAACCACATGAATAAACCCTATTTGACTTGTCAACCCTGGTAAAGGACAAAATATCTGCATATGTTGGGTATATTTTTTTCTTATTTAGCATAGAATTAATGGGTAAAGCAGCATATTATTCTATTGTCTCAATCCATTCAACCAATTTGAAAAAAATCTAAAAAACATTTTGGGATTATCCTATAAGATAATATTTAAAAATTGTTATTTCATTTATGATTTTATAAGTTACAATCCCTGTAAAGTTCAAAGTTAGAATTGACTCCTGAAATTCTTATATAAAGCAAGTTCTTTAGAGCATTTTTTTCTCCTTATGTAACCATAAATACTTTCTCTTTTTTCCCCATGAAAGAGGAACTTTATTTTTTCCCACAGACTGCCTAAACTAAGCTCTAAACCAAATGAGTGGCTGCTGCCCTTGAAACTGATTAGTGAAACAAAGCATTCAGCCCAACACAGGAGTTGATTTAAACCGATAAAGAGCAGGAAATTCAGAGCCCAAGGTAAAAGCAGCTCCTGACATGCCCCATTGTTCCTTGGCATACCAGGGCACCCATCACATTAGGTGACCTCATATCTCATCTGGACTAAATACCAAAGCTGAATGCATCTATTTAAGGCAGATGTCGCTTCATCCTTGAATTTCCAGATTTAAATCACTGCTGTCCTTTCCCATTCACTTTCTAAAGTGGCAGCTTTTATGAGAGTAACTGAAGTCGGTTTCATATGGAGATGGTAGCTGGGAGACTAGTATGCCCTCCTCCATTGTGTATAGGAGAATCTTTGAAGTTGAAATTTAGTAGATATATCAGCCCTGATAGCAACACTGTCTTATGAATGAAACAAGATTCACAAATACATTCTTTAAAAAATGTAATGATAGCTCAAGATATCATTAATCAGCTGTGTATCAAAACAATATGCCAAAAGGCTTAATTTTAGAACTTACCTGTAGAAAAACCGTTGTTTTTCTGTTCCTAAAGTTTGGCATCAAACGACTTCATGCCACATTGTATATTCAATACAGAACTAAGCCATGCAAAAAAACAAAAATTGGGGGTAGTGGTACATGCCTTTAGTTCTAGCTACTCAGGAGGTTAAGGCAGGGAATCACTTGAGCACGAGTTCAAGGCCAGCTGAGCAACATAGCAAGACTAGGTCTCAAAAACAAACAAACCACACACAAATACACAAATAGTGAAATAAAATCCCCTCTTCCCACAAAACAATCAGTTATGGTAGTTGGAATGATGAGGAATCGAGCAAATCAACATATATTCATTCCATGTGGTCCATTTGAAAGCAGCCATATTTAAGGGAGGTTACCCTCAATTAAATCCTATTGCACATTATCACCATTATCCATGCTCTTTTCTGTTTGATTTTTTTTTTTTCTTTTTGTGGTACCATGGATTGAACCCAGGGGTACTCTACTACTGAGTTATATCCCCAAACTACTTTGGTACTGGACATTGAACGCAGGGGCACTTAACCTACTTCTGAACTACATCCCCAGGCCACTTTTTGTATTTTATTTAGAGACAGGGCCTCATTAAGTTGCTGAGGTTGGTTTTGAACTTGCAATCTTGCCTCAGCCTCCCAAGCTGCTGGGATTACAGGTGTGCACCACTCCCAAACTTTTTATTTTATATTTATTTTTAGGGTCTTGCTAAGTTGCCAGGGTTAGCCTCCAACTTGTGATGCTCCTTCCTCAGCCTCCTGAGTAGCTGGAATTACAAGCAGGCTCCAGATAATTCTTAAGTATAATAGATGACAAAATCTTTGAAACATCAATTATGCAAAAATGAAATTAAGAAAATTCCAAGGGAGGTTGAGGTGGGAGTTTGGGAGTTTGAGACCAACCTGGGCAATAAAGTAGACCTCATCTTAAAAAGGAAAATATTTCATGCACGATAGCATTATCAAAAATAAAGTACTGGGCTGGGGATATAGCTCACTTGGTAGAGTGCTTGCCTTCCATGCACAAGACCCTGGGTTCAAGCCCCAGCACCACAAAAAATTAAATTTTTTTTAAAAATTACTTAAAGCTCCGTAAGGTGGTACATGCTTATACTCCCAGCTACTGGGGAAGTTGAGGCAGGAGGATTACTAGTTCACGGTCAGCCTCAGGAACTTAGTGAGACCGTAGCCCAAAATTTAAAAAAAAAAAAAGGACTGGGTAGCTCAGCATACAGCACCTGGCTTGTGTTCCTATACTACAAAATAAAAATTTAAAAACTACTTAATGGTTTAACAGGGGCTGGGGTGTAGCTCAGTGGTAGAGTAAGCACATGTAAGGCACTGGGTTTGATCCTCAGCACCGCATAAAAATAAAGGTGTTGTGTCCATCTACAACTAAAAATTTTTAAAAAGAATGATTTAACAAAATATACTCTGGAAACTAAAATTTAAGCATGATGTAAATAAACAAATCCTATATTAGAAGATTTAACATTAAAATGGAAACCAGGCCAGGTGTGATGGTCCATGCCTGTAATCCCAGCAATTTGGGAGGCTGATGTAGGAGGATCACAAGTTCAAGGCCAGTCTCAGCAATTTAGTGAGAGCCTGTCTCAGAATAAAATAATAAAAAGGGCTGGGGATGTAGCTCATTGATCAAGTGCCCCTTGGTTCTGTAATCAATAGTGGGAAAAAAAAAAAACAAACACTAAGATAGTAATCCCCAAACTAATCTACAGAATTTATTCAAAGGAGTTTTTTGGTCCCCACCCAGTCTGAAGGTCCAAGGATTCAAACAAACCGAAGTCCTTGCGCATGCTAGGTGAGCACTCTCCAAGGGGAGCTATCTCTTCAGCTTGTAATCTGTAGATTTTAAATAACCCCTCGCAAAATCCAAGATGACTTCTTTGCGGAAATTGACAGGCAGATTTTGAAATGTATATATATAAATATATATTTCTTAAAAATAGTACTGGGACAATTAGATATCTACAGGCAAGAGAATAAAGTTGATCTTTACCTCACACCATACATAAAAATTAATCAAAATTAGAAACCAAACAAAAGCTAAAATTGTAAAACTCAGAAAACATAGGTAAAAATATCACATTGGATTTGGCAATGATTTCTTACTTATGACTCCAAAAAACACAGGCCAAATGGAAATAGGTAAATTGAACTTGAACAAAATTGGAAACTAAAAAAAATTTTTCTTGTAGTTGTAGAAAGAATGCCTTTATTTTTATGTGGTGCTGAGGATCCAACCCAGTACCTCACACATGCTAGGCAAGTGCTATGCTACTGAGCTACAGCCCCAGGCCCAAAATTGAAATTTTTTGTGCAAAGAACTACAGAAACCACAGAATATGAGAAAATATGTCATATATCATAAGGTATTAATCTTCAAAAAATATAAAGAATTCTTAAAACTCAAATGGATTTTAAAATGTAAAAATCTGAACAGACATTTCTCTAAGAAAAACCACAAATGGCCAGTAAGCACATGAAAAATACTCATTTGATTTGCAGGGAAATGCAAATCAAAACCCCAATGAGATACCACTTCACACCCTTTGGGGTAATTTTAAAATTTTATTTAAAAAAATAGCAAGTGCTGGCTATAAGGTGGAGGAGTTGGAGTCCTGGGGCATTGCTGATAAAGTAAAATAACAGCTATAATATAAAGCTGCTCCCCACCCTGTACACTGCAGTCATTTCTCTGCCTCCCAGCTTACAACCTAGCTTGTCATTCTGTGAACATCCTAGTTAGCTATTGGTTCATCAGTCAGCTTGCAAGTATCCTTCTCCGTTATTGGTCCCATTAGCCTGCAGAATTTGTGGGCTTAAGGATAGCTCCCCCGTCATTTTTCTCTCCTCCTCTTTTTCATGCTCTCTCCTCCTGGTTTTCACTCTTTTGCACGAGCTCTTTTCCTCTCATTTTCTCTTACCCTGCAGGGAGACACTCTTCCTGTTTGCTTAATAAACTCTTATGTGAGTTCCCGTGTCTGGAGCGGTTTCTGGGTTCTTACAACAACCACTTTAGGGGCTGGGGAGATAGCTCAGTGGGTAGTGCTTGCCTTATAAGCACAAGGCCCTGGGTTCGATCCCCAACACCCCAAAAAAAAAAAAAAAACCACTTTAGAAAATAGTATACTGTTTTTAAAAAAATTAAAGAACTTTTTGAAAAATAATCGTCAGTTTCATTTCTAGGACTAGATCCAAAAGAACTGAAATCAGAGGGCTGGTGATGTAACTCGATGGTAAGAGTGCTTACCTAGCACATATAAGGATCTGGGTTTGATCCCTAGCATGGCAACAAACCTGAGAGCAGACACTATAACAGATATTTTTATACTAATGTTTATAGCATTATTCATAATAGCTGGAACAATCCAAGTGTCAATGAATAATCAAAATGTGATACAAATCTATACACATGTTACTTAGCCTAGCTGGGTACAGTGGTGCTTGCTTATAATCCCAGCAGATCTGGAGGCTGAGGCAGGACGATTACAAGTTCAAAGCCAGCCTCAGTAACTTAGCAAGGCCCTAAGCAATTTAGTGAGACCCTGTCTCAAGAAATTAGAGGGCTAGGGATGTGGTTCAGTGGTTAAGTGTCCCTGGGTTCAATCCCTGGTACCAAAAAAAGTTTGGTTTGATGAAAAGGTTCTAGAGATAGTGGGTGTTCAGACAACAGTGTGAATGTACATAATGCCACTAAATTGTGCACTTAATTGCTAAAAATGGTAAAATTTTATCATATTTTACATTAAAAAAAGTTAAAAGACAACTTGGGAGAAAATATTTGGAAATCATGTCTGATAAGGGGCTTATATCTAGAACATATAAGAACTCATAATAACAAAAATACAAAGAATTCAGTTAAAAAATAGGCAAGGAGCTGAGTGCAGCAGTGCTTGCCTGTAATCCCAGGAATTGAAGAGGCTGAGGCAGGAGTTCAAGGTCAGTTTGGGTAATTTATTGAGAACATGTTTCAAAATAAATGAAAGTTCTGGGGATATAACTCAGTGGGTAAGAGACCCTGAATTCAACCCCCAGTGTGGGAGGCAGGTTGGAGAAAACAATGTGCAAGGGAGCTAAATAGACATTTCTTCAAAGACATACAAATGGCTGATAGGCACATGAAAACATGCTCAATGTCATTAGTCACCAGGCGAGTGCAAATTAAAACCACAGGGAAGTGCCATTTCACATACCCTTGGATGGCTAGAATCAAAAACGTCAAATGTTAACAGGACTGAGAAATCAGAACCCTCCTGCACTGTTGGTGGGAATATAAAATGGTGCAGTTGCTTTGGGAAACAGTCCAGCAGTTCCTTAAGCGATTACACAGTTACTATGTGACCAAGAAATTTCACTCCTGGGTATATGCCCAAGATAAATTAAAATATGAACTTATATCATTATGCTTAACAGCCAGAAAATGAAAGCTCAAATATCAATAAATGGATAAACAAAACTTGGTATCGTCAAATAAATATTTTGTCATTAGAAAACGAAGTACTGATACATGCTGCAATGTGACCCTTAAAAACATGCAAAAATAAAGAAGCCAATCACAGAAGACCACATTGTGAGATTCATTCCACGCATGTGAAAGTGCAGAATCTAGAGAGACAGGTTGGGGTTGCTTAGGGCGAGGAGTCAGGCAGGACAGGGAACAGGGGTAGATAGCTAAGGGATACAGTTTCTTTTCGAAGTGATAAAAACGGTACTAAGATTAACAATGGTGATGGCATCCCATGTGTGAATATACTACAAACTACCTAGTTGTACACTTTAAATGGGTAAATCAGAGTATGAGAATTACATCTAATCAAGCTAAAAACAAGCACCAAGAAAAGATCATTTACTGGAGTGAAAAGTACTTCTTGCATCTAGAAGTTACTTTTGATTTGTAGATTCGTGCTTTAGAAACTAAAATATGTCACTACATTAGTCCTATCTTTGCTCTTAAAATAGGAGACAATGAAAACCACAAAAAGCCAGGTACAGTGGCACACGCTTGTAATCCCAGCAGCTATGGAGGCTGAGGCAGGAGGATCACAAGTTCAAAGCCTCAGAAATTTAGCAAAGTCCTGTCTCTAAATGTCTCAGTGGTTGAGTGACCCTGGTTTCAATCCCTAGTACATTAAAAAACAAAACCACCCCCACAAAAGCCATTGGATCCACATAGAGCCTGCTCAGTAATAAGACCGTCACTGCCAGCTTAGTTTAGTGGAAACCACACTAAATTCACCTGTAAAAAAGTCAGTGGGGGTGGATGAGGGAAATAGGCAAAAAGCAAATGAAAAACATCAACCAAACTTCTTGGCTTCCTTCCGGAGGTCAGAAGGTCTTTTGTTGTTGTTTTTGTTTTGTTTTTTTTTTGGTTTTTGTTACCAGGGATTGAACCCAGGAGCACTTAACCACAGAGCCACATTCCAAGCCCTTTTTAATGTTTTATTAGAGACAGGGTTTCGATGAGTTTCTTGGGAGCCTCACTAAATTGCTGGAGCTGGCTTTGAACTCTCAATCCTCCTGCCTCAGCCTCCCAAGTCACTGGGATTACAGGTGTGCGCCACTATGCCCAGCTACAAAAGTTTTATATAAAGAAAATATATTTTTAAATCTTGAACATAGCTTTTCTTGGAACAATCTGTAAGACAATTTCCCTTAAATGAATGGGACAAATGTTACATGGTTTAATGTGACTCACTTGATTTATATACACCAGTTAGTGAACAGAATTAGTGTATTATACACCAATCACACTAAGACAACAGAAAAGGTTCTGCTGCATACTCTAATCCTAGAGAATCATACTTTACCAGGATTCAGAGAGGTTAGCCTCCCTTTTACTCTGGGGTGGGGGTGGAAAAGCCAAAGTTGAGCCAACACCAGTTTTTTTTAGACATGCTTCCTCTCTCTCCATCATATAAAAATAATCTGTATTTAATAAAACACACACAACTTATGCCATTGACAGGAATTTATTCTTCCATTATTATAATACTAAAGCTTTGAATTATCTATGGCTGCGATTCCATTAGATTCATGCTAATTTAGAATTTTTTTCCATCAAAAACAAAACTCTTGTGAAAAAAAAAATGATCATGGAAAAAAAACTAAATCTCTCCAAAGTAATTACATTTAAGTTTGGAAATTAAAGGCTAAGTAGGAACAACTGACCTTATCCCTTCAGACAGACAGATGCCCCAGAATGGCTAACCTGCGAATGCTCCTCCTCCTATGATGTGTTATGACACATAGCCTTCTCCTAAAAGCAGAGAGACGCTCAGTACTTACTTTGCTAAATAGGCTCAAGGTTTTCATTTAGGGGACCGTTTGTTAACGGCAGGTGCATTTGGTAGCTACCATATCTTCATACTCTTTGTAAGCGATTGAGCCATCAGGCTCAATGGTCAAAACACTCAGGGGGCTGTATTTGGCAGGTACACATGATGGTCTTGGCACTGAGGAGTCGAGCCTCTCACAGATGATGTTTTGCACCATGGTGTGAACTGGAGAGCCATACCGATGCCCAACTGCCCTTGGACATTCTCCTTTACAAAACCGAGGGTTGTATCTGTGAGGGGCCACAATCCAGTTGTCCCACTTGAGCTGACTAAAGCTAAGTCTAAAGTCATGGAGCTCACACTCATTTTGGGGGAAAAAAAACTGTTTGAAGTATTCACTCAGGTTGAAGGAAGCTGGTACCAGTGGCTCCTTCAATTGAGAGGTGACAGTTTCCCGACCTTTCCGGTGGCTGGCAGATCTCCCACCCTTGACAGTCTCTTCTCCCATGGGATAGGCAGCCACATTCCTCTCCTGGTCAGGACCCTGTGAAGACCTTTGACGCTGAAGGGAATACCACCTGTGATACGCCTGAGCACTTGTGTCGTTCAGATATAAGATCAGTGAGGGGGGCAGGAGAAGAGGCATGGTAAAGGGTCCATCCTGAGCTGAAGGGTGCTGCAGCTGGTCTTTTGTGCAGGTAAAATTGACAGACATGTGAATATTTCTCTCACTGGAAGTCACTAGAGGCTGGAGGAGTTGGGTCACATCAATCTCAATCCGCTTGTGATTCTTTCTAAGTTTGAACTGTGAATTAAAGGTCAATGAATAGGGAGCTCTAGGGAGAGTCTTGCTAGAAGTTGGTTCTTTCATCACCAGGTTGCACCAACATTTAACGGTAGAGGAAGGAGAAACTGAGCTGTTGAAAGTGTACAGCAAGACAGATTTGAGTAAGTGTTCAACAGCAGTAACACGATCCAGATTAAACCACAGGTCCACGGACGGAAAGATTCCTGGAAAAAAAAGAAAAACGATCCACCAGTAAGTAGTGCTTTTACAAATCTAGGAAGTTAAGTCTAGGAATTGTACTAGTAATATGCAACTCCCTTTCCCCAGCATTTCCTCAAGCCTCAAAAACAATGAGGAGCTAAAAAAATTTTTTTTAAAGTATAGAAAAGGGGCTGGGGAGATAGCTCAGTTGGTAGAGGGCTTGCCTTGTAAGCACAAGGCCCTGGGTTCGATCCCCAGCACCCCCAAAAAAATAAATAAATAAATAAATAAATAAAAGTATAGAAAAGGTAATTGGTACCATAACTAATTCCCAACAACCAACCCTGGATATTTTATTTCCAGAATGTCAGAACAGTTTTGATGGTGAATTAAAGCAACAGGGAATCATTACATTCTGAAGTTCCAGTGTTAATTTGCTCCAAACAAATAAGCTAATAAGTAGTATTTTTCTATTGGAGACGCTCTATAGGGAAAAATCATAATAATTTAAAACACTCATCAGCCTTGTTAAGTAAGCCCCAGTGAATGAAATCAATTAAAACTACTCAACTGCCCAGTTAATTTAGCTCGCTTGAGATTGAAAACAAATGGAGGCTCTCATGCCTCTAGAGTGAAATGAGATTTGGAGGGCTTTAAACAGCCACAACTGTCCTGTTTGGTTAGAATGTTTTTTTTTTACATCATGAGTTAGTGAACGTACTTTTTTAAAGACACCAAATTGCTCCAATTGTTGACTAACACTTTGGTGTTTTGTTTTTGCAGTGCTAGGGATGGAACCCAAGGCCTCACACATCTAAATGAGTACTCTACCAATGAGCTATATTCCCCACCCCTGACACTTTGTTCAAGACCTACTATACCAGATGGGGACTTAGCTTCCCCTCACAGAAAGTGGCAAACAAGGAACTATTCTGTTTGACACAGCACATACTGAGTATATCAAATGTAGGCACATTTCCAACAAAATAGAAACAGATGCTAAGCTTCTCCAGCACTTTCCTCAGCCTTCAAAGCCATTAGGTCTCTTTCAGCACTAAAATCCTCTCAGATTAGTCCACATTAACCAATGACAGCATTAGAAAGAAAAAATACAATCAAGTATCAAATTTGTTTCGATTGGATATTGAGTATCATGCAAAATAAAGCCCAATTCAAGAAGCAAAACCCAACAGGGCAGAGAGGGGCAGGGCTGTAATCTCAGCTACTCTGGAGGCTGAGGCAGGAGGATTACAAGTTTGAGGCCAGCATGGGCAACTTAGTGAGACCCTGTCTCAAAAATGAAAAATAAAAGGACTAGGATGTAGCTTAGTAGCAGAGCACTTGCCTAGCATGTACAAGTCTCTGGGTTCAATCACGTCTCTCAGACACACAGCTCAACTCCTGTCTGTAATGGAAATGCAGACACTTCTAAGCTTCTAACCTCTTCCCTCCACCCAGTTAAGTAATCTGCTTTTACACACCTGTCACTTGGTGTCCAGGAGCCTGTTTGTGCAGGGAACTGGGGGTGAAGAGCCGAACGGTGTTGTAATGGTGACTTCTATGGGATTTGGGAATCCCCTCCTTCGTAGCATATGTCTTATAGAGCTTCTTCATGTAGTGCAAAGCTCTGGAGTCTGGCTGCAGCCTAGGGGCCTCACCTCGCCCATCAGACAGGACCTTGAAAAGAGGGGAAAGGAGGCCAGAGCTGTGTGGCCCATCTATAGGTTGCAGTACAGACCAAGGTTCTGCCTCAGATTCCAACTCAGCATTAGCTGCAATCTGAGCTTCTCCCCTAGAAGCCTGAGAACCAAGACTAACATGAAAACACAGCCAGGCAAAACAGCAAAACCAAATGAGAGATTCGCTGTAAAGCGCCATGGCTTGGGAGAACTAACAAGGAAAACATCTCCCCATACCAGTCTTCTTCCTAAAGATCAGGAAACCCTAGCTTAGTCTCTTAAATAAATTTTAGGTGTGTGGGTGGACTAACATCACTTCCATAATCAGGCCTCAAGGATCCCTAGCTGAAGATAATTCTTATCAGCTCTATACCAATCAGCTGATAAGATCCTAGTTATCCAATTTGTCCTCATTAGGTACAGGTTGACTTGATTATTTCCTCTCTCTTGCCCCTGGAATTTACTTGAAATCTGCTAGGTTACTGTTATACAAATGGACTAGCTATGGAGCTGAAAGTCTAAGAGAAACTGAAGAATTATCTTAAAATAAAAACTTTTTTTTTAAGAGAAATTAGGATTCTTAAAATGTTCTTAGGTGCCTGTCGAAACTCCCAAGGCATGTAGATACTCAGATCTGTTGGAATGCAATTTGTGATATTGGGTTTACTCTTCTCAACTCAGTCTCACCAGTTCTCCCACTTCCAGGTGCTTAGAATTAGTATTTTTTTTTTTAATAACTGAGTGTTGAATGGAGGGTGAGAGCAAATCACAATTGGCATAGAAATTCCAAAGAACAGGAAACTGTTAGGTTGCTCAGTCCTCCTTAGTGACTTAGTATAGGGCTTGTACTTGGTATATTGCAGGGGGCTTGCAATGTGTTTTAAAAGAGGACACAGCCTTTAACTGTGATGTGTTTTGTTTTTGGTACTGGAGATTGAACCCAGGAACACTACCATTGAGCTACATTCCCCCAGCACTTCATTTATGTATTTTTAATTTTTGAGACACCAAATTACTAAGGCTGGCTTTGAACTTGCAGTCCTCCTGTCTAAGCCTCCTGAGTCATCAAGAGTGTGCCACCATGTCCAGTTTCTTAACTAGTATTAAAATATATCACCTTGATGTCCTTACTTTGTCACATTTATCTCAAAAGATTTTTGTTGAAAGGTTTTGAGGTGTTTGCAAGTGCAATTAAACGAATGCTTTCTTATTAATCACCCAAATGGTGGTAGAATTCAGCACAGTGTTTTTGTCCTTAACTGTTCTAAGTATTTATGCACCTGCTTTGGAGCTGAGACCAGATTAGATATTACTTTTTAGAAAAACGAGGTAAAAACTTTTCATCGTGAAAAGTTGAAATGAGGGGCAACCCAGCACCACCTACAAGGAGGCTACCTGCTTGAGAAAAATTAACCCACGTTTATAGTACAAGATAAATAACCAGTCTGTGCAGCGCCTAGACTGGTAAAGCTGAGGTACTTTTGCAAAGTTCACTGCCTGCCAAGACTGGCTGGGTTCTAAAATACATCCAAACTGTTGAAGGGGAATTTAGTTCCAGATTCCATATGGCTACCAATCATTTACCGACATTCTGCACCGAGGAGAAATCAAGGAGCCATACAAGACAACAGGATCAATAGGCAGAATTCACTTCAGGGAAAACACAGTAACACCTCAGGCTCCCTGGAGTAGAAAGAATTTGGGCATCTTGACATTCCCCGCCCCTCGATCAAACCATCTGGAGGAGGCTGGCTGCTGCGGAGGAGGCGTCCTTTTGCCCTCCTACCCGGACTAACAGCGCTCGTCAACTGCTTGACGATTATTTGATGACTTTAGTGGCTGAACTTGAGGAAACGGTAGTATTGTATCTTGGAAAAGCCTACAGCCTACTAATGGATTCTAAGGCACAGATTACCAGGAGAAGCTCTAGAGTTTGTACTGGCATAGCTGATGGTCTGAAAATAGCCGAGCCCCTTTTTAGCTTCGGGACAAAACCACATAAAATCTGCATTAGGCTGCCGCGGGGTGGCCGCGCCTCAGGGGCGCTCTGGGCCATCGAGGCCCGCGAGGTCAGCTGCTACCCCCACCCCACCTTTTAAAATCATTTATTATTGTCGTTATTATTTTGTGGTGCTGGCCAAGTCACCCAAGGCCTCGCGCATGCTAGGCAAGTACTCTACCACCGAGCTACATCCCCAGCCCTGGCGCCTTTTTTCCCCTTTGTGTCTGCCCTATCCCCGCAGCACCCGGCCGCTCCCTGCCTGGAGCTCCATAGAAAGGCCCAGGACTAACTGTGAGCGCCTCCCGGGGGTCATCTGGTCCCAGACGTACAGCACTAAGCCCCACCCCCAGACCCAGGCAGCACCCCCCCAGACCCGGCACTGGCCACCCGGCCTGGCCACGTCTCTTTAGAACCGGGGGCAACAGCGTCTTCCCCTGGGAACAAAGGAAAAATGGTATCTCCCGGAAGTGACTTCACGGCCTCCTGGAGCCGCTTCCGATCCCGCCGGAAGTGACGCTCGGAGATCACTGGGTCAGAGTCCGTGGAGGTTGAGGTGACCCGGCTGCGGGAGTGAACCGTGGGAGGGTCGGGCGCCGCCTGGGCTGGGGGAGGCTAAGGCGTTCCGGGGAGGGCTTGGAGTCGGGGATCCCAGCCTGTCGCGCGTCCCCAGGCTGAGCCAAGGTCCTGTTTGCCGTCGGTCCTTGCAGAGCCGCCGCAACAATGGGCCGAGAGTTTGGGAATCTGACGCGGATGCGACATGTGATCACCTACAGCTTGTCGCCCTTCGAGCAGCGCGCCTTCCCGCACTTTTTCACCAAGGGCATCCCCAACGTGTTGCGCCGCACTCAGGCGTCCATCCTTCGCGTGGTGCCGCGTGAGTGCCCGGGCCTGGCGGCTGGGGGCTGGACTGCCATTCACCGCAGTAGGCATTGCGGGTGCCTTTAGTGAGCCGGCACTCTACCGTGCACACCTTTCTCATTGAATATTTTTGGCAACCCTTATCTAGTCATGTCATCTTGAAATAACTGGCCAAAGGTCACTTGAGTGACTCCAACGTCTTCCCTTGAGATCATCTTTATCCACCTCTTATCAGTGACGAAGTGTCTCATGTTAAATGTGCGGCAGATAGTGCTGACAATTGCATGACATCGTGAACCCCTGAAGTGTATACCTTAAAATAGTGACGCTTGTTACGTGAATTTCACCTCAAATTATCCCTAAAATTTTTCGTTTAATGTGCAGCAGGGGAGACTTGGGAAAGATTTGGTGCTAAATCTTTCTGGGTGGTCCACTTTTGGTTTCCTGTAAAATGGGTGTGTAAGTTAACCTTTCTTGATCCTCCAGTTTAAAAGTCTTAAAAACGAAAAGATAAGTGGTAAAGCAACCTTGGGTTCAATCCCCAAATCCACCCCCCCCCCAAAATTTCTACAAGTTAGAGCACCAGGAGGGTGGAATCTGCTGGAAATCAGAAGAGAGAGGAAGTAGACCTTTGTTTTATGTGCTCACTGTTTACTCTCACTTTTGATTTTTAAAGCATTTGTAGTGTTTTATCTTGTCTACACCTGGGGGAACCAGGAATTTGAGAAGTCCAAGAGGAAGAATCCAGCTGCCTTTGAAAATGACAAGTGAGCAACTCATCTGGATAATGGTTTTCCACCTGTGAAAGACCCTTCTCTGGGAGAGGCATCTGTATTATAGTGTCTGGAAGACACAATAAACTCACTGTAGACTGCACTGTTGTGACATTGTTTCTGTGCGCAGAATCCTTAGTGTGTCTGCTAATATTCAAGTTCATGAAGCTCTCCTCCTCAGCATTGGTCCTTAATAGTTTTGGTGGACGTGGACTCACCTCTTGTTTTATAATCTACAAGAAAGTAGCTTTAGCTGTCCTCTGGTTAACCAGGCATGAGCTGTGGGGATTGTTGGTTCTTGGCCCTATGTACCCATTATAAACATGAAGTAACTATTGTAATTACTGTGTCAGCTACTCTTAGCAACACAAATGAACTTGACAACCTTTGAACACAAACTTCACAACAATCTTTGAATTAAGTATTTTTATACTTATTTTGCAGTTGAGAAAACACATAGGTTAAATAATTTGCCCAAAATTATACAGCAGTGAATGGTGAAATATGGCACCAGTCTGTACTCTCAAAACTTACAGTCTGATGTGGCGGCTCATGCCTATAATCCCAGTAACTTTGGAGGCTGGGACAGGAGGATGGAAAGTTCGAGGCCAGCCTTGGCAACTTAGACCCTGTCTCAAACCAAACAGAAAACAGCTGGGGTTGTGGCTCAGTGGTAGAGTGCTTGCCTAGCACATATGAGGCACTGGATTCAATCCTTAGCACTACATAAAAATAAAGGTGTCTGTGTACAACCTGAAAAACAAAACAAAACAAAAAACACTTATACAACCCTTCCTCAGGCAGGCCTTCCTTAGTGTGAGGGGAAGTCAGCTATAAAAGGAGGGGATAAAGTAATCAATGAACTATGACTGTCTTTGAGCCACAGAGACAACTTTTTTTTTTTTTTTTTTTTTTTGGCAGTGGTTGCTAGGGATTGAACCTAGGGCCTATGTGCTTGCCTTGCCTATCAACTGAGCCATATCCCCAGCCGAAGCCAACAATTTTTTAACCCTCTGTGAGCTATAAAGTCTTTTTATAGAAAAAGTCTCCCCATTCTGGAGCCTTGAATTACCTTTTTGGTAGAATAAGGTGCCATTTTCCCTTCACCAAGAGATGGTAGAGTAGATGTGTCTGGCAGTTTCATGCTTCTGGCCCCATACCTTGGTTTTAGAATCTTCTAAGGACACTTCCTGCTAGTCTGAAGCAACTTCGACAATCTGGCTCAGCTTCTGACTCAGGCTGTTTTTCCTTTTTCAAATGAGTGCTGTTGCCCTTAGCCAAAATTAGGAACAATAAGAAACAGGTAAATTGCATTGATTATGAGGCAGGATATGGGAATGTCTGTCTTGGGTCTATACCCTTAAACTACCACTGTGTGATAACAGGCAAGAAACCTCCGTTTTTGTTTTTGTTTTTGTACTGGGGATTAAACCTAGGAGTGCATTCCCACAGAGCTGCTACATCCCCATCCCAAGTTACTGGGATCACGGGTGTGCACCACCATACCGGGTGAAACCTGCATTTTTTGAGCATTAAGTTTCTCACCTGTAAGGAATCAGTTAAAGTCCTAGGGTTGTGATACTGGTGAAATGAGTGATATATGTGTGCATAGACTTAACAGGGCAGCTATTTGAGGAAAACTCTTGCCCCACCCCCCTTTCCCTCCACATGTTCCGTTTTCCTGCTTGGCTCTTTGTTCAGATTTTGTTCCCAGATCTTGCTGCCAGGCCTTGCAACATACTTGGGGTCATAGAAAATCTGATGAAAACTGTGAGCCTGAGGAGGTGTGAGTGCACCCATCCTTCCCTTGTATCATTCTGGAGGCAGGGGGAGATAACTGCCTTGACAGGCTGTCTTCCTCCCTCTAAAAACCCAGGGCTGTGTTCTCCACCATTGAGCTGCCCGCCCCCCAACCCCCTCCCTCTGCTTTTGGCCCCAAGCTTCCTAGGGGATGGCCACTCTATTCCATCTTCCCAGCCGTGTTTTACTCTTAGCATTATTTTTTTCTGGTTCTTTTGACTCCTTGGTAGATACCATAAACAATCAAATTTAGCTCTTCTCAGCTTACACCAGGCACTGAACTTGTGGTCTGAATCCATTTTATCCCAAGAGTGCTCTCCTGAGAGGAACCTGTTCTAAGTCCACTGATGTACTAAGATTCTGCTTTAAGCCTGTGTCTTTCCAAAGGCTCCCCTCTCTAAACTTGTATGAATCTCCCATGTGTGGTGGGGGTGCTAAGGTGTATGTGAGATGTGTTAAGTTGTAGCTCAGTGCTTCTTTCTCTATACACTGTGGGATCTGGGATCACTCTAGGGACTATTCATAGAAATTCACAAAGGAGAACTTAAAAGTCCTTTAAGGAAGAACAGCTGCTGTAGGTCTCAGTGCTTAAGACCCAAGAACTTGGATCTTCTAGTCCTAGGTGTGGCTTTTTAACCTGCTATGGCAAAACCTCTTACTCCATTTAACCTATCCTTTCCCATATGCTTCTGCCCCTACTGGGCTTTTATCTACAGGTTTCTGTCTGGTGAAGGAAGTTCTCCAACATAGTGTCCAAGATGCAGGCCTACCAAGTGCAGGCCCAGAAGTCTGCCACTGCCAGCCGGCTACAAAGCAAATGCACTTTGACCCTTTGTTGAAATTTTACCTAGAAAAGTTTTTCCATTTCAGTCTTTCATCTTTTATTAGGCACTCCTGCTTAGGGACAACAAAAAAGTTTCCAATTACTGCCAAGCCCTAATGATCTCCTCTCTCCACCTGGAATATATTTCAGACAGCTGCTCATGTGTCTACACCCTCTTTCTCCCATTTCATCCTAGGCACTTACCTCAGAAGCAGAAAGTCCCTGGGAGTTGTATCCAGAGCGACCAAGCTCTCAACTATCAAACCTGTTTCAGTCTCATTTTCTTGTAAATTAATCATTTGAATCTCCAAATATCACTGTTCCAGAGGCCTGAGATCTATTCTCATCTCAAGAGACTAAATCCAAAAGGGGAAGCGCTGGCCTGTAGAGGGTCAGGTGCTCACGGAACTGAGGCTCTGGTCTCCCAGCCACGCATTCTTTCTCCTTATGGCTAAAATTGTCAACAGTTGCTGAGGGCTTTCTACTGGAGGAAGGAGTTTCATTCAGCAAAATACCTGATTGCAGAGAGCCCATGAATTTTTCAACTTTCAGGAATAGTCTTCAGTCTCTCAAGGTATGGGACTGACTGAGGGTAACTGCTGTCAATACAGCTAAGTGCTGTATTGATTCTTGCTCCATATTTAGTTTAAAACAACAGGTTGGACATGTTGAAATTATTCTTTGAGCAGTTTTTCCTTCTAAAGAACATACCTAACAGTTCTTTGGAGAAGTGGATTGGCAAGGAAGATAGAGGTTTGAGTCCCAAATGTTTCAGCAGTGCTTTTGCTCCCATGAGGATGACTCCTCCTTTTTCCTACACGCAGGGGGCTGAGGGCTTCCAGTTCTTTCCTTTACTTTGGGGTTGGCTTTAGAAATCAACACAAAAGGCTAGTTTGACTTTGCTTGGAGTACAGAAAGGCAGAAGTGGAGACAGGTGCAGTGGCACATGCCTGTAATCCCAGTGACTCAGGAGGTAGAAGTATCACAAGTTTGAGACCAGTCTTAGTAACTTAGCAAGGTCTAAACAACTTAGACACTGTCTCAATATAAAAAAATTAAAATGTCTGGGGATATAGCTCAGTGCTAAAGCACCCCTGGGTTCAATCCCCAGTACCCACCCACTTCCCAAAAAAGGCAGAAATGCAGGACTAGGAGAACCCGTGTTGGATGGGTTGCTTGTCACTGGAAGCTGGGTAAGGGGAGGCTGGCACTGAGCCCATGGACCCAACTGGTTCTAGGACATCACGTTGCTGAGTCTTTTGCTTATCTAATCGAATTTGTGTTCTTACTCAATGTTCACTAGGCCACCACAGAGCCTCTCCCCAACCCTGTAAAGGTTCCTACTTAGTCCTGTATCTGAGGTCATCATGTTCAACTTCAGGGATAAAGGAGGGAGCAGTTTATTAGTCTTGAATTTGTAGGACTGATTAGTTGGGTTTGGTATATGTCTATTTCTCAAAGGTATCTAATGCTTAAGCAGCAGTGTCCCCCTTTAGTCCTAGCTCCATGGTCCCAAGAAAACGAACCAGTACAGTTCTGTGGAGTCACACCCCACTCTATGCCATTTTTTGAGGTTCATCATACCATCCTCTTCTCCCTTGGCAAGAAGCACCCTCTTATTTGCATGGTTGCAGGAGAGGTGAGCATGCCCTGTCATGTAGCCATACTACCACTGGTTTACATATGTGTCCTCTCTTGATCCGGACACCTGCAGTGATTCCTGTTAATGTTTTGGGCTTTGAAGTTTTCCTGGCCTTGTTTCTGCTGCCCTCAGGCTGCTAGAAGGAAACGCTCTGCTAAGACCCCAATGACTGGGAAAGAGGCCCATAATTCAATGACATTTACACAATCTCTCACAGATTTAAGGTGCTCCTGTTACCTCCCCATTCTTAGCTCCTTAAAAACAAAAACAAAACCAATCTATAATCATTTATTCAATTCACCCATGGTTCCTATGCTAGTTCTCACTGCTCTTTCCCTGAAGCAGGTAGAACAGGTTTTAAATTCTCAATAGCTGGATCTTCCCAGATGGAAATGAGCCGGTATAGATATTAGGGTAACAATCCATCCAGCTGGGAGCTCTGGGGCATTGTAGTAGACTTTGCTGAAATCTCCTTCCACAGAAGAGAGACCCTGGCCATATCTAATTGCCCGTACACAACAGTGTACAAGGCTGAAAGAGGTCATCATTTCTGACGACTTTACTATTAGAATTGTATTTTGATTAGTGATCTCATTGAGCTATTTTTAGGGTTTTTTTTGGGGGGGGGCATACAGGGGTTGAACCCAGCACTTCACACATGCTTAGCACATGCTCCAGTGTGTTGAACTATTTTAGAACAGAAATGTGGTCAGATTCCTGGTCTCCCTCAAAGGTTTCACGTGGCTTTCAAACAGGAGGAGCAATTCTAACTTTTGCTATAATGGGTGAAAGGGTCCAGGCCAGCAATACAATCACTCTCAAAGTCCAGATGAGGGATCAGTAAATACAATGTGCCTGAAAGGTAGCCCTTGAGCACATTCCTCTGGTAGACATTAACTTATTAAGTTGATCCTGACTACAAATATAAACTTTGCTCCTATCTCACCTGGCAACCATGAAGGCAGATGTCAAGTCTATAAAAGGAAGTGGGAACGGTCTCTGGCTTTTAGTCTCCAACATCCTCTCCTCTGCCAAGATGTGGCACCTCAAACTCCTTGCGGTACTCATGATCTGCCTGCTGCTGTTGGGCCAGGTAAGGAAAGAAGGAAACCTGTGTATGTGTGTGGACATGATGCCTGCAGTAGTGAAATTTAAGTGAATCCTGACAGCCAGACTTGGTTTTAAGGAATGGTTCCTGCTTAGTCTCAGGTATCTGGGAATGACCTTTCTTCCAAGGAATGCAGCAGCTGTAAACTTCCCTACTTGAGGTGAATTTGTCTTTGCTCTACAGGTAGATGGCTCCCCAATATCAGAACTGAGTGCAGGAAAGAGACGGCCACGGAGAATGACTCCCTTTTGGAGAGGGGTATCCCTCAGGCCCATTGGAGCCTCCTGCCGGGATGACTCTGAGTGTATCACAAGGCTCTGCAGGTACTCTGCAAACCTGGGTGAGGGCTGGGCCAGAGGGCCCTGGGAAACCGGGCAGAAATAAGATCAGGACACGCAAAGGTCTAAGAATAAAGCTGGGATGCAAAAGTCCCTGGGCTGAGGCTGTGAGCCCCATGGAGAATCTTTCAGGAGTTCAGAACAACTCAAGCACCATTAAAAGGAGTGGTGCCTTTTCTGAGACTGGAGAGATCAAGCAAAGACAAGGGAAAGGCAGCAGATGCAGGCCCTGGGTACACCGATTCTAAGAATCTAAAAACTCATCTTTTCTTCCCCCTAGAAAAAGACGCTGTTCCCTAAGTGTGGCCCAAGAATGACATACATGCCAGGGGAAGAAAAGACAGCAGTCACCTCCAACAATGCTCCGTTCTATGGAATATTGATTAACTGCATTTGGGCTGGAGATACAAAAGTGAAGCAATTTTGTGTTTTTAATATTTAAAGACAGATGTATGCTTTCAATTGGTCTCCATTTCTTCTTAGAACGCTGAGATGTGGATAAGTTTATCTGTCAGTTTAGAGTTTATTTTTCTATGGATACTATTAAATGTCTCAAATTGGAATTCTGGCAGTCTGAAATCAAACTTGAAGGATTCATTTGGCACAGTACAGAAAAAAACCAAAAACAAGCATTGTCGAATAATGACCTATTAACTTCTCTACCTGAAAGTGTGGGGAGATTTTACAGTTTTCCAAGAATCTAATTATGAACACACTGCAGGTTAAAGGCAAAAATTTAACAATAGCTATGCAGTCAGTCTTGGCAAGTTTCTAAGTTGTGGTCCTGGATCCCAGCCTCCATCCATGTAAAGAACTTTTTTTAAAATATTTTTTTTTAGTTGTAGATGGACACAATACCTTTATTTTATTTACTTATGTTTTTAACATGGTGCTGAGGATCGAACCCAGTGTGCCTCACACACGCTAGGCAAGTACTCTACCACTGAGCTACAACTCCAGCCTATAAAGAACTCTTTAGTGAGGTATCAAGATAAGCAAGGCCAGCACTTGCCACCTGATGATGTGTACGTTTATGAGTCTCTGAACATGAAGCAGAACTGAAAGAAAAACTTAAGTTTAATAAGAAAATAAAAGCCTAGGTGACTGAAAACATCAAAAAGGAACTGAGATTTCTGATTAGGGCGGGGCATTTGTGATCATTGCACAAGGAACCAGGCCAGCAAATTCAGAATTTCTGTAATCAGAAAATGTGACCTGTGTGTGTGTGTGTGTTGTGGGGCGGTGGTGCCAGACTTTAATAGTACTGGACCCTAAAATACAAAATAGCAATTGTGTGAATAGGGCAAAGTAAGAGCTGAAAAAGTCTAAAGTGCACAGTGTTTATAAACTTTAATACAGAAAATCTATTTGATATTTATTAAACTTAGTTTCTCCAGCTATGGTTTGGCATTATACAAAGCATCTTAATGACACAGTTAAAAAGATTTTTACAAATTGAAATGTGATACCCTTGTCTCCAAATATTTTAATTGCCATAAATTTGTTTAAAAATACACATTAAACGCATGTTTGACACTCTAAACTTTCTATAATCTCAATACCACAAAATACATATAATATACTATACAGATGTGGAAAAATCTAGTTAGTATATAATACTTTGCTCACCATTAACAGCTTTATTATGTGAAATGCACATACTGACTTAGAAATCCAAGCTTTGAGCTCCAAAGTACCTCTGAAATTTTAATGTATTGCAACAAATAAAAATCACAGTATATAATTGAAATTTTGGTTGAAAATGTCAGATGCCTAAATATTTTGGATAAAAGAAATGTAAAACAACGATTTGGATCATGTACAAAACAAAGGCATCCTATTAGTCACTAACAGTACCTTTCTGCAGAATTAACAGGCTTGTAATTTATCAACGGACATTACCTCCCCTTCAAAACCCTCCCCAAATATCAAACCGTTATTTACCAAATAATTTTAATTTCAAATAAGATAAAGGATTTCAATAAATATATAAGCATTTCCATCCTCCATATACAAAATTTCTAAAATCATTCAAAACGGAGGCTATGTAGAAATTTCCCTAACTGTGCTTACCAACAACCCCATATCTGGCCCTCACAGGTGGTGCCTTCCCAGGCACTGCCAACAGGGCCAGCTCTGTTGGTGAGCCCTTGCCCCCACCCCACCCCCACCCCAGTACTGTTGAATGCTCATGTCGATGATTTGCCAGATGTGTGCATAAAGTTGTCAAATGGGGACACTTCTTGAACAGCAACAACAAACTCAACAATATGGATACTTATGGCATTGGTTTGAAAGGCAGCATTTTCAAATTGGTATTTTCCAGATAGGAACATAGCAGGTAGAAAATTCCAATGGTTAAAAGCTGAAAAGAAACCACATGGAAGTAGAAAAAAAGTAAAAAACAAATATCACTAGAATTTCTGGGTGGGAGTGTTCCCCTGCTCATTTTGGAGAGCTTTTCTTGGTTTTGCTTTAAAGAATGGTCATTTATGCTTAGCTGAGCAATGGTGGCAAGGAGAGGCCCATGATGACATTCCTGAAAACCAATTTCTTTACAAGACTACTCAGGCTGCTATTTTATGATGCTTAAACACCTACATTACTTACTTGGTTGAGACCTAGCAGAATGTTTTACTCTGTGACCAAATTTCATTAAAAGAAGAGACTTAGCTATTTCTACTCCCTTTGTGGGAGACAGCAAGTGCTTTTCTTTTTTTCTTTTAGTGGTGGTGTGCCGGGGATTTAACTCAGGGACACTTAGAACCACTAAGCCAAATCCCCAGCCCTATTTTGTATTTGATTTAGAGACAGGGTCTCACTGAGTTGCTTAGCACCTCACTTTGGCTGAGGCTGGCTATGAACTCACAATTCTCTTATGTCAGCCTCCTGAGCCACTGGGATTCCAGGCACAGGCCACCACGCCCAGTAAGTAGCAAGTGCTTTTTAATTAACCATCAGGTTTATGTGAATAGGAGCTAGGTAGACCAGCATTCCTTTATTAACTTACAACAACCTACTGCCTGTGACTTGCAGCTTGGTTTTCAGAATCTAGAAGGCTAAATTAATTTCTCCATTACTCACAACTTATTTGGCCTCTTGTCTCTGCATTTTCAAGCCACTGAACGACTTCTACTGATTTTATTGAACAACAACCTCAGTTGTGCAACATAATTGGGGAAAAATAAAAAAGCCTGCCTCTCCAACACATTGATACATGAAGTTGAAATGGAATCTGTTTCCACGTAACTAAGGAATATAAGTTATAGGAGTCTGTATGGACTTGAAATGTCCTGGCTCACCAAGTTACTTAGTTTTTGTTTTTTTTTTTTTTCCCCCTTTTTAAAGCATCATCATAATCTGCCTAAAACATTCATCCCCAGATGTTCCTGGGACCCACACAGAAACTCCTATAAATCAAGATACATAATGAAGTCATTTTGTTTAATTAGCTACTGGAAAATCAAAATTCTTCCCACCCTGTAAGAGCCCTATTACACTACAGAAGGGCTGAAATATATTTTAAAAGTTAATTTACTACAAATCATAGCAATTAAGTTTTAACAATCTAAAGGAATACACATTGCACTCTTGAACATTAATATTCAAGGTGTCAACAACAAAGTGTCTTAGATCAATTTAATAAATAATGTGGAAATAGTTGCACTAAGCTAAAATACTAAACACACACATTTTTGACAAACTAATTTCATGTTTTCATACATACATACATATATATAAAGTGTGTATGTGTACATAATTTTAAGAGCCAAGTTATACCCTCATACCTGGAGAGTGCACAGCATGCCCCTCCTCTATACCACTAGACATAACTGATGGGAGCAACTGCCGGCTGCTCAGAAACACCACCAAGTACTTGGCCTCTGGAGCCAGAACTTTCACTGACAACAGCTGCCTTCTGTAGGCTCTTGCTTCACAATGCAAGCTCATTCATTAAAAGTTAATGTACCAAAGTTTCTGCCATTAAATACAAAATGATCTGTCTGATCTAGCTGATTAAAACCTTTAATGAAAAGAAACAAACAACAATTAAAAAACAGTGAAATCTACTAAAGCCACAAGTGTGTCATTCAAAGTGCAGCCCAGATGCCTAGTGCAAGAGCTCCCCAGAAACATAGGCAAGCATGGGCACGTGCACACATTACTCTAAATTCCTTTTATATTGGAGAATTAAAATCAATGGTGGTCAATCTTCTCTGCTCTTCAGCAGCTATAGCTGTAAATTTATCTGAAGTATTCACTGCTTATAAAGTAACTTCTTGGCTCCTTGCCTAGAAAAAGGTGGCACTGAAGCAAGGAAAGGGCTAGATGCTTTCCAGCCAGACTGGTCCCTGGGTTGGGCAAGCTCGAATCACCTGAAGGGGATACAGCCCAGCCTAGCCCAGGCAAGGCTACTGTGACAACTTCATCCTCTACAACCAGTCTGTTGGTCACCTGTAGAGTGTTCAATGGTGTAGGCTGTTGCCTCCTGGCATTACAGGTGTGGTCTTAAAGAGCAGTCAAGAGTAATTTTCAAAATAGTTGCTATTTCTATAACTATATATTAAGCAAAAGTCTCAGACTAAGTTTGTTTTTAGCCGCTTGTCAAATTCAGTATTAAATGATTAGAAAACACTGAGGACACCTCACCTACTGTGGAGGGAGGAATGATCACCTGTAAAGGAGTCCAAAGTATGTGCTAGAGCAGATGACACAGAACATTTGAGATGACTGAGGAGGAGGAGTGGTGTTTCCTCAGACTACGACATTAAAAATTCAATTATTTAGGATCGGACTTTGATCCACTGCCCATTAACCAACTAGTGGGGAAAAAACCCTCCACATGAAAAGCTTGAACAAGTCATTCTCCAAGAATTAACAGTTTTAAAGAGAGAACATCTTACAGCAGCACCATAAAACACATAGGAAACTCTACTTTAAGAAAACATCAGTGTGACCCCAGAAATGCTCCTGCTGCCTTTCAGGACACACAAGAGACTAGAATGCACTGGAACTTAAGAGATGCCCCACTGGCTGTTGTTGCTGAAGTCAAAAAGCCCAGAGGATACTTGTTCCACTTCTAAGACATCACTGCAAATTAAGGAATCAGAGTCAGAGAAATCAGAGGAAGATAAAATATACATATACTTGATTAACATCAGTTATTTCTGACTAAATAACTATCACAATGGCTAAGAAGTTGTCCTTAAGGAAAACTATTCCTAGAACACACTAAGATTAAATCAGAAAGGTACCAGAGGCAATTTTTCCAAGGGAAAAAGTTAAATTCAACATAATTCATAATCTCAATCTTCAGGGATATGTAAAAATAACTTGAGGTACAAAACAGTTAAGAAGCTCTATAAATATGAGGCCACAGGACAATGAAAGTTCACTAACTTCAGAAATAAATGTAAGGGAGACCCAAATAGAGGATTCACTGCACCACTGGACTGGGAGATTTCCTTCTTTCCCCTTTCCCATTTCAAGCCTCAGCAATCATCTACAAATAGTAGGGCAAGCTTTCCCATCCCCAACCCCAATTTGAACATTTGTTTTTGGAATAAGGAGGGCAAAACATTTCTTGAAGCAGCATTCCCAACTGGTTAGACTAAGTCATGTACCAAAGTATTAGCTTTTCTGAATTAATCTTTTTATGTCCCTAAAGAAAGTTTTAAAATGAAAGAATTCAACATTATTACTATAGAGGACCAACCACGTGTGGACAATCTGGTCCTAGTGTAAAACTTCATCTGTAAACAATTCATAGAGTCTTCATTTAAAAGTAAGATTTAAGGCACACCAGACATGATAGGGGCAGTAAAAACAAAGTATAGAGGGTATATCTCTCATCCTTGACTCCTATATGCACCTTGTAGGGAAAGGAACATTGATATACAATTCTTACAGAGCTGGCTTCTTCAGCTCTATCTCAGCTCTCCTCCCCTTTCCAAGAGAGCTCACGTTGAACCAAGTTAGGTGGCACTTTTCTAGTATAAATTTTCTGATCCTATCAGAAACATACATCAGTGATGAGGGCCTTTAAAAAGGAGAAATTCATTATCTCTATACCAGGTATTAGAACCATAACTTGTATAGCAAAAGCACACACACTACAACTGTAGGCCATTCCCACATCAGTCACCAATGCTCACTTCAGAGCATCACAATCTAGTATGGGGGGAAAATCTGCAAAGAGATTTTAACCTTCAAATACTATCAATTAAAGACACACAGGCAGAAAAACCCTCAGGAGTTGGATCATACTTTTAAAGAATAACTTAATCTGCTTCAATTGTATCAAAGAATTAGCAACAAAAAAGAATACATGGTTTTAATAAAATTCATAAAAGTTTTAAGATTGTCTTTTTATGAAACCCTTCAATATGATATGCTTCTCCTAGAAAGTTTGCCTGCTCTTTTTTAATGCATTAAATGCAATTTATAGTCACCTTGTGATTGCTGTAGTGTTATTAACATATTCACAGTTTTTGAAATAATGCATACCAAATCAGACACATTTCATTTTACATCCACATAGAACGCCATCTTCTCATATTTAAGTGACTTTTTGTGTTGTAGAAAGGTATGCTTAATACTAAGCATAAATTTTACAATAAAATTGTAGTTAAGATTTGAAATAATATCAGGTAGTAGGTATAGAAAGAACATGTTCCTATTTTAGATGAACCAACTCTTACTCATAGAAGAGCTACCACAAAAAGACAGTAGGTAACAAAGCTCCCAAAATATATAAATAAAAACACCTACATTAAGTTTATGCTAAATATTCAACAGAGTAATTTATAGGCAGAAATAACTAAGTTTTAAACAAGCCCCAGTCTGGGAACTTAAAAAAATTAAAATAAATAGAATTTCACTTGATTAGTTACGAATTGCAACTGGAATTTCAATCTTATTATAGATCACTAAAACCATCTTATCAATATGCTGCAGATTTAAAAGTATTTAAATAATTTTTCACATTGGGAATATTGAAGGGGTCAATTGATATGATGGCTTTGGGTTATAAACAACACATGAACCAAGGAGGAGAAAACCATTCCTCATTCTTAGTGTTGACTAAGGGGTATAATGGCAGTTTTCCTTCGTGATGTGACACAGTGTTGTGGAGAAAATCAGAGGCAACAAGAATGTGTTCAGTTCAAGATATCAACTTGGCATCCTGACGAAGCCAGTGCAGTCCCTGCCGGGTATAACGAGCTAGATCTGTCATGATGCTTGCATTAAAGATGAGTGGGCCCATTACTTTATCCAGTTCAGCAAAGAATTCTAGAAAACCAAAAACATTCATTAAATAATGCACATTCTTTGAATCACTGCTTTAAAATTGAGTCTAGACTATAAAACAGCATTCGCATGAATTCAAAAAAACACACCCTCCCACACTAAAAAAATGATTAGTCCACATTTTAGAATAAATCATCCTATATTCTTAACAGTTATACTGTTTCCTCAGTTATGCAACATTTTAAACAGAATGCATCAGGAATTGTTATTCATATATACAGAATACCACTGATGACAATTATAAATTGCTATATTATGCATTAAAATGAAGACTTAGTACTACACACACACACACATACACACAATGTACTATCTGATTATTCAAAACATTCTCTATGTGCCATTTTTGTGTAAGAAGGAAGTGACACCAAAAGGTATTCTTTGTATGTTTCCAATAATAGCTCCTGTGAGAAAATTATGATAGTCTGTATTCAACCTTTTTGTTGTAATCACATGCCATCTACCACTAATAAATTAAATCTCATGTTTTAAGGTAATAGATTAAAATATTAAAGGATGGAAATAAAAAGATTCTGTGTGAGAAAATAAAGGCTGTGTTTAAGGGTAAGGGTAGGACAGTATCTTAAAATTTGACTCTTGTTGGAAGCAGGTATAATAATATAGGACTGAAACCCTAAAAAGAGTTTTTAAGACATACAGGGAATAAAAAGGTTTACTAAAGATCTTATGCTATTCAAATAAAATAAGAAGTGACCAAACACTTGCTCATCTTTACAGAATCCCAGCTAATAAATGCAGGTGTGTCAGAAAACACCTGATGAATTTTCTATTTCCTAATAGAATAATGAATCTATACAATGATCATCAGCAGATGTTGAAAGCATAAGTTAAAGTTCAATAGGGAATCTTCTATCAAACTAATCAGGCTGACACCATTTGAATAATCTACTGACCAATCCTAGTACCACTAAAAAAGCTATTACATGCCTTTTAATATGATGCAATAGGAATCTAGAATACCAGCTATAAAATATTCTTACGAAAACATGGTACTTGGGGCCAGGGTATAGCTCAGTGGTAGAGCACTTGCCTAGCATGGGAAAGGCCCTGGGTTTGATCCCTAACACTGCAAAAAATAAAATAAAAAATACAACTTGAGGGCTGGGGATGTAGCTCGGTGGTAGAGTACTTGTCTAGCATGCATGAGGCTCTGGGTTCCATCCCCAAAACCAAAACAAACACAAAACTGAACCTGAATCAGATCTCAAGAAATAACTTATCAGTATCAAGGAATTGAGTGACATCATGAGGAAGTAATCTGTCAAATCCACAATAATACATATTTGATGACTTGACTGCTCCTCAACATGTCATGCCATCATGGCACGGCCAAAACAAAGGAAAAAAAAAAAAACAAAAAGGTGGAGGATATTGAGATACTTAAGAGACTTATCAATGTAATGAAACATGTAGACCTTGCTTGGATCCTGTCTGGAATAAAACCAATTGTTTTTTTAAAAAAAAAAAAAAAAGAGCATCTTTGAGATGATAGGGGAAATTTGATGGTAGACTAGGCATTAGATGATACAAAAGCCTATTCTTAAGTTTGTTAACTGTGATAGAGATGGTGGTCATATTTGAAAAAGTCCTCATCACTTGCCAGGTGTGGTGGTATGCACCTGCAATCCCAGAGACTCAGGAAGCTAAAACAGGAGGATCACAACTTCAAAGCCAGCCTCAGCAACTTAGCAAGACACTGTCTCAAAATAAAGTAACAAAAGTGCTGGGCATCTCATTGATACAGTGCCCCTGTGTTTAGTCCCCGGCACTACAATCAATCAACCAATCTTACCATTACCACTCAAGGATGCAAATCAAAGTTATTTTCAATGAAATGTTGTATTATATGCCTATTTGCTTTAAAATACTCCAGGGAAGAAAATTATGGGAGAGAAAATATATAAGTGCTCATATACACAACTAGCAAAATGTTGAAACTAAAGCTGAAAAAACATAGGCTTATTGTACCATTTTTCTTTCCTTTAGTCAATATGTTTGAAAACTGCCATGCAAAAAGGAAGAAAAAAAGGAAAAAGGATAGAAAACTGGCAACAGGGAGAAGAATGGACAATAGGTAACTTGAAGGAATTTCACCCCTCTAATCTTTCCTGGTCAGAACTGACCAGGATATTTAATTCCTTAACAAATTAGGTTTTTAAAAATCCAACTTTACGTTAAATTTTGGGGTTCTTCTATTTTTCTCTCACCATTATCTTTCTTTAGGGATAGGAATCTTTCATGTTCATCTAATACTTATTCATACAATAAATATTTAAATGTATTCTGTAATAAAAGGACACTGACTAGCTCTTTTAAGTGTTTCTCTGCAAAGGACCTATCTGAATAGGTGTTACAGACACAAATTTGCTAACAACATCTATTAAAATATGAAGGTGAATATATAGTATTTTTCTCTAAGGTCTTTAAATACTACATAATTTTCAATGATCCTGGTTTGGAAGATAATAAACTTTTAAGGTACAGAGTCTCAAATGACTTAACTTACAAAATGTTTAAAAAAAAATCTGTCCATTTAAGTCTCTCTTATCATTCATCTTCCATATATGCAAAAATCCAGTTTGAATGTATTTTCTTATATATTAAACATCTCAGATGTACAATATGTAATACTATGTTTACAAATTTATTAACCATCTCATGGAAGGACATACATTTTATTACTTCTGTTAAATGTATGAACTACATTTAATGTGCCAGAACAGATGCCAATTTGTCCTAGACCAAGAGCTATGTTTAGTTTAGCTGTATCAACAGTATCACAAGAGGTTTTATGTTTAACCAAATTTGGCTATATTTAGTATGACTGCTAAGCACAGGAGATTATTAGCAAAATGATTATCCTTAACCCTAAACTACGTACACACAAGACACTTAACAAAATCATAAAATTTCCTTTTAACAATTTCATCCCTTAAAGTTTGCCCAGAATGTTACCCACCTTTTTGTTCTTTGGAAAGCTGTTCAGCTTGGTCCCAAATTTCAGTGGCATAGAGGAAGTTGGATGTAACCTGAACATAGCTGGCTGCCATCTGGTGGATCTTTTGTGGAATAGTCACTGAAGAGCCACTTGCTGAAGCACTACTGCCCCCAGAAGAATAATTTCCAGAATTGCCTGGCGACAGTTTTGGAGAAACAGGGGAAGGCATCCCAACGGCTTTGCTACACACAGAGAAACAGGAAGCTTGCTCACATGGACAAAGTTAGAGTTATGCAATCCATGTACAATTGGCTCTTCCTACACAAGAGCTTTTAAAATTTGAAGATTCTTTTAGACTAGGGGTTCCCAGAGAAGTACAATTTCTTCAAGTAAGTATCAAAGGCCACTGTGAATTATGTTATCTGGATCATTTGTTTTAACATGGCAACAGAACAAGAAATGGGAAGTAACTGAAGAAAGTCACAACTGCTACTAAGCAGTTCAAAATGTTTGAAACTAAAGTCCCTTACTCTGGTTCAACACACTTTCTATCTATTCAGGCATGTAACTACATATTTTAAAAATTGTTTTGGAGGGTCTGGGGAGATAGCTCAGTTGGTAGAATGCTTGTGCACAAGGCCCTGGGTTCAATCCCCAGCACCCCAAAAAAAAAAAAATTGTTTTGGAGAAGAATGGGTAAAATTCACAATCATATAAACTAGAGTAGTAGGTGAAAACATCTTTTCTTGTGTGCCATAATTTCTGGTACTTTCCTAGTTTATCCAAATTATTCAGAGTTGACAAAGAGGTCCAGCCTTCTCAGTCAAATGCAATCATCATAAGCTTTCTGCCAAGTAAATACTTCTTAGTGAACAAGTATACTGAAATCTTCCAGGTTCATTTCAGGAAAACCAAAATTTTGTGAAAATGTACAAGCTATGTACACACTGAAAGAATAAAACCAAACAAAAGTTGGGGGGAGGGACTTGCTTGTTTACATATTTATCTGCACTTTTAGCATTATAAATTTGGTTAGAAAAATATATAAGGAGAAACAACATGTATCCCATTTGTTTACAATTAAAAAAATAAATTAATTAATTAAAAAAAGAAAAATATATAAGGAAAAAGACAATGTCAATTCACAGAAACATAATAACTGAATAGAAAAAATTAAAAATAAAAAAAATCTTTCATGGTGTTGTTATACCTTTTGGGTGTGGATGGGGTGGGAATGATGTGACAAGGGAAGAAAAACCACAATCATGCCACTAAATTTTGGCAATGCCAAGACTGGGAGTAAAGTCAAGCCCACTTTAATAAACCCTAGTAACTACTGAAATTCACAGTACGAAGGGCTGAGATGTTTAAAACTCTGATGTTTGCAGGTGGACAGTCTCATCTATAATCATTCTATAATTATGTTTATATTTTTAACTCATAAAAGAGGGAAAAATGACTTGGAAAACACTTGGCTAGGGTTGTACCTCAGTGATAGAGTATCTTGGCATATGTGAGGCCCTGGGTTCAATCAATCCCCAACATATATTCACACATACAGATTAAAATTTCAATTTTCATATTTATATATATAAACTTCTCACAAGTAATATTTTATATAATAAAATTTTACCTACCTCCCCAAGCCTGGTGATGGTGCTTGAGAATTATTATAAGAATTCTGTAGAAAAATATTTAAAAATTCATTATTTATTAAGTACTAATACAGTGGACAGTACTAATAAAGTTGATCTTAAGTAGCTTTATACATTTAAGACACCAAAATGTGTAAATGTAAAAGAGAAAGAAAGTATTAGGTGAGAGCTGGAATGTTCTAGAAGATTTCATAGAAGTGGCAAGGAAAGAATGAGTAACAGGTGGATAAAGGGAAGGGGTGAGGGAATAGGGAAATGAGTCATACTATGTGCAATGAAAAGAAGATATATGTAACCCATACAGCTTGCCTAAAGTAGAGGTTCAGATAAGGAATAAGAGTGAGACCTGGAGAGTCTTGTAGGCAAAGGTAGGGAGTATGGATTTGACCTTCTAAGCAACAGCAAGCTACTGAGGAGCTCTAAATCAGGATTTTAGGAGGATATATATGATGCTGGACTGAAAAAAAAAAAAAAAAACCGAGATATTTTGGGAAACTAACAGTCTAAGAATGGTATTGAAGATAAAAGATCATTTCAAAGGGGACCAAAAAAAAAAAAAAAAAAAAGTATATGGCTTGTTGCATATAGCTACATAAATTCTACAACTAGATACGTGTGTGTCACAAAAACTTTCCCAGGCAACCTTAAACATATTTGAGAATTCTCGGTGTATCCTCCCCTGCTGTGTTTACCTAAATATGAGAGCACTTCTGGGGTAGTAATGAGAAACTACAAATTTTGTCTCTGAGAAAATGATTCCTTCTCTTTTGTATACTTACCTTCAGGTGCTCTGTCAATGTCTTTGAGTACTTCAGAGCATTTTCCTTCTTCAGTTTAAAGAGCCTCAGGTACAGCAAAGATTGGCATCTCAGGCTAGCCAATGGAAAATAGTTCCTTATTTACCAGGATAAGAGACTGTGGTCATATCTATAAAACCAACCTTTGCACTGTGCAAGAGTACAGGACCAGTTCATGTGAGATTATGGTATAAGGTCAAACAGGGAAAACCAAAAGGTGTATTCTTATTGTGGTATACACCATAGGAACAGGAAGATGGCTAAGAAGCTTAGTTCTAGCCTCCCATTAGTTGGTGATATTAAAAAACCAAAACTTTACTCAGGACTCCAATATGTCATAGTAACACATGCATTTAAAAAAATAAATCACTAAAGGGCAGAATCACACCACAAATAATTTAAAATTTAAAAAATAAAAATTAGGAAACACAACTCTGAAGTAACACATAAACCTTAACACTGCTTATATAAAGGCCCTGCATGACCCATCCCCACCTACATATCCAGTCATACCTACTTCTCACTGGTCCTTGAAAGTTCCCTGTTTGTTCCACCTCTGCCTTGCTCCCTACCCTCTACTTATTTTCTTTTTCTTGGGTGATACTAGGCAAGTGCTCTACCACTGAGCTACACCCTCATTCCTTTTTAATTTGTGACCGAGTCTCAAAAGGTTGCCCAGTCTGGCCTCAAATTTGTGACCCCCTCCTGCTTCAGCTTCCAGAGTAGGATTACAGCATGTGCTATAATACCTGGCTTAGTTACATGTACTTTTCAAAGTATTTAATTCATATCTTGTGTGATTTTTTTTATTTTTACTTTAAAAAAATTTTTTTGTAGTTATAGATGGACACAAAGCCTTTATTTTTATGTCATGCTGAGGATCAAACCCAGTGCCTCACACGTGAGAGGCAAGCGCTCTACCACTGAGCCACAACCCCAGCCCCTGATTATTTAATTTCTATCTCCTCACACTAAATTGTAAACTCCATGATGAATAGGACTGTGTAAGATTTATTCACAGCAGCATTCCCAGTGTTAAACAAAGGACCAACTACAGTACATAACTAGTAACTGATAATGCCTCCCTGGAACAAAATTAATTTACTAACCCACTTTTTACTCACTTACTTATTTATGGTATTAGGAATTGAACCCAAGGGTGCTCTACTACTGAGATAAACCCCTAGCCTTTTAAATTTCTTTTTAGAGATAGGGTCTCACTAAGTTGCCTAGGCTGGCCTCAAAATTGAGATCCTTTTCCTTCAGTCTCCTGAACAGCTGGGATTATAGGCATATGCCATTATACCTAGCTGGAACAAAACAAACTTTAGATCAAATTCTTTATCCTTCTAAGGAGAAATACATATGTGAAAGAACTGAAGAGGGTATTAAAAGAAGAGCCCAGGAAAGTGACCACTTAAGTCAATGGAGGGTTCCAATATCAACTCCACCCTACCAAGACTATTATCAAGAGGGCAACAGATCAGAGACTGACAACAACTAAAATCTTTCAGTAGGAATTCTGAGTTATCTCCTGCTTGACTCATTAAGAACAATGTGTAACAGGGTAATGGAAGGTTGATTCAAGGATAATACTCTCAAGACATACATAGTCCAATTTATCAAGGGACTTCATGTCATTAGGACAGGCTGGAACACACATCACTTACCAAAGTACTGTTAGTCTTTTATCTGCGGCTGTAGCATCTGGTGCCAAGTAATTCTTTAGCTTCATAGTGTATCTGTGCGTTAAAATAACATAAAAATAACAAGTAGAATCCTTCACCTTGATCTTATGACTTCCTTTGTCCTCAAAGCATTAGAATCAAACCTAAACATCCACTTAAACACCTAGTTCTCCTTTCCCAAGAAAATAAAGGATTAAGCAGTCTCTTCAGTTTATATGGTTATATCAGTCTCTTCCTACACAGACCAGAGAAATAATATTGCCAATCATGTGGCAAATTCTTTCACTTACTTGATAAGCTCCACTGTGTCTGAATACATAGGGAATGGGGATTTGGATTCCTGAGCATTCTTCTCTAATGCATTCCCACATTCAATGAAAGACACCACAGCATCAAGATAGTATACTGCTTTTTCAAACCTATCAGACTAAAGAAAGAATTAAAGTAGTTAGTGGTGATCTACTATAAGTACAAACAACAAATGGGGATTTAAGCTAATTTGATTAAACAAATATAAGGAGAATATTTACATACCAATGCATCAGCATTGTGCTTTAGCTTTTTTGCTTCTTGTAGATAATGGTCTGCTGAATAATTTCTGTAATACACATTTTCATTTTAATAAAATGGTAAATATTTTCATTAAGATAATACTAGTTTATTTTAGTTTCTAGTATCCCTTAATTTTCACATCACATTAAAAAATTAAGCTATCATTAAACATTTGTTTCTGTTTTTACATTTTCTTTTTTTTTTTTTTTTTTTTCCTGTGCAGAGGATAGAAGCCAGGGGCATTTAACCACTGAGTCACATCCCAGTTATTGAACCAGGGGCATTCCACTAAGTCACATCCCAGTTATTTTTTATTTTGAGACAGGGTCTTGCAAATTGCTGAGGATGGCTTTGAACTTGTGATCCTCCTACCTCAGCCTCCCAGCTTGCTGGGATTACAGGTATGCAACATGACACCTGGCTGTTTGGGTTTTTTCCCCCCCTGACAAATGTTTATACCACGTTAAGAACATAAATCATTCTGGCCAACTGATGGCAAATCTTCTACTCAGAAAAATCAAAAATCAAACTCCTTAGTATTAAATACTAACTTCCTCAAGTTGTTTTAAAAGATTAAGAATAAATACAACGTGGGTAGGAGAAATAACCTTTTCTCAAAATGCAGGAAAAAACATCATTGCTCTTCCTTCTCTAGGGGGAAAAACTATTTTAAATAGTAATAGTAGGGGCTGGGAAAATAGTTCAGTCAGCAGAGTGCTTTAAGCACAAGGCCCTGGGTTCGATCCCCAACACCCAAAAAAAAAAAAAAAAATAGTAATAGTAGAAGCAGTAATAACCCACCGGAAGGCACATCATTTACATTCCTCATGAGAGTCATGGAGTTAAGTTGAAGGAGGAGTAGTTGGAAAAGTGAGTGCCTTTCAAGTTAAAATCTGAATATTCTGTGGAGCACATACAAATATTAATCCTCTGATCACTGACAGAAATTAAAATGAGTTTCTTACATGCTGACTGGAATGGTTTTCTTTTCTTCTGTGGTACTAGGAACTGAATCCAAGGGCTCACACATGCTAGGCAAGTACTCTACCAGAGCTACGTCCCCAGTTCTTTAATTTTATGCTGAGATAGGGTCTTGCTAAGTTGCCAGGCTGGCCTTGAACCTGTGATCCTCTTGCCTCAGACTTCTGAGTCACTGGGATTACAGACATGTGCCATTGTGACCAGCTTGTAATGATTTCTCAAATGCATTTAAACAAATCTTATTTATTTCACCTGTCATCAAAGGCGAGCTTTGTTCTCCGAGGCTTAGAAGTATCAGGAGTCGGTGTAGATGGAGGACAGTTAGAGGAGTTATTTGGAGCCTTTTCCTGACCAGAAAAATACATAACTATGTTGAGAACTTTGAGATTAAAAATTAAGTGAAGAGTATTTTTTCAGTCACTGCTAAAATGGAAACAAAATTCTATTGCCTTTGATAATTAATTTCCTTGTTATAAAACTTTTATAAACTTTATAAATTTTTTTTAACAGAATGGTCCACACTAAATGTAACTAAATTACTCATACTCATATTTATTAAGAGTCTACCATGTGCTAGGCAATGGGCAAGGAACTTGTTAAAAACATAATACACAATCCTCACATCAAAATTGCAGTACTTCTTAGGGCAAAATACATTAGTAATTACTGGTCAATAAAAATGGCAATAATAATATAATGTTTACTAAGCTGTTTATTACCTACCAGACACCAAAGTAACTAAGTACATGGTATAGTTGTTAATCCTTCAAAAACCCCATGAAATAGGTACTGCCATTAGACTGAAATTTTTAAAAACAGTTTTAAGAAGCCTGAGTAACTTGCCTAAGTTCAAATAACCTTTTCTATAATTTTGGGGTGCTGGGGAATGAACTTGGGCCTCACACATGCTAGGCATCAAGCATATTTTAAGTGGCATATCTGGAATTTGAGTTTAAAACCCAGATTTGCCTGATTTCAAAAGCCTAGTCACTTTTCTTACATTTTATTTTGATTTCTATCAACATGTCTATTCTGTCTCCTTCCAACATCTCTATTTATGCAAGGGCTTTTCCTTTCTCTTTCCAAATGTTTTTCTATTCAGTCCTATATCTAATAAAATGAATATGCAATATACCATAATAAAACACTATTAACTAGTAGTTTAACCCATGAATACAAGGAATGTTTCAACAGTAGAAAAACCAGGTAATATATTACTTTATTATTTGTGCTTAAAATCTATTTAAAAAGAACCATGTAATAATTTTTTCAGTTCCATGTAATTTATAATTATAAATTCCATTATAATTTACTGCAAGAAATGAAAATAAAAGTCTTAAGATTTGAGAAAATGCTAAAGTTGTTTATGAAATGGCTTTTTTGTTGTTGGAAGTACTAGGGATTGAACTCAGGGATGATCACTACTGAGCTACATCCCCAGTCCTTTTTATTTTGAGACAGGGTCTTGCTAAATTACTGAGGCTGTCCTCAAACTTGTGATCCTCCTGCCTCAGCCTCCTGAGCCTGGGTTAACAAGCAGGTGTGGCTGACTGAAATGGCTTCTTAAACACAATGTTGCAGTTGTAACAATACTAAAACAGCTTACTTTGTGTTTTACACATAGTTCTACAAGTGCCTAAGTTTAGAGTTATATGAGGAAAACTGAAGGTTTCTGAAAATATTTTTCTTCAATTAACTTATTTAACTGGCTAAATTGGTAACTATTCAAGACCAACTCGCAGTAACAACTTTAATAACTATTAAGTACCAGAAGAGCCTGAAACTAAAATTGTAAGGGCCTATTTTTTGTCAAAAACAATGGAGTACCAAATGACTGCATTTAATCCAAAAACATTTTATAATTACCCAGTAAGTTAAGTATTGGAGAAAATAAAAGACAAATTTCTGCTGTTAAGAAAATGAAACTTACTGAAGGAACTTCCTTCATATAGGAGAGAGACAGTGATTTTTATCCCTGAGACAGCAGCAACCAAATAAGCAGGTGAGTTCACTTAATGAATTTTTTCTTTCCTTTAAGTAATAGGAGATTTAAGAAAGGTCTCAAAACCTGCAAAACAGTTACTGTCCTCAGGGCATAAGAATTCTCCAAACTACTGTAAAAGAAGGGTGTTCAGTTGAAGAACCTGCCTGTTGTGCTTATCAGTAGACAAGTTGCTTGTAATTCAAATTACCTCAACTTAAAACACTTAAGAAGTTTAATAAGCATGACTAATAGTGTTTAGCAGTCTAATTTTTCAACTCTCAAACCTTTGTTTACTTACAGTCACAAATAATCCACTGAGTTAATCTCTTAAAAATTTACGTTATTTATTTTCTTAATTTTGTCTTACATACTCTAATTTCAGAAATTTGCTCCTGGTCAGCAAATCAATACAAACAGAAAGCAATACAAAAAAACTGGTAACAGACTGAGGGGGATAATCTGTTAAGGTACTTCCTTGAAAAAGTGTCTATGACCCAAATACCCACCCACAAACATGAAGAATACTTCTCTACATTATCAGTCTGTTAGGAAAAAATATTAGGAATAATTTTGGAGCTAGCTCAGCTAAATATGTTTTTCCTATTTCATGAATAAGAGCCAAGTTGGTTGCTTTGTCACTTTATGTAACATATTTGGCTGTAAAGTCTAATTCCAAGAAATTTAAAGCCCATTGCAAACTATAGACAAGAATTTAATCTTAGCATTAGAACCATATGGTGCTTATTTTGAAAATATTCATAACCAATTTTTTTCAATTATGGGTTTCTATCTTAATTAGTACACATGTGGTCAGCTGACTTACTGCTTTTATAGTCTGAAATGACTGAATCGCTTTATCAACACTCTGAGATACTGAAAGTGAAATGCACAGTTCTATAAATTTAATGACATGTTTACAAAAATGTCAAAACATAGCTGTCACCTTGAAGAAGGTGCAGCAATGAGAGTGATTTTCAAAAGGCTCAAGCTCCCAACACCATACCTTGACCTCCTTGGAGCTACTGGAAGTCTTCCCTTCAGTCTTCTTCTGTTTTGATGCGGAGGAACTGTTTTTGCTGCTGCCACTATTCTCCTTGTTACTATTATTGCTTGACTTTAAGGAAGATGACTGACTAATAGTCCTCTTCCGAGAGCCATGATCTGTTTTGGGATCTTTTGAAGGAACAGGCCCAGCAGGTGAAGGTAACAAGTCCTTTTCTTTTGCAGTGTTCTGCTTTGATGACCTGCCAAACAAAACAAATGTCCTCATTTCTCCACACAGTAACACAGGGGTGATGCATTTTTCCATTCTCTTTGTCTGCTTCCAAGGCAAATTCGTTTTTCCCCATCTGATTACTGGAATATATGATTATTGCAGAACAAAATGAGACTGTAAATTCTATGAGGGTAGGCATCTTGTCTGTTTTGTTTTTCTTTCCCCATCCTGTTTTTTGTACCCCCAACAAGCTATACCCAGTGTTTAAAACATGACCTGCCACACAATAAGCACTTAATGAATACTGGTTTAATGAATGAGCAAACAGATGAATGCTCATAAGTTAGCAACTGGTCTCTTAGAAGTTGTATGTAAGCTTTCCAGAAAGTGATAAAGCTTTATTTAACTCAACCACACTCATCCCTACTCCATGAAAATGAGAGAGGAGAATATAACCAAATCTTTATGCTTTCCATCTTTAATAGTTAAAAGCAAAAGCTTCCACTATTTAGTATACGTATGTGTGCGCATGTATGATATCCACTCACTAAAAGGAACACTAGGAACATGTCAGAAAGTACCCAATACCAAATGATAAACATATTGACAATATTGGCATGCAACGCGTTTTGGAGACATACTCTCTGTTGCTGGATGGCTTGTGGCCTGATGAGTTCTTGTCCTCTGTTTTGGGTTTTTTGCTCTCACTGGCTCGGTTATCATCTTCATTCTGGATGAAAAAACAGAAAATAGCAGCTAGTAGGTTTGATTTTATTTTTTCCAGTTAACTTTAGCTATTAGAAATCCACTAGGAATCTCCAGTTTATCCCTGATAAAATTTCGGAAATAAGATGATATAGTTAGGTCTTACACAGAACCCAAATACTGAAACAGATTTCCTATAATATCAGATGGCATTTTCTCTGTGAAATGATTTTGAGGAAGGTATCCATACAATTATAATTAAAACTTAATTCACAAGCCAAAAATTCACTCTTTAAGGTACACAATTCCATGGCATTAAGTATATTCTCAGAGTTGTACAACCATCACCATAATAAATTTTAGAACATATTTATCATTCCCAAAAGATACTCTATACCCACAAGCATTCTTTCCTCATCTCTGCCCCCAAATCCTGGGAATCACTGATCTACACATTTTGTCTTTATGAACTTGCCTATATCAGACATCACATATAAATGGAATCATACAATATGTTTAACCTTTACATGTGTCTGGCTCCTTTAACTTAACATAATCTTTTTAAAAAGGTCCACTCTCATTATGGTATGATTCAGTACTTCACTCTCGTTTATGGCTCAATAGTATTCCACTGTATGGATATACCACATTTTATTTATTCATTTATTAGTTGATGACCATTTGGGATGACTCTTTGGTTAATATAATAATGCTGCTATAAACACTTGTTTTTTTTGTTTTTTTTTTGTTTTTGGGGGGGGGGGGTACTGGGGATTGAACTCAGGGACATTTGACCACTGAGCCACATCCCTGGTCCTATTTTGTATTTTATTTAGAGACAAGGTCTCACTGAGTTGCTTAGTGCCTTGCCAATGCTGAAGTTGGCTTTGAACCTGTGACCTCCTGCCTCAGCCTAATGAGCCACTGGGATTAAAGGCATGTGCCAACCGCACCCAGCTGAACATTTGAGTACAAGTTTTTGTGTAGACATACATTTTCATTTCTCATGGGCATATACCTAGAAGTACAACTAGTGGGTCCTAAAGTGACTCTATATTTAACTTTACAAGGACATGCGAAACTGTGTACCACAGCAGGTGTGTTATTTTACATTTTCATCAGCACCATATGAAAGTTCCAACCCTTCAACATCTCCACTAATGCTTATGACAATCTGATTTGTGGGTTATAAAACCTACTGGTTTTTTAAAAATTCTGGCTGAAAATATAAGTGGTAGGACTAGTCTCAATGCTACTTTCATAAGTGAATCTGTTTTCTTATTGCTTTCAACATCTGAACACAAGAATACAAACAGTGCTCCGGCAAGAGTCTATTCCTACAAAAATGATTAAAGTTGGGCAATGAGACATGAAAGTTATCTATATCCTTCATTACTTTTAACTGGTTCTTCTCTCACTACTATCTGCTTTATCTCCAGGAGTTGCCCAAGACACTTCTCAACAAAGCCATGAACTTCAAAAATCTTAATCAAGTTTCCTATATTATACATTTTATAAAACCAAAATTTAATTTACAGATATTGTTATTTAAAAAAAACTTCAGAGGAACAGATACTAATAAGATATGGGAGAGGAAGGGATGCAAAGCTCCCTTTTGAGGAATAATTACAAGTTATATATACACTGTAAAATTTTAAGAGTGAAAATAACTTTTATTATATTTTAAAGAACATATAATACTTTTTAAGCACAAAGGACTTTTTTTTCCTCCTACTCCATAAAGAACAATCTAGTTTTCTAAGGAACAAAGCCCTTCACAGAATTATGTAGAAATAACCCTTATTTCACATAAATTGCACAAGCCAAGTCCAACATCTGAGGCTGAGAAGCACAGGGAACAGTAGTCCTAAACAGCTTACTAAACAGCTTCACTCGGGGATGAGTAAAGCATTCCTATAATATAATAATCACATTAGCTATTGCACAGAACATGGTAAGAAATTCAAATCATAAGGACCATTTCAATTTTGGAAGATTAAAAAAACTGAAGAAATGAAGTATCATTTGCACATAGTATTGTGATTTTAAGAAAAGGAGAACAAACAAATTCTGAGGACTATAAGGTTTTAAGAAAATGCTACCCCATAAGAGCTTCTTAGGTCAACTGGTTTGAGGGCTGTTTTCTAAGTTTACCTGATAAGGCCATTCTAGTACCTATCTGTTCATTCATTCAAGTTTAACTTTCAGTACTTCGAATTATGTTCACACATATTATAGTATTCCTCGAATACTTAAAAAATTGACTTTCCTCTAAAAATTCCTCACTAGATCTGAAAAAAAATCAAGCTGTCTTTTTGTTTTTGAGACAAGGTCTTGGTGTTATCTAGGCTGGTCTCTCCAGGCTGGCCTCAAACTCAGTAGCCTTCTGTTTCAATCACTAAGTAACTAGGATTACAGGCACATGCCACCCAGCATATCTATATGACTACAATCCTTAAATCTTACACAGCCATGAAATTTCACATTTCCTGGGTCTACAAAAAACTAACCCTAAATATATTCCAAGCTTTGTCTCTAAATTGCCTTGGAAATATTTATGGGTGAGAGCTGGCTATGTGCCAGAAGACTCCCCTAATCCTTTCTTTCTTTTTTCCACTTTAGAGGGAAAAGGGGGGATTGAATCTAGAGCCTTACAAATGCTAAGGCAAGTCTCTACCACTGAGCTACACACCCCCAACCTCAGGAGGTGTTTTTAGTTCTGACCTCAGTTAAAGGAAAAAGGGTAGGCACAGATGTGCACAGTGGATGGGAAAAATTCTCAAGGATGTGTCAAAACTGAGTCAACTTTTGGGGGCTAGAATTAGCCAGTTATCTTAAAAGTGTGACTTGGTTTGGATAGAAGACAGAAAAGAATGATAGGGATTGTATCCCAACTAAAAACAACCAACATTTTAAGAATGCCACAAGGGCTAGTTTTCAGTCTCTGCTTCACTCTCACTTCTACCCCAACTACCACACACAAAGGTTCTGGCTCATTTCTTACTTAATTCAAAACTATCCCGCATTCACTGAATGAAACAGATAGAAGCAGAGAGATCCTCAAGAGATTGCTCCACATGTAGTTGCAACTGGGCCTTGGGCTCATTCACTTCTATCCCTTACAGTTCATGACCCATTTGTTATTTTGTGCCTTACTGAGATTTCCATAGCACTTCAGACTGATGTTTAAAATGAATGACAAAAATCCTTTACAAACCTTGTACTTGGCTGGGTTTAATATAGCTCAGTGGTAGAGCACTTGCCTAGCATTCTCAAGGATCTAGGTTCAATTCTGAGCACTGAAAAACAAAACGGACAACAAACCTTATGTTTCCTCTTGCCTTTGTTGGAAACTTTTTCTGAGGCTTGTTTCTGAGCCTCTCTGGTGTGTTTTTCTGATACATTTTTCTTTTCCCCCTTGGGTGGTTCAGTTTCTTTGTAAGGCTTTCCTGGTATTCGAGTCAAGAGATTCAAGTCAATCTTCACAATAAGTGGATACCTGTCATCAGGCTCACTGAGAGGTGAAAGGAGTTCCTTCTCTTCCATAGGAGAGAACATTCGTTGCCGAAAAAAACTATCTTCTTCCTCCACTGAGGAGGGTTTAACGGGAGTCCTATTACTATCAGGGTACTTAGGAGTTTGTGAAGAAGGAGGAAGGCTCTCACTTTCATCTGAATCTGAGGATGAGGTATCTGTTTCTATGATTTCCCTTGATTTCTGGGAAGATTTACTTGTTGACTTGTATTTCTTTTTCTCTGCAGTAGGTCGAGGGGAAGATTTAGACTCCTTCTTTATATTGGGTTTCCTTGAGCCTTTGGTGGCTGCTTTGTGTCTGCTGGAGGGCATGCTAGTAGCCATGTCTACGGGGGTTTCACTTTCTATCTTCAGGCCTCCCCGGGGCTCTTCAGCAGGTGCCTTCTCAGCTTTTTTGGGCTGTTTTTTGCCTACAGTTCTCCTTTGTGTTGTGCTATCACTCTGTGCTGGAGACTTCTGTCTCCCACGCCCACTTTCTGATCCCTTTTGGATAGTTTTGGAGTCTCGTCCAGGAGTAGCAGAACTTGTTTCCTTAGGCCCTCCAGGATCTGTGTAGCTATTCCCAGGGCCCTGTTCTCGGCCTTCTTTTTTGTAGCCTTGAGAGGATGGGATGTTACTGTCTACAGAAGAAGCTGGTGACACTTTATGTGGGTTCACTTTATTCAACCAGTTATCAAGTTGCCATTTGTTTGTTGGTGGTGGTTCAGGCTAAAAAACAAAAACATATGTTTTTTTTCAATACTAAAGTTTTCTCCCTCCTTCATAATGTCAAAGAGGAAAAACTCTAATGGCTAATCCAATAAAAGAATGAGCTTTCTCAAGGTTCTGACTGGCCCAAAGAACAGGGTGAAGTATTTACTATTAGCACTAATCACTTGAATGAGAAGATAATGTTATATGTGGCCTTTAAACAACAAATATTCATGTTAGAAATCTAATTTGAAACACATTAATTACAGCCAGCCATAGAAGAACATGCCTATAATCTCACCTAAGGAGGCTGAAACAGGAAAGATTGCAAGTTGGAGGACAACCTCAACAACCTAGTGAGACCTTGTTGTTTTGTTTTTGTTTTTTTTGTTTTTTTTAAAGGCTGGGGATGTAATTCAGTGGTAGAGAGCCCCTGGGTTCAATCTCCAGAATGGGGCAGGGGGCAGGGGCGGGCATTGTTACAAGCAATTATACACTATAAGTCCAGAAACTAATCAAATAATGTAGGTACCCCAGGAGGTTTTCTTTTTTGGGCATATCAGGGATTGAACCCTGGGGTGCTTAACCACTGAGTCACATCCCCAAGCCTTTTTAAAATTTTTGACACAGGGTCTTGCTGAGTTGCTTAGGGTCTTGCTAAATTGTTGAGGTTGGCATTGAACTCACAAAACTCCTGTCTCAGGCTCCCAAGTCACTGGGACTACAGGTATGCACCACCACACATGTCCCACAAGAGATTTTAATAGCATTTTAGCAAGTTAAAGTGAAATTAAACTATATAAAACTCCTTTGATCTATAATAACTATTTAACATGAATTACCATGTAGAGACATTAAAAACCAAACTAAAGAAATCTAATATTTTAGTGATTTGCTAATAGAACCTCAAACAGTTCCTAAATTGGGGGTTGTAGGGGAATATTTTAAGTAATAAAGAAACTGAAGTATTTAGTTCTCTCTAAAATACACAGTTCAGTTGCTTTTGTCAGAATATTTAGTCTTCTTTCCTTCTTCTTTTATATCTGAATCAGATTTTTACCAAGGGCCTTGAGAGGGCTTATCAGGCCCCTCCCTTCTCACCTCAGGAGATGCACTCTGGGATGGCTCATTTGCCTCACTGTCACTGGAACTACTTTCACTTTCTGAATCAGATCCAGAGCTGCTTTCAGATCCACTGTGGCTGCTAGAATCATCCCTGGAGTTATCTGCTCCTTCACTATTATGATGTGAAGGTTCAGAGTTACTAAAGGAGAAAAAACATAAATGACTAGAAGTTTCTTTTACAGTGACAAGAAAACATCCAAATCTGACAACCATCTTTATAATGTTAACTTGAGCTGTTACAATTCAGTGAACACATAACTTTATTATAAATGAAATAAACACTTCCTTAAAAAAGTTTCTGATGTACTACTCAGCTATTAATACCTTTTCAAAACAGCTGAGGTATAATTTACATATCATAAATTCATTTAGTTTTTAAGTGTAAAATTTAGTGATTTTTAGTTACTTTATAGAATTGTTTCTCCACAATCACAACTGACAATATTTGCTTTATAAGACCACTTATTATATTATTACAATGTTAATCAGACTGACCTTATCCCTCTAAATAAAAGGATACCTACCTTCCTGGTGTACTCCTTGGCATTGTCTTATCACAATCCTAAAATTAAAGCATGAGGAAAACTGTGAATGAATAGATAGTACTCTATTTGCTTAATAAAGTGAATAATTGAATTCTTAAAAAAACCACCTTCTCTAACATATGAATCAAGGTTTACTTAACACACTATTTTTTACTTAAATAATAACTGAATTGCCAGGATAAGAAAATTTGCTAATATTTCTCCTTGTCAATAATCTCCTGCTTCATGAATATGTTCTGATCCATAACAAATGTTAAGGAAAAGTCAAGTTTTTAAAAATAAGGGGGAAAAAATGGAAGTTTAAAAGACAGTACAGAAAGTTAACTATAATATTCCAGTGTCAGAGGCTAATAGGAAGGACTTTATTCTAAATAAGTGGATCTTAAATGTATTATTCAATTATAATTTTTCTAAAATACAATGAAAACAAATACTGTATGAGACTGGCAAAATTATATAGTAGTAGACACACCTGTTCCCCATCACTGTCTTCACTGCTGCTTAGTTTTAAGTCATCTTTTAACATACTAGAGGGAAAAGGCAAAAAGGATTATTATATTTGGAACAGTTTATCATGGATGCCAGAGTATTAAATATCCACCAATACTTGTAGAAATAATCACTATGGTAGCCGAAAATTTAATTAAGAAACACAAAAACCAGGTCTTGTTCTGTCTGGTTTGGTTCACATTCAGAGTGAAAACTGAGAAAGAATTTAACCATTTCATAAGCTCTAATCTTTTCATGAGTAAAAGAATCACCTTTCCTTTCTAATTAAACATGTTACTTTCCATAAATTCTCATATTCACTTCCATTATTGCTAAGTTTTCTCTAATTGCACATGTATGTTTATATCATTATTAAAACAAATTAATAGAGTAATACCCAACAGTCCACTGAAGATGTATAACTCCTAAATGGAAAAAAAATTAAAGCATCAAACAATTTTCTCTCTTTGTCCTCAATGTTCCATGAAGAGAGATCTGTACAACTATTGGCAAGTGAATAGTGAAAACCAGAAGAACATAATTTCCTAAGTCAAAGTTCTATTCCATCATTCCAAATGTAGAACACCCATGAAAACTTTAAAGTAGTACATAATAAAAATTAGCATTATATGATAAGAATATAATTATAATATTAATTAATAACATAATAATACATATAAACTCTAGATCATAATTTCAAACCATTCTAATGACATGGATCAATTTCACTGAAATTTCACAAAATTGAAAATTCTGGACTCAATGGGTTAATAAATGCTTTGCTATGACAAGTGCACTCTATAGACATATAGTTTTTGATGAGAGTCTTGGTTGTAGCAGAAATGACCACCTATGAATTTAAAACTCCAAGCTCCAAATCTTCCTTTTTAAATCCATTTTAAAAACACACAAATGCTATAAGCTGATAGTTTCTGAAAATAAAATTAAAGGTTCATGTTTTACTTAAGATCATAAAATCAAAGCTATTAAACTTAAAATCTGAGTAATGACTCACAAAACACTTCTTGTTTTAAAAGAGAAAAAATTAATACAATGGTTAAAAAGAACTGCAACTAGAAAAATGTTTAATCTCTCATTACCTTTCTTTTAAAAATTTCATTGCATCTCCAATCAGTGGGAAGGAAATCTTCTTTCACTTGGATAACTACTTGTACTTTCCCCTTGAAGCTCAACCTACACTTCTAAATCTAACCCCAAGTTCAAAGGATTACACAAAAAGATCACCTTGAAATTAACCAAATGATTAATAACTATGAAAAGTGTTTTAAGACTGGATCAATTAATTAAATGGGATGGAAAAAAAAGTTTTCTTTCGTACAAGGACTTAGCACATATCTATTACTGATCTCCTGTAAGGAAATGTACTTAATTCTCCTAGCCCTTATGAGTTAATAATGGCAGCTCAATGAACCTGTTTACATATGTGAGTATGTCAAAGCTTTTACCAGACTGTTCAAGGCCCTGCATACTTCTGTTCCCTCAGCAACCAAAGTGAAATGTACATATATGGTAGGCATGCATCAGGCTTTTGCATCTAAGTATGAAAATGAATATAATTTGAATTCTTCAGCAGTATGGTGGGAAGGTTCTTGTATTCATATTTTCTTTCTCATTTAGTCTTCCCTTTGTTCAGCTGAAGAGGCTACTAGGCTAAGGTGATTAGTATAGTTTACAGCTATGGCACAGAAAACTGGCTGTGGTCAGAGATTCTTTACAAATTGTTTTAAACACTGAGTTAACTTTAAGTCTCAGGAGTTCAAGAGTTCACTCTTTACGTGGAAAATTATCACTGTTCAATACACTACCCCATTACATTTTGATACATATTACTGGTTCTGCCTACAGAATAAAAATATGAAAACAAAGACAGTATCAGTGTTGCTTAAATATATAACACTTAATGGCTAAATGGAGGAAAAATCCTGTCTTTTTAAGATGATTTCTTTATTAAATATAAACTACACACATTAACACACCTTTGAGAGATGAGAAAAAACTGATCTCAGAGCAGGGGTGGGCAAACTATAGCCCACAAGCAAAAACCACTGTATTATAAAGTTCTCTCTTTCTTTTTTTTTTCCATACTAGGGATTGAACCCAGAGTCACTTAATTACTAAGCCACATTCCCAGTCCTTTTTGTTTTTAGACAGGGCTCACTAAGTTGCTGAGACTGGCTTTGAACTTGGGGTCCTTGTGTTTTAGCCTCTGGAGTCACTGGGATTATACATGAGCACTACTGTGCCCTGCTGAAAAAAAGTTCTGTTGGAACACAGACACATCCATGGTCTATGGCTACATTTATACTACCATGATAGAATTAAATATTTAAGACAGAGGCCATGTGCCCCTAAAAATCTAAAATATTTCACTATATGACCCTTTACATAAAATTTGCCTATGCCAGCATTAAAAGATTAAAATTTCTGCCTAGGGATACAACTGGTGGTAATGTATATGCTTAATTAGCATATACAAAGTCCTGGGTTCTATCTCTAGCACAACATTAAAAAGTAAACAAAAGATTTAATATTTAAAGTACTATTCAAAATATCCAGATATTACAGATAACTTTTAGCAAGAGACAAACTTATTAAGCTATAAACTTACGATTTAGATTGGTGGCCATTTGAAGTTTTAGCAGAAGGATTGTATCTTTCTGGAACAAAAGAATACAGAATAAGCAACTAAAATTGCCTATTTAGATCATAAAATATCTCTGCAAAATATTTACCCTCAAAGAAATATAAACTGAAACAATGAGATATAATTCTTCAACCATCAAAATGGCAACACACTAAAGTCCAATAATATGACACAGTGTGAATATGGGGGAAATAGGCATGCTTATTTAGGACAGTAAACTCACACAAACTTTTGGGCAGGTAATCTGGAAATATCTTATCAATACTGTAACTATGTTGCTACTGAACTAATTCAATGAAAGCAATTTTACATTACAGAAATATCTGGAGAAACACACATACACACTTGTTTGTAATAATATAGTTTGTAAAAGCAAAAGTAGAAATAAAGGTCTATCAGCAGAGGACCAGTTAAACTATAATTTTTTTTTTTTTTTTTTAGTACCAGAGATTGAATCCAGGGGTGCTTAACCACTGAGCCACATCCTCAGACCTTTTTGTATTTTGTTTAGACACAGGGTCTTGCTGAGTTACTTAGGGCCTCACTGAATTGCTGGGGGCTGGCTCTGAACTTGTGATCCTCCTGCCTCAGCCTCCTGAGCCACTGGAATTACAGGTATGGATCACTACAATACTTTCATATAATACAAATTTAATATGAGAATGAATGACAGCTTTATACTGATAAACAGGTTTAAAATACATTAAGTGAAAAACACAAGGTAATAAAGAGTCAAAGTGAGCCAAGTAAGGAGTGGGAGTATACACCTCTAATCCCAGCTACTCAAGAGGGCTAAAGGAGGAAGATGGTAAATTAGAGGTCAACCAGAGCAACTGAGAAAGACCCTGTCTCAAAAGGAAAAATAAAGGGCCGGGATGTAGTATTAGAGTGCTTGCCTAGCATGTGTGAGACCTTGGGTTTGATCCCCAGGACTGCAACAAAACAAAACAAAAAAATAAATAAATGAAAATATTTTAAAAGGGTTGGGAATGCAGCTCAGTGATACAGCACTTTCCTAGCATGTGTGAGGCCCTCATTCAATTCCCAGTAACACATTCACACACAAAAAAGGAATTAGATGCTGCTTAGGATCACATCTACCCCTAGTAAGCTTTGGGGAGAGAGAACAGTGGTGAGGTAGAAACAAAGATGAGATATTCATAAATGAAGAGAGAAAATGTAAATGTTGTGTGGTCTATAGCTAGCTATTTTCTGCATATAAATAATGTAACTATAGCTGCAAGGCAAAAGTAAAATGAATCTATAGATAGTTTAACAATAAAAGAGAGATTCTTCTAGTTTCATCTCTGCATTAAGATAACTTAGTAAAAGATCAAAAAGGTCCATATTTTCATCTCCCAAAATACCTTAAACCAGTGCAAATCTACCTGACTTAAGAAGTTACTACTCTTGGCAAAAATATGTTTTTGTTACAGAACTATATGGTTGTCATGGTTTGAATATGAGGTGTCCTCCAAAAGCTCTTGTGTTAATGCAGGCATATTCAAAGGTGCAATACTCAGATTTATGAGAGCTATAACCTAAACAGTCCATCCTAGTCTGAATGGACTGTGTGGTAACTGGAGGCAGATGGGCAAAGTTCCAGGAAGTGGGTCACTGGAGGCATGCCCAGAAAGGGTTCATTTTCCTAGCTGTATCCTCACCTCCCCCACACTCCATTTCCCGGCAACAGTGAACTGAGCAGCTATCCTGTGTCATGATGGTCTGCCTCATCTCAGGCTCAGAGTGATGGGGCCAGCTGACCAGGTACCGAATCTATAAAACTGTGAGCCAATATAAACTTTTCCTCCTCTATGTTGTTCCGGGTAGGTATTTTGGTCACAGTGATGAAAAGTTAACACAAAGGTGAAGCCCAGTCATTTGCAATGGTTCCTGACCTTACCACCATTAATCTACATATCTCTTGGGACCAATACATGAACTTCCCAAAACTAACTTCCCCTCAAGTTCTACTAAGAAATTAAGAGATGGGGTGAAAGCAGGCTTGCAGAAGATGGCAGACTTTCTATACAGACCAGAAGATGCAGGAAAAATAAATGGAAAATGCAGAGCTATAGAAAGAGAAGAATCTTGGTCAGTTAAAATGACCTGTTCTTATCTAGTTTTAAAATCATAGAACCACTTTGTCTCCATCAAGGAAGAAGATAAAGACAGTGGAAAATGGCTTGAATTTATGAGATGCCCGTCAAATTGAGTCCATGCACTTTCAACTATCAGTTCAAATAGTTTACTATTTGTTTACTATGATCAATAATGACCTATAGTTCTTGATATTTTTTAGCCATACCACAATTTAGTTCAAGTCATTACTACTTATCAGATGGTAAAATTGAATAAGACATGCAGAAAGAATTAAAGGAATTTAAGGTATGGTCATGTGGATCAAATATTCAATAAATAGCTTAATTTTAAAATCAGGAGCAAAAGAAATACTCACTTTGTTCTCCGGGGCCAAAATTGGACTGCTGAGACTCCTAAGGAAAAGGAACACAAAGTGTACAAAGTGATATTAAGAAAGAAAGGTTCATTAGTAGAAAATGCTCCAAATTACATAAAAATGTTTCAAGTACAAGAAAGAAAAAGTGCTGAAAGAATGTGATGGCACCTGTCTAATTAGCCCTGGCAATTTTGGGGTCCATAATGAACTTTACTAGAGCTTATCAAAAATATTAAGCTCTCCAACAGTTCTTTATCATTCATTTCTTTTCAGTAGTATCTATGGTACTCATAACCTACTTTAGCGGCCTAGAGAGTAAATAATTTCAATTTAAGCTCTATGTCTTAAAAAAATGCTTAATTTTTTTTTTAAAAGAAGGCAATACTATAAAGACAGTATACTGGATTAAAATAACTGTATAACCTATATATATTCAAACTATACTGCTTTCATGGACCCCCCCCCCAAAAAAAAACCCACTACATGGGTATTCCAATATTATTTTATTCCTTCCCTCTTCCTAATATCTTATAAACCCTTAGCAACTTGAGGGAGAAGACTGTCATGTACTATTTTCGAAAGTCCTATAATAGCATCACACCCAGCACTCAAGAAGCTCCAATGCAATAGAAACCAAAATGTCACTTTGCAAATAACATTCATGACCAGGACAGCTATTTTATATGCAAATTGTGCCATTTTTCTAGGTAGTATGTGTAGTACAAGATGTAGTTCTAAAAATATACAGAGATCCCTAAAAAGCCTACTTAAAAATAATCCTAATGCAAATAACCCTAATAAAATAATGACAGATTATCTGTGAAAGAACAATCCACACAGTAAGAAGGCTAAAATAAAGTTTTGCTGTTAAAAAATGTTGTGAACTACATCTATAGTCAACTAATTTTCAAGAAGGGTGCCAAGGCTAATGAAGAAAGAACAGTCTTTTCAACAAACAGTGCTAGGAAAACTGAATAGTTACATGCAAAAGAAAGAACTGAACTCTTATGTCACACTACATAAAGAAAATTCAAAATGGATCAAAGACCTAACTGCAAAAGCTAAAGTCATAAAGCACTTACAAGAAAACAGGTCAAATTTAAGTGACTTTGGATTTGCAGAAAGTTCTCATATATTATAGTAAAAGCATCAAACACACACATTAAAAATAAACAGAACTTTTGTACTTCAAAGAATACCATCGAGAAAACAAAAAGATAATTCCTAGAAAAGGAAAAAGTATTTTTAACTCATACATCTGATAATGCACTGGTATTCACAGTATCTAAAAAGCTCTTACAATTCAATGATACAAGACAACCCAATTAAAAAATAAGAAAACGATCTAAACAGACATTTCACCACAGACGACGTATAAATGGCCAATAAGTACAAGCAAGATGTTTGACATCATCTGTCATCAGGGAAATACAAATCAAACCCATGATGAGATACTGCTCACACCCACTAGGATGACTAGAATCAAAAAGATAACAGCAAGTGTTGACAAGGATGTGAAAAAAAATCAGGACTCTGATGGGAATATAAAATGGGCAGATGCTTTGAAAATATTCTGACAGTTCCTCAAATGATCAAACACAGAGTTAACCATTAGTACAGCAATTCTATTACTAGGTATATAACCAAGCAAAATGACATCTTTTTTTTCCTTGCAGTGTTGGGTATTGAACCCAGGGCCTTGGGAATGTTAGGCCAAGTACCCAAACACTGAGCTACGTCCTCCACCCTAAGTTAGATAAATGCATATGTCCATACGAATACTTCTACAGGAATGTTTACAGCAGCATTACTCATAACAACTAAAAAAATGAAACAACTCAAATGTCCAACAGCTAATAGACATACACAATGGAATATTATTTTCCCAAAAAAAAAAAGAATGAAGTACTATAAATGCTGTAACTTGGATAAACCTTAAAAACATGCAAAGTGAAAGAATTCAGGCACAAACAACCACATATTATAAAATTCTATTTAAATGAAATGCCTAGAACAGGAACATTTATATAGATAGGTTAGTGGTTATTAGGGCTGAGAGGGAGAATAGAGGAAAAGGGGGGAAACAGATAAAACGTAGGAATTCCTTTTTTTTTTTTAATTTTGAGTTGTAGATGGACACGATTTTATTTTATTTAGTTTATTTACATGGTACTGAGGATTGAACCCAGTGGCTACTCATGCAAGGCAAGCACTCTACTACTGAGCCACAACCCCAGTCCCAGGAATTCCTTTTTGATGTGATGAAATGTTCTAAAATGGATGGCTGAAGTGGTTTCACATATCTATAAATACATTCAAAACATTGTACCTTTTAAATGGATAAATTACATGGTAAGTAATTATATCTCAATAATGCTTCTTAAAATAGTAAACAAGAGCCAGGTGTGGTGGTGCACACCTGTAATCCCAGCAGACTGGGAGGCTGAAGCAGGAGAATCACAAGTTCAAAGCCAGACTCAGGAACTTAGCAAGGCCCTGAGCAACTAAGACTATGTCTCCAACATAAAAAATAAAAAGAGCTGGGGATGTGGTTCAATATTTAAGCATCTCTGTGTTAAATCCCTGGTACCAAAAAATAAAAATAAAAAAAGTAAACAGAGATGTGGCCAAGAGGCTGCTCTTATAAATTGTGTTAAAAATGAAGACCCTTCTACTCCTTTGAACTGCTTATGGTCTCATATTCATTTACTTGGTAAGGCCTAAAATTTAATAGCTCAATCTTCCAAGTAATCTGACTTTTATCTCTATCTGACAATAGTCAGCTGGTGACCAAATACTAGTGAATTCTGTCTCTACAATACCTACTAAAATACAATACTATATCTACTGCATCTCTACTATGAAATTTTAGGCTCTTTTTTCTTCTTTGTAGTATTGTGATTGAACACAGGGCCTCACACGTTAAGAAAGCACTCTACCACTGAGTTGATCCTAGGTCTTTATTTTGATACAGGGTCTTCTAATTTGCCTAGGCTAGCCTTGAACTTATAATCCTCCAGCCTCAGCTTCCCGAGTCAACTGTGATTATAGGCATGCACCACCAAGTCTGGTTTTAGGATCTCTTCTTTTTCATCTGATGGCCACCTAATGGATATTCTGGGTTCTAGTCTCTCTATCACTCAACTACAGGCTCTACCCTAACTTCCTCAAACCCAAGTCTTATTTTCACAGGTCTTATTTTCATAGTTCTTTGTTTTTCCTGGGAATGAAACCCAAACTCTGGTATTATACTTCATTCATGTATCTAAATACTGGGGAAACAATGATAAGCAAAAACAGACATGGGTCTTGCTCTCATGAAACTTAGCACCTATAATGAAATAATGCTGACAGTGAATATTGTGCAAATAAAATAAAGATAAAATGGCAATGTGGTAAGTAATGAAGGGCAAACACAAAGTATTATATTAGGGCTTATAGTTACATCTCTGAAGACATTATCACAAAGATGAACAAAGGCTCCCTTGGGGAAGTAGTATTCAGGCTGAGATGTGAAATGTATGTAGTAAGTAAACTGGGAAAGGACACCAGTCAGTGCTTAGGGGAGAGAGAAAAGTATGTGTAAAGGCCAGAAGTGAACAGTACAGCTTGTACGAAGACCTCAAAGGCAGCCCATGGAGAAAAAAAGATATAGGGAAGAGTGATTAAAAAACCTAAAGAGCTAGATCATATAGCTTAAAGACATTAAAGATGTGTGTGTGTGTGTGTGTGTGTGTGTGTGTGTGTGGTTTATTAAACAAAAGAGTTATATAATCACATCTGCATACTGTGAAGACCATCCTGGCTATAAGTGGAATACGCCTTTGAGGAAACAAAATGAAAGTAAAGATACATATTAGGAGATTATTATAGTGGTACAAGTAGAAAATAATTTACAGCTTGAACAAGTTGGTCTGTGAGCTTTTAACATCATACATTCCGTTATTAAGAAATTTTCTTCAGGAAGGCAGAGACAGGAGGATCCCAACTTCAAAGCCAGCCTCAGCAACTTAGGGAGGCCCTAATCAACTTAACAAGACCCTGTCTCAAAATAAAATATTAAAAGGGCCAAGGACAGCCCCTGGGTTCAATCCCTAGTATGGGGGTAGGGAAGATTTTTCATTTATCTCCAAAATAAGCATAATGTATTACCATTCAACTACTACATGTTATATAAGATGCTTTTAATCTTAAATACCTTAGATTTTAAAGGACCAAGATAAAAATGAAATAATATTTTAAAGTAAGTTTAAAATTCTATTAATTAATGACAATGAAGTCTTTCTTCTACAAAAAAAATCACACACACACACACACACACACACACTCTCTTACACTTCGAAGGTCCCACAAAGATTGGCTTATCTTGATATATGGTTTCACTGGATGTCACACAATTATACAAATGGAAAAGGGATCCCATGCTTACTAAATCATGATACTAAATTTTCAGTCTTATACCTTCAGATACAAAGGTTTCTATAGCTGTTGAGCTGGTAGATTTCCATGCTCTCTGATATAAATCAGTTTTCAGGAAAATAAATTAAAAGGCTGCATTTTAATATATTTAGAAAATAGGGTCAAAAGCCACTGAATTCAGAAAATTCTGTTTCCAAATCTTTAAAGTGCAAACATGAGTCATTATGGTTTTTGAAAAACAAAGACATATAAAATAAATGAGGACATTATTGTTTAAATATTATCTTCCTAGTATAAGCACATAGGATAGCAGTTACTTTCTGTTCATTGTTAAAATATCATCTTTAATATGAGGGAACAAAAGAATTTACGTTTAAAAACTATGCTATGAAAAGATTTGGCATATATGAGGAGCAAGATGGCAAGTGAGGGAGAGAGGGGTATCTAATTCATTTTAAAATGAGATAATGTCATGAAACAAATAACCAATGAACTTCTGTTAGTGTAAAGGATATTCAGGATCACTCCTGTAATGTTTTCATTAGAAAACACAGAATATGATTTCATTAGCAAACTGAAGACATTCTGCAGTACTTTGGACACTTTTGGTCACAACATATCACTGCAATACTGTGAGCATGCATAACTGCACTTGTGGTGCCATTACTCTTGCCTTCCTGTGAGCATTTTTTATAATTCCTGTTAAAGCAGTCAGTTCAACAACAGTGTCATACTGGTTCTCCAGAGGAGGAGGAGGAGAAGTAGGGAGAAGGCAAGATGAAAAGGAGAGAAGACAGGGAAGGAGAGATGGTAAGATATAAATTTGTAAAGCACCTGGATAAGAGGTGCTAGGTACAGGGCTGGGGTTACAGCTCAGAGGTAAGAGGGCTTACCTAGCACGTGTGAGGAGGTACTGGGTTCGATACTCAGAACCACATACAAATAAATGTCTAAAATAAAGGTATTGTGTCCATCTGTCCATCTTCAACTAAAAAGTTAAAAAAGAAAAAAAAAGGAGGTGCCAGGTAAAGAACAAGGCACAAAGAGAAGACAGTGCATTGGAACCATGCACCCAATTAAGCACTAATATATACTTCCTTTTTCTTTCTTTTATATTATTTCATTTCTACAACCAAAAGTTTGGCATACTGACACAAAACAGTCCTTTTTGCATTTCCTTACAGCACTCAGTAAAATGCCCAGAAAACTTTTAATGAAAGAGACAGAGATACAGGAGAAAAAGGAATAGCCAGAGAAAGAGGGTAAATCTGGATGAGCAACTGTATTAGTGGACAATGAAGCAAGATTAAAACAATATTTAATGCTAATGAGAAGACCGATGAAGATGAAAAATGAAAGATGTTACTTGAATTTACCAAACCTGAATTTAAGTATCACCAATTTGCCACTGGTGGTCTTAATGAAAAAGCTTCTGCTGGGGTATTAAGGGTGGAAGCAAGATCAAATGAACTGGGCTGAGGAGTAATGAGGAGGAAAGAAAATAGCAAATAAAAACCTATCTTTAATAAGTTTAGCTCTTAGAGCTGGGGCCTAGTTCAATGGTACAGTGCTTGCCTCGTATGTGTAGCAAGGCCCGAAGTTTGATTCCCAGAACTGGAAAACAACAATTATAATAAATTTAGCTCTAAACAGGAGCGGGTGGGGGAATGACATCTAACAGAAGAATTATATACTTTGCTTTTGGCTTTTGAGAGGACAGGGTTTCACTATATATCCCAGACTGGTCTCCTATTTTTTAGTATATGTGCTGCCAAAGTGAGCACTCCCAGACTGGTCTCCTAATTCCTGGGCTCAGTGATGATCTTACTGCCTCAGCCTCCCGAGGAACTGGAACTAAAAGCACAAGCCACTGTGCCCAGCTGTCACTGTTGTTTTTAAAGACGGATAAATTCACGGTTGCTTAAATGAATAAGGACACACTAAAACTAGCTCCCCAAATAGGCACCTAAACTTAACTTTCCACAGCTTGCTCCCTGCAAACTGCTTTAAGACTTGTCAGTGGTGTCCTCCTGTTTCCTCTACTTCTCCTTCAAACCCCATTTGGTGTCATCTTCTCTAGGATGCTATCCCCAAATTCCCTACGTATAACAACTTCCTCCCTTCTCCATCCTGTCACTGTATCTGGTCCATATGGTTAAAATTCAGAGAATGAAGTAAGCTATCTGTAAAAGCAATCAGATCTAAGTAATAATCAGTAAGTAGCTAAACTGTTTTGGAAACACCAAAAAATCTAAACTAATACTTCTGTATGTTGTGTGTCTACCTAACTATCCAAATTCGGTCAACAAAGATTTATTGAACAGCAATTGGCATATGCTATTCTCCTTTCTTATTTAAATACCGACTTTAGTTAGAACAGGAACAGTATCTAAACGGCTTAATAGTACCTACATTGTCAGAGGTTGTTCCAAACACATGGTGAGTATGTGCAAGGGCAGTCAAGAGCTTGGACATTCTCCAACTAACTCTAGAAAATCTACAATGCTATCCCCAATTATACCCCACATACTTGTTTCCCTCCCATAACGAAGAATGACCTAGTTGTGCTCTATTCTAAGGCTAATAAGTCCTCTACTTGGGTACTGAAATTCAAATTCTCCCAACATAATCAAACCATTTCTGGCAACACATTTCTCTGCTCACTCTTATAGAAAAATGCTTCAAAAGACACTGATATATTCACTATCTCCAATATCTTTTGAGAACAATGCAATATGTCTTCCACCATCAGATTTCTAGTAAAAATGTTTGTCACCTATAAGGAATAACTGTCAAATCTAATGACTAAAATATAGTAAAGAATTTAATAAGTATCTGTTTTAAGAAATATATCAAATTTTTAGAGATAAAACCACAATGTCTAAGGTCAGAAATATTAAACAGGATTAAAAGTAAAGACATTGATAGAGCAATACAAACGATATGAAAGGAAACAACAAAACATAAGATTGAAAATGAAAACAAATAAACAGAGCAATAGTAAGTTGTGGGACAACGTAAAGATGATTTTACCAGAATCCATAAAGAAGGGGAAAAGAGCCAGGCACAGTGGCACGTTACTGTAATCCCAGTGACTTGGGAGGCTGAGGAAGGATTCTAGTTTGAGGCCAAACTCAGCAATGTAGTGAGGACCTAAGTAACTTACTGAGGCACTGTCTTAAAATAAAATAAAATTTAAAAATTAAAATAAAAAGGGCTGGGGTCATAGCTCAGTGGCAAAGCACTCATGGTTCAATCCCAAGGGAGGGGGAAATGTGATGGTGGGGTGGGGATATAGAAAAAAATTCTGAGTACTGTAAATAACTGTAAAAGTTTTCTAAATTAAATATAAATTATAAACTCAAAATCAAATCCCCAAGCACAAGAAAGATGAAGAAAACTATAACAGGATACAATATTATTGAACATATTAAAATCTGTGATAAAAAGAATCTTGTAAGCAGACAGGGGAGGGAAGGGTATATTACATATGGAAAAAATGACAACAAAGTATGTATCAGAAACCATGCAAGACAGAACACAGTGGGGCAACATCTTCGACCCAGAATTATTTTTTTTTTTTTTTCTTGGTACTTGGGATTGAACCTAGGGATATTTAACCACTCAGTCACATCCCCAGCCCTTTTTTATATTTTATTACAGACAGGGTCTTGCTGAGTTGCTCAGGGCCTCACTAAGTTGCTGAGGCTGGATTTGAACTTGCAATCCTCTTGCTTTAACCTCCCTAGCTGCTGGGATTACAGGAGTGTGACACCACAACTGGCTTTCAACCCAGAATTCTATACCCAGAACAATATCTTAAAAAACAAAATTGAGGAGACTACTTTGTGTGCCCGGGTGTTATGCTCAGGACCTCTCACTCTGCTCCTCTTGTTCAGTTCAGTCAGGACTGGGCTGAGGTAGCAATACCAACCACTGCTCTACCTACTAGGTGCCAGGAATTTCCCAAGTGCTAATGATTTCAGGGACCCAGATTCAAGGAAAAAAAGATCTTCCTCTGGATATAATGAGGCAGGAGAAAGAGTTAATACAGACATAAACTTGGGCCCCTTCAAGGTCAGGTTTCTGTGTAGCAGGGCTGGGAAACTACAGAAAACAAACGGTAAGGCCAATTCCTGTGTAAGTAGAAAAACTCAGTAAGAAATCTGTTACCTAGTATCCAGATCCTCTCCAAAAAAAAAGGCACAGTAACCTGACTGGACCAAAGGATGTGTGAAGATCTCCTGGACACTAAATGCCTTACCCAGGACTGGGTCAGGGGCTAATTTCCTTAACCCAGCAGATTCAATATAACCCTCTAGATAACAGATACCCATTTGGCAACCCTCTCTTGGTACCCCACCCTCCCTGAGAATTCTGCTTTCTTTCTATTGCTCTAATAAATCCTGTTGCTTTACTCTCACACTGTGTCCATGGATTTCATTCTTTGAATCTTCGAGACAAAAAACCCACTCAACCCATTTCATTCTACAATATCACATGGTTCCATCAGTGTCTCCTGTTCTAATGGGAGCATGTAGAGTCCATGAGGCACAGTAAAGTTCCTACTCACATAACCAGGAAGATCTTTGAAAGATTCACAGAACTATTGGGTGAATTTATTTGAAGCATCATGTGCTGAAAACAACAGAAATCTGTTCACCTATCGCTATCTAAACAGTGGTACAATGTTTTCAATTCTTCAGCTCCAGGAAGCCAGGAGAATGAGTTGAAAATCTGAAAATGCAGCCACGGACTGATTTCTGGGCATTAGATCATGCTCATTCTTTTTGCCTGAGGACCACACTATTTGATATAAGTGGTCAATTGGTTCAAGATAATGACCACCCTGATTGCTCAAGCCAAGAACTGTCCAGGATTCAGGCAAAGCTTGAATGCTTAAAACAGCAGAATGAAGACCTGAGGTGAATGGATGAATATCTCTGGTACATTATAAATATACTGAAGGAAGACGATGAAATTTGTACTTTAATTTTAGGTACAAAGCTTCACTCAGTTGTTGGAAAATAGTTAATTTCTGTAAACTGATATCTTTGCAAAAATTCAAATATTTTAATAGAGTATTTTTTTATACCAAGATACCTGTATATATTCAATATAGAGAATGTCTCCATAGTGGCAAATCTTATCTATTAAGATATGAATCTTAATAGAGAAACTGTGCCACTTAATTCATAAACACATTTCATTTATGGTTATCTTTAGCACTTTAACAATTTTGATACATTGAATCCAAACTACAATTTACTTATTATTATTATTATTATTTTTAATTTTTAGGTACCAGGGATTGAACCCAGGGGTCTTAACCACTGAACCACATCCCCAGCCTTTTTTATTTTTTTATTTTGAGACAGGGTCTCACTGAGTAGCTTAGGAACTACCTAAGTTGCTGAGGCTGGCTCTCAGAACTTGCCCGTCTCCTGAACTGCTAGGATTATAGGTGTGGACCACTGCACCTGGCCCTGTGTATGATTTGAATGGGCATATATTAAAACTTTTGCCATATGGATTAAAATTATAATTTTTGAGAGGCTAAGTTAGTATAACTATAACTTCTTAAAATGAAAAAAAAATTCGCTGTTGAATAAAACAACTGGAATGGGAATGCAGAAAGTGATTAATATTGCTGCTTCTAATGTTACCTATATATATCAATTGGGAAGCAAAGTCTATTTTCATAGAAAAAACAAACAGTATTCACAGATGTGAAAAAAAACAACTGAGTCAGGTACTATGGCACATACATATAGTCCCAGCTACTCTGGAAGCTGAAGCAGGAGATTTGCAGGTTTGAGGCCAATGAGGGGAAATTAGTGAGACTGTCTCAAAAATTTAAAAAGGGCTGGGAATGTAGGTCAGTGGTGGAATATTAGCCTAGAATGCACCAGGCTCCAGGTTCAATTGCCATTATCAGAAAAAAAATTTTAAGAAGTTAAACAGGACTGGGATGTAGCTCAATGGTTGTGCACTTACCTATCATGCTCAAGGCCCTGGTTTGAGCCCCAGCTCCCCACCACTCCAAGAAGAAAATTAAACATATGCTACTATATGTGCAACTACTATACTTATAGGTATTTATTAAGTAGAAATAAAAACATTTATGTAAAAGAAATACATATGCACAAATATTCACATCAGATTTAGTTTTAATGCCCCCAAACTGGAAGCAACCTAACTTTCTATCAATAGGTGAATGGAAAAATTAATTGTGATATAATCATAAAATTGGATATGGTGGCACATTCCTGTAATCCCTGTTACCCAGGAGGCTCAGGCAGGAGGACTGCCAAATCAGCCTGTACCTTAGTGAGACCCTGTCTGAAAATAAAAAGGGCTGAGGTAGAACACTTGCCTAGCATGTACAGGGCTTGGGGTTTGATCCCTAGTAACCCCACCCACACACACAAAGAATACATATAGAATGATTCCATTTAAATAAATTCTTAAAAATACAAATTAATCTATAGTGATAGATTAGTGGTTGCCAAGGGACAAAAGGGACAGGGACTGAAATGAAGAGAGCATTATAAAGGATCATAGAGCAATTCCAAGGGTGTGATTTGATATGTTCATTATCTTGATTCTAGTGATGGCTTCACTGTGGTACACATATATAAAAACTTAGTAAACCATATACTTTATATAGTATTAACTGAATAAAAATCAAGCCTCAATAAAGCTATTTAAAAGATACCCATTTCTATTTTTTTAATACTATATTTTGAGGTTCATAACAAAATAGATAAGCAACATTAGAATAACTCAGGGATTTTACATCATGTATAACCAGAAGAATGAGAAATTATACTCCATTATATATGATGTATCAAAGTGCATTCTACTGTCATGTGTAATTAAAATAAGTAAAAAATTTTTAAAAAAGAATAACTCAGGGAATAAGAGGAGGCAAAATTATACTATTAAAAGGCAATTAAGCTATATGTCAAATAGTTTATTATTTTAAAGTAAATGGTGATGTTAAAATGAAAATTGTAAACCATAGGTTGACAACATACACGGAGATCTGGAATCAGACTCACTTTTTCCATTTTCAAAACTTACTAGGAGCTGGGCACAGTGGCACACACCTGTAATCCCAGCGGCTTGGAAGGTTTAGGCAGGAGGATTGCCAAGTTCAAAGCCAGACTCAACAAAAGTGAGGTGTTAAGTGGCTCGGTGAGACCCTGACTCTAAATAAAATACAAAATAGGGCTGGGGATGTGGCTCAGAGGTTGAGTGCCCCTGAGTTCACATCAAAAGCACTGGTACCAAACAAAACACAACCAAAAAACAATACAAGGGTCTGGAAATGTTATTCAGTGGTAAGAGTATGTGCTAAGCGCATGCATGAGGCCCTAGGTTCAAACCCCAGCACCCCAAACCAAAAACAAACTTATTATTAAGCTACAGTATTCAAGACAGAGGGGTACTAGCATAAGGAAAGTCATGTTGATCAATGAAAATGGAAGTCAGAGTCTAGAAAATTAATGCCCATTTGATTTTTGACAAGGGTGCCAAGATAACCCAATGGGGAAAGAACAATCTTCTCAACAAATGATGTAGAAACAACTGGATATGCACATGCAAAAGAATGATTTTTAGATCCCTACCTCACACCGCAGACAAAAATGAACTCAAAATGTATCAGACCTCAATATAAGGTTGAAATTATAAAACTTTTAAAAGAAAATAAGTGTAAATCTTTGTAACCTTAGACTGTGCAGTGGTTTCTTAGGTATGACATCAAAAGCACTAACAACAAAAAACAGGTAAACCGGACAACATCAAAATTTATATGTAACTTTTCTGCTTCAAAGAAAATCGAGAAAGCTAAAAGACAATCTATAGAATGCAAGATTTTTCCAAATCATGTATCTGGTAAGGGACTGGTCCTATAACTCAATAACAAAAAAGACAATCTAATTCAGAAATAAGCAAAATACCTGAATACATTTCTCCAAATAAGATATATAAAGGTCAATTAAAACATAAAAAGATGCTCAACACTATTAGTAACCAGGGAAATGCAAATCAGAGCCACAATTACATACCACTTTATGTCCACTGAAATTGCTAAAATCAAAACAAAAGTCAGTCACAATGTGTAAAAAATGGAACTCTTATATACTGCTGGTGGGAATATAAAATGGAGCAGCCACTTTGGAAATAAATCATCTGGCAACTTCTTAAATGATAAAACACTGAGTTACCATGTGACTCAACAATTTCACTCCTAGATATACAACCAAATGAACTGAAAAATATGTCCACACAAACACTTCTACACAAAATGCAGTTATATAATTCATAATAGCCAATGAGTGGTTGGGGAAGTCCATGAACTGATAGGTAAACAAAATGTGATACAGACATACAAAGGAGCATATCCAGTCTTTAAAAGGGATGAAGTACTAACGCATGTGCCATAATGAATGAATCTGGAAAACATCAAAAGAATTCAGTCAAAATGAAATATCCAGAATAGGCAAATCTATACAGATAGAACATTGACTGGTGGTTGCCAATAGCTAGGGAAAGCAGGGTTTGGAAGATATGAAAAGGTGACGAGTGGTAGGGGGGAGTCTTTTGAGGTTAACGAAAATGTTCTCAAATGATTGTTTTGATGGTTGTATAACTCAGTGAATATGCTAAAAAACAGTGAATTGTATATTTTAAATGGGTGAATTACAAGGTACCTGTGCCATGAAAACTTCCACAAAAAGTAGGTGATTGGCAGAAAAATCAACTATGTTCAAAGTTGTCTGATAAAGTCAAGCTTTAATTAATTAAAAAAAGCAGTATAGGTATGAAATAATACAGGAAATAGAATGAAATATTTAAAAATAACTATCTAATTCCAAAAGAATCCTGAGAAAGAGAACAAAGAAATGATGAGACAAACAAAAGAAATAACAAAATGGTACACATGAACTAAATACTATCAATAATTATGTTAAAATGAAATGTTTAACCATTCCATATTAGCAAACTAGATTAAAAAAAAACTATTCTAGGCTATCTGTAAGAAACCAATTTTTAATATAATGGAACGAACAGATTAAAAGAAGAAAAACAGAAAAAGGTAAACCAAGGCTAACAAATTAAAAGAAAGTTGGAGTGGCTACATAATTAGACAAAGTAGACTTTGTAATAAGAGTAATAGCAAAAATAAAGAGAAATATCTCAGAGTGAGAAAAAAGATAAATTAATCAGAAAGAAATTTGGGGGGACAGGGACAAGGAACTGAACCCAGGGGAGCTCTACCACTGAAATACACCCCCAGTCCTTTTTAATTTTTGAAACAGGATTTAAGTTGCTGAGGCTGGCCTCAAACTTGCAATCCTCCTGCCTCAGTCTCCCAAATGCAGGGATTACAGGTTTGTGCCACTGTGCCTAACCAAGACATAGCAATCTTAAGTGTACATGTACATAATGACGAAGTTTCAAAACACATCAAGTAAAAAGTGACACACTTTTCTGAAAGGGGAAATGAAACAAATCTATAAAAGACAGACAAGATGTCAAACACTCTACTCAGTAACTGATGGAATAAGTAGAAAGAAAATCAGTAAAAACGGATGATTTAACTACTCTCAATCAAGTTGATCTAAAACAGAACATATCGTGTTTAGTATGCATGAAATAGGAACTAAAAGATCACATACAGGGACCACAAAACAAAAACAAGCTTGAAAAGATTAAAACTATATAACATATTCTTTGACAAGAACACAAAGTTATAAAATGTTATCTGAAAAAATCCTCAAATGTTTGAAAAGAAGTCCACAAGCTTCTAATTATCTCATGGATTAAAGACATCATACACAAAATAAGAAAATTAAAAAAAAAAAAAAAAAAAAAACCCACAAACAAACAGACCATATCAACATTGTAGGTTGAGAAGCTAAAGCAGGGAATCTCAAAGCCAAGGTCAGACTTAGTAACAGACTGTGAGTCTCCAAATCAAAATAAAAAATAAAAAGAGCTAGAGATATAGCTCAGTGGTAGAACACCCCTGGATTTCATTCTCAGTACTGCCGAAAAAAAGTTTACCATCAATGATCTAAAATTCTACCTTAAGAAATAAGAGGAAAACCCAGTGAAATTACAGACAGAAACACACACACACATACAACATACACAGACACACTAGGAAAGAAACAGAAAACAAACAAACAAAAAACTCAAAATATGTCCTTATAGAAACCATCAATAACTGATTAAGCCTCTAGCTAGACTCATCAAGGAGGAAAAACACAAAACCAAAAACCCCCTCAAAAACATAAACCGTCAATACTGGGGAAAAAAGGGAAGTACTATAACATAGATACTACAAACATTAAAAAAAATAGCATAGATTATATATAACTCTATAGCTATAAAACTGACTACTTATATGAATAAAATTATCAAAACTAACACCAGATGGAATATGACTAGGTCTCTATTAAAGAAACTAAATTTGTAATTCAACACCTTCCAGTATGGCTGGGAAGGTAGCTCAGTGGTAGAGTATGTGCTTTAACATTTGAGGGCCCTAGGTTCAACTCCCTACAATTCACAGAAATTAAAAAGAATACTAGAGGTTGAGATAGCTTTGCTGCTGAATTTTAACAGGCACTAAGAAAAAATTAATACTAATACTGCACTTTATTTTTAGGTACTGGGGATTGAACGAACCCAGGGGTGCTTAATCACTGAGACACAGCCCCAGTCCTTTTTTATCTTAACACAGGGTCACACTACATTGCTTAGGACCTTGCTAAATTGCTGAGGCTGGCCTCCCTGCTCCTTTTAAAAGGCTAGCACTAGCCTGATATCAAAACCAAATAAAATGGCCAGGCACAGTGGCTCACACCTGTAATCCCAGCAGCTTGGGAGGCTGAGGCAGGAAGATCTAAAGTTCAAAGCCAGCCTCTGCAACTTCATGAGGCACTGAGCAACTCAATGAGAACCTGTCTCAAGAAAATACAAAAATGGGCTAGGGACATGGCACAGTGGTTAAGTGCCCCTGGGTTCAATCTCCGGTATCAAAAGAAAAAAAAAGACATAAGAAAACTTCAAACAAAAGCCCCGACACCACCACCAAAAAACTAAACTTTATGTATGTTTGGTGCTGGGTATTAAACCCAGGGCCTGAGCATGATAAGCAAGCATTCTACCACTGAACTACATCCCCAGCCCCCAAATAAAACTTTTTTTAACTAACGCTTCAAAAAAGAAGATACAGGTTACATATTCCTTAACTGAAAATCCAAAATCCAAATCTAAAACTTGAACACTGACATGACACTGCAAGTGGAAAATTTCACACCTGTGACAAGTCAGTCAAAATGTAGGCACAGTAAAAATAGAATATAAAATTACCTTTAGACTACGTAAATAGGATACATATGAAATATAAATGAATTTTGTGTTAGGCTTGGATCCTGATCTTGAGATAGCACATTACTTTCATGCAAATATTAAAACAAACAGACAAGCAAACAAAAGCTGAAATATGAAACACTTCTGACCCTGAGCATTTCAGATAACGGATATTCAACCTATATTTTGGAATGGCCAATAAGCAAATGAAAAGAGGGTCAATATCAAGAGTTACCATGGAAATATCAATTAAAAGGAAAATGACATACCTATAAAATGCCTGAGAAACTAAGCAGACTGATAACACTAAATCTAAATGTAAGCATGGATGAAGAATAAAAAGAACTATACGTTGCTGGGAGGTAGGGACGTGGTGAGACAGGAATGTGGTACAACCACTCTGCAAAATAGTTTTTGGTTTGTTAGAAATTTAATGTGCACTTACTGTATGACTCAGGAATTCTATTTTCTATCATATAATCCAAGAGAATCAAAACATAAGACTCTACATATATTATAAATCCATGTTTACAAATGCTGTGTGTGTGTGTGTATGTCTATGAGAGAGAAAAAGAGAAAGATACCAGGAATTGAAACCAAGGTTGTTCTATCACTGAACTACATTCCTGGCCCTTTTCATTTCTTATTTATTTATTTGTTTGTTTGTTTTTTACTTCTTGGTGGACCTTTATTTTTCTTTCTTTTTTTATTTGTTTATATGTGCAAGTGTCCTACACATAACTAGGCAAGCACTCTACCACTGAGCCCCAACCCCAACCCTTATTTCTTAGGTAGAGACAGGGTCTCGCACTAAGTTGCCCAGGCTGGCCTCAGACTTGTAATCTTCCTGCCTCAACCTCCCAAGTAGCTGGGATTACAGAAATGTGCCACGAAGCTGAGTGATGCCTTATTCTTAATAGCCTTAATCCTCATATTCATCAACAGATAAAGGATAAATTTTTTGGCAATTTCATACAATAGAATACTCATTGGAAACAAAAAGGGAAAACTACTGATACATTCAAGGGAAGAGAGCTGTGTTATAGTTCAAGGACAGAATTTGTGCTTTGCAAGTACAGACCCTGGGTTCTATTAGTGCACACTCACACACGTGCGTACACACACACACACACACAAATAAACCCCCCCCAAAATGGTAAGAATTTCACAAAAGGAGAAAAAGGCAAACATGCAGAACAAAACAAAAACCAGTATACTCTATATAGATACCTGTTTTATGAAGTCTAGAAAAAAGTCAACTCATTTATAAGTGACACAAAACACATCAGTAATTATGTGGGGTCATGGCAGTGGGCAGACTACGAAGGAACATGAAGGAACTTGGGAATGATGGAAATGCTCCTGATTCTTAATTAGGGTGATGGTTATACCCGGCATACATGTATCAAAACTCACAATGTACAGTAAAAACAAGTGCATTTTGTGTATGTAAATAAAGCTGATTTACAAAGTTAACAAGTGGTATGGTACACAAATAGAAAATTTTAATCTCTACCTGACATTTCTAAAAATAATTTGGGTTAAAGATAAACATGAAAAGTAAAACTAAAACGTCGTTAAAAGGAAAAGAAAAGAGTACATTTATGATACCAGGGAAAGAAAAGCCTCCTTTTTACAAAACATTAAAAAGCAAAAGCTACAAAGAAAGGATATATGTTATTCATGAAAATGAAAATTTTCTAGATCACAAAACTTAATAGACAAGAATCTAACTGGGAGATATATTTGAAATTGTTATTAATTATTAGAATCAAGAATTCAAATAAAACAAAACAACACAAAACCAAAAAAAGAAATCTTCCTAAAACTCATTAAGTAAAAGATATAATCTACTGGGCATGGTGAGGCATGCCTGTAATCCCAGTAGCTCAGGAGGCTGAGACAGAAGGATGGAAAGTTCAAGGCCAGCCTCCTCAACCTAGCAAGGTCCCAAGTAACTTAGTGAGGCCCTATCTTAAAATAAAAAACAAAAGGTCAGGAGCTGGAGTCCAGTGGTAAAGTACCCTTGGGTTAAATCCCCAAGTAACACACACACAAAAAAAAAGATTCAACAAAAATGGCAGTAGGAATAAGGAAATTTATCTACAAAGAAATCAAATGAATGACAAATGTGCAAAGATGATGAACCTCACTACCAATGTAGCAAGTGGGATGCAATTTTTCACTCTAAAGATTGGTGTTTGGATGTGAGGGCGATCTGGCTGCAACATCTGTCACCCCACTGATCTCCAGGATTGATTCAGTTCCATGTGTGTCCTCCTCCCAAAGCTGGGCATTGGGTGGAAGAGGACAATCTTTCCTGATAAAGGAGGACAGTTCTTCAAGTCAAGGGTCTACGAGTAGCTGCACTCCGCTGCTAGAACCTCCACACAAGCTCCAAGATTGGGGCTCAATAGTATCAAATAATGGTATACAAATATGAGATAATTCAAGCTGGAGTACTGACTAATAGAAATCCTACAATGTAACTACAGAGACTTAAAAGAATATACGGTGTTTATATATATAGATAAATACTCAACAATTCTATTACTTTATTCCCTAAATGAACACACATGCAAGCAAGAAGGCATGAACAAAGATAAATAAGTGTTTACACTAAATAAGTGTTTACAGCAAAAACTTAAAATACCAAAGAGAAATGGCCAAATAAACTAGGATATATTTATACTTGGATGAGTTGAAAGAAATAAAACACTTCCATATATAAAAACATGGAAAGGTCTTCAAGAGTATTGCTGACAGACTGATATTTTAAAAAACTGTAGAAATAAATGATAAAATAGTTACATGTAATGATAACATACAAGTAAAATACATGTATGTAAAAGCATATAAAAAAGACTTGCGAAGGTACATATGAAAGGAACACTGGTAATATGGAGGGGCAAGAATGGGGGAAAGGTAATTATTACAGGTCCTGGTCAAATTTTTTTACAAGTAGAATGTATTTTTATATATTTGTGTAAGCATAAGTTAATATTAAAAATTAATCTGCTAATTTTAGATGGACTTGGAACTGTTGTCTGAGGACCTCTTTCCATATACATAAGTATGCTGGCTATGTTCTATGGAAAAGGGCTCCTCAAGTCCACAGTTTGAGAAGCCCTTACCACCTCTGTCCTAGAATACCATGATTGTTTGCAATAAACATTGATGGCTTTTAAGTTTCTTCCCCCATATTGCCTATTGTCTTCTTAAGTACCTTTCAATTCAATTCTATTACTCTGTTTAAATTTCTTTATAGTAAATTGTCACTATCTGAACTTATTTAGTCACTTATTTGCAGTCTCCCACTAGAGTGAGAATGACAATAGTGAACTCATATGACTTTAATTGAGCCACTTAGGTTTTTCTTACATTATCAAAGACATATTCACTTACCTTAGTTGGAAAAGGAAATTTGGAAGGTTCTGTTTTGCATGGTGTATGAATAGCCGTTAGAGGGGGAGGCCATGAATGCGTCATCTCCTGAAATGTAATTATTACAGTTTGTTTTCAACCAGGTCAAGGATAAAAACCTATTCAGCTAAAAAAACCAGATTTGTACTTATACATACTGGTTTCATGAATGCTCCTCCAAAATTATACATATTTAGTCAATAAGTATTAATGAAGCACAAATGTGTGCAAGCCACTATGAGGCTGGTAATACGAAGGTAAGTAATAAATACTCCCTGGCTTCAAGGAATTTACAATTATGATGATGAAATCTGAATAGATACAGAAAGCAGCCTGTAATCAAATACAAGGCACATAATAAAACACTACTAAATAAGAGCTGGCTGTGGGAATGGGAGGAAGAGGATAATGATAAGAAAAACAGCTAATATTTATTGTGTACCTTTAATGGACCAGACACTTTGCTAAGTGTTTTACATATCTGTTACTCATTTAATACTCACAATGCCATTATGAGGTAGATACCATTATTATCCTATCTCTATTTAGGATGACACTGAAGCAAAAAGGTTATTTATTCAAGGTTACACACTTAGTAAGTAATGGACACAGGAAGCCTGACTACAGAGCTCATGTGCTGATACAAATATTTTGGTCAGGTGAGAAAATCAGAAGAGAGATTTCAAAAAGCACATGAGGAGGAAAACAGATAAGCAAGCCGCTAGCTCTGATTTCATTCACCGCTTTCTCTCTAATCAAGTCAAATATGTGCAACAAGTGGGGTTTAGATAAGATCATAATGAGTATGTTAGAGGAGAAAGGGGGAAAGAAATATCAAACTTAGATAAGAAAGGAGTGTTTAATTTTTGGCATTTAGTTCAAAGTAAGTCATTAGGTAAATTAAATATTAATATAATACCTAAGAACTTATCCAATAGCTATAACCACAGTTATTTTAAGATAAAAATTTCAGGGCCCCATACTTAAAAATAGATCGTGAAATCTAGGTAATCAAACTAACTAAAGAGATTAGCCAACATCCATACAATGGAATACCAAGCAGACACTAAAATGAGAAATTTGACCACTCATATGAAATGATGTCCACAGTATACTGTTAATTGACAAACACAAATCATATCCTACGTAAATGTTTATATATTTTTAAAAAATGTATGGAAGGACAATTAACAGTGGATACCTTTGCACAGAAGAATGGCAAGAAGAGACAAGGGTACATGATATAGTGTCTAATTGAATCTCTTAAAAACAGCCACCTGCACATAATTGTTCTTTATTCTTTTACGATGCTCTTATTATTTCCTACACCCAAGCTCTAGAAGGTCAGCTCAAAAGGTACAACTACCATTATCACCACTGGTGCTCAATTAGCATAATTTGAATTGATACATCCACTTTTTTAATAAATGTACACTGCTTCTAGATTAAAATTTTTCCTGAAGTTCACAATGAGATTCATATAAATCAAATGGAAATAAAAAATATAAAGGAAACTTGGACCTGAAGTTCCTTGCACACTAAAGATAGGGAAGAGGAAACAAACTCATGTCCCTCAGGTGTTTAGCATTGGCAGTTTGTATCTCAATTACTAAAATACTCCCAATCAATATCTATTTAACTATCATCAAGTGATTAAGCATTATACACAGGGCCATGTGCCAAGCCCCATATATATAAAATGTAGACTAAATGATCAATAACATCAAAGAGATAATTAAAAACAAAAAATCTCCAGATATTAAAATTCCATGCATTGTTGAGAATTCAGAGAGAAAGGTATATGCTCCTTTAGACTTTTTATATATAGGACACCGAAAAAAAAAAAAAGATTTCAAAGGAAAGCATTATCACTGTGATCTGTTCCAGTAGGAAGAAGGATTTCATAGGGATTCTAAGGAAAAAGAGGACATATATACTACTGAAGAGGAAGGAGAAGCACATTCCAAAAAAGTTTACTTTAAAGAACTAAAAATGCAAGAAAGTTTATGATTTAGGGAAAGCAGCTTGGCAAAAGTGCTTCATTAGTCATATGAGAGGTTAGGACTAGCCTGTGGAAAGCCTGGAAAGTTAAGTTTGAACACAATTCTTTCTATGGGTTTAACAGAACCAGTGAAAATTCTAAGGGGGGAAAAATGGTTATAAAGACCAGGGACTGAAGTAAAGAATCTGGAAGCAATGCAGAAGACAGATGAATAGACCCTGGAACACAGAGTGAGACTGTTAATAGTTATTGAAGCTTTCTATTTCTATTGGCAGAAATAGAAAGGAAGGGGTATGTTCAAGGAAATTTCAAAGTCTACACCTAGTTTTGGAATTAAATTTAACATGAGAGGAAGAAGTTAGAGATAACTAGGACTCTATGCTTAGAAGCATGAGAAAATGATGGTACTACTAATAAAGGGAAGTACGTAAGTATAGCTTTAGACATACTGAAGCAGCAAAGAGAAATTCAAATGGAACTCTGTCAAGAAGTAATTAAGAGACATAAATCAAAACCCAAAGAAGGCCAAAGCTGGAAAGAAAGACTGAATAGCTATCTAACGAAGCCAAGGATGGTAGAAAAAGGTGGGTCAAAGTGCAGGAAGAGAAGAGTCTAGAAGCATGCACCCATACTTAGAAGATAAGAAAAGACACAGGCTTCATAAAAGGCACAGAAAGAAAGGCAAAGAAGATGAATGGGAAATAAAAACAATGAAGTAAAACAAAAGTCAAGGAAAGAAGAGGGTAAAGAAAATAAGAACTTAAATTAAGCACTAAGATGAAAGAGAAAATGACGACTTCAGAGAAACAGGTGCAGCAAAATGTTAGGGAAAAAGGGAGATTATAATAAACTAACAGAAAGAATGGGAGAGAAGATGGTACAAAGAGTCAACACAGGCAGTCTCCAAAGTGTCCACAGAGAAATGCAAAATACAGGAGCTCACAAAACAAACAAACAAACAAAAAAAAACCACACACACACACAAGAAAGTACTAGTAACATGTGGCTGACAGTTTTCTTCTATGAACAAAAAGCAGTCATTGTCACTAATTCACCAGAATTTCTTTTTTTCCCCAACAAAAAAATGCATTTTATTTGTTCATGTGCAGATTTTAATTTATTCAGTAAACATTTAAAATGTATAGTACTCAGAGGATGTTTTTATTATAGGATTTGAGCAGAATGTACAGATGAATTACAAAGCAAGTTATTTTCAACATGTGAATGGCTCGACTGATAACTACTGAGCTTTGAACACTTCAAATTATTAACTGATAGGCCTGAGAAAGTATAGCTCTATTTGGTTTCTTCTTCCTCTTTTCAAGGCAGACTTGAGAATGTAATTTGTTTTACTGAAAAACAAAGCCAACTCTTTGAAGGCAAACAGAAAACAAACCATGTGATTGAGAACCTAAGTATAAGCAGAACAGAGTCAAATATTTATGATGGACATAATCAAGTCACACATATAAGCAATCTGTTGCTTCAGATCCTTTGTGAAACCTAGGTAGAAGGAGGTCACAGGGTAGAAGAGCATCATAATCAAATGAAAGAAAGAAATTATTTAAAAAAAAAAAAAAACTTACTTTTAGAATTTCATCCACACAGCTCACATCACCAGAAGCTGAAGCCTTAACAAAGAGAAAAATACACACACATTAGATTTGAAGTAATACATTACTGGACTTTTAGTATTTACTGCAGATTTTAAAACATCATTAGAAATTACATAAAATTTAAAGAAATATTTATGATCCCACTACTTCAAATCAAAATACTTAGAATCTTTGGCCTAATGTCCTTAAATACAATTTTTTTAAGCACTATAAAATTTTAATCCCCAAGTTATATAGCTTGAGGAACCTATACTTTTTCAAAGATTTTTAAAATGCTGTTTTTTATACTTTAAATAACTTAAATGATTTTTAAAATGAATTTTTTAGGTGAGCAGCTTATCTAGAATTTCAAAGTTTATTCTTATACAAAACATACCATAATACTGAGATATATCACTTCTCATACACAAACAGACTAAAACAAATTATTACTGAAGGATTCTTGGTCTGGAACACAACAGACATTTTACATAGTCTGCCTTAAATCACAGAAAGTTAAGTTGCTTATTCTTAGGTACAAACAGGAATCACAGAGTTGAACTTAAGTCTAACTAAAGGATGATGTTGTTTAAAGAGAGAACAAATTACCACTTTACAGTTCTCTGAAGAGGAATAATTAGATGACAAATGCAACTAACACTGATTTTCTCAAGGCGACAGAAAAGACTCAATGTTCTCGAAACTGTGTTTTATGTATCCTGATTCCTCCCCCCACCATTTTGAGCTGTGAGGATACTGACATTACTTTTTGCATTTTTTTTTTTTTACACAAGCTACATTAAAAGATAAAATTTCGGTTATTTCATAATGAATACCCACTTCTTTGGTTATTTTGAAGATCAAGTTTTGGTATGCAGTTATAACAGAATGATAGCATCCAAACTACACATTCCCAATGCCATGGACCTAGAAGCCCATGTTTACCATCATGAACCCCATCACTATAAAATTAGAGAATTAAAAATAAAAAAAAAGAAAGGAAGAAAACAAGATATATTCCATAAAATCAAAAGCAAGAAATCTAAGGTACTGATGGATCATGGTTTTATTCTGTAAATGACTTGACATTTTAATATTTGAAAAACCATGAATGATACTTTCCCAATTTCCCAAGAAGGGAAGCTCACAGCTTTATGGATCCACTTGGGAGTCAACTCAGAAGCCCTTCCTTAAACCTGCCCCCATCCCCACCTTTAAATATATTGCTTGCTACTCAGGTAAAAAGGCAGCTCAAGTTCACTCATAATTTCCTGGTCAACTGTTTCACATAGTTATAATAGTAAAAGCTCTAAATGTGTGACTTACATCCAGTGGTTGGGAAGGTATTTTCAGCTTGGTAAGATGTGCTTTGCTGCTGGGCTTCAGCTCAGTCATGCTGTTGCCATGGGATTGGCTGCTGTAGTGCTCAGAGGACAGCTTTGGTTCCATGGACTCCTGTCCATCCATGGGCCGCACATAGGCAGTGGGTTTCTGTAACATTGAATTGGACTTTGACATCAAGGAAGGTGGGAAAGACTGATTTGAGTGCTGCCCACTTGAAAAAGGTACTCGGGAAGGAGAATCCCAATTGGCATCAGGGTCCCGAGGTGATTTGGAACGCTGATGTTCCTTGCTATGATGATCATTCCCATGAGATCTGGAATGACTAGAGCTTAATGAAGAAACAGCCTGGGGTTTTCCGGGGCTAGAAGACCGTGATTTGGAGTGTTCTGATCCATGCTGGCTTTTTTTCCGGCTACTGCTATACGAGTCACGGTCATGCCTCTGGCCACTGCTGTTAGTGGCACTGCTACTACCTGCACTGGTCCTCTGGCTACTGTGTCCACTCTGTAAGCCTGAGGACCGTTTCTGAGACTGAGAAGTGCTGGGTGCAGGTCCTACTGGAGTCCATTTGCTACTCTGATGAGAGCCTCCATGTCTCTGTTCAAAGAAATTTGGGTTTGATTTTTCGTCTGCTGTCGGTGGTACAGTAGGCTTGGGAATTGCAACAAGCTTCGGTATTGATCTGTCTCCTATGAAATCCTTCATTTCATCGTAGTTTCCAAGCATACTCTGAATACGACTTGACAACTTATCTTCTTTGCTAGTCTGCAAAAAAGTGTAAGATTAAATATACTAGTGAGTGTAATCACAAATAAAATATGCTTCTAACTGACTTTCTAACCTTCAAGTGAAAAGGAACTTTTCAAAGGGAGACTTCATCTCACATCTTAGTTAACATATAACTCCAAGTGAATAAATTTGATAGTGAAAATGCATCAAAAATGTCTGAAAATGACTATGCTAACATACAAATATCCTATAAGACATTTAGCAATACATAGAATACTGGGCTGGGGATATAGCTCAGTGGTAGAGAACTTGCCCAGCATACATAAGGACCTGGGTTCAATCCCCAGCACCACCCAAAAAGAGGGGGGGGCATGCGAATATATAGAAGTTACTATTCATATTTTAGTAGTCAGTGAAAACCTCATATTCCTTATAATTCAATGTTATAGTTAGGAGCAGAAACCAAAATTTAGGGAAATAAGTTTTTTTTTTTTAAATTTTAATTCCACTGTTATTGTAGCTCATCAGTTAATAAGTCATTTAAGCACAGAAAACTCTTATTGATGAAGCTTTAAATCCTGGCTATTAACTGACCAATAACTGATCCAATCTTTAATGTCAGTACTTTTTCAAAGAAGTATTCCTGGGTAGTAAGAAAGTCCAATATGTCTATAAGTTTTAGTACTTTTTTCATATCCATATATATTGAAGAAAGTTCACTGATTATATGAAAAAGAAATCAAGATGAACCACTACTACTTATTTGGAGACTGGCAAATATCAGTAATGACTTTAGAGTGTTTGAAAAATGTAACCCTGTTAAACAAGAGAGGTAGATAAACAGTTACTTACAGCTACAAGGATCAGAAAACAAGTCCAATTTATCACAATATAACTAGAATATAAATGATAGCTATGATTCAAAAATTTTGGAGAAAACTCTTGATTTTTTTCAATATACCTTTAATTTGTAATTTAACCCCTGACCCCACACTTAAATAAATGACATCAGTATGACTGTCTTTTTTTTTTTTTATTTTTGATTTTTTTTAGATATAGATGGACCTTTATTTTATTCATTTATTTATATACAGTTCTAAGAATTGAACCCAGTGCCTCATACATGCTAGGTAAGCATTCCCACTAAGTCACAACCCTAGCCCCATGACTGCCTTTAAACTGGAAAAATCCTTAAAAGCTCTGGATAAATAGCTTTAACAAAGTACATAAAAAGTTTGAATAAACACCAAATGTTACAGGGGTAAACCAAAGATATGTTGTTACTTTTAGTATTTCATCAACAAAAAAGTCTAACACACTCAACCTCATAATCTACAAACCAACAATAATTATCACCAGTATAATACGCAGTATTGTTGCAGGTATATATAACATAAGCCTTTAAAATGCAAGTTGAGTCAAGCACAGTGGCACATCTGTAATCCTAGGGACTTGGAGGCTGAGACAGGAGGACTGAAAGATCAAGGTTAGCCTCAGCAACTCTTGAGACCCTCACTAACTTAGTAAGACCTGTCTCAAGAAAAAAAATTAAAAAGAGCTGGGGATGTAGCTCAGTAAAGCAGTCATGGGTTAAAAGGAAATACCCTCCCCCACCAAAAAAGTTGAAAGGAAATTTGGTCAAATCAAATGTTAGAGAGACATCCATCACCACAAAAGCCATAGTGGAGTCATCAGAAGTGCAACTATTCAGTATTCTTTGTAATCTCAAATTACGAACAATGACAATAATAAAAATAACAGTTGATTCAATTTACTGAACTCCTCTGATAACATGCTTTAATATAAATCATAGTTAAGCATCAGATGCATTCAAAGGAAAAAAAATCAGAATTTTACAATAACCCAAAAACAACCAAAATGATACTGAAGACAAATTTATTCAAACATACAATCAATGACATTTAGTAAACTAAGTTAAGTAAATAAGAAATAGGGAGGGGGGGAAAAAGCATCTATGAAAATCATCTGTGACTGATATTATAACCAAAGACCACTTAGGAAATAGTAGACAATATCCTTGATTGAAAAAATTTTAACTTAACTCAAGGTTCAAAAGGTAAAATGCTTGCCCACGGTTAGCTGTCTGACCACAAGTAGATGAACATTTGAGCCAATTCACACCACATTTTAAGAGTACAGAATAGTGACAGAAGGGGGTCTCAGGGAGGACTGAGGGTGCTAGTAATGCTCTATTCCTTGATCTGAGTATTATCTGAGGTTATTCATGTGGTAAATTCTTCAGGCCATAAAAACTTGTGTACTTTCCTACACGCATATTATACACAAAAAAAAAACTTACCTGAAAAAAAGTATGTTCTATTTAGAGGAAAGGGGAAAAAAATGTAAAGTGGTATTCACAGTAGTAATTCTTTTGTAATACACTCAAGTTTAAAACATTTTAAAATGTCATATAAAGGAGGAAAAAAAACATTCAAGAAGGACAACTTACAACTTTGTATGGTTCAGCAAAGAGAGGAGAGCTAGGTGGGAAGGCGTCTTCACCCTGCTGAATTTCCTGATTCCGCCTTTCCCGTTCTTTCATACGCAGCACATTCCGGTCTTCACGGTTCATGTTGCTATGAAGAAAAACACAATCTTTACATCACAAAAACAAAAGAAAAATTAAATTTTCTGAACTGATTTTGTAAGTTGAACACTCCAATCAGAGATTCCCTTTTGAATTTCAAATAATAACAGGGATAAATACTGAAGTTGGGTTTTGGCAATGGTTTTATCTACTAAGTGTCTTCCACAACTATCCAGAGAGAAAACACTAGTCCAGAATATCAGAACCCATCCCCTCCGTCACTTAATCTTATCAATTGTGTGTGTGTGTGTGTGTGTGTGTGTGTACGTGTGTGGTCCTGAAAGTTGAACCCATCTACCACGGCCTCCCCCCAGGGTTCAGTTCTTTTCTCTACTTTGCATCTACCTTATCTTGATTTCTTTCTGTCCCAAACACAGCTTCCTTGGTGTCCATCCTTATGGCAGTTTGACCTCAGCTTTGCTGTTGTTCTAGATTCCCTAAAAAACGACATTTCTGCTCTAAATATATTAGTATTTCAAGTAACACCTCAATAAACAACAAACCTGAGGGCTATCAGTGACAGAATATTAACCTGTGTTAGTAACTATAATTGAAAATTGTATTGAAAAAGTCCTTTAAGATGATGGAAAAAATGGGAGTGTCATTTCTACAATCCTGGCAGTATACTGTATTTGCAGTAGAACAAACCAAGGGAAATGGACGGCTTATTTATAGCAGTAGGGATTTCAGTTATACAGACAAAGATGAAAAAGGCTGTCAAACCCTGAGATGAGGGGAGAGGAAGGGAGGAGAGAGAAAAATGAGGTGGTGGGAGAAAAGGGGAAGTGAGGGTGAGGAGGAAAACTATAAGGGAGACCTGTTGCAGGGCTAGCCTACTATTTTAAACCAAATCAGAAAATTAAAGGCAATCAAGACTGAGGGAAACTACAATTATAAAGTCAGAATGGTCAGCAAAACCAATATACCCTTGAGGATTTTTATCAGTCATTTAAGCATGAAGACAAACATCCAAAAATAAAACTTCCTGATTTGCACAATTTAGACTCATTCAAGTAAAGCAATTCAATGTCAAAGAGAAAGAATGTTCTCAGTGTTTAAACTTGTATTCAAATTGTTTCTTATTTGTATAATATTCTAATAAACTTATATAAGAATGTAAGCTATTACAGGATATAGAAATACTAAGTGATTTCTTTGATTTCCCTAATGTTTAGCCCCCTACAGAACCAGTAAGAAGTACTGAATCTTTAATGACCACCATAAAACATCAACATTTAAGTATTCAGAGAATAAAACCAAAGAACATATTATCCTTTAGCATATTTGAACCATCTAATATATATGATTCATTTTTTTATTTTTTATTACAGTTTGTATAATTAACAATCAAATTTCAATTAGACCTCTTACAGTATGGTACAGTCAAGATACAGTTATTTACAGTCTAAAGTGCATGTTAACTATCAATTTCCTCAAATTTCCTAAATTCAAATCCTGATATAGTTTAGGTCTCACATGTATGTACAGCTCAGTGGTAGAGTATGCAGAGTATGCACTTAGCATGCACCAGGCCCTGGGATAAACTGTTACCATCACACACATACACACAAAATAATAAATCAGAAAAACTTTAAAATCTGATTTAATGTTACATATTCAACTGCACTAAATAATCATTCAAGAAATATTTGTACAAACCAGGTGCAGTAATATGTACCCATAGTACCAGTTATTTTGGAGGCTAAGGGAGGAGGTTTGCTTAAGCCTAAGAGTTCAGGGATAGCCTGAGCAATTGAGTAAAACCCCATCTTAAAAACAAATCAAGGGGCTGGGGAGATAGCTCAGTCGAGAGTGCTTGCCTTGCAAGCACAAAGCACCCAAAAAAAAAAAACAAACAAACAAACAAAACTGAGAGTGCAAGAGAGATACTGCATATTTGTTGTAAAAATAGATGTAATTCCCAGAATAAAACTCCTTCTACAATTTAACACCAAAGAAAATTTGTTTTCTTTTCTGAAGCAATGAAATCATGGAACTGAATATTCTATCTTTTAATAAGATTGCCAGGAAACTCAGAACTAAGCTAACTGATTGCTTATAAGAGTAAATACCCCAGTTATAGATCTTACTTTCTATTTATTTCCTGATCTGACTTATTTTTTGTATATAATTTATAAATTCCATTTTTCCTGTGTCTCTGAACATCAGTATCTCTGCCTAAAATAAATAAAGTTTGCCTCTATATCAATAATTCTAGTAGTCTGAACTCAACATTAATATATCTCTTCTATAATAGCAAAACTATTTTATAAATATCCTGCTGGACACTCGCTATTATTGTACTAAAATAAGGCTCAATTAAAATTAACACACTGTTACATCATAACAAAATCTGTGGGACTAGTTTTTTTGTTTTTGGTGGTGGTGGTTCTGGGGACAGAACTAAGGGTCTCACGTGCTAGGCAAGTGCCTTCCCCAAAGCTGCTTCTTCAACCCTAGATTAAATATTTTTAATACTTAAGGTAAATTGTTTTAGGTACCCATGAAGTACCTATGTTAAAATGATACATTAATTATAAGCAATACTCTATGGACAGAAAAAAATTTTTAAAAATCTTCAACTTTATTTAGTAGGTTTGGTGCTGCTCACGATAATGGTGTAGCAATGAAACCGCTAGAGACTGAGCAAATGAATACTAAATTGAGTTAAGGGGAACCACAGATCTTGCTACTAGAGAAGAGAGAAACAGAATAAGGAGAAAAAGAACACTGGGGTAGTACTATTATAAAATTGTAGGTTTAAAATAATATATATAGGGCTGGGGCTCAGAGGCAGAGTGCTTGCCTAGCATGTGTGAGATACTGGGTTTGATCCTTGGCACCACATAAAAATAAACAAAATCAAGGCATTCTGTCCATCTACAACTACAAAAAAACTTTTTAAAAATAAAATAATACATACATGTACACACACATATATATGAATATGTATGTATAGTATCTGGCTCTATCCATGTGTGTATATATATATATAAATACATACATATATATACACACACACCACATATATGTGTATATATATATATATATATACACTAGTGTGTGTGTTAGGTGTGTATCACACACACACACACACACACACACACACCTGTCTCACTGGCTCTGTCTGCTGAAAAAGTTGAGACACACAGTGATACCCAACAGAAAGGAGAAACTCCCACACCTGCATTTTGATTTCTAACATTATTCCCCACTAAAAAGAAAGAGGAATTCTTAGAGAAATAGCATATTCCAGGCTGCAGCAGGGAAGGTACAAAGTGAGACTAAAATGACTTGCAATAGTTTAAAACCTAATTTGAGGAACATTCTGTGAAAATAGTCTGGACTAGTATCATATTAAAAAAGAAGGGGGGGGGGGATGAGGATTATTTCTCCACTAAAGAGAATCAAAATCTACATGTAACATATGACCCTTCATTTCCCAAATTCTAGATTCTGAGTGGGGATGCTTCTCAAGGGCATTACTGGAAAACTTGGGGGAAATATGAATATAGACCACATTTCAGATATCTTGTCAATGTTTCTCAACTATGTTAATTAACTACATTTGGTTATGCAAGAGCTTGTCCTTGACTCTTAGCATATACATACTAAGTAAACAGGTGACATGTCATGTTTGCAACTCTCAAATGGTTCAGACTGTCCAAATATATATCTAGTATGTTTCAGAGTAGTGGCATGGGGTTGAAAGAGGACTAGGAGGAGCGGAGCTGCAACAATGACAGTAAAGTTATTAAAACTGTTCCACCTGGGTAAAGTGTAGATGGATAATCACTATACTTTCCTTGCCATGTTTGAAAGTTTTTGAAATAAAAGGTGGGGGCTGGGAATATAGCTCAGTTGGTAGAGTGCTTGCCTTGCAAGCACAAGGCCCTGGGTTCAAATTCTCAGCACCACAAAAAAAAAAGAAATAAAAGGTGGGAGGAAAAGGATGATAAAGTCTATGAAGTAGAGCACTAAGGGTCTTCACAGCATTTTTCATTTTTTGGGACTCACTGTCACACTATTCCTTCTCTAAAGCCTAAAGTATTCCTCTCATGCTTAAGCTGAACCACCCTCACCCTGCCCTTCCAAATTCACAATGATCATCCAATTTTCCCAACTCCTCCTCTGTATCATTATTTACAACACTTGAGGGAGTTACACTGCAGTACCATGCCTGGCTAGGAAGCAACACCATTAACAACATCAATTTCCCTGGGCTAAATGAGCAAACCTAATTTTTCTAAAGCAAGATTTAATATTTTTCACTTATTAACGTAATAAGCATGTAACAAGCATCTACTAAAATCCTGAAAGATCAGAAAACAGAAAGCACGGGGAGGAGAACCGGAACAAAAATACTTTGCCTCACTACACAGTAAATTTATTATAAAGTCATCTCTGTTATCAAAATAGCATGATAGTGTACAGAAATTAACAAACTGATCAGTAAAACAAAAGAGAGGGCAGAAATAAATTCAAAAGTACATGAAACCAAATGAATGGGAAAAGTGTTTCACTTAATAACAACAACAATTAGAGTTAAGCACTTTTTTTGATGTGCTGAAGATAACAAAATAATGAAGACAGATTTCAAATTCAACCAGAAAAAAACGGATGACTTCTTCAGTGGAGCAGCTTCACTTACTGACAGCTTATCTCACAGAACTAAAAGCACGGATTATTCACTACAGACTGGTTTTACTGGAAGAATAGCTGAAAGTAACTGAAAACCCAATCAAACAGGGAAGGAGTCAAATAAACAATGGTCCATCCATATGATAAACTATCAACTTTTAAAATAAATGAGGTTAATCTTTGCCAATTATCTTGGAGGAATTTCCACAATACTTTCATTTGAGAAAAACTAAATACAGCACAACATACATATTGTGAATGATCCATCTCTGAGGAAATAAGAGTCATTTTGCACGTGCACACACATTTCACATGCAGTTGTATATCTGATTCTAAAAGTGAGATAAAAGGAACAGAAGAACAATATTTATTCAACCTAATTTAACCAATCCCTTACTTTTGTTCCATGGTTTACTTTTTTTTAAATTTTGACCAGTGCTGGAATTAAAATTGTTCAAACCAGGCACGATGGGCACATGCCTGTAATTCCAGGTACTTAGGAGGCTGAGGTAGGAGGAAAACCAGTTACAGACCAGTCTCAGTAACTTAACAAGACCCTGTCTCCAAAACATAAAAAGCAAAATTAAAACTGTTCACTTTTCTTTTTTCTTGGCTAACACTAGAATTAGAACCACTACAAACAAACTTACATCAACACACATACACACATGGGCTTTAATGAAAGTACACAAACAGAAAAGCAACAAAGGACTGGGGTTGTGGCTCAGTGTGTGAGGCACTGGGTTCGAGTCTCAGCACCTCACATAAGTAAATGAATAAAATAAAGGTCCATCAACAACTAAAAAAACAAATATTTTTAAAAAAAGAAGAACAAGAGAAAAGCCCGTTATTTTTCAAAATACTACCAAAATTACAAATCACCCTAATTATTTCTTTGGAGTAAATATGTAAAATATGTTAGATATAGATAAGAATCAGATACACAAATAACTCAGAATTCTGAGGAGCTAACCTCAAGAAAATTGAAACCTGAATATCCAGTTTTTCTACACAGAATGTAGACTGTCTTCCTACATAGATAAATCTTTCTTGGTCCTCAGTAAATGTTTTGGCTGGTTTTATAAATGTAAATAAAGAGAGCTCTTTCCACAATATTTTTCAAAAGATGAAAAAAAACATATATATATATATATTCCCATTATACGAATTAATTTTTGCAATATGTTCAGAAACTAGTGTAGTGGTTTGTGGCAGTTTCAAGTCTCAGCTACCCGGGAGGTAGAGGCAAGCAGGATCACTTGAGCCCAGTGGTTTCAGGCCAACCTGGGCAACACAGCTAGATCCTATCTCAAAAAAACAAACAAACAAAAAACCTCTACTATGGTTAAATATAAAGCAGAAAAAAAAAAAAAATCAAAATTTTGCTCCCTCCAAATAAACTATGAATATTGTGAGGAGAAATATAATCACACACATGTATTTGTTTGTACAGTTTCTTTTTTCGTGTTTTGAGAAAGGGTCTCAATATATTGCCCAGGCTTACCCAGAATTCCTGAGCTCAAGTGGTCGTTCTGCCTTGGCCTCCTCAATACCTGGGATTACAGGTGTGCACAAGTGCATCTGACTCACATACGTTTTAAATGTTGTAGAAATTATTTTACATATTAAGTCTTACATAAATGTTTCCCTCATACTTTTAATGACTGTATAGTATTTCTTTAACCAGAAACCACCTCATAGATAATTGGGTTGTATCTAGAATCTAGTAATACAAACACAATAATGATCATGTGCACATAAGAGCACACTCTTATTTCACCATGGGATAAATTCCTAGATGTGGAATTGTTGAGTAAAGAGTATATGCTATACCATTTTATCACTGAACTGCTTTCTAAATAGATTTCATCAATTAACAGTTCCAGGGCTGGGGATATAGCTCAGTTGGTAGCGTGCTTGCCTTGCAAGCACAAGGCCCTGGGTTCAATCCCCAGCACTGCAAAAAAAAAAAAAAAAAAAAAACACAGTTCCACCAACAGAGTATGAAAGTGACCTTTAACCCTCCAAGAAAGCAAAAAAAAAAAAAAAAACTAGTGTCATTTGCTTATCTCATTTATGCGACAAATATATGAGCCTAACTAGAATTGCTGGGCACTTGCCAGGAGATAAGATAAAATGACAAACGACACAGATGTTTCTTGACCTTACAAGAGTAGACTGCATTCCACTGAATTTCTGATAAGTGGTTTGAGTGCATAGCCTTTTCATGTATTACTTAGCTGTTTGTATTTCTTCTTTTATGAACTGCTGATTCAAGTCTGCTGTCTATTTTTCTATTGAAGTGATAAATATGCTTTTCCAACTTGTCATCTATCTCAACTGAGAACTACAACAACACAAGATTAAGGCTGGGGATATAGCTCAGTTGGGAGAGTGCTTGCTTGCCTTGCATGCACAAGGCCTTGGGTTCAATCCCCAGCACCACAAAAAAAGAAAAAAAAATTAAAATTAAACACTATATTAGGGCTGGGGTTGTGGCTCAGTGACAGAGCACTTGCCTAGCATGTGTGAGGCGCTGGGTTCAATTCTCAGCACCACATAAAAATAAAGAAAATAGAGGTCCATCAACAACTAAAAAATATATTAAAAAAAAAACAAAAAACACTATATTAAACTGTGTATCCTAACTAGTGATTTTCAGGTAACCTGAAGGGGCCTCCTTCTCCTCCAGGCTTACTCCTGAATTCTAGCCTCAGGCCATTCCTAACCTCTCTTCAATCTCTGCATATTAAGATACAAACCTTACTGCAGTTGTCATAAAGTGTCAATACTTTCTCCAAGTCTCTTACTTGTTTCTGAATGTTTTCTTTCCTTTCACCTTGATTTATACCTGTTTAGTCCGGGAGTTTTCCATTTTTTTTTATTTCTGTGAAGTAAGTAAAATCTTAGTAAATAAATTTAAAGTTCTATACTACAAGACTCTGTTCTATCTATATCTTTATTTCTGTTATCGAGCCAGGTTGAGAACCCTTATCTGAAGTGTTTCAGATATTGGAGTTTTTCCACTTTTGGAATATTTACATAGACTTTGCCAATTGGACAGTCCTAATGTGAAAAACTAAAATGCTCCAAAATCCAAACACCATCCCACTCCATCTCAGATTTCAGATTAGAAATGCTTAACCTGTATCCAAAGAAACTCAAACTGAGTCTTACTATAGACAACATGGGATTTGGGTACTAAAGAAAAGGAAAGGGCTGGCTTTGGTAGGCAGCCTCCAATACCTAGTGCAGTTAGACTACCCTTAACAAGATCCCCAGTGGCTGCTTACAATCAGATAGTACTGAACCCTACAAACACCATTTTTCCTACAAATGCAAATCTATGATAAAATTTTAATTTATAAATTAGGTACAGGAAGACACTGACAATAGTAGCTAATAATAAAAGAGAATATCAAGGCAAGTCTGAGAACTTAGGAAGACTTATCTCAAAATTTAAAAAAAATTAAAAAGTCACATGGGTATGAAAAATAAATAAATAAGTACCAGGGATGTAGCTCAGTGGTGGAGTACCACTGCATTCAATTCCAGCTCAATGCTTTCTAGTACAACATGTTACAACAAATTTAGTGCCTTTTCCATCTTAACTACACCCCTTGACACACACTGACAGTAAGTTTGGCACTTTAAGATATAATAATAAAAGAAACAAATTTCTTTTTCCTTCTTCACAATTTCACAGGTTTGTTCTTACCATAGATCTTGAGAACTTTTCACCTTTTTACTTCAAGGAACCATCTCATGGCTTCTCTTTGGCATAGCAATGCTAGCAATTTGGAGTCATTAAGTAAAATAAGGGTTGCTTGAACACAAACACTGTGATACCACAACAGTTGATCTGATAAATAAGACAGATTCTAAGTGACAAAGAAGAGAGTAGTATATACAGAGTAGATATGCTGGACAAAGGGTTGATTCATGTCCCAGGTGAAATGGAGTAGGATGGTGTGAGAGTTCATAATGATACTAAGAATGTGCAATTTAAAATGTATGAATTATTTCCAGAATTGTATTTAATATTTTCAGAACCTAGTCAACCCCAGGTAACTGAAAGCATGGAAAGCAAAACCACAGGTAAGGGGAGACTACTGTATTATAAATCTCATCCATCTTCTACTACCTACTCCATCCTGGTCAGGAAGAGGCTATTTCTCAGTCATTTACATTTCTCAACATCTTTTACTTCTTGGTAAAAAGGAAGAAAATCAGAGAGGGTTAAGTATTAATCTCAGTCAGGTGTGGTGGTGCATGCCTGTAATCCTAATAACTTGGGAGGCTGAGGCAGGAGAGCAAGTTCAAAGCCAGACTCAGCAATTAAGCAAGGTCCTAAGTAACTTTGTGAGACCCTGGCTCAAAAAAAAAGATGAATGGTCTGGGGATGTTGTTTAGTAGTTAAGCACCCCTAGATTCAATCCCTGGTACCACACACACACACAAAAATTATATATATGTTAATCTCACACAACTGTAATCCCAGCTACTTGGGAGGTTAAGGTAGGAGGATAGCAAGTACGAGGCCAGTCTAAGAAACTTAGTGAGACCCTAAGCAACTTATGAGACCCTGTCTAAAAATAAAAAGTAAAAATAGGGGCTGGGGCTATAGCTCAGTGCTTGCCTCGCAAGCACAAGGCCCTGGGTTCAAATCCCCAGCACCACACACACAAAAAAAAAAAATAAGTAAAATAAAGGCCAGGAATGTAGCTCAGTGGGAAAGCACCCCTGGGTTCAATATTAATCTCAAAAGAACTTCGAGAAGAATTCATGTGCAATACCTATCTGTTGAATGAATATTTTAAAGAAAAGAGGTCCCCCTTTATTCTTACACAATCAAGATCAAAGAGGTCAAGGTACTAATTTTCAAGAAGACCCTTTAATTCCCAATGCACAATTCCTTAAACCACAGGTGATCTGGGTGGTTTAGTTATAAACAAGAACTATTTGTGGATATGGATTATTTAGAAATAGAGCAGTAGCTCTGCCTACAAAAATTATCAAACATAAACTGTTTAGTAACAAAATATTTTAAAAAATTAACACAGGCAATTAACTTTTAATTAACTTCTTAAATATCTTGAAGTATTGTAAGGTTCAAACTTCAATTGAACTATAAATAGTTGAGACACTGAAATTTGCTAGATGGGATAATTAAGCATACCTAATTTTTACTTCTGGTTATATAACATACTAGATACATGACTTAGGCAAGTAACTTCTAAACCTCAGTTTTATCTTCAATAAAAAGTAATCACAATGGAATTAAATTAGAAATCAAGAACAAAAGGAAAACTGAGAAATTCACATGTGGTAATTAATACATTACAAGAAAACTACAAATCAGAAAAATCTTATACATTCAAAAATCCTCATCAAAATACTAGCAAATTGAATTCAGCAATATATAAAAGTATTATTTATCATGACCACATGAGACTCATTCCTGCAAAACAGGTTGATTTAACATTCAAATATCAATTAATATACCACATTAATAGAAGACAGATATCACATGGTCATTTCAACAAAAGCAGGAAAACATCTGTCAAATTTTAAAGTTCTTTCAATCACTCAACAAACTTGGAATCAAACTTTCCCAATCTAATAAAGGGCATCTACAAAAAACACACAGCTCACATCACACTTTTTGGGGGGTGGGGGGGCAACAGCAGGGATTGAACTTAGGGTGACTTAACCTCTGAGTCACATCCCCAGTCCTTTTTTGTACTTTAGTTAGAGACAGGGTCTCACTGAGGCTGGCTTTGAACTCATGATCCTCCTGTCTCAGCCTCCCAAGCCACTGGGATTAAGGCATTCGACACCACACCTGGCCACATCACACTTAATGGAAAGAGTAAATCGTTTCCCTGAAGATAAAGATGTCTGCTTTTATTGAACACTGTACTGAAGGTTCCTGCCAGAGAAATAGGCAAGAAAAAGAAATTAAAAGGCATCAATACTGGAAAGGAAGAAGTAAAATAATGATCCTGTATGTTAAAAAAATCATTAAGAATCCAATAAAATCTATTAGCACTAATTATCAAGTTCAGCAGGTTGCAGGAAAGAGGGTCAACACACAAAGTCTTCTGCATTTTTATATAGCAGCAATAAACAAACCAAAAATGAAATTCCACTTACATGAAAAACAATTCCACTTGTAATATTATCAAGAGGAATAAAATACTTAGCAATAAATTGAACAAAAGAAGTGCAAACTATGAAACACTGTGAAAACTACAAAACATTATTGAAAGAAATTAAAGAAGAACTAAATAAAATGGAAAGTCAGTCTATGTTCGTGAACTGGAAGATTTAATGTTAAGATGGTAGTAACTCACCAAAGGGATCCAAAATGCAATCATAAGCCCTATCAAAATCCCAGCTAACTGTGTAGAAACTGATGAGCTGATTCTAAAATTCACAGATATTCTGGATCAAAAGACCCAGACTAGCCAAAATAATCTTGCTCAACAACAAAGTTGGAAAAGTGCACACTTCCCAATTTCAAAACATACCACAAACATATATGTCAATAAAATATTTCAGAAATATGACTAACATTCAGAATTGATTTTCCACAAGAGTGCTACAACACAATTTTTAAATGAGCAAAGAACTTGAATAAACATGTATTTTTTGCAGTGCTGGAGACAGAACTCAGGACCTAGCAAATATTAAGGCAAGTACTCTACCAGAGCTATATCTCCAGGCTGATGTGAACTAATATTTCTTCAAAGAAGATACATAAATAGCCAAAATAAACATATGGAGAGATGCTCAATTATCATTACTCACTAGGGAAATGCAAATCAAAATCATAGTGAGATACACCCATTAAGACGCTTATTAAAAAAAAAAAAAAAAATCCAGCCAGGCCTGTAATCCCAACGGGTCAGGAGTTTACAGCCAGCCTCAGTGAGACCCTGTCTCTAAATAAAATACAACACAGGGCTGGGGATGTGGTTCAGTAGTTGAATGCCTCCCCCCACCAACCCAGTTCAACCCCTGGAAACCCCCCCCCCCAAAAAAAAAAATTCCAGAAAATAACCAGTGTTGGCAAAAAAGTAGAGAAACTGGACACTTGTGCACTGCTGGTGGATACACAGAAAACAGTTTGGTGATTCCTTAAAAACTTTAACAGAATTACCATATGAAACAGCAATTTTACTCTCAGGCATATACCGCAAACAATCAAAAGTAAGGACTAGGATCCTGTACACCAATGTTCATAGTAACATTATTCACAATGCCAAAAGATGGGAAAAAACCCAGTGATCGCTAATAGATAAGTGGTTAAGAAAAATGTGGCATACACATATAATAGAGTACTACTGGGTCAAAAAAGGGAATGAAAAACTGATACACTCCACAATATGAACAAACCTGGAAAACACTAAGCTATGTGAAATAAACTACAGACGCTAAAAGACATATCGTATGATTCCACTTAATACAAACCTTGGAATGGGCAAATTCTTAGAAAGAACAGAGATGGGGGCAATGGGAAAATATTGTACACTATTTGTAAGAATTTGTTTCATATGATAAAGAACTAGAAATAGTGGTGACAATTACACAACACTGTGAATAAACTTAATACCACAAACTTGTAAAGTGACTAAAATGGAAGAATACAAGTAAAATGACAAATTTTATGCTATGTATATTTTACCATAATAAAAAAATCCGTGAGTACATAATAAAAATAAAAATTTAAATATCCAATCCCAATTAATCAGAAATTCATCTTCTATAATTTTTATACACTGGTATTAGTTTTAAAATTTTTTTAAACTTTAAGTTTTAAAAATGTTAAAAATAGATTAGAGTAAAATGTGTTACTTTAACCTGTCCCTTTCAGGTGGTGCACTGAATCTGTCACTATGTTTCTTTCTTTTTTTTCTTTTCAATTATTGTCTTCTAAATTATCCTACTGGAAAATGGGGCCATTCAACAAACACATTGAAAGATTTAAAACTTTAAAAGTCAAAATGAGACTTGAGCCAAGATTTCAATTATTTTTAAACTCAGTATATTACAACTGCTACTCAATTATAATTTTACCACAACACTGCATTAAAGCCTCATGAGTACAGGAATCCCTCTGTGCCTCGTTTGTCAGGAGTTTTCTACCCATGAGAGCCTGAAGAGATCACTTCCTACTAGGCAGGAAAAAAAAAAAGGTTGCACACCTAAAGATCAAATGCAAATCAACAAAACATCAAATTCCAAGATGATGTTTTATAGAGGGATTCTTGCCCCAAAGTTAGCTAAGATACATACATATACATCATGACATACATATACCATGACTATGATGTGATATATGTGATATGCATCTTATTTATATATTTACTTCCCACATCCCCAGAGCTGGAGGATCCAACCCAGCGCTGCACACATGCTAGGCAAGCACTCTCCCACCATACATTGCCAGCCCTTAGTATTCAGATTTAAAATAATGTAGTGCAAAATATGAAAGATAACAATTCCATACCATTTTTGCTTTCTTATCACTTTTTTTTTTTTGGTGGGGGGCTACCAGGGATTGAACTCAGGGGGCTCTTAACCACAGAGCCACATCCCCGCTCCTTTTTTATATTTTATTTAGAGACAGGATCTCCCTGAGTTGCTCAGGGCCTTGCTAAATTGCTGAGGCTGGCTTTGCACTTGCAATTCTCCTGCCTCAGCCTCCAGAGCCACTGGGATTACAGGAATGTGCTACTACACCCGGCTCTTAATCCATCTTTATGTATCATCTGAATTTCTCATCATCCTGTTTCATAATCACTCTCAGTTAGGTGCTCGAAGCTTCCCAGAAACTGTACAATCTTTCTTGGTAAATGTTCTTTCCTATTCTGCCAAAGTATTTCATGGAGTCTTATGACTTTCCCCAATCCTAAATTCCATTCCACAAATGATCTTATATTACTGGACAAAGATACAGAAAAGGAATATTAAAAATCAGACAGACACCTTCTTATAATCAACCATCAACTCTCAAACTATCAGCATTTATACCTATTCTTTCTTCCAGGTTACAAAAGAAAAAAATATTTCTTCCTATCAAAGATCACTGGGCAAAGTGGCATATGCCTGAAATTCCAGCGACATGGAAGAATGAAGCAGGGGGACTGCCAAATTTGGGGCCAGCCTCAGCAATTTAGCGAGACCTGTCTCAGAATAAAAAGGAGAAAAAAAGAAAAAAGAAAGAAAGGGGGGGTTCCCATGAAAACAGAAGAGAGATCAGTGGAGTAGAAGGGGACTGAGGGGTAGAAGAACGGTTTGGTAGAATGAATAAACTTTCCTATGTACATATGTGACTACACCACAGTGAATCTCACCCTTTATACATATGGACAAGGTATAATTTTTTTAAAAAAAAAAAAGCTACAAATAAATAGAAGATCAGTAAAGGAAAGGGAACCAAGGAAAAAGGGAGGAGGAACGGGAAAGGGGATGAAAAAACAAAATAAAATGAGCCAGAGATGTAGCCTAGTGGTAGAGTGCCCATACCCTAGTAACGCAAACAAAAACAACAACAGTAAACCAAAATTATCACTGTTCTGGATCTTTATCAATTACAGCCTTCTCTCTGACAAATTCAACTTGTCCCTCTCTCCAATTAACTCTTTGAATCCTTTCCACCAACATTCAAACATATTCTTGAAAGAAAGAGACAGGTTAGGAAGGAGGGGGGTGGGGGGGGTGGAGAGCAAGTACAAAACCCTGCATTCCACCCTCAGTGTCAAAAAAAAGCCTCACTGTTCCCGTATCTCTGCAGTTACTATCCTTTGTCCTCATTGTCCTTCATGGAGAAAGAGGATGGTTAAAAATCAAGCTTTCTTTTCTTTTATAAATAATAAAACAATCTTTTGACTCAGTTTCTTAAAATATACAAATATCCAATTTTCAAAAAGGTTATCTGGAATTTCTGTAATTACATATGAATAATTTCTTTTTTATCTTTATAATAAACAGATCTAATTAAGACATTCTTCTGCTTAAAAATCATTAATAAGCCAGTTGCAAACATGCATGCCTGTAATCCCACAGGCAAGAAAAACTAAGGCAGAAGATTACAAATCTGAGGCCAGTCTCTGGCAATTTAGAGAGATGATGTCTCAGAATTAAAAAAAGAAAGAAAGAGGAAGGAAGAAAGGAAGGAAAGAGAAAAGAAAAGAGAAAAAAGAAAAGAATAAAAGGATGGGGAATATAGCTTAGTGGAAGGGTGCCCCTGGGTTTAATCCCCCGTGTGGAAAATAAATAAGCAAGAAAGTATGGGTTTGATACCAGTACCACAAATAAACAGTAACTCCAAGTTCTGTACAAAATCTAACTCCAAAATTCTCATCCCAGGATTTAAAACTGTCCATAAATTTTTTTTTAATTGTAGATGGACACAAGACCTTTATTTTATTTATTTATTTATTTATTTATTTATTTATTTATTTATTAAATGGTGCTGAGGATCAAACGCACTGCTTCACATATGCTAGGCAAGCACTTTACCACTGAGCTGCAACTGCAGCCCCATACTTCCAGTTCTTACCACTTTTATAAAGTCTTCAGTCTTTATGAATCTGAAAATAGCCTACATACATTCAAATCCAAGACTTTAAATTCCTCTACCTAGAATGTCCTCCTTTTTCCCCCCTTCCAAATACATCCATTTCAAAGTTCACCACATACCCCATTTCCTTCAAGACACATTCCAAAATTTCTCTGCCATTAAAATCCCTCATTTCCCAAAGCATTTTTTTTGGTGGGGGGGATATCTCATTTGGCATTTAACACTTGCTCTACATTAGGGTTACTGTATTTACTGTTATTCTATCTCCATTCCCTACTCACTTCCACATTATAAGCTTTTTTTTTTTTTTTTTTTTTTTTTTCGGTGCTGGGGATTGAACCCAGAGCCTTATGCTTGTGAGGCAAGCACTCTACCAAATGAGTTATATCCTCAGTCCTATTATAAGCTTTTGAAGAGAAAGAAATAGTTGTCATTCAACTTGGCCTCTTGGCTTCCAGTACTTATCACAACTATTGACATATAACAAATACTCAAGTCTTTTCAAATTTTATCAAGGTCACAACTGTGGTGTTACTGTCCCAAGAGCCAAATCAAAATATCAAGTTGGCACAGTGAGTGGCACATGCCTATGCAATTCAGGAGGCTGAAATAGGAGGACACCAAATTCAAGATTAGCCTCAGCAACTTAATGAGTTCCTGTCTCAAAATAAAAAAATGAAAAGGGCCGGGGTCTTGGCTCAGTGGTTAAGCATCCTGGGTTCAATCCCCAAAACAACAATAACAACAACAAAAAAGAGTAGGCCTTCTTTTTTTCTGTATGTGACATGTTATTTAGTCAATCAAAATATTAATAATACTAACTGAATTATTGTTTTTGTTTTAGTACTGGGGATTTAACCCAGCGGTGCTTTATCACTGAGCTATATATCCCCAACCCTTTTTCTATCTTGAGACAAGGTCTTACTAAGTTGCTGAGACTGGCCTCAAACTTGCAATCTTCCTGTCTCAGCCTCTCAAGTAACCAGGATTGTGAATTGTTATTTTTAAAGTAAGTGTCTAAAAGAATGTGCCTAAAAGAAAAAACAACATATGTACAAAAAAACACTGTATAGAAAAGATCAATTTCTATTTCGACCTAAACCCTGTGCTCTCAAATATTCACCAAATGAGTAAAATCTGTCTTTTCAGATAAAATGGTTAAAATATAAGATAAAATGGTTAACACACCAACTACTAAGCTAGTATACATATTGAGCGAGACATTACTCTAGGGCTAAGGACATAAGAAATCAAAGTACCTTTCATCTCTAAGATTTGGTTGCAGTTAGCTTGACTACAGAAAGGTGACAAGAGGGAAGTGTTGTGTGTTCTAGACAGAGAAAACGTGCAACAAACCAGAAGAGGAGAGAGTTGGGCAAGGAGAGGAGGTGGATCAAGTGCAGTTGGAAAACAGGGTTGGCAGTGGGGTGCAAAATAAAGGATATGACTGGAGAGATACAAGGGACTGGACTAGACCCGAGAGTTTGTTTCTCCAATGCAAAAGATAAGGACACTATTTCAATGAAAATGAAATTTCCCAGAACCTGAGGGCTGACTTCAATTATTTTTACTATTATGTTAATAAAACAGTAGAAACAAAAAATTACGTACAAACTCATATTTGCAGCTGATAAAACTGTAAAACTAAAATAACTTTAAAAATCAAATGCAAAACAAAATTTTAAATAACATTAAAAATGACACCAAAAATAAAAAACAAAAAAGGCTGAGGATGTAGTTCAGTGGTAAAGCACCCTGGATTCAATCCCTAGAATCAAGGACAAACAAAGGAAAGAAGGACTATTTAAGGTTTCTGGAAAAAGTGATGATAGTGGTATAATTTCCCAGGGCAAAAAAAAAAAAAAAGAGCAGACTAGGGCAGAATATGGGGGTGAGGGGATTGAGAAGTAGAAGGTAGAAGAGCAGTTAATCTGTACATGCTGAACACTTATAGGGATTATGTGATCAGCTTCTAGCCTCATCTCATCCCGTTTTTTTGCTGCTCTTGTTTTTTGGAGGCATGGGGGCCAAACCCAGAGCCTTCTAAGTGCTAGACAGCACTCTACAACTTCGTTCTCCCCCATTCACATAGCTACAGTAAGAGCAGACATGTTACAATCTACTCTGCAGTATGACCCACCCTCAGGGTACAGTTGACAGGCCTCTGAATGCCCAATTCAAGCTAGGTCAGTGTGCCAAGATGCCACCTATTTATATACTATTTAAATAATAATAGTCTATTAAGTAGTATGTTATATATATACAGCACACTATATAGTATAGTATATTTAGCATTACATATTACATATGTTTTTTATGTAAGTATACATAATATGTTATACATACATCATGTATCTTTTTTTCATACTAGTGAACTACATCCCCAGCCCTTTTCATGATTATGAGACAAGGTTTCGAGTGCTTGCCTTGCAAGCACAAGGCCATGGGTTCAATCCCCAGCACCGCATTAAAAAAAAAAAAAAAAGAGACAAGGTTTCATTAAATTGCCCAGTCTGGCTTGAAACCAGTCTTCCTACCTCAGTTTACCAAGTAGCTGGGATTACAGGTGTGTGCCATTGCACTTAGCTGTCACCTAAATATTTTAGGACAGAACAGTAAATATTTTAGGCTTGGCAGGCCATATACTCATACTCAACACTGCCATTTAGCAGCAAAACAGTCACAGACAATACATAAAACAAATGGGAGTAGAGTGTCCCAATGGAACTTTACAGACACTAAAATTTGAGTTTCCTATACTATTCACCAGCCAAAAATATTCTTTTGATTTTTTTCCCCTAATTAAAAATATAAATCTTTATTAGCTCACAGGCCATACAAAAGAGGCTGTATTGAGTCTACTGACCACAGTTTGCTGACTCTTGTACAAAGTTAACATGGAATTGCCCTCCCCTAAAACTCCTTCCAAAATATTCTGTGTTAATCTTAGTGTCAGACAAAAGACAAGGGCCATCTCCCAGTGGACAGAGCTGAAAGCCTTCAATTGGCTTTCATTTGCAAAGAAGTGAGTTAACAAATGAATTTGCCAGTTCTATCACTCACCTTATGCCATGTTTGTCCACCAAAATATGGAATACATTTTAGGATACTAATATGTTCTTCTCCCCTATCCTCATAATTTACTTATCCCCCCCACCACCACTCTCAAAATCAGTTACTTTTAGAGATAATTACATTTAGTATTTAGTCCATAGTTTTTGAACTTGTGATTAATAGAGACCATCACTTTTAAAATCAGGATTTAGAGAAAAGTGACCTCTACATGTGGTCACTAGGTCTGAATTTGGGTTATCTCCCAAAAAAGGAGGTTGTCTGCTGATGCATAGCTAAGATTATGTTAAATAAAAATATTTAAAATATATATGGGAAAAAGTAGGACTACATATATATGTCAAATAGCCACAGGGTAAATGGTATATAACTGTTTTTCAGAATGTTCTTTACTCCATTTTTTCCTGTAATGTTTCCAATGTAGCCCCCTAACCAGAGATGATGGTCCATAGGTGAACATAAAATTTAACAATTTCTTTCCTAGGATTTGGGACTCTCTTTGACGGCAAAAGATAAAAAATTTTTTAACTCAGAAGATAATTAGCAAATGTTAAAGTTGGTCTGCGCAGCAAAAAGATGTGAATACTTTGTATCTTAGATGAGAGATAAAGAAATATTCCTGACCACTCAGGACATATCTGTTCCTGAGTTCTAGCTGGCCTGTCAGTTTTCTTATAATTCACGGGATACCCAGAATGTTCCCATTAGATTCCTCCTTTTGCTTTAGTTAGGGATGTGTCAATCTCCTAACTAAAACAAAAAGCCTACTAAGTCAGACGGAAGTTTTGGAGCTCACAAATTACTCAGAGACAGTAGCTGTTGCAGTATGGATCTGCGATGTCCCTCAAGAGTTATGTGCTAAAGAATTGGTCCCCACCATGTAGTGCTACTGGGAGGTAGCAGAATATTAGGTGGAGGGGAAGTTGGGTCACTGAGGGAACACCCTTGTAAGGGATATTGGGACTCTGGCCCCATCCTCGCTCGCTCTCTATGCTTCCTGGCCACCACAAGGTGGGCAAGTTTCCTCCATTACGACTTACCACCAACCCCAAAGCAACAGGGCCCAGGGCAGACAGACTGAAACCATAAGCCAAAATACATACTTCCTCCTTTTAAGTTGCTTATCTCAGGTATTTTTAATCACAGCAACAAAAAAGTGACACAGTATCTAAAGAAACAGAAATGGATGAAATCAATTCAGAAGAATAAAGAGAAAGCCAAGGCTAAAATCCTAAACAACCAATTTCAAGGGGTTATCAGAGAATTATGAGTCTGCAAAGGAACAACAGCCAGTAGAAACACAGGCAAGAAAGCAGCAGAATTATAAGCCAAGGATAAAACAGTATCAATGAGGTTAATAACATCAAGTATAGAAAGAAGTAAAGGACTAAGCAAAGACCACACAATTTCACAATATGGAAATTAGGGTGGCCTTGGCAAGAGCATTATCATTGGCAAGAAGAAATAAGAAGACAGGCTGAAGATTTAAGAATGAATAAGAAGTGCACAACATGAACAAATATTCTTGTCATTAAAAGAAAAATTCAAGGGCTGGGGAGATAGCTCAGCTGGTAGAGTGCTTGCCCCGCAAGCACAAGGCCCTGAGTTCGATCCCCAGTACCGCAAAAAAAAAAAAAGAAAAATTCAAGCCTTAATCAAATCAAGCTTCTACATATAACTACTTTTTTTTTTTTTTTTTTTTTTTGGGGTGCTGGGGATCAAACCCAGGGCCTTGTGCTTACAAGGCAAGCACTCTACCGACTGAGCTATCTACCCAGCCCCTACATGTAACTATTTATTTACAGGAAATAAAAAAGACAAAAGAACATATCACACAAAACCATAGGAAAGCAATCAGCACAATCTAGACTCAGAAATCTTACAGGGCAAAGATCATATTTCTTCAATAAACCAACTGTATGGGAACAACAGCAGTAAAAAAAAAAAAAAATGGGGGAGAACCTATAAGTTTAAAAGAAAAAAAAAAGGGGGTTGAGATGCACACTACCCCAATGTAATGTACATACCTTATTTTGAACTTTTTTCTTTGGTACTGGGGATTAAACCCAGGGGTGCTTAACCACTGGGCCACATCCCCAGCCCTATTTTGTATTTTATTTAGAGACAGGGTCTCAATGAGTTGCTTAGGGCCTCACTAAATTGCTAAGGCTGGCTCGCAATCCTCAATCCTCAAAGTCCTGAGCCTGAGCCACTGGGATTACAGACATGGGCCACCACATCCGGCTATTTGAATCTTTTTTAAACAAGCTAAAAACAAAACTACTATCAGGGAAATGTGAATAACTAGCTAGGATAATATTAAGAAACAAGTGTTAATTTTTTATTGTATAATATTATGATTATTATTTTAATCCCTACCTTTTAGAGATACACAATGAAATATAACACAAGCCTATCTTTTCTGACACATTGTGCTGTGTCACCTACCAAGCTATAATCCCATAGGAGCTGCATAACAAATAAGAGATTCAAACTAATACAGGGATTCAAAGCAAAAAGACCACAACTGGATGAGGATGAAGAATTAAGCAAACTTTAGGAAGGCAATTGTACTTGCATCAGGCCTTAAAAAATGATGAAACTGGGCTGGGGAGATAGCTCAGTTGGTAGAGTGCTTGCCTTGCAAGCACAAAGCCCTGGGTTCAATCCCCAGCACTGCAAAAAAAAAAAAAAAAAAAAAAAGATGAAATTTTAATAGGTAGAAAACAAGAAAGGAAAAATGATATTCCAATTGGAAGAAATCAAAGTAACTGCACAGAGATGAGAAGATCTGTCTATGCAGAGTATTGAACTATACTCACTTCTCCCCATAAAACTGTCCCTTCCCTAATGATGACATGAGAAGGAAAAGTCAAAGTGAAGTCATAACCCACTAGGCAACTCCAAACTGACAAAATGGTGGGAGAACCATTTAGGCCCAGAGCAGCCCCAGGACAGATCATTATAATCCCTGGGTAACCAAACCAGACTGGTTTTCCAGGGCAACCTATTCCTGTCAGTCCCTGATTTTTTTTCTCCCCATGGAAACTTGGGAGACGAATACATGAGGTTCTCCCACCTGTCCCAGGAAATGATTATCAAAATAATTAGCTTAAAATAGTACCCACTAATAAGGTGTATCTCCCTGCCTAAAGCCACTACTGTGGTTCATTAAGCACTCCAAAAAAAGTTACAAGGCCTACCCTTCAAACATTCTTTATGTTACAGATTTTTAAATAAAATACAGCTGATAAAGCAGGCAGATCTTAAATAAGATTTTTTTTCCCCTTCAAAGAGAATAAGTAATCTCAACATTAAAATGCTTTGAAATATTTTGGAACTAAATTTAGTGGCACTAATATTTTCTATGTGCAAATACTATTAAAATTCTCAGGATATGATGCCAGTGAAAATGAACATCAAGACAAAAAGGAATGCAGATGATCAGTCAAAAGTTAACAATTGGAATTTCTATCACTGCACTCTTCCATGTACTAGAACATTGCTTCAAATAACCAAGATGGACAAGTACAGAGTTGTTCTAACAAGTGGGGGTGCTTTTTTTTTTTTTTTTTTTTAACCCTAAAGGAAAAAGCAGCAAGGTAACAGGTCAGGTTAGCTTTAAAACAATCTTTAGTCACTAACTACACCTTATTTCATGATAACTGAGACTGGGATACACCCTCCCAGAAATCAAATATAATTGTTCCAACTTATCAAAGGAAATACAAAAAGGAGAATGAGTAAAATATATAATAAGAATTGGAAGAGAGCTGAGAAACCCTTACATTATATATGAAAGTTTTCATATGTGTTATCATAGAACAGAGCCAACACAAAAATAAAATCTAAGTCATCAATTTTTATGATACACACTGCACTTCTGGGTCACTGTTCAGGTGTGCTCTTCTACTTAAGAATACCTCTTTGAGTTGGGCAAGGTGGTGCATGCCTATAATCCCAGGGACTTGGGAGGCTGAGGCAGGAGAACTGCCAGTTCAAACCCAGCCTCAGCAACTCAGTGAGACCCTGTCTCTAATAAAATATACAAAAGGGCTGGGGATGTGGTTCAGTGGTTAAGTGCTCATGAGTTCAATCCCCGGGTAGGCTGGGGGGAGACACCTTTTTTATTTTAGGAAAAATACTACAAAGGGAAGGCCTCATACATTTCAGACTCCATTCTAAACCAGTAGATGGTCATAAAAGAAGAAATGCCTGCTTTCTTTGTTCCTCTCAAGTACACATAAAACCATGACATTTACCTTACCCCTTCAAAAAAAGGTAAGATATATAACTTTTAGGAGGTTTCATCATCTATCTCACCTTCTGAAGTTGGCATTCATTATTTTCCCCTTCATATACCAATCATTTGCTCACACAGCTATCTTTAAATTGCCTATTTTGTGAAATCTTAAATAGGATAAACTGATATAACAAAACATTATCACATTAAAACTCAATCTAGTAACTGCATAAAATATTGGGAACAATAAAGAGGAATAAGGTACTTGCTCTAAAAACACTATAACAAATCTGTAAGAAAACCACAATACAAGGTATAATAAATATATTAACGGTTACAAAAAGGGTAAGAACACAGAAAAGAGGATGTATGGAAATAAATGTGAGAAGCTGACAAGTAGAAAGTGAACCAGAATGAAAATATTCTGTCTTTAGGAATTCTTAATTACAAAGCTTCATCAAAGCACTGCTGGAGTCACCTTTATACCCCCCGGAACAGTAGACCACGTTCCAATTAACACAGCCTTTTTTTCCCCCAACTGAACGGTAAAGGCTTGGTCATTCACAGACACCATATGTCCTCCTTACTTGAACAAAATTTTGTCTAAAGTGAAATCTGCCTACTGTTCCTACAAAGCAAACAAAAATCAGCCTGCAAACCACCTCAAGCTGAATGAAATTATGGATATTAAAAACAAAACAAAAAATTTGCTTCCAGAGTTTTAGTAAGTTAACTCTGAAAGATAATTAAAAATAATTTCTTGAGACTTTTGTTATTTAGAGACTGAAAAATGCAGTGATGAATAAGGAAAAATAAACCTGAGAGACGTGAAGAAGCCAGCTTTGTTGAAAACCAAGTGGCCACTTGCCAACATTTCTTTATGTATGTATGACCAAAGATGATTCTAGGCACAAAAACACTTTATCAAATACCAAATTAAGAAAGTTCTTATTCCAATTTTGATTAAGTTAAAGGCAGTCAAAAAAAAAAAAAAAAAAAAGAGGAAGACTTCATAAAGCATTGCAGAATCAATATAGACACAAAGCATTAAGCTTTTCATATCTGAGTCTAAAAAAGACCACACATTTTAACTGTCACACGAACAGCATATTTACTGGCATCTATATCTTAGATTTCGTCAAGAAAAACACTGGTTACTGGAAAAGGGACTGGCCTTAGTTTAAAATCTCCGTGTGGCCAGCAGGGAAGAAATCGCACAATTCTGAAATGCAACTGATAAAACTACAAGAACCCTAAATCGAACTCTTCGTCTTAGTTTGAACTCCATACACAACGCATTTCAGATTTGTACTTTCAAGTCGCTATAAATGATGTCGTTTGTGAATGAAAAGGCAATAAGGATACTCCCCAAACTCCTATACCCCATGATCCATCCTCAAAGAGTGGAAGGAACAGCAAAGTGGAAGGAACAAAGCACTGACGTCAATTACGAGATTAACCCCGAGCACAGGCAGCAGGAGGAAAGGCCTAAACATCAATATCCAAATACAAGCTACCGGGATACCCAGGTAACAGGTCGGTTCAGAAGTTGGGGAGAGGGTATTCGAATCCTGAACCCCCTGCTCCCATTTTAAGTCAACCCCCTTCGCTGGTTGAAGGCGGAAATTTTTCTTTTTTTTTTTTTTTTTTTTTTTTTTTTTTGCAGAGGACCGGAGAGAGGGGGAGGTGCGCAGGATCGCGAGAAGGAAAGCGAGAACTAGTCGGGTGATGATAGCCAGAATCTGGGCCTATTTTCTCTTTAACCAGGAATAATTGGAAATAGAGAAGTATTCAAAAGGAACGATTCAGACGACGGGCTGTCCGAGGGAAAGAATGGATTAAGGAACGAAAGGAGAAACAGCGAAAAGATGGGCTTGTGGGAATATTTGCTGGGATTAAAGTTAGCCTTTTTAATTTTTTTATTTGATTTTTCCTGCGGGAGGGTGGGAAGTGAACGCGAAGACGAGGGGCGAAGCCGGATGGAGCAGCCCGCGCCCAGAGGGTCCCCCGAGCGCCCGGCGGACTTGGCCTCCCCTCCCCCACGGCCCGGTCTGTCAGTCCGTCAGTCGGCCCTCCTCACCTCCAGTCCCGGCTCCGCTAGGCCCGAACCATCTCCCGGCTGCGGCTGCGGCAGCGGCGACGCCGGGCCTGCACCTTCACCGGACGCGCATTCGGGCCCGCCCAGGGGGCGGCGACAGGCTGCCAAGGGCGAGGGGCTGCGGGCAGAGAAGGTTCCGGAGGCCTCGAAAAGCTAAGGCGGCGGCGCCGGCGGCGCACCTCACACGGTAGAGAGGGAGGTCCCGCCCCGCTCCATGACGGCGAGGCCCAGCCCGGGACGGCTGACTGAGGCGGCGGGGGCGGGCTGACGAAGACCTGGTACCAGGATCCCCGCCCCGTCCGCTGGCGGCGGCGGCGACGGCTCGACTCCCGCAGCCAGGACTGACTGACGCAGCGGTCGTGCGGCCCATGTGACTAGAGCCGTGTGGGTGCGGGGCGTCACGTGACGACGCCGCGCCCCTCCCGCCGAGAGTGGGGACTGCGGGCCTGTGGCGCCCGAGGCGACGCCCCCGGGTGCTGACGTGCGGTACTGTCTGGTCTGACCGCCGCGGGCTGGCGGAGAGCGGGCACAGGTGGTCTAGGCCGGGACCGCTGGGCACGGCCGCCGCGTCGGGCAGGGCCAGGCGGGCAGGACCGGGCCTGCACACCCTCCTGCGCGCTACCCACTAGTGAGGATCCGAAGGCGAAGCGGGGCGGGGCCGGACCGGATCTACCGGTTCTGGGGCTCAGGTGAAGTGGCCCCCGGCCTTCAGCCCTTGTGGGGGTCAGTCAGGCCCAATCCGAACCCCCTTGTCCTGCTTCCAAGTTCCGACAGGACTGGACTCGAGCCTTCCCGTGCCCCGCTGCCCTCAACAGGTCCCGCATAAAAGGAAAGGGTGCAGGGAATTTCTGCAGGAGGCTTGAATTGACCCAAGAAGCCAACATTTCTTGCCACTAATATTTTTTTTTAGGATGTCATTCTCTGCATCTCTTAATATCCATCCAGCCAATCAGAGGAAGTCACAATTTAACTGAGAATGAAATAATAGTTACATGCTAGACAGGATTTTAGGGTCTCCTAGGACTCATTGTGGTAACTATCCAGAGAGACTATGTCTTGTTTATTTGAAAAACCCCCAAGTTCATGTCTCCTACCTGCTTTTTTCATTTGAAGGAGCCTCATGAAGATTTTCCCCCAGTCTGTTCTAACATTTTGAAACAGCATTGAGTTTGTGTGTGTAACTGGGAATTGAACACAGAGACTGTTAACCACTGAGCCACATCCCTAGCTGTTTTTAGTTTTTATTTTGAGACAGGGTCTCACTAAATTTCTTAGGGCCTGATTAAGTTACTGAGATTGACCTTGAATTTGTGATCCTCCTGCCTCAGCCACTGGAGCCGCTGGGATTACAGGCGTGGGCCATCGTGCCTGGCTGAGATTGCTTTTAATGAAATTCAAAGGATTTAAGAGTTTATAATAGAGAAATGTGCATATGAAAATACTTTTATCAACCCCTAAAACAGCATCCACAGAAGGATAATACTTTCATTTTTTAAATTTCTGGCCAGCCATCTACTATTTAACCATCACTTTCTATATAAATTTTATCCACATAAAGTAAGAAATTAATGTAAAACTCAAACTATATTAGGACAGAGTGAAAAATAATTGCCTTTTCCATCCCTGCCATTCAATTACTCCAGTCCTAGAAGAAATTGTTAGCACTTTCTAATGAATCTTATCCTACATATGTTATAAAAACACATTAAAATATTGGCATAAGGAATGGGGATCTAGCTGGTGGTAGTGGACCTGCCTAACATTCACCAGGCCCTGGGTTTGATCCCCAGCACTACAAAACAAAAAACCCATGGGATCCTGAATCAGTAAATTTAGAACTAGCCTAAAATATAGAAATACCTTTTTATTTAACACAAAAGATAACACACCACATACCCTGTCAGTTCCTTCCTTTTCACAAAATATTTTGAACATCCCTCTATATTAGTACACAAAGAATGCCTCTTCCTGGTGTATGCATTCCATTGAATGCAAATATCATGATTTTGCCAATCCCCTACAGGTGGACATTTGGATTGTTGCCATGCTTTTATTACATGTTAAGTTTCAGTGAATAACCCCATACATTGGACAATTATAAATACATAATAAACAGGTCATGATGACCCACGTCTGTAATCCCAGCAGCTCAGAAGGCCGAGACAGAAGGATGGATAGTTCAAACCCAACCTCAGCAATTTAGTGAGGCCCTAAGCAATTCAGTGAGACCCTGTCTCTAAATGAAATACAAAAAAGGGCTGGGGATGTGACTCAGTGGTTAAGTGCCCCTGGGTTCAATCCCTAGCACTCCTCCATAAAAAAATATTTTTTAAAAAATAATAAATCTTCAGACTGGAATCTTTAAATCAAAAGGTTTTTGTTTCTTTTGTTTTGTTTTGGTCCCAGGGGTTAAACCCAGGTTGTTTAACCACTGAGCCACATTTCATACCCTTTTCATTTTTTATCTTGAGACAGGGTCTTAGTTGCTTAGAGTCTGGCTAAGTTGCTGAGACTGACCTCCAACTTGTGATCCTACTGCCTCAGCCTCCTGAGCCACTTAGATTACAGGCATGTGCCACCATGCCTAGCACATCAAAAGATTTTTAATTTTGATAACTATTGTCAAATTACATAGAAGTTATGCCAATTTCATTTGGTTTCTTTCAATTTCTGTCTAGGAAAATTTACAAGACTGTATGAGGTATGGGTAGGACGGGAGGGAGAGTGACAAAAGGTAAGAATATTTGGCATTATTCTGCAAATAAGGATTTCTTACCCTTTCAGAAAATGTGAGAAAAATGTTATAAAATTATTTCTCAAATTTATTTTGAGGTGTTAGGGGTTGAGCTCAGGGCCTAAAGAGCTAAGTAAGCACTCTACCACTGAGGCTATACCCTCTGCCCCATTTCTTAATGTTTAATATTTTAATACTCTTGTTTTTGTACTTTTTGGTACAGGGGTGGTTTTACCACTGAGCTACATCCCCAACCCTTTTTTTATTTTTTATTTTGAGACTTGTTGAGGGCCTCAATATGTTGCTAAGGCTGATCAACTTGAGACCTTCCTGTTGCACCTCCCAAGTTGTGGGGATTATAAGGCCTGTTTCACCACGCCTAGCTAATACTCGTATCATTTTTATTTAAAAAGATGCATCCATTTTTTAAAACTGGGTTGTCTTTAACTTCATGTTCTAGAACTATGTAAGACTACTGCACACAATGGAGAAATAGCAGAAAATGCCTACCATGAAACTATAAGAAAAAAATCTCAAAGAAGAGTATGATTTTTTATTAACATGCAGGATTTTAAAGGATTTAATATCTATTGTAAGAGTACCAGTTCTTAGTAGAATACTGGTTTTTTTTGGTGGGAAAGAGTTACTGGAAATTTAACTCGGAGTCACTCGACCACTGAGCCACATCCCCAGCCCTATTCTATGTCTTATTTAGAGACAGAGTCTCACTGAGTCTCTTGGCACCTTACTTTCATTGAAGCTGGCTTTGAACCTGTGATCCTCCTGTCTCAGCCTCCTGAGCTGCTGGGATCACAGGTGTGCCCACAGTACTTGCCTAAAATATTGTTTTTAGTTAGATGGAACTATAATTTCTATACAGTGAAACTCATCCTTTTTAATAGATTCTCTAATTGCCACCACAATCGGAACATGTGGGGAACTAGGGATGTGGCTCAGGGGTAGAATACTTCCTTAGCATGCACAAGGTACTGCATTCAATCCCCAGCACTGAAAAATGTGAGGAAAAGTATAAAAACACTCCCTTAAAAAATATATGTATATAAGACATTACTATCACCCCAAAATGTGCCCTCTTATAGTGAACCTTTCATTTCAACTTCCAGTTCCTAACAATCACAGATCTTTTTGTCCTTATAATTTTGCCTTTTCCGAAATACTACATTAGCTGACTCACAGTATGTAGTCTTTAAGTCTGACTTCTTTCACTGGGCACAATGCCTTTGAAATTCATGTATCACTAATTTATTTCTAAAGAATTGTTAAGTAGTATTCCATTATATGGATATAACACTGTTTAGCTGTTAATCAGTTGAGGGACATTTGGGTTGTCTCCAGTTTTTAAAAATTATCAATAAAGTCACTATAAGTATCCATATATGAGGTTTTATTAAAGCGTTAAAAATAATCTTCTCTAGTAGTTTCTGAAAGTAACATCTAGATATAGGAAATGCCAAGTCACAACTACAGCTGCATAAACATTACTCTGCATTGGGGTAGAAATTCTGACAATTGATTTCTGACAATTATCAAATAATTATAAATATCTATATAGAGCAGGTACTGTTCTAAGCACACAGATAAAACAATTGTCAGATGCTGGTTCCCCCTAAATACCACCAAAAATAACCTGTTGATAGAGCAAGGCTAAGTTGATTGTTTACTGCAGTAAGAGAGATTGCTACCTTGATAGAGCCTCAGTGTCATCTCCAATGGGGAGGACAAATTGAAATATTTATAAGGTTTTGGGGCCTAATTTCAAATGACTTTTCAATTCAGGGAGCTTATCTAGGATTGGTTAAGAAGTATAATACATAGAATTATTGAACATGCCAAGGCAAAAGTTTTAGAGTCTGGGAAAATATAAATCATTATTTGAAGCCATCTTTTGAAAAGCTGAGCAGTTCAATGTCCATTTAAATGGAGAAATATTTGCTTTCTCCAAACATTTCACAACTTGACCTTGATAGATACTTAATGATTCTCAGTTGCTCATTGCATTATACTACCTTGTAACTAGCATTAACGTTTCTCTTAAGAAATTTCAAACAAAGTTCTTTTTGCCTAAATTACTTTACCTCAGCAAAAGTTTCACATATAAACACTGTTTTTGTCATTTTAGGTTGAACTCCTTAAGAAACATTATCACGCCTTCACCAAAAGCTAATTTCCAGAATCATTTAGTGTTAAATAACTGTGGTTGAGGGGAGCTGGCATTCATAAGAATTTCACATCTCAGGGCTGGGGTTGTAACTCAGTGGTAGAGAACTTACCTAGCATGGGAGAGGCCCTGGGTTTGATCCTCAGCACCACATAAAAACAAATAAAGGTTAAATTCTTAAAAAAAAAAAAAAAAAAAAAGAATTTCACAATACTATTCATAACAGTCCAAAGGTAAGAGCAACCAAAGTGTTCATCAATGAATAAATGAATAAACAAAATTTAGTATGTACATATAATGGAATAGTTTTTAACCTTAAAAAGGAAGGAAATTGACACATGCTACAAACATAGATGAAGCCAAGACATTATGCTAAGTGAAATAAGCCAGTCACAACAAGACAACTATTTCATTTATATGAGTACCAAGAGTAGTCAAATATTGTGTGTGTGTATGTGTGTGTGTGTGTGTGTGTGCATGCGTGTGTGTGCACGGGGGTTGAACTCAGGAGCACTTGACCACTGAGCCACATTCCAAGTCCTATTTTGTATTTTATTTAGAGACAGGGTCTCACTGAGTTGCTTAGCACCTCACTTTTGCTAAGGCCAACTTTGAACTCACAATTCTCCTATCTCAGGCTCCTGGGCTCCTGGGATTACAGGTATGGGCCACATGCCCCACAAGAGTAGTCAGATTTTTAGAGACAGAAAGTAGAATGATGATAAACTGTGTATGGTGGCATATGCCTATAATCCCTGCAACTAAGGAGGCTAAGGCAGGAAGATCACAAGTTCAAGGTCTGCCTGGGCTACTTAGTCTTGACTCATCAAAACAAAAATCTGAAGATGTAACTCACTGGCAAAGCACCTCTAATCCAGTTCCTAGTACCAGGGGGTTAGAAATAGAATGGAGGTTGCAAGGAATTCGAGGTATAGGGAATGTGAAATTATTGTTTAATAGAGAGTTTCAATTTTGTAAGATGAAGAGAGTTCTGGAGATGGATGGTGATGATGATAGTGATGGTTTCACAAGAATGTACTTAATCTCACTGAACTATACACTTAAAAATGGTAAAAAGGGTAAAATTTTATGTGTATTTTAACACAGTTTTTAAAATTTCTACTTCAGCCTTGTGCTCAAACATTCACAACAATAACTTAATCACTGTCTAAGAGAATACAAACCTTAGTAGACACAGCTGTTTAGCAAATAATAATAATAATAAGCCATCAGACTGTTGTATGGTCAATTATGTCAGGATATTCACGTTTATCTCTGTAAAAACTCCTGGAACTCATGATGGTTAGGTCCAGAAAGAAACAAATGAAATTCATCCTCAGCCCTATTGATTCAATGATACATGATAAATTCAAATATTTCCCATGAGGCTTTGAACACCTTATGTTGTTAAAATTCTGTAAATCTGTCCAACTAAACTTTCTCTGCTCCACATATTTTGGTACTGCCATTAACTGCAACTCATCACATTCCGCTTCAGGAAATAATGAATTTTTTTTTTCTTTGACAATAACCTCACAGGTAGTTGTTCCATGCAGATTATTCATAGAGGCTAATTCTTCAGTCACTTCAACCTAACATTGCCCCATGAATAAATAACAACTGAGTAGTATTGGTAATATCCATGAACTCATCAAGAGTCAAAAACATATAGATCAATAGAATAAAATTGAATGTCAAGTGATTAAACTCTCATATTTATTTTCAATTGGTCTTTAACAAGGTTCCAAGACAATTCAACAAACAAACAATAGACTTTTGAACAAATTGTTTGGAAAACTAAAAATCCATATGCTAAAGAATGGATTGGACCCCCGGCTCACAAAATACAAAAATATTTCATTCAAAGAAAACAGCCACAAATCTTCAGGACCTGGATTGGGCCATAATTTAGTAGATATGACACTAAAAATGTAAGCTATGAAAGAAAAAAAATAGATAAACTGGACTTTATCAACTAAAAAACTTCTGTTCTGCAAATGACACTATCAAGAAAATGAAAAGGTAGAAAACAAGCCAGCTCTTTTAAAATGGGCAGAGGATCTCAATAGACATGTCTTTAAAGAAGGGAGATGACTGACCAATAAGCGTATAAAATACTCAACTCATTAGCCATCAGGTCAATGCAAATCAAAATAATGAGTTTTTGCTTCACAGTCCCTAGGATGGCTATAATCAAAATGACAGATAATTACAAATGTTGGTAAGATGTGGAGCAATTGGAAAATTTGTACATTGCCAATGGGAGTGTAAAGTGGTACAGATGCTTTGGAAAATAGTCTGTCAGTTCCTCAAAATAAACATATCGGGCTCAAGAGTATAACTCAGTGGTAGAATCCATGCTTAGCATGAGCAAGTCCCTGTGCTAGATCTCTAACATACACACACACACACCAGAAAAAGAAAAAAAAAAAAAAAAAAGGCATAGTTACTATATGATCTACAAATACCATTCTTAGGCATATATGTATCTAAGAGAATTCAAAATACATGTTCACACAAAATCTTGTATATGAGTGTTTAAAGTAGAATCACTCATAATAGCCAAAAGGTAAGGGACAAGTCAGGTACAGTTGCACATGTCTGTAATCCCAGAGATTTGGGAAGCTGAGGCAGGAAGTTGGCAAGTTTGAGACCAGCCTGGGAAGCTGGAAGACCCTCTTTCAAAATAGAAAGAGTTAGAGATATATAGGTCAGTGGTTGAGCTGTAATAACTCCTGGTTTCAATCCCTGTTACCACCAAAAATAATAAAAAGTTGGATACAACCCTAATGTCCTTCAAGTAAAGATAAGTACAATTGGTATGTTCATACAATAGAATATTATTTGGCAATAAAAATAAATGGAAAGGCTGGGGAGATAGCTCAGTTGGTAGAGTGCTTGTCTCTCGAGCATGAGGCCCTGAGTTCAATCCCCAGCACCGCAAAAACAAAACAAAAAATAAATGGATTACAGGGTTGGGGTTGTGGCTCAGTGGTAGAGCATAGCATGTGTGAGGCAGTGGGTATGAGTCTCAGCACCACATAAAAATAAATAAAAGGTCCATCAATAACTAAAAAATTGAAAATGAATTACTCATACATGATTCAACATGAATGAAACTTGGAAACACTCTGCTTAGAATCATTCACAATGGATAATATATCTTATTCCACTTATACAAAATGTCCACAAAAAACTCTTCTGTACTGACAGAAAGTGGATTAGAATATACCTAGGGTTTCTTTTAGGGAGAAGCAAATAGGTACAGAGTTTCTTTGAGGTGATCAGAATGTTTTAAAACTTATTCTGGTGTTTGCTGTACAATGCTGAATTGTACACTTTAAATGGGCAGATTGTGCGTATGTTAGTTGTATCTCAAAAAGCTAGCAACAGAGCATTTGTCTACCATGTGGGAGGCCCTGGGTTCAATCCCCAGCTCCACAAAAAAGAAGAGGAGGAGGAGGAAGAGGAAGAAGAAGAAAAGAATGAAGAGGAAAAATCATGCACTTAAAAAAAGTTATAGGGCTGGGGAGATAGCTCAGCTGGTAGAGTGCTTGCCTCGCAAGCACCAGGCCCTGAGTTCGATCCCCAGTATGGCAAAAAAAAAAAAGGAAACAGCTTGAAATTACTTGCTTTGTTTCTTAATTGACTATTGATCCCAGTACTCAATGCTAAACAACTGTTTTCCTGAAAGACTAATAATCTTGGGCTGGGGAGATAGCTCAGCTGGTAGAGTGCTTACCTTACTAAGCCCTAAGGCTCTGAGTTCAATCCCCAGTACCACAAAAAAAAAAAAAAAAAAAGACTAATAATCTTAAACAAGTTGATTTTTCTCTGGCTTTATTTCCTTAGCTGCTGCAATCAAATATGATTTAATCAACCCACATCAGTACATGGCTTTCCTTGCTTGGCTAACAAATGAATCACTTGGAAACTTACTCTGGTAGCACCTCTTTTCCATTTCTTATTTCTGTGAAGAAATGCAGCTATGATGGAACATTCATTTAAAAATTTCAATTTCTTTTATGACCTAGCTCATAAGTTACACTCTTTATAACATCCTATTGGTTGCACAAATTGTCCCTATTCAATGTGGGAGGGTACTATGCAGGACATGAATCACTGGGTGCATTTTAGAGACTGCTTACCACAATGCCCTTTATAGAAAAGCAAATCAACAACAATGCAGGTGTAAACATTGACTTTCATTTCTTTTAAAAAAGTTTTTTTGTCATAATGATTCTAATGTCAACATTAAGTAATTTAGGGCTGAGGTTGTAGCTCAGTGGTAGAGTACTCGCCTGGCACACGTGAGGCCCTTTGATGGATCCTCAGCACCACATAAAAATAAATAAAGGTATTGTGTCCATCTACAACTAAAACTATTTTTTAAAGAAAGAAAGTAATTTATATTAATTCACACATGGCTCACAGACTCAACTTCCTCCTCCCTCAACTAAAAATCCAAATACACCATTAAGGCAAATGTGAATGTTAATGATTTTGTTATTATTCATTTATTCATTCTTTCAACTATTATCTATTAAGTTTCCATTATGTACCAGGTAGCATTCTAAGCTTTCTAGGCCCCAGAGGCAGTAGTGAAAAAATGAAGTACTTGCCCTGGTAAAATTGGATGTCAATTTCAGTGAACACACACATACGCACCTGTAAACTGTCGGGTATAAATACAAAAAGAAAAAGTCAGGGCAAAGAAATACAATGAGAGCATGAACTAATTTAGATAGGTTAGCAGGAAAAACATCTCACAGATTCAGTTTGAGCTGAAACCTCAATGAAGTTTTTAAATAAATATTAACTTCAAAACATATAAGCATTAGTTTTTTTATTATTGCATAACAAATTACTCAAAATTTAGTGGTTTAAAATAACAATAACTATAATATCTCTCACAATTCCTGTAAGTCAGGAATTCAGGTGACTTTGCTGGGTAGTTCTGTCTTGGGGGTCTCTTAAGAAGTTGTAGTTATTTGGAGGCTTAACTGAGAATGGAGGATCTGCTTCCAGATGACTCCCTGACATGACTGACAGGTCAGTGCTGGTTGTTGGTAGGAGAACTCAGTTCCTACCCATGGAGGTCTCTCTAGAAGGCTGCTCACATATCCTTGTGGCATGGAACCTGACTTACCCTGGAGAGTGTATTTTAAGAGACAAGGCAGAGCTATAATGCCTATTATGAGGTCATACCCTGACACTTTTGTTCCATTTTACTGGTCAGCCCTGATTCAGTGTGAAAAGGGATTACACAAGGGCATATATAACTGGAAGTGAGGAGCACTGGGAAACATGGAAACTGGTATCACAATCTAGGCCATAATTTTCTTCCTTCCTTCTTTCTTTATTTATTTTTTTAAATTTTGATACAGATCTCACCAAGTTGCTGAGGCTGGCCTTGAACTTGTCATACCCTTCTTTAGCCTCCTGAGTTGCTGGGATTATAGGTTAGCACCACCATGCTCAGTTTATAATCTTCTTTCACACTTTGTAATGATTTTATGTGGGAAGCCATCTTTATTTAGCAGAATCAGACTAGGTTGAACCATGGGATGCAGAGGCCTGGCTTCTAGGAACTGCCAGGAAGCATGTGGTGCTGAATGGGAGTGGTTCCCTGTCTCCCTCTGGAATTTTCTCCCTAAGAGAATGATTTCCCTAACTTCATCCTATCCTGTCCATCACAGAAGAAGCTCCTCCCGGTTCTGGCCCCCTTTACCAATAAAGGAGAGTTGGGTGGGTGGTTGTTATAAGAGGCCAGAGCTGATATGACCAGAACCGTCATGCCCCCTCTCATTTGAAAAGAGTATTGGCTCTTGTGTGTTATTGAGTAAATAAGTTTTTTGGGTAATTGAGTCATATACAGCCAACAGTCAACCCTTTTCTCCTCCACGTAGGACATGGCAGAGAGGACCCCCACAATTTTAAACAATTTACACAGGGGGAAACACTAATAACATTAAAGTTCAATTTTTAAATATTGTTCAGTTTTATTCCTTATCTACATGCACACCCTGTGTATATATTACTTCCTGTTTGAAGTTCATTCCCTTCTGATTAACTATACAAAGTAAACACACACACACACACACACACACACACACACCACACTTAGAAAAGAAAGTACCCTTGGGAAGGATTTATTTATTTGGTACTATGAATTGAACCCAGGAACACTTTACCACTGATCTACATCTCTAGACCTTTTTATTTTTACTTTTATTTTTTGTTAGAGAAGGAGAAGTTTCTTTGGGACTCATGGTTGCAAAGGTCTTAGTCCACAGATGGCCAACTCCATAATGCTGGGACGCAGGTGAGGCAGAAAATCACAAGGGAAGGCATGGTAAAAGCAGGCAAATCAGGACATGGCAACAAGAAAGCAGAAAAAACTGCTCACCAGAGACAAAATATAAACCACAGGGACATTCCACTAATGACGTACCTCCTTCAGTCGAACTCTACTTGCCTAGAGATACACACCTAGTTAATCCATATCAGTGGATTAATCCATTGATTAGGTTACAACTCTTATAACCTTTCCCCTCTGAACATATTTGCTTTATCTCATACATGACCTTTTGGGGGACACCTCATATATAAACTATAACATTCCGCCTGTGGCCCTCAAAAGCTTATGTCCATCTCACAATGCAAAATGTATTTAGTCCATTTTCAAGAGTTCCCATAGTCATTATAGTTCCAGCATTGCCAAAAGTCCAAGTTCAAAATCTCATCTGAGACTCATGGCAAATTCTCTGTGAGAGGCTCTATAAAAATCAAAAAGAAGTCATGTAAGCACAAATATTGGAGGGGGGAGGCGGGAGGCGGGAAGTGGAAGCAGACCTCGGTCAGCAAGCTCTTCCATATTCAGTGGTGGAGTCAATTGGTCAAATAGCTGATGTGGCTCATTTTGGGGCTAGAAAATGACGATGGGCTAAAACAAGGGTCTGAGTTTTATAGGTTCCATTTAGGATGGGACAGGAGGGTAGTTCCTGGGGTTCATTATACTTGGGTCAACTGATCCATTAGGGTGGGAGTTCAGGTGCCAGTCAGGTGTGAGTTTCTTTTGTGTTCCTTTGTGCTCTTCCTGTTTTCCCTTCCTGCCCTCCCTCTGGCTGAGGTCTGGGCTTTTAAATCATAAAAGCTTCAATTTTACCCCAAACTACATGGGTGGGAGAACAATTGCAGTTAGGGGAAATGTTCTGGGACCTATTTTCCATATCCTTCAAGTTACATACATCCAATATATAATGGCACAAAATAAGTATTCCCATTCCACAAATGAGGTACAGGGGCAGAGACGAAGGGATAGGAACAAAGCAAGACTGAAATCCAGCTGGGCAAACAAGTTCTGTAACTCCATATCCAGCAGCTGGGGGCATATGGCATCATGATATTCTCCCTGAAGGGTATGTGTATCTCTGCCCTATGGCCTTGCTGATTTCAGCCCACATGGCCTCACTTCTGCCTTGTTTCTGTTCAATTCCTGCAGTTTTCATTGGCAGACATTTCATGTTACTAGTGTCTCTTAATCTCAGGGTTCTCCACTGTAGTTTGGGCTTTCTTTTCACATCTTCGTGCATCACCCTCTCAGGGGCAACCCACAGTGACTCTGACTCTGTTACACTGTGACCTCTCAGGCCTTCCTTTGATATCTTGGTGGAAGCCCCGATAACCCCCTAATTCCAACATTATGCATTCCTGCAGAACCAGCACCATAAGGTTGACACCCAAGGTCTGCCTCCATCTGGAGCAGTAGCCAAGTTTCCTGGAACTATGGCTTCAGCAGCCTCTGAGTGCCTGGGCAGCTGAGCAAGGTGAAACAATTTCTAAGGTGTCCCTGGGCAAGTCAGGTGATCCCAGGGTTTCATCTCAAAGGAAGTTTTACTTTTTCTCCCTTGAGCCTGAGAGGGTGTGGTTTTGTCAATTCCTATGATGCCCTCAAGTCACCTTTCTTATTGTCTCTGGTTAAAGTTTTTAGCTTTTCTTTAGTGTCTGTATTATCTTTAGTAGTAGTTTCTTTAACTCCAGTTTTACTCACACTTTTCTAGCCAAACTGCAAATTTTTCAAATTTTTCTGCTCAGCTTTCCGCTCCTGATTATCACAGTAAACTTGTCTAAAAGTCACCAGCAATATCCATGCCACTGCCCGAATGTTGTGCTGAATAGAAATTTCTTCTGCTTACTTTATTAGTCTATCACCTTTTATTTTAGCCTCATAGAAAGTCTCAGGACAGGGGCTGGGGCTCAGTGGTAGAGTGCTTGCCTAGCATGTGTGAGGCACTGGATTTCATTCTCAGCACCCCTTAAAACTAAAATAAAAAAATAAAGGCATTATGTTCATCTACAACTAAAAATAAAAAAGTCTCAGGACAAGGGCAAAATGTAGACAACTTCTTTGCAACAATATAACAAGAATGTCCTCTAGTCCAACTTCCAATAGAATCTTCCTTATCTGAAACCTCATGGGTCCAGTCTTTTTTGGGGGATGGGGTGGGGATAGAACCTAGAGGCATTTAACCACTGAGTCACATTTTGGTTTTTATTTTGAGATTTTGAAATAGGCCTTCCCTAAGTTGCTTAGGACCTCGCTAATTTGCTGAGGTTGGCCTGGAACTTGCAATCCTCCTGCCTCAGCCTCCCAAGTCACTGGTGAAGGGACAATGGGTTAACAAGGGCTGCAGTCATTTCTCCCCTATCATTTTGTTTCTGCCATTATTCTGCTTCCCCCACACCATTTTACAACCTAGATTGTTACATGTGAACTTCCTCATCAGTCATTGGTTTAGATTGTTAGCCCATGAACTTCCACTACTTAAGGATAGCTCCCTGACCATTCATTCTCTTTCTACACCCAACGACCATCAATGCTCAAGAGCCCCGGTAACACTTATGGTGGCAGGCTGGCAGCTCCCTTTCCTCATAGATACTGGAGCCACCTTTTCAGTGCTGCGGGAGTTTCGGGGACCCACTTCCCCTGTCAAATCCTCTACTGTCAGGGTAGAGGGAAAACCATACCACCCACTACAAACCCCTCCAATAAGTTGCCAAATCTACTTCACTCTTCCTTTTTGATAATTCCTATGTGTCCCATTTACCTCCTGGAAAGGGCTATCATAACCAAATTGGGTGCCTCTATTTCCTTCTCACCCACCATGCGCCTCAGCCAAGACGCCTCTGCTATTCCTCTCCTCATGACCTTGCAGGAACATACAACCCACCTTGAGTCTTCATATCCCCTTCCTTCCTCCCTTGTTGACCCGAAGGTCTGGGACACCCACACACCCTCTGTAGCCACATGCTCACCTGTACTCATTCACCTGAAGGACCCAACATCCTACCCAGCCCAGGCCCCAAATCCCCTTTCCCAAAGGAGCCTCTTAGGGCTTCAATCAGTCATCTAAGATTTAAGGCAGAAAGGCTTCCTGTGCCTGACCAACTCACCTTAGAACACTCCCATCCTGGCTGTTAGGAAGCCTAATGGATCTTACCATTTGGTGCAAGATCTCCGCATCATCAACTCCACAATTGTCCTCATCTTCCCCATTGTGCCCGATCGCTACACTTTGCTTTCCTCTATCCCCTCCACCACCACATACTTCTCTGTGATGGATTTGAAGGATGCCTTCTTCACTGTCCCTCTTCATCCTGATACACAGGATCTCTTTGCTTTCACCTGGACTGACCCTCTCACTCAAGTTTCTTCTCAGCTGACCTGGACAATTCTCCCACAGGGATTTCGGGACAGCCCTCACCTCTTTGGCCAAACACTGTCTCATGATCTTGCCTCTCTTACTTTCATTTCCTCCTCTCTCTTACAGTATGTTGATGATCTTCTTCTATGTAGTCCCTCTCTCGAGGACTCCCAAAGAGACACTATTAAGCTTCTGAATTTTCTGGTTGACAGAGGGTATAGGGTCTCTCCAGCAAAGGTCAGCTTTCCCAACCTCGGGTTATTTACTTAGGAGTCAGTCACCCTCTCACCTGGATTTAAGGTCATCACTGTAGAGAGAAAAGTATTTTTGCAAGACAAGCCCACTCCATCTACCAAGGAAGAAATCCTTTCCTTTCTAGGGCTAGCAGGATATTTGCAATCATGGATCCCAAATTTTTCCATCCCGTCGGCCACCTTGTATGAGGCTTCAAAGGGCACTCCCACTGAACTTCTCCTCAACCCAGTGGAAGCCCCTTTCCAAACCCTAAGGAAAGCCCTTCTTCAAGCCCCAGTCCTATACCTCCATGACATCAACAGACCATTCTACCTCTTTGTCTCTGAGAAAAACGGGTTTGCTCTGAGGGTCTTAGAACACATGTTCAGTTCTACCCTTGGCCCAGTGGCATACCTATCAAAAAGTCTAGACCCCACTGTAAGAGGCTGGGCACTATGTCTTAGGGTAATGACCGCAGCATTTGTCTTAACCCAGGAATCAAAAATACTGTCCTTTGGGGCTCCCACTGAAGTGCTCTCACCTCATCATCTGTCCAAGCTTCTTATTTATAAGGGTCTGTAAACCCTACCGCTCTTTTGGATGTTAGCTTTGAAAACGTTCTTATTGAGGACTGTTCCATTTTCTTTAAGACATGCACTCCTTTAAATCCAGCCACCCTCTTACCCGCATCTTCCAACATACATGCTTCAGCAATCCATAGCTGCCTTGAGATTCTGGAAGAGTTACTCCCCTGCCCCTCCAATGTTCAGGAGGGGGCCTTACACAACCTTACTTTTGTATGGTCCACTGATGGGAGCTCTTTTCTCTATGAAGGGATCTGATGGGCTGGACATGCCATTGCCTCCCTTGAAAACGTTGTCGAGTCAGTACCACTAACAACACCACCATCCACTAGCACATTCACCCTCACAAAGGGAGAATAACTCACAATCTGCACTGACTCCAAATATGTTTTCCACATTATCCTTTCCCATGCCACTATTTGGAAAGAAAGGGGCCTTTTTACCACAAAAGGGAATCCATTACCAACTCTAGCTACATCCTATACCTCCTTGAAGCTCTTCGCCCCCTAGCAACCATAGGTCTTGTACATTGCCGAGCCCATCAAGCAGACCAATCATTCATCTCTTCAGGAAACAAGGCAGAAGAGGAGGCTAGAAGAGCAGCCCTATCATCCACACCAGCCCCCATCATGACTCTCCATGACCCCTTACCTCTACCACCCGCCAACAGGGAGATAATTTCCTACCTCCACCGTCTATTCCACACCAACCTTTCTTCACTCTCACAATTCACTAAGACTCATTCACAACTATTCTCTGACATCTTATTTCTGAAAGAACTCTCCTCCACATGTGAAGTTTGCTTACGAACCAATCCTAACAGCCGTCAGACCCCCAAATTTTCTGACTCACCAGGCCCATGGCACCATTCCAGGGGTAGACTGGCAACTTGACTTCACTCAATGCGCACAGTAAGAGAATCTAAATACCTTTTGGTCATGGTAGACACCTTCTCAGGATGGTTGAAGCCATCCCCACCTCCAACAAAAGGGCACTAACTGTCTCTACCTTCATGAAATCATTCCTGTCTTTGGAATACCTACCTCATTTCAGTCAGATAATGGGCCTGAATTCATCTCCCAAGTTTCCCAACAACTTGCCAAGTTTCTTGGAGTTCCTTAGCATTTCCACATCCCATTTCACCCAAAGTCATTGGGTAAAGTAGAATGAACAAACCAAACTCTTAAAAACGTTTTAACCAAACTTTCTTTAGAACTTTGCCTCGATTAGGTTAAACTTCTGCGAAATTTCCCGTTTTGTTTTGTTTTGTTTTAATTTTTTTTATTTTAACAGACTGCATTTTGATTCATTGTACACAAATGGGGTACAACTTTTCATTTCTATGGTTGTACACAATGTAGATTCACATTATTCATGTAATCATACATGATACTGCCGTTTACTGGTGACGAATTCTGTTCTCTCTAATATTGAAGATTGAACACTAGAGAAGCATGCCAAGGCAAGCATATTAAGCAGGTTTTATTTAAAGGTAATAATACAGACTTCTCCCGGGAGGAAGAGTGGCATGGCTGATATTCTAAAGTCCCAAGAAGTGAGCGCACCCTACATCTTTTATAGGTTAAGGTCTCTTTTGTTCTCCAGTTCTCTCTCTCCTTATCTCTCCTTCCTGCCTATATGACTAGGCCTGGTTTTGTAGGTGAGATGTAAAAAGTGAGAAGCTGATGGGGCAGTGGGATGGCCAAAGTGATTTAGCCAGGCAAGGGCCCAGGGGGCATTAATTAGCATCTCCTTGTCTGTAGTCCCTGACAAGGGCAGGTGAATTTGGTAATCAATGGGCTCCGGAGATTCTTGACATTCCATTCTCCCTGGGGCAGTCCCCAACTTCCAGAGGCAGATGGCTTTCATGGCCTCCACTTCCTTGATTTGACCCGATTCCCTATTTCTACACTAACTGCCTGTCCCCAATTCCGGCTTCACATATACATAGGGTAATACCATTTCATTCTACTATCTTTCCTTCCCCCACCCCCTCCCACCCTGTTTTTCTCTACATCATCCAAAGTTCCTTCATTCTTCTCTCTGCCCCCACTACTCCCCACCTCATTATGTATCCTCATTAACTCATCAGAGAAAATATTCAGACTTTGGTTTTTGGGGCTTGACCTATTTCACTTAGAATGATATTTTCCAACTTTATCCATTTACCAGCAAATACCATAATTTTATTCTTTATGGCTAAGTAATATTCAATTGTGTATATATACTACAGTTTATTTATCCATTCATCTGTTGAAGGGCATCCCAGTTGATTCCACAATCTAGCTATTATGAATTGAGCTGCTGTGAACATTGATGTGGTTGCATCACTGTAGTATGCTGATTTTAAGCCCTTTGAGTATAAACTGAGGATTCGGATAGCTGGGTCAAATGGTGGGTCCATTCCAAGTTTTCTGAAGAATCTTCACACTGCTTTCCAGAGTAGCTGCACCAATTTGCAAGTCCACCAGCAATGTATGAGTGTGCCTTCCCCCCCCACCCACGCCAACACTTATTATTACTTGTGTTCTTGATAATAGCCATTCTAATTGGAATTAGATAAAACCTTAGGGTGGTTTTAATTTGCATTTCTCTAATTACTAGGGATGATGAGCACTTTTTCATATATTTGTTGATCACCTGTGTATCTTCTTCTGTGAAGTGTCTGCCCAGTTCCTTAGCCCATTTATTGATTGGATTCTTTGTATTTTGGGTGTAAAGTTTTTAAAATTCTTTATAAACTTTGGAGATGAGTGCTCTGTCTGAAGTGTGAGTGAAAAAGATTTTTCTCTCACTCTGTAGGATCTCTTTTCACATTATTGATTGCTTCCTTTGCTGAGAAAAATCTTTTTAGTTTGAATCCATCCCATTTATTGATTCTTGCTTTAATTTCTTGTGCTATGGGGGTCTTGTTAAGGAAGTCTGGTCCTAAGCCAACATGATGGAGATTCGGGCCTACTATTTCTTCAATTTGGTGAACGATCTCAGGTCTAATTCCTAGATCCTTGATCCATTTTGAGTTGAGTTTTGTACAGGGTGAGAGAATGTCACCCCTTTTGAGCTGATATACAGTTGTTCCATCCTTCCCCCTGGAATAATGCCCCTTCTTTCCCCTCTTCCTTCTCATAAACATTTGGGCATTCCTATGGGGTTCCAATGACTCTTCCCTGCCTATACCCTTGTCTGACCCCCTGGCTCAGTCTCTTCAAATAGGAGACCAAATTCTTATCTCCCATCCTCAGGAGGCTATAGGCTATAACCCCTCTATCCTCCAAATGGCAGGGATCCCATATGGTGATCCTGGCTATGCCAACAACTAACTGTCAAGGTGAGAGGTTTACTGAGATGACTACACATTTCTTGGGTTAAGCTCTACTCTCAATCCACAAACTCCTCTCCAGCTTGTAACCCTCAGGTGTCTTCCAACCAATACTCAGCCACCATCCTCCCCTCCTCCCCCGCCCCCATGGGACCTCTCTGCCTCAAGCTGAAGGCCATCAAGTCCTCCACCCTTCTTCCTGTTTCAGAGGCCAAGGACAGAACACTGAGGCAACAGACAACCACACCCAGCCATGAGGACTGGACTGCCAGCTACATTCTTGCCTCCCCTGCCATTCACCCTGTCTGCCATTTTCCTATCAAATTTTTCCCCAGTAGATCTGTCTAGGTGCCCGTCATTTCCTCCCTCTCGGATTGCCTGTGGGACTGCTAGAAGACTAACTCCTACTGTCCCCAGGGATGTTTTACCCATTTTACATATGTTCACAGCTGATGCTCAGAGGATTCACTTTTAACACAGTCACCACCACACACCACATACTCAACTTAACTAACCCTCTTATGACCCAGGGATGTCGAGTGTGCATGAAAGCAGGGTTCTTTCATCTCCTGGCCAGCGCCCTAGACTTTAACAGCTCTTTGACTTTCAACAGCACTTCCTCAGAGCAGGTGGATATCACACCAAAATTATCAGGAGTGCCTCTCTTCCAATTTGCTTCCAGGTGCATATCTTCCAATGGAAGCCACCCTGTGGTTCACTAGAAAAAGGGAAGTGCTCGCAGGAAGAGTGCTGCTTCTATGTCAACCAATCAAGTGTTGCTAAGGATGAGATCAAACAGCTGCAGGAGGACTTGGAGAAGAGGAAGAACAAACTTATCTGAGGATCCTTGTGGCCCATTTTGGGCCAATTATGGCAACTTATTCTCACATTTATGTTCCCCACTCCTTATAATTGCCATCCTATTGGCCTTTGCCCCCTGCACATTGAAATTTGCACAAAATCAGATTAAAAGAAAAAGTCTAATCAGATTGTTAATCAGCTTGTATTACAGGACTATCAGGACCTCATAAAGGAAGAATCGGAGCCTGGTTACAAGTGCGCACCCCCAGGGGAACTATTCAGTCTCCAAACCCCACCTACTACAAGGACATCTCCCTCGCCTGAATCAGGAAGCAGGAAGCCCATGCCTTACAGGAAGCAGTTATTGAAGATGGATCTTTGCCCATACACTCAAAAGGGATCTTCTTACAAAAACAAAAATGGGGGAATGAGGGGACAATGTGTTAACAAGGCTGCAGCCATTTCTCCCCTACCATTTTGCTGCCACCATTATTCTGCGCCCCCCCACACACCATTTTACAATCTAGATTGTTAACCCACCAACTTCCTCTTTAGTCTTTGATCCATACTGTTAGCCTGTGAACTTCTACTACTTAAGAATAGCTCACCCACCATTCCCTTTCTCTCTCTCTCTCTCTCTCCCTTCAGAGCAGACACTCTGCTGATCTGCTTAAAATAAAATCTCTTGTGCGATTTCCCACATCTGGGTGCTTTCTACTGGAATTATAGGTGTGCACCACCATGCCCGGCATAAGCCCAGTCTTTACTGTCCACAGTCCTGTCAATATTCTGATTTTTTTGAGCTCCCACCAGAATTAACCAGTAAGCTCCACTTAAAACACTCTAAAGCTTCTCCATCTTGCATCTCTAAACTTTTCAAAATTCCTCCCCCAAATTAAAAAATCTCCAAAGTCTTCTTTTTTTTTGGGGGGGGGGTACTGGGGATCGAACCTAGGGCCTTGTGCTTGCAAGGCAAGCACTCTACCAACTGAGCTATCTCCCCAGCCCCTCCAAAGGCTTCTGAATCACACAGGTTAGTCATAGCAATGACCCCACTTCTCAGAACCAATTTCTTTTTTTAGTCAAATTTTTGATTACTGTGATTGTAACAGGTCTACTTTTAGGTTTTGAATATAGCCCTTGTTGCTTTGCCACTAGAACTTATTTTTTAAATGTTTCCTTCTCTTCTTCTCTCCCTGTTCTTCCCTAATCTCTCCCCATCCCTAATTTCAGGGGAAACAGGACTACCTTTCTTCCCCATCTTAGTCAGAGTTATCTGTCCTTGAGTATATCCCCTCACCCCAAGGAACTAATTCAGGCTTTGGGGATGGCACCAGAAGATGTCAGAAATGACTGTCTCCAAAATTAGCAAGTGAATTACAACTCCAACCAAGAATATGTGAAATGTAGCATTTAAATCAACACTTTAAAAGACTCCTGTTTCCCCTGATGGGCAGAATCATAGCTTCTGGGACAGGAGTCTTTGTGTTTCTCCTCTGCTAGCAAAGCAACAAAACCTCTTTTTTGGACTGGGGCTGGAGCTCAGTAGTGGAGCTCTTGCCTCACATGCATGAGGCCCTGGGTTTGATCCTCAGCACCACATAAAAATGAATAGGTGAGATAGAGATGTCATGTCCATCTACAACTAAAATAGTAAAAAAACAAACAAACAAACAAAAAACTCTTTTTCCTTTTTCTCAAAACCATATCCTTATCATTGAACTGGTATCAGGGATAAGAACCTTGTTTTTGGTAACAGAGTCTCGCTAAACTGCTGAGACTGCCCTCAAACTTTCAATCCTCCTGCCTGAGCCTGCCAACTCAATAGGATTACAGGCATGTGACACAATATTCAGCAGGGGGAAGGTTTTAAACTACAAATTCAATTTTCCCGATATGGGGGTAAATCAATTTCTTCTTATTATTACTATTGGTGCTGGAGATTGAACCCACGACCCAGGGATGCTTTATCACTGGACTACATCTCCAATCCTTTTTATTTTTTATTTTGAGACAGGTTCTCCTTAATTTACCCAGGCTGGCCTCCAATTTATGATCCTCCTGCCTCAACCTCCTGAGTTGCTAGAATTACAGGTGTGAGTCGCCATGCCCAGCAGTCATCAAGTTATTCATGAGTGAGCCTTCATAGATTGTCTTTCATATTTGTCCAAGAAGGGTGTGGTAGAGCATGCCTGTAATCCTAGCAACTGAAGAGACTCAGGCAGGAGGATCACAAGTTTAAAGCCAGCCTGGGAAATTTAGTCAGACTCTAATGAAGTCAAGAGAAAGAGATAAGGCTGGGCAGATAGGGAAATGAGCCCCTGGGTAACTTCCTGGGCAGTACTGCACAAACAGCAGCTGCAGATATTTGTGGAGAAACTTACAAAAAGGCAGTTTTTAAATCAGGAACTTCCTGACAGGAGTCCATGCCTCTCCAAATAAAGAAAAATGCCTGACCCATATTTAGATTATACTGAAGGCTGCATGAATATGGACACCGAGTGCCTTACCCAGGATTGGGTAGGGGGTTCAATCCCTTTAACCTTGTATATCTACCTTGTAATTTTAAAAATACTTTTATGTATTCATTTTTATGGGGTGCTGAGGATAGAACCCACAGCCTCACATATGCTAGGCAAGTGCTCCACCACTGAGCTACATCCCCAGTCCTTACTGTAATTTTTGACCTGACAATTATATTACATTTATTGTAAGTCTCGACATTATGTTTGAATCTATCTTTTTTTTTTTTTTTTTTTTGGTACTGGAGACAGAACTCAGGGACACTTAACCACTGAGCCACATTCCCAGTCCTTTTCATATTTTAGAGTCAGGGTCTCACTGAGTTGCTTAGTGCCTCACTAAGTTGCTGAGGTTGGCTTTGAATTCAAGATCCTCCTGCCTCAGTCTCTCCAGCTGCTGAGATTACAGTCGTGCACCACTCCACCTGGCTAAAACCTATCATCAATATTTGTTTGTCCTATTTGACAACTTTTGTTGTCTTTCTTCTTCTTTTCTTCTTTCTTTTGGATTCAGTGCCTTTTAATGATCCCATTATCTCCTTTGTTGTGTACTTGCTATAACTCTTTGTTATTTTATTGGTTGCTTTATGTTTCATGGTATATTTAATCATCCTCCCATGAAGAAAAAAATGAAGATCTGTGTCCTTAAAAAGACTCATACATGAATGTTCATAGCAGCTTTACTTGTAATAGTAAAAACACTGGAAACAATCTAAATGTCCATCAATACTTGGATAGACCATACAATGAAATACTACCTGTAATGTATAAAGCTGCTCCCCTGCCCATTCTGTTGCAGTCATTTTCCCCGCCTCCCAACCACTTGTCAATCTGTGGACATCCTAGTTAGCTATTGGTTCATCAGTCAGCTTGCAAGTATCCTTCTCCGTTATTGGTCCCCTGTTAGCCTGCGGAATTCAACCGCCATCTTTCCCTTCTTGCTTCTCTCCCCTACACACTTGCTTTCCCTCCTCCTTGCCTTCCATTCTCTCTAGCGCGGGCCCTTTCTCTTTCCTTTCTCTTTTCCTCTCATTTTCTCTCTTACCCTGCAGGGAGACACTCTGTTTAATAAATTCCCTTATGTGATTTCCTGTTGGATTTCTGGGAGTTATTGTTGAGCCGCAACTGAGACCGGGCGTATGGATTGCCAGTTCCGTTGGAGGGGCTGGAGCTACTGCGGGTCCTGAGCTGAACTGCATTTTTCCTTACACTACCCATTACTAAAAAGGAATAATTGTTGATACACATAAGAATAAGAGTGACTCTCCAAATAAAGATACCAAGGGAAAAAAACCTAGATTGAAACAAAAGCACACTCTACATGATTATATTTATCGAATATTTTAAAATGCAACTATTCTATAAAGAAACCATATTTTTAGTTTTCTGTGGTGGGGAGAAATAAGTAGGCAGGAATGGGTGATGGGTGGAAAGAACTACAAAGGAGTACAAGGAAGTTTTGGGAGACAATGGCTATATCTAATTATTTTGCTTGTTATGGTTTTATGAAAAGTATGTCAAAAACCTCTCAAATTGTACAGTTTTAAAATGTGCAGATTGTTGTAAATCAACTGTACTGCAATAAAGCCATCGAAAGAAAATTGGAAAATAAAGAAAGATAAAATATGATTTATAATCTTACCACTTAAACTTGAGAATTGTTAGCAAATTGGTCCCTATCAAGCTCTAGAGACACATTTTCAGATACCCAAGTGGAATCTCAAGTTTTTAAAAAATTGTTGTATTTCTTTCTTTGCTAGGGTCAGTTATTTGTCATAGTCGTAGTTGTTGTTATTGTTGTAATTGTACTGAAATTTTAATATTTTTATTTCAATATTCACTTAAGTCAACACACCTTGACACTTCCTAGGTATACCTCTCTTACCACCATAATCAACTGATCACTGAATCTGTCATTTCTACCATCTTACTATTTCAGAGAGGGAGCTATTGTCCCCAGCCCTTGGCTCACATGTTTTGTGATCCTAGACTTTATATGGATTTTCTTAAAGCAAAAATCATCTTTTCAGACCCCCCTCCCGACTTCTTAAGGGAGGGAATCAACTTATTAAGTATGTAGCATAGGGTCCATTCAATAAAAATTTACTCAGCATTGTCGGGTGTAGTGGCACATGCCTATATATAATCCCAGGGATTTGGGATGCTGAGGCAGGAGGATTGTAAATTTGAGGCCAGCCTTAGCAACTTATCCAGGTCCTAAGAAACTTAGTGAGACCCTGTTGCAAAATATAAAAAAAGTTACTCTGTATAAATAACAATGAAAAAGTTACCTAACTGTTCTATGATTTTTCTTTTCCTTTTTTTTTTTTTCAGAGTTCACAAAGGTGTTGTTCAAAAGGTGGAACATGGACTCAACCGAGACAAATGAGCACAGTTGTGTGTTTTCTTCCTAAGTATTTCAAGTATTTTCAAAACAAGGCTCTTGGGATCTCTAGATTCAAGAATGCTCCTGAACTTGGTCAACTGCCACAAATCTTAGTGAGCCTTGTATACGTGCTTGGGGTATTCATTCACCAACATTAAACCCCTGACGTGCCATGGTTCTCCATGGCATGTGTTGATTTCAGAGGCAGATGTGGCCAATATAGGAAACAATGGAATTTTCCTTGGAACGCGTCTGTGATGACAGGTGCCTGCCATGATCGTAACTACTGTCTCTTCCCCAACCCCTTCTTTCCAGTTTCTTAAAGCAGAAAAGTCTCTTCTCTGAAGAAACTTGGTAACAATTCCATCAAACAAAAACACATACTTCAAACGAACTGCTTTCAGATATTCTGGGTTTAGTTCAGATGGCGGATGAGCTGATTGATGCGTTCACCCTGATAGCCAGGAAGGCCCATCTCCTTGAGGAAGCCCACTCTATTTTTGGTAGCATGATGGGCCACAGAGAGGTGGAAAGGGCACAAGAACCTAGAGATCTCCCAGAAATACTTCCCAGGGAAGACAATTTCATGAATGAGATCTTCCAGACAAATGACATCAAACCTCCCCAGGTGCTCCTCAATCACTGTGTGGACTGTCAGGTGGATGGTCTTGTTATTGACCTTTGCTTGTTCACACTTCAAGATGAGTTCCCAGACAGACTTCAGATTTGGAAATCCCCAAGTCAAGGAAGGTTCTACTATCTGTAGCAATTTTAGGCTTTTTGGGGTGTCTTTAACAAAGACACCACTAAATATTTTCTTCAGATGAAGTCTTGCAATGGTCCTCTGCACCAGCAAACTCACCCCACTAACCCTTTGGATGCATGCAACGAAGGCTAAGGAATGTTTATCAGGCATTTCCAAAGCATGAGGTTTCACTTCTAGTTGTCTGACGCATACTTGGTCACGTTTCTTCCGCCAGGAATCATGTAGGAATGATTTCAGTTGCTTAAATCTGAACTGTTTTCCTTTTCTCTCCTTTGCCAAAAGTTCTTGCTTTGCCTGGGTAGCTTTGAGGGTCTGAGAAGTCTTCCTCTGTTTCAGGAGATTTTCTGGAACCAGAGGGATCTTTTCTCTTTGCTCTTCCTCCACCATCTTCCCAGAGCTGCGATTACTGTTTGTGTCTGTTCTATGGTTTTTCATTCCTGATTTTGTCCAAAATTTTGGGAGGATAATATCTGGTGTTGGAGATTTCATAACTGAAATCTGTTTTATTATCTGTTTATCAAGTGGCTCTTAGCTCATGGAAAATTGTATTGTCTCTTGCTTCTTTTTCTTTTGTCCCAGGAATTGAACCCACTTACCACTGAGCCACATCCACAACCCTTTTTAAATTTTTTTGTTTTTAGAGACAGGGTCTTACTGAGTTGCTTAGGGCCTTGCTAAATTGCTGAGGCTGGCTTTTGACCTCAGGATCCTCCTGTTTCATCCTCCTGAGCCACTGGGATTACAGGCAGGTGCCACCTCACCTGGCTATACCCTTAGTCCTTTTTATGACTTAACTGATTTTTATTCTGAGACAGGGTCTCACTAAATTGCTGAGGCTGGCTGTGAGCTTGTGATCCTCCTCACTCAGTCTCCCAAATCACTGGGATTACGGGTGTGCACTCCCACTTCTTGCTTAGTTTTAAATTCATGGAGTCTTCATGAATCACATCAAGCTGATCATTGGTGTCCACTGCTTCTTACTTGCAAGTAAACCCAATAGGATAATGTGAACAAGAGAGGAATGCATAAGGGTGTAGTTTACTACATAGATTGTGTGAGCCTGTGTGTGTGTGTAGTCCTAGGAATGGAACCCAGGGCTTTGAGAGCATGCACTCTACCACTGAGATATACCCAATGATTTTTTTAAAGTTTATTTTTATTGTAAACAAATGGGATACATGTTGTTTATGTTTGTACATGGAGTAACAGCATACCATTTGTGTAATGATATATTTACATAGGGTAATGATGTTTGATTCATTCTGTTATTTCCCCCCACCACCACTTCCACCCCTCTTTTCCCTCTATACAGTCCTTCCTTCCTCCATTCTTGCCCCCTCCCACCCCCCATTATGTGTCATCATCCGCTTATCAGTGAGATCATTCATCCTTTGGTTTTTCGAGATTGGCTTATCTCACTTAGCATGATATTCTCCAATTTCATCCATTTGCCTGTAAATGCCATAATTTTATTATTCTTTATGGCTGAGTAATATTCCATTGTATATATATATACCACAGTTTCTTTATCCATTCATCAATTGAAGGACATCTAGGTTGGTTCCACAATCTGGCTATTGTGAATTGAGCAGCTATGAACATTGATGTGGCTGTATCTCTGTAGTAAGCTGATTTTAAGTCCTTTGGGTATAGGCCAAGGAGTGGGATAGCTGGGTCAAATGGTGGTTCCATTCCAAGTTTTCTAAGGAGTCTCCACACTGCTTTCCAGAGTGGCTGCACTAATTTGCAGCCCCACCAGCAATTTATGAGTGTACCTTTTTCCCCACATCCTCTCCAACACCTATTGTTGCTTGTATTCTTGATAATCGCCATTCTAATTAGGGTGAGATGGAATCTTAGTGTAGTTTTGATTTGCATTTCTCTTACTACTAAAGATGTTTAACATTTTTTCATATGTTTGCTGATTGCTTGTAGATCTTCTGTGAAGTGTCTGTTCATATCCTTAGCCCATTTGTTGATTGGGTTATTTGTATTCTTCATGTAGAGTTTTTTGAGTTCTTTATATATTCTGGAAATTAGTGCTCTATCTGAAGTATGAGTGGCAAAGATTTTCTCCCACTCTGTAGGCTCTCTCTTTGCATTGTTGATAGTTTCCTTTGCTGAGAGAAAGCTTTTTAGTTTGAATTTATCCCAGTTGTTGATTCTTGCTTTTATTTCTTGTGCTATGGGAGTCTGTTAAGGAAGTCTGATCCTAAGCCAACAAGTTGAAGATTTGGACCTACTTTTTCTTCTATAAGATGCAGGGTCTCTGGTCTGATTTCAAGGTTCTTGATCCATTGTGAGTTGATTTTTGTGCAGGGTGAGAGATAGGGGTTTAGTTTCATTCTGTTGCATATGGATTTCCAGTTTTCCCAGCACCATTTGTTGAAGAGGCTATCTTTTCTCCATTGCATATTTTTGGCACCTTTGTCTAGTATGTATTTATTTGGGTTTGTGTCCAGGTCCTCTATTTTGTACCATTGATCTACCTGTCTATTTGGGTGCCAATACCATGCCGTTTTTGTTACTATTGCTTTGTAGTATAGTTGAAGTTCTGGTATTGCAATACCCCCTGTTTCATTCTTCCTGCTAAGGATTGCTTTAGCTATTCTGGGTTTCTTATTCTTCCAGATGAATTTCATGATTGCTTGCTCTATTTCTGTAAGGTACCTCATTGGGATTTTAATTGGAATTGCATTGAATCTGTACAGCACTTTTGGTAGTATGGCCATTTTGACAATATTAATTCTGCCTATCCAAGAACATGGGAAATCTTTCCATCTTCTGAGGTCTTCCTCAATTTCTTTCTTCAATGTTTTGTAGTTTTCACTGTAGAGATCTTTTACCTCTTTGGTTAGATTGATTCCCAAGTATTTTTTTTTTTTTTTGAGGCTATTGCAAATGAAGTTGTTTTCCTCATTTCCCTTTCAGATGTTTCATCACTTGCATATAAAAATGCTTTAGATTTATGCATGTTGATTTTATACCCTGCTATTTTGCTGAATTCATTGATGATGTCTAGAAGTTTTCTGGAGGAGTTTTTTGGATCCTCTAAATATAGAATCATGTCATCAGCAAATAGTGACAGCTTAAGTTCCTCTTTTCCTATCTGTACCCCTTTAATTTCTTTAGTCTGTCTAATTGCTCTGGTTAGAGTTTCGAGGACAATGTTAAATAGAAGTGGTGAGAGAGGACATCCCTGTCTTGTTCCCATTTTTAAAGGGAATGGTTTCAGTTTTTCTCCATTAAGAATGATGTTGGCCATGGGCTTAGCATAAATAGCCTTTACAATGTTCAGGTATGTTCCTACTATCCCTATTTTTTCTAGTGTTTTGAGCATGAAGGGGTGTTGTATTTTGTTGAATGCTTTTTCTGCATCAATTGAAATAACCATATGATTCTTATCTTTAAGTCTATTGACATGATGGATTACGTTTATTGATTTACAGATGTTAAACCATCCTTGCATTCCAGGGATGAACCCCACTTAATCGTGGTGCACGATTTTCTTAATGTGTTTTTGGTTACGGTTTGCTAATATTTTGTTAAGGATCTTTGCATCTATGTTCATCAAGGATATTGGTCTAAAATTTTCTTTCCTTGATGTGTCTTTTCCTGGTTTGGGTATGAGGGTGATATTAGCTTCATGGAATGAGTTTGGTAGGGTACCCTCCTTTTCTATTTGCTGGAATACTTTGAGAAGTATTGGAATGAGTTCTTCTTTGAAGTTCTTGTAGAACTCAGCTGAGAATCCGTCTGGTCCTGGGCTTTTCTTGGAAGGTAGGTTTTTAATGACTTCTTCTATTTCATTGCTTGATATTGATCTGTTTAAATTGTGTATGTCCTCCTGGTTCAGTTTGGGAGGAGCATATGTCTCTAGAAATTTGTCAATGTCTTCGGTAGTTTCTATTTTGTTGGAATACAGATTTTCGAAGTAGCTTCTCATTATGTTATGTATCTCAGTGGTGTCTGTCATGATATTTCCTTTTTCCCAATGATTTTTATATAAATTTTCTTCTAGTCTTTCTGTTTTCAAGGCCCTTTCTGTACCTGGGCTGACTGAAGTGCATGGTGCCCTCAAGTTTGGAGGCTTTTCAGATTTTTGTGACCTAAATCTATTTGTTTCCTGTTGATTTTTCCTCACTGCAAAGCATAGGCTTTGGCCTTCTTTGATCATTTAAGTTAGCATCCACTTTTCAGCTTCTATAATAATTATCATCTCTCAACTCCTTTATTTCCTATAATGGTTGATTTTATATTAATTTCAACATGATTGGGCTAAGGGATGAGGGATGCTGCTATAGTTTGGATCTGGAATATCCCCCAAAGGTCAATGTGTTAAAAGGTCACCTGCTTGGCAGTCTTGAAAAGATAGTGGAAACTTTTTTTTTTTTTTTTTTTTGGTACTTGGGACTGAACCGAGGGGCACTTAACCACCGAGTCACATCCCCAGTCCTTTTTATTTTTTATTTTGTGACAGGGCCTCACTAAGTTGTTTAGGTCTTTGCTAAATTGCTGAGGCTGGCTTCAGCAGCTCCTGCTTGAGCCTTCAGTCACTGGGATTATAGGTGCGTGCCACTGCGCCCAGTAAGAAGTGTTAGAAAGTAAGAATGGGGCCTTAGAACAAGATCTTTGGGTTAATTGGTGTATTCCCTTCAAGTGGATTTTAAGACCTCAGTCTCGTTCTCTCTCTCTTTTACTTCCTAGGTACAAAACGAGAAGTTTTGTTCTACCATACACTCCCATCATGATGTGCTGAGCCACATCCCCAGCTCTATTTTGTATTTTATTTAGAGACAGGGTCTCACTGAGTTGCTTAGTGCCTCACTTTTGCTGAGGCTGGCTTTGAACTGGCGATCCTCCTGCCTCAGCCTCCTGAGCTGCTGGGATTACAGGTGTGCGCCACTGTGCCTGGCAGATTGTGGGAATTCTTAACCTCTGTAATCACATGAGCCAATTCTTATAATAAATCTCATACATATCTAAATCCTTATATTTTTATATATGAGAATGCTGAGTAGTGCCTTAATTTTTTTTTTCTGTTTTGTTTTCTTCTTTTCTGCCATTTTAGCTAGATTATTTCAGGAAGAGATGGTAATGAACATTGGGTTCATTTTACATGTTTCACTGAAAGTTCTCTTTTCATGATTCTTTGTTTATCTAGTTTCTCCAATTAGATAGTGAACTCCAAAGGAAGTATTGTTGAATTTTTATGTCTTTGTTTAGAACCTTCTAAATAACAGCTCTATTAGTATTTGTGGCTTACATTACTGATTACCTGGAATAACAAACACAAATACTTTTAGGGGGTACACAAGACTTTTCAAAAACATCGGCAATTTCCAAGTTTTCAATCTCCAACTCTCCCCACTTCTAAACTTGAACTGAGAATGAATCTGTAGTCCAGATATACTGATTTTCTTTTCTCTTTTCCCTTTCCATCATCTCTCCCTCTCTCTCTCTCTAGTACACACACACTCTAAATCTTTTTATGGCACAATTTTCCTGGGTGTAAAAACCTTATAGAAAGAAACACAAAGGGAGGGATGGGGCGTAGCTCAGTGATAGAAGTGCTTGCATAACATGCACAAAACTCTGGGTCCAATGTCCAACACTGCAAAAAGTAAAATTAAAAAAAAAAACAAAATTGGAAACGGTGCTTTGGGTCAATTTCTTTCAAATAAGTCACCAATTCATAACGGTGAAATTTAATTGCCATTATAAATTCTTGCAATTAAGAAGTGAGAAGTGGTTATTTAGCTTGTGTTTAATGAAAAAAAATTTTTCCAGTTCTGGGGATTGACCCCAGGTTCTTGTGTATGTTAGGGCAAGCACTCTCCCACTGAGCTATATCCTATCCAACTGCATGCAGATTTATTGCAGAGTTGGGGAAAAGAGACAGTAATGAAAATTTGTAATTGAAGCCGCCTCTTCCACCTGTTCTTAAAGAAAGCATTATTGCGGGCTGCGGGTGTAGCTCAGTGGTAGAGCCTGTGCTTTGCAAGCACCAACTTCTGGGTAAAGAAGGGAGGAAGGAATTAAGGAGGGTATGAAGGAAAGGAGGGAGGGAAAACATTGGTCCTAAGGAAGAGTCCTATAAAAGTAAAGCAAGGAAGGCTAAGGTGGGAAGCAGGTTATAGTGGTATAGGCCTATAATCCCAGCAACTCTAGAGGTTGACATAGGAGAACCCCAAGTTCAAGGCCAGCCTTAGAAATTTAGCAATATTCTCAGAAACTCAGTGAGCCCCTGTCTCAAAAAATAACAAGGACTGGTCTGTGGATGTAGCTCAGTGATAAAGCACCCTTGGGTTCAATCTATGGTTGGAAAAAAAAAAAAAAAGCTAAGGTGAGATATATGTTGAAGGTAATCATGTTAATTCTTCCAGTCGATGCCAAGTGCTAAGGTTTGACTCTCTAACTCTTTAAACATGTTGCAATTTAATTGCTTTTATAACATTATTATGAAATGGGACCTCTGAGAGGTGATTAGGCCTTGAGGACTCTGTCCTTATGGGTGGGACTAATGCCATCATAAAAGGGTGAGTTTGGTTCCCTTTTGTCTCTTTGCCCTTCTGCCTTAGTTAAATAATGATGCAGCATGAAGGCCCTTGCAATCACCTTGATCTTGAACTTAGACTCCAGAAGTGTGAGTCAATACTTTTTTTTTTGGGGGGGGGGTGATACTGAGAATTGAACGTAAGGGGTGCTTTACCACTGAGCTACATCCCCAGTTCTTTTTGTTCTTTTTGTTTTTCATTTTGAGAAAGGGCCTTGCAAAGTTGCTGAGGCTGGCCTTGAATTTGCAATCCTCCAGAGTCAGTGGGATTACAGCCATGTGCCACCATGCCCAGAAAATTATTATTCATTATAAATTACCCAGTCTGGGCTGGGGTTGTGGCTCAGTGGAAGAGAGCTTGCCTGGCATGTGTGAGGCACTGGGTTCGATCCTCAGCACTGCATAAAGATAAATAAAGGTCCATCAACAACCAAAAAATATTAAAAAAATAAATTACCCAGGCTCAGGTATTCTATTATGACAGCACAAAACGGACTAATACAGCAAGTCTTCACACCTTAGCTAGCTACCTCACAACACTACTATTTGAAATGTGTAAAAAGATAAAAAAGATAGCACCCAGATCTTGAATTTCAAGAACTAATTTCCAGTGAGGGCCCCTTGGAGAAGTGATTGGTTCCAAAGCTGAGAGAGGGAGATCATAAATGAGTTGAGCTGGTGGGTGATGCACGCCTGCAATCCCAGTGACTTGGTAGGTTAGGTAGGAGATTGCAAGTTCAAGACCAGCCTCGGCAATTTAGCAAGGCCCTAAGCAACTCAGTAGTGGGACCCTGCCTCAAAACAAAAACCAAAAAGGGTTTAGGATGTAGCTCGGTGGTGAAGTGTCCCTGGGTTCAATCTCCAGTACCATAAAAAAAAAAAAAAAAAAAAAAAAGAGCTGGGAACATCTTCTGGTCAGTCCCCAAAAGTAAGAAAATCTGCGGTGGGGTGGGGTAAGGCAGAGGGACAGAGAAAGAGAGAGGAGAAATAAACATCCATGAGTCTAAACTATAAGTAATCAATTAAATGAATGGGGGAGAGGAGGCAGGCATTCCCAAAAGAGTTCCAATAATAAATGTAGAAAAAAAAGGAAATAGAAAAGTCATCACTCAAAAGCATCAGAATAACAGCTGTTGTGGAGAAGAGCCACTAAAACTAGCAGGTGAGGGCTGGGGTAGTGGCTCAGCGGTGCAATGTTTGCCTCACACGTATGAGGCATTGGGTTCAATCCTCAGCACCACATAAAAATAAAGGCATTATGTCATTTATTAAAAAAAAAAAAAAAAAGGACTGGGGTTGTGGCTCAGTGGTGGAGCGCTTGCCTAGCATGTGTGAGACACTGGGTCCGATCCTTAGCACTACATACAAACAAACAAAATATTGTGTCCATCTACAAAAAAAATATTTTTTAAAAACAGTAGGTGAGTTTGAGGATAAACAATTTGCTTATGCTCAAAGTATCTCCAAGATATCTATTAACTAAAAAAGGAAAACTATAATAAGCATGGAAAAATCTAATAGAAACCACCTTAAGCAAGTGATCAAGGCTGGTGCCATCAAGTAATAAATAAGACATCAACATGAATCCTGTGATATGAAGGACTTGAGGACACTTTATTTCCATGATCCTCTTCCAAAAAGCATAACCTCAGTTCAGTCATAAAAATATATAAGATAGACCCAAATGGAGGGCCATTAGACAAAATAACCAATAAAAACTCTTCATAATTGAACAAGGGTATGAAAGACAAGAATGAGGAACTTTGAGATTAAAGGAGAAGTAGAAGTAACTAAATGCAGTTTCTGGGTAGTATTCTGGAAGAGAAAATGGATATCAGTTGGAAAACTGGTAAAATAGGAGTAAGGTTCTTGACTTATTTTGCCAAGTGTTAATTTCTTGGCTCTCATCATAGTAGTGTGGTTATGTAAGATGTTAACCTTAGGGGAAGCTAGGTGGAGAATATAAGGAAACTGCACTATTTTTGCAAAATTTTTATAAATATACAATTAGTTCAAAATAAAAAGTTAAAAGAATAACTAAAATGTTGTTTGAAACACACCCTCCTGCATTATTTTCACTTCCAGTGTTAACTTATGGCTAACACGGTGTTTTGATTCTAGGCTGAAATTATTATTTTGTACAACCACACTAACAAAATGTTTGTGGAATGAAACATTTTTTTGACATGATTGTGGTTGAGGAATAATACACTTCCTATATTCACCGGGACTCAACTCCCAGAGTCCTGCTCCTGGGCAGGATGGACAGAAATTCTTTCCAAGTTAAGTCTCTACTTTGCTACTGATTCTGTATTTTTGAGGAATACATATGGTTAGAAAAGAATCAAGTTCCTGCCCTCTGTACTTCTCCAAGCATACATTTAACAGTTGTAGTAGTAAAATATCGAAATTAGAATTTGTTTAAATGTCCTTACCTTCAAAAGGAGAAAAAATTGGCATTAAATAAAATTGCAAAGAGTTTAAGCTTTTGAGCACAAGTTCTGAGTTTTATTTAATGGCAAGGAATGCATCCCAGGTATACATTTCTTTCTCTTCCAAGTTCTTTAGTTGCTAACATTGCCCTTGCAGAGACAACAAACATTGTTAAGGTGTTGGAAGAATGATTTATTAAATCTACCTGTGAAGTGATACATTCTCTAGGAAGTCTTCTGAAATATTTTTAAAAGTTTATTTACAATTGAAAGCAGATGGTTCTGTAAAATTTACAGGTAATTACAAACTTTCTAAACTCAAAACATACATATATTTCAACATGTAAAGAGAAGCCCATTTTCTTCAAAAGCAGCTTTCTACCTACCACTTTCTCATAAAAATATTTTTAAAAAAACAACAGTTTTGAAAACCTATATTTAACCCAAATCAAGATTTTTCTATAAATGATACCTCTTTCCAAAAAGTATAAAAGTCATCACAGAATGTGATGTTAAACCAATCTCACCACAATGAGTATTTTACTTTTGAGGAACATTGTACAGTATTTCCTTTTTAACCTTTCATGTTAACTGTGCATATGTAAACACACCACTAATCCTCATCATTCAGTTATGCAGTCAAATGTCACATAAACCAGATACCATATAAACTGTCATACTATAAATTCAAAAATGGCAAAAGGCAATCTTTTTGTTTAAATATATTTTAGGTTGCCAATGGATATTTTTTATTTATTTATTATGTGGTGCTGAGAATCAAACCCAGTGTCCCATATGTTAGGCAAGTCACTGAATCACAACCCCAGCTTGCAAAAGGCAATTTTTTTTTTTTTTTTAGTTGTAGATGGACACAGTATCTTTATTTTATTTATTTTTATGTGGTATTGAGGATCGAACCCAGTGCTTTACACGTGCTACCACTGAGCTACAACCGCAGCCCACAAAAGGCAATCTTTATGAAATATGAAAGCTTAAGAAAATCTTTTTAATAAAAGGCAACCAATGCTGTCCTGATTTTTGGAAAAATTACCACTCTTCCTCTTACTTTCCCCCATTGTGAACTGTACCTTTTATAGCAGTTTTACTACACAAAGATATTTATAGCACTTTTACTTAAGCCAGCCTTTTAGCTGGTTGCTTTCTTTTCTATACTCTGAATTTTTTTAAAAGGCACGAAAATTAGACTCCTTAGTTTCAGTTTTTTTGTCACTTTTTAGGTTCTTCTAGAATGATTTTCCTCAGAAAAGGATAACTCTAAGAACTTAAGGAAGCAGAAGGAAATGAATGAAAAAACACAACAACTTGACACTTGCAGCATTTAAAAGGTATAAATATATTTATAGGTCCCTTCGACTTATCAGGACAAAAAGTCAAAATAACTTTCTGAACATAAACATAAAAATAGAGCACATTTATTAACAGTAGGAAAACTCCTAAGGTTATAATATCAATGTATTAAATTTTACATAGTAACACAGTCAAAAGCATTAGAAATTCATTGCCAGATATTCCAAGCCTTATCCTGAAAACTTGTCTGACATATACCATTAACATATAACAAAGTATGGCATTTATTTTACAGGAAGAAAAAATAAGTTTCATCACAAAAACATATTTACTAGATTGCAGCTTTGATTAAGTTCTACAGATATATTTTAAAGATTAAAAAAGAAAAACAAGATTCATCTCTAAAATAAAAGTCATATGTATATATGTTAATAATCTTTATGCTCTTAGAATGTAAAACACTTAGAAATTTTTTTTTTTTTGGTACCAGGGATTTAACTCAGGAGTGTTTAACCACTGAGTCACATCCCCATCTCTGTTTATTTTTTATTTTGAGACAGGAGCTCCCTAGATTGTTGAGGGCCTCCTTAGGTTGCTGAGGCTGACTTTGAACCCGCAATCCTCCTGCCTCAGCCTCTGGAGCCACTGGGATTCCAGGCGTATGCCACTGCACCCGGCAGAAACTTTTGAACTCTAGAAATTTTGACCACTTAATCTATTTGGCTTTAACATTGTCTATGTTCTTTTCTGAGAATCACAATGATGTTTTCAGTCCATCAGTCCAACATGGATAGAGCCATTCTATTTTTTTTTCTTCTTCTTGGGTGGCTCATCTTCAGAGCTGCTATCTGTGCTGGTGCTGCTGCTACTGGAAGAGCTGGAATCTGAGTCTGAATCAGTGGAGGAGGAAGAGGTTGTGGAGGAGGCTGAAGATGAAGAACTAGAGGAGCTCTCGTCAGTGTCACTGTCCTCTGAAGAAGATGAGGTAGATGTTTCTTCACTCTCTGATGATGAATCACTGGCTGAACTGTCACTGCTACTGGAACTAGTTACACTCTTTGACCTATTAGACGAATAGTATATACATGGGAAGTTGACGTGTAATAGAATGACTGGAAGCAATTTCATGACATGATGAATGCATATCCTGATGCTTTGCTAGCATGCTATCTCTAGGTTTGATGATTTGGGGATTGCCTAACTGTTGTAAGCCACACCCCCGCCCCTTTACAAGGTCTTTTTTACTTCAGCAGTTTAAACTCTTGGATGGAGTGCACTACTGGCTTATCTACCCTATTATGCTTCAGAGTGAATATTACTTGAATAAAGCTGCAGTGTAACAACTGGGTCTATTTAAATCTCATGCAGAGTAATAATTTTTTAAATTTATTTTTTGGTACTGAGAATTGAACCCAGGGGTGCTAAATGACTGCGCCAATCCCCAGTCCACTTTTTGTATCTTATTTAAAGAAAGGGTCTCGATGAGTTGCTAAGTACCTCGCTAAGTTGCTGAGGCTGGCTTTGAACTCTCAATCCTCCTGCCTTAGCCTCCTGAGCTGCTGGGACCACAGGTGTGCACCACTATGCCCCACAAGAGTAATATTCTTTGTTTTTTGGTGGTGCTGGGGAGGAAACTCAGGGTCTTGCACATACTAGGTAAGTGCTCTACCACTGAGTTACATCCCCAGACTCATATTCTTCATTTTAACTACTTCGGATCAGATGTGGTGGCCAACAACTTCTACTAATCTAGAACTTTCTATTCTAAGTCAAAAGAAGACATTTTCTACTTCCAAGCAGAAGGACTCTAGAAATACACAAAAAAAGGAAAAATGGAGGCAATAAATTCCAAATAGGTAAGTAGAGGAAAGTAAGATGATGCTTAATTACTGAATTGCAAACAATAGACCTCAGACTCAAATCTTATACCTACTATTTCAAAATCACCATTCTTATTCCACCACCTAGCATGACATATTTTCTATCAAATACGTCTAAAGATACACATACCTTTTTTTCTTGGTCTTTTTTTCGACATTAGTCTCTCCAATGCTGATAGACACAAGAGGGAAAAAAGCTCCTGTTAACAGATTATACACAGTGCAGACAAACCCTTTTGCCATTCCCCAAAGCTGTTTTATATTGGAGAAACACTTTGCTGTATAACATATACTCAGAGTACAGTATTCCTTGTTATAACCAAGTGAAAAGTTTCCTATTTTAGGCTAAATATGATATACAGTCAATTTAATCAAAAAGAAAAGTGGAACAGGAGAACCAATAGGCACAATTTTTTTGTTGCTATTTTTACCAGGAATTGAACCAGGGCACTGTGTCACTGAGCTACATCCCCAGCCCTTTTCATTTTTTATTTTGCGATAGAGTCTCACTAAATTGCTTAAGGTCTCACTAAGTTGCTGAGGGTGGCCTTGAACTTTAGATCCTCTTGCTTCAGTCTGGGATTACAGGTGTTTACCACCATGCCTGGCTAACAAGCATGATCTTACACAGATTTGTTTCTGAAAAGGTACATGAGAATGTTGATAATACAGAAGTTGGTTATTTAGGGGCTAGAGTTGTAGCTCAGTGGTAGAGTGACTGCCTAGCACATGTGAGGCACTGGGTTCAATCCTCAGCACCACAGAAAAATAAATAAATAAAATAAAGGTATTGTGTCCATCTACAACTAAAAAAATATTTTAGAAAAAGAAGTTGGGGGTTGGGGAGATAGCTCAGTTGGTAGAGTGCTTGCCTTGCAAGTACAAGGCCTGGGTTCAATCCCCAGCACCGCCAAAAAAAAAAAAAAAAAGAAGTTAGTTGTTTATCTATTCCTGCATGGCCCTGGAAGAAATTTCACCTGTGCAGAGTGGAAGACTGCTGCCTTATAAGTCCAGATGTTTACAACACTATTATGTAGCCAACAGTCCTTATGAAGATGCTGCTTCTAATCTGTAATACTAATTAAACCCAGTATTTTCCTATTTCAGCTTATCTAAAACACAGACACTCATTTCATAGGAATTTTGAAATGTCTTATGTCAAAGGACATAAAAGACTAAATAATTTTCCAGATCCCCTGCTGTAAGGTTCTCCTAGCAAGTAACCACTACTCTCAATCATTAATATTTCCAAAAATAATTCTATTATTCTTTAACATAAATTATAGTATATTATATATACCATTCTGTATCTTATTGATATACTTATTGTATATTGAATAGCTTACCATATTTGCTCAGATCTTGTACTTTATAATATTCTGTTGTCATTTCATTGATAGTTGAGGCAATAAAGCAATGACTAAGAGCATGGACTCTAGGGACAGGCAGCTGGTTTTAACAATGAACTTTTCCTCTAGTTGTGTAACACTAAACAAGTTACTGTCCTCTCTGTGCCTCACTTTCTTCATATATAAAGTGAGGATTATAATAGTACCTACCTTAACATTATATAATTGAGACTTAAATAAGTTAATACTTGTAAAGAGCTTAGTATAGTACCCAGCACATAGTAAACACTCACTAAACTTTAGCTATTATTATAATTAAAATCTGGAAAATGCCATGAAACATTTAGTCCCTTAATAAAGTCTAAAAGTACATATAAAATATTCCTTTGGATACCACATGTAAACCTACCTTTGTTGTAATAATAATCTGTTTTCTTTTTCTTTTAAAGCTTTCTTTAGTTCTGCTGTTCTTGAAGGCCTATGGAGGTATTTTCTTTTTCCTGTGCATTCATAAGTCCAATGTCCAAATTCCAAGCATTTCTGACATCTTACATGTTGCTTATTTGCTTCACTAAAGAGAAGAAAAAACAACAAAAATAAGTCTTAAGTTTTTTCCTTGTGATCACTTTCTTCCTTGAAAAGCATAAACAATAAAAAGTGTAAAATGATATTTATTTTTACAACAAAGGGCATATAAGGCAATACAGTATGTGGTTCAAAGTACAGACCTTGGAATTAAATGGAATTGAGTTCAAATCTTGGTTCTTCAGTTTTATTCCAGTAAAGACAGACTAGATAATTTTGACAAACTCTCTAGCTCAGACCTAGAAATGGTCTGAGGAATCAGATAATTTAACAAGGGGATAAAGAATAACCAAGTCAAGATATGGAAGATTGAAATCCAAAGTGAACTTTTGTGTTGGAGATGTTTGCCAAGCTCAAGAGGGCAAACATCACTTATCACTGGCTAGGGAGATAAACTTGGGTACAGAGTTGACTCTGAAGCACTAGGTCCTAAGAATAAACCAAACCTTATATGGAGTGCAGCCCAGCTTTCAGTCATCTAAAAAACTGAGAAAAAAATCTGAATCTATAAAATCAGACTGAGATATAGCAAGGAGAAAAAAAACAGGTGAAAGAAATGGAAAGGAAGAAATGAAACTGTCATTACTGATGATGTATTATTAGGTACATGGTAAATCCAAAAAAAAATCTGACAAAATATTCTGAAATACTTAGAATAAATAAGCAAATTTAGCAAGTCTTTAGATCAGGGTCAGCAAACTCTTGCTATTATAAGTCAGATGGTGGGCTGGGGTTGTGGCTCAGTGTTGAGTACTTGCCTAGCATGTGTGAGGCACTGAGTTTGATCCCTAGCACCATGTAAAACTAAATAAGCACAATAAAGGTATTGTGTCCATCTACAACTAAAAATAGTTTTAAAAAAGAGTCAGATGGTAAATATTTTAAGCTTTGCAGAACAAAAGGCAAAATCGTGGATTTATATAAGTACTTGTATAATGAAAAAAGGCAAATTTTCATAAATATTTTATTGATGAACACTAAAATATGATACTTGAGTACAACTTTATGTAATAGAGGCCCACTATGAAAAGAATGGAACTCTGCTTTAGGGGATAACATTCCACTCAACTGGGGTTCAAAGTTAGTGTTCCCCATCAAGAAACGGATCATATGAATACATACAGTAAGTAATATTCTCAGCTTATAAGCCTACACAAACAGGTTGAAGTCAGGATTCAATGGACCACGATGGTGTGTGGAACACTATATTAGATAAAAGGTCAATTTACAAAAATCTATTGAGTAAAAATTTAACAAATACAGTTAAAAATAAAAATTTTGAAGGTGGCATTTATAATGTCCTTAAAAATTCCAAATATTAGTTAGGTGTGGTGGCACATGCCTGTAAACCTGGCGATTTGGGAGGCTAAGGCAAGAGGATTTCAAATTCAAGGCTAGCCTCAGCAATTTAGCAAGACCCTGCCTCAAAAAAGATAATAAAAAACGGGATGTAGTTCAGTGATGAAGTGCCCCTGGGTTCAATCCCCACTACTACAAACAAACAAACAAACAAAAACAATAAAACCTTACCAATGAAAGAAGAGATGGGCATATACATGAAACAAACATTTCTGTGAGAAATTCAGCATTTAAATAAGCAGTTAAGTGGATGGATATACCATGTTCACAGACTGGAAGATTGTAAAAAATGTCAAATCTTCCAAAATTGATTTACGGATTCAAAGTAATCCCAGTCAAAATCCCAACAGGTTTTTCTAAGAATGTGGATCAAGTTTATTCTAAAATGTGCATAATAATTCAAAATGACAAGAACAGCTAAAATGCCCTTGTGAAAGAACAAGTAGGAAAGTGTTTTTTGCTTTATTACAAACCTATAATAAGAATATGAGGGGCTGGGATCATGGCTCAGTGGTAGAGCACTTGCCTAGTATGTGTGAGGCACTGGATTCGATCCAAGGCACCACATATAAATAAATAAATAAAGGTTCATCAACAACTAATAAAAATATTAAAAAAAAGAAACTAAAAAAAAAAAAAAGAATATGAGAGCAAGGGAACAGAAATAAGCCAATAAAATGAAACAGAAAGTCTAGAAATACACACATGCGTGTGCGCACACACACACACACACACACATATGCACAGACATATACATGTTGATTTACATATAAATATATGTACATATATAATACACACACAATTTATGACAAACATAGCCCTACCTACAGAGCAGTGGAGAATGGGCAAATTACAAGTGGTGAGAGACAACTGGTTATACATATGGAAAAAACAAAACTTTATTCTCCACGAAATGGTCAAACAATAAAGGTTTTTGAAGAAAATATAAGCATAAGAAAAGAGTATAAGAAAAATGACTAACGTGAATAAGGAATTCTTTTAAAAAGCATAAAGAGTACTAATCATGATGAAAAAGATTGATAAACTAGACTTAAAAAAAAAGAGAGAGGGACTGGGGTTGTGGCTCAGTGGTAGAGCATTTGCCTAGCATGTGTGAAGCACTGTGTTTGATTCTCAGCACCACATCATAATGAATAAATAAAATAAGGGTATTGTGTCCATTTATAACTAAAAAAAAAAAAGAAAGAAAGAATTTCTGAGCTGGATGCCTGTATTCCAAGCAACTCAGGAAGCTGAGGCAGGAGAATTCCAAGTTCTAGGCCAACTGCAGACATTTAGCATGGTTCTAAGCAACTTAGCAAGACCCAAAATTAAAAAGAAAAAAAAAAAAATGCTGGGGATGTAGCTCAATGGTAGAGTGTCCCTGGGTTCAATCCCTAGTACCACAAATAAGTGAATATATAAATAATATAGAATTTCTATTAATTAAAATATATTATGAAAAGAATAAAAATGGAGGCTAAAAAAGGAGATTATTGCAACATATATAAACAATGCCCTCACTTCCAGATTATACCAAGAACTCTCATGAATTAATAAGAAAATGATGCATAACAAAAATAAGTAGAAAATGGAAAGACAGTACAAAAAAGGGACTGGAAAGCACAAATGAATAATAATCATGAAAAAGTGCTCATTCATGATCAAAAAGCATATGAAAGCTCTAATAAAATACCACTGGGAAGACTAAAATTAAAAATTGGCAATAGCAAATATTAGCAAGGATATGTAGGAAGAGGAACATTCATCCATTATTGATGAAAAATACAAACTGGTACAACCATTTCACAAAAAACACTTTTACTTCTGCTGAAAAGATGCATATTCTATGGCTCAGTAATTCCTCTCACAGGTATTTACTCAATAGAGATCCACACACAACTATACCAGAAAATATTTGTAAGAATACTGCATTTCCTGGGCTGGGGTTGTATGTAGCTCAGTGGTAGAGTGCTTGCCTAGCAAGTGTGAGGCACTGGGTTTGATCCTCAGCATCACATAAAAATAAATAAATAAAATAAAGGTACTGTGTCCATCTACAACTGAAAAAAATATTTTAAAAAAATATTGCATTTCCTGGCTGGGAGCTCAGTGGAAGAACACCTGTTTAGCATGCAAAAGGCTGTGGTTTGATCCCCAGCACCACAAAAAAACAAAACTACAAATAAAAAGAATAATGCTCTCCTTTATATAGTTTTTTAAATTGTGAAACAATCACAACCTCAGAAGCAAACTGTAAAAAAGTTTAAATAACTATTCTTCCTGTACTATTTGTGAGTAGCCAACCCAATGCCTCATCAACCCAAAGTTACAACACATTTTCTGTAATTAGGGCATTCTACATAACAATATAATGATTAAAATCAAATTAATGTTGATACATTTCTACTATTTAATCTTTAGACCTCATTTAAGTTTCATCGAATGTCCTAAAAATTTCCTTTATAGAAAAACTCAGTTCAGTACCAGTCTTGCACTTGTTATATCACTTTAGTATCTCATTCATGTCTTGCTCTTTGTGATCTTGTCACTTTAGATTACAGGCCAGTTATTTTGCAGAACATGTTTCAATTTGAGTTGGAAGATTTACTTGCAAGCTCACTCACGTAGCAGTTAGCAGGAGGCTTCAGTTTCTTGCCATACTGCCACTCCACAGGACAATTCACAACATAGCCTTCCCCAGAGTAACCAAGACAACCCAAGAAGTCAGTCCTAGGCAGGTGTGGTGGCATACGCCTGTAATCCCAGCTCCTACAGGTAGGAAGCAAGTGTAAGGCCAGCCTGGAAAATTTATCGAGACCCTGTCTCAAAATTTATTAAAAAAAAAAAAAAAAAAAAGGCTGGGTATGTAGCTCAGTGGTAAAGTACCTCAGGTTCAATCCTTAGTACCAAAAGAAAAAAAAAAGTCTTTTTTATAACTTCATCTGTGATCATCACTTTTTTAAGTGTGTGTGTATTATTTTTTAAAAAAATTTTTTGTACCAGGGATTGAACTCAGGGACATTCAACCACTGAGCCACATCCCCAGTCAAAATAGTATTTTATTTAGAGACAGGGTCTCACTGAATTCCTTAATGCCTCACTGTTACTGAGTTCAAAGAACTCTCGATCCTCCTGCCTCAGCCTCCCAAACTGCTGGGATTACAGGTATGTGCCACCACACCCAGCATCACTTTTGTATTCTATTGGTCACACAGACCAACCCTAGCACAATGGGTGAGGATTACATAAAAATGTACCAGAAGGCAGAGACCACTGAGGGTTGTCTGGAGGCTGACTACTACATCTGATATCCTTATACAGTGAGATTCATGCCAATAATCTGCGGCAGGAATATAATAAAAGTGATGCTGTGTACTTCTCATTGGGTTTTGTCATATTACTAATGATGTTCGTTTGATTCCTTGATTAAGGAAGATCTTACCAGACTTTATTGCTGTAAAGTTATTTTCTGTCCTTATATAATTGTGGTAGTTTAAAATATGTCCATAAATTTTTTTCATACTATTCATTTCAAGAAGTGGAACCTAATTCCCTTCTCCTAGAGTATGACTGAGACGTTGTCATTTGCTTCTAACTAAAGAAATAAAGCAGAGTGCAGATCCAAGGTGGCAGACTAGAGGGAGGCTGCATTGCTTGTCACTCTGTAACTCGGGTTTCAAGAAAAATCTATTTCTCTGTGAGGTGGTCTTTGCTGCTCACAGACCCCCTACTGTTTATCCCATTAGTCTACCTAGATCACCCATAGTAGGCCAGCATATCCACTACCTTTTGAGTGCAGACTGCACACTAACCGCCACTTATCATTTGCCATTTGCCCATTTGTCTGCCTCCTGCCTGCCCATCACCTGTCTTTCACCTACCCATCACCCACCGCCTGAGGTCCACCTGCTGATTGTCCTCTGGTAGCCTATAGACCACCAGCAGATTGCCAGCTGCTTGCTGATGCCTGGAGGTCCAGTGTCACAGTACCTGCAGGTTTGGTTCCATGTGGCAGCCGCCATTTTAGGACAACAGCTAGAACCTGCAGGACCCCCAGCCCGACTGACCGCACTTCACATGGACTTGGTGCCCGTGCCCACACTGCAGCTCCCCATTTGCCAACACATTTGGAAACCAGTGCAACCATCTTGGATTATCCTGGAAGCAGAAGCAGCCATCTTTATGTGGGGTCAATTCCATACTAAGATGCCTGTTGGAGACTGGAAGCTCATTGTGAGGTACCTCTCATGCATCAGGCTACTGAAGACTGGGAGGTTTAAATAGTATATGACTGTTATAGTGTAGATTTTTTCCCCTCCTTTTTGAAAATTTTAAAGTTTTTATTTTTCTTGTTCTCTAGTTTCCTTTATTTGTTTCCTCAGAGTCTCTTTCTCACCTTTCTCATTCTAACAACCAACATCTTTTGATTCCACTTTCGCTCTTCCCACAATCTAGTATATCTGTATACTCTTTTCATTCTTTTTTCTTTTTTTGTGGTGCTGGGGATGGAATCCAGGGCCTTACATACTCTTTTCTTATCACATTAACAGTCACATTCTGCACCCCTCCCCATCCTCTTTGCCCACTGTAGAAACTGTAGAACTTATTGCAAATCTATTTGTTATACTGTAAATAATAATTGAACTCATCCTCTCTGTTTATTATGACAATATTATTAACATCTTCATAGGGGTATTTGATTTAGGGCTACATATTGTCTGTACTGTACATGAACAACATGAAAAAACAAGGGAAGAAAGTATTCCAAACAAACCAAGATTCTATATTAGTAGAATCCAATGATAGCATGGTAGAAGAAATGTCAGAAAAGGAGTTCAGAACATAATTAAAATAATTCACAAAGCAAAAGATGAGATAAGAGAGTAAATGCAGGCAATGAATGATCACTCCAATAAAGAGTTAAAAGAGCAACTGCAGGAAGTAAAATATCATTTCAACAAAGAGAGATTCTGGAAAAAACAAACAAACAGAAAGCCTTGAAATGAAAAAAACAATAAACTAAATTAAAAACTCAATGGAAAACATCAGACTAGATCAATGGAAACCAACAGACTAGATCACTTGGAAGATAGAACATCAGACAGTGGAGACAAAATATTTAATCTTGAAAATAAAGTTTACCAAATAGAGAAGATGGTAAGAAATTATGAATGGGACCTCCAAGAACTATGGGATATCATGAAAAGACCAAATTTAAGACTTGTCAGGATTGAGGACAGAGATACAAAACAAAGGAATGAACAATCTATTCAATGAAATAATATCAGACAATTTCCCAAACCTGAAGAATGGAATGGAAAACAACTACAAGAGGCTTACAGAACACCAAATGCACAAAATTACAATAGATCCACCCCAAGGCACATTATAATGAAAATGCCTAACATCCAAAATAAAGATTTTAAAATAAAATTTAAACTTTTAAAGACTGTGAGAGAAAAGCATCAGATTACATATAGGGGAAAACCAATATGTATATCAGCAGATTTCTCAGGCCAGACCCTAAAAGCTAGAAGGGCCTGGAACATCATATTTCAAGCTCTGAAAGAACATGGTTGTCAACCAAGAATCTTAAACCCAGCAAAACTAACCTTTAGATTGAAGACAAAATAAAATCCTTCCATGACAAACAGATAAAAGAATTTACAAATAGAAGGCCTGCACTACAGAATATTCTCAGCAAAATATTCCACAAGGACAAAATGAAAAAAAAAAATGTAAGTCAGCAAAGGAAGGAACTACCCTAAAGGTAAAGCCAATCAAAGGAGAAACCAAGTCAAGTTAAAAACCAAAAATTCCTGGGCTGGGCATATAGCTCAGTTGGTAGAGTGCTTGCCTTGCAAGCACAAGGCCCTGGGTTCAATCCCCAGCACTGCAAAAAAAGGGAAAAAAAACCAAAAAACCAAAAATTCCCAAAATGACTGGGAATACAAATCCTATCTCAATAATAATCCTGAATGTTAATGGCCTAAACTCATCAATGAAAAGACACAGACTGGCAGATTGGATTAAAAAGCAAGACCCAACAACATGCTGCCTTCAAGAGATTCATCTCATAGAAAAAGGTACCCACAGACTAAAGGTGAAAGGATGAGAAAAAAAATACCATGCACCATGGTACTGTGGTACCATGTTAGCATACGGTAAAAAAGCAGCAGTTTCCATCCTTTTATCTGATAAAGTGGACTTCAAGCCAAAGTTAGAAGGGATAAAGAAGGACATTTTATACTGCTTAAGGGAACCATAAATCAGGAAGACATAACAATCGTAAATATTTATGTCCCAAACAATGGCATATCCATGTACATCAAACAAATTCTCAATTCCAGGAATCAGACCACAAAACAATAATTCAGGATGACTTTAACACACCACTGTCAGAATGAGAAAATGCTTTCCCTTCCAGAGTCCTATCAATACAGTATGTCAGCAAACTGGATTTTTGCCAATGGAGAGAGAGAAAATAAGTCTTTCATCTGCAGTTTTAATTTACATTTCTCTTTTTTAATGAGTGAAGTTAACTATCTTATGTTTATTAATAGCAAATTTTATTTCCTTTTTCTGTTTCAAAAGGGTTATGATTTTGTCAATTTACATGTTAAGAAGAATAGCTCTTTATGATATGAGCTGTAAATATCTCCTTTAGTCGTCTTTTTTAAAACATTGTTTATGATGCTTCTTTCCATAAAATTTGAATTTTATGTAACAAAAAGTACCAGTGAAATAATTTATGACTTCGGGATTTTGAGTCATTAAAGGTTAGATATTTCTTGTTAACTCCAGATTTATAAAGAAAAATTTTCAAGGTTTCATGTTCTTATTTAATGGTTGTGTTATTTAAAAACTATCTTTGGCACATATGGAATTTATCATGGTATATGAGGTAAGGCAGGGATATTACTTTACTTATCCCTATAACATTTATGGGCTACTACTTTTTCCCAGTGACTTAAGATGATGTCCTCTTTTATACATTCAATTTCTTTATGTATCTGAGTGTACTTACATCTGGGCACTCTGTTTTGCTAATAGACCAGTATGAAACTCTTAAATTATTTAGGCTTTTAAAAATGCCTTAATGTGTTTTAGTGCTGGTCCCACTTCTATGTTTATTTTTTTCACTAAATTTAGCAACAGGTGATATAACTTAAAACTGTTTAGTTTTCATTGAGATTTTGTTAAATTTACAAAGTAATTTACACAATAATATGGTCCTTCTATTTGTAGAAAGGCTATTTTTGGGGGGCTTCAGTGGAATTTTAATTTTTATTTTTAACAGGTCTCACATTTTTATTGACAAACATATTAATATATTTTTGTTACTGTTATATATGAAATCTTCTTCCATTAAATCTTCCAAAAGATTGTTTAAATATATGTAAACTTCTGAATTTTGCAAGTTGATTTTGTATTTGGTAATCTAACTGAGCCATCTTACTGTTTGTAGTAGCTGTTAATAAAATATCTTGAATCTAAAAATAAAATACATACCTCAAAAAAAAAATTAAAAAAGAAATAAAGCAGTGATGGAGAGTGACTTTGAAGAGGAGGTCAAGTAGTTGCCATGTCATGAAGACACTCAAGCAACCTCCAGAAAGGTCCATGTGGCAAGGAACTGAGGCATCCAGAACCTTCTTAGAAGCCGATCTCCAGTTCTGATCAAGTCTTCCAATGCCTGCAAGTTCTGCCAACATCTTGACCACAATCACGTGATAGAGCCCGAGTCAGAACTACTCAGCTAAGACACTTTGAAACACTGACCAGAGAAACTGTAAGTTAATGTTTATTGTTAAAAGTCACTAAATTCTATAATAATTTGTTATAGCAGTTGATAATATAGTACTTATTTTATAAATAATGTACATAAATATCCTGTTTCTCATTAAAAGATAATTTATCAGTATGGATTAATTCTTTTCTAATTCATTCAGTAGATTATAATCCATCTTATTTATTAGTTATTTATTATTTATGGTACTGGGGATTGAACCCAGAGCCTTGGTAGGCAAGTGTGCTACCACTGAGCTACATCCCCAGCCCATCATTATTTATTAGGATAAACGGCAAATAATCCCTAGATTCTGTGTCCTGATATGGCTCCTTCATTCTTTCAGCAGTTCATTGCTTTCTGGCAGAACCAAAAATTCCAGGCCCATCTTGCATTTTTCTTGCCCAGCCTGAAATCAGTCATTTTTCCAAGGAATCCTGATGATACTCTGAAATCTGAAACATTCTGAAATCTGGAACATTTTGAACATTGATGGGAAGCCGTAAATAGAAAAATCCATATGTGACTTCATGTAACAGGCTACAATAAAACAAAAGTTCATTAAAATTACCTTCAGAGTAAGTGTATAAGCTGTATATGAAACATAAATGAATTCTGAATTTAGACTTCAGTCCCATCCCTGAGATATTTCATTATAAATACACAAACATTACAAAGTAAAAAAGAAAAACCACAAATCCGAAACACTCCTCTTCCCAAACATTTCAGATAAAGGATATTCAACTTGTACTATAGCTTCCTACAACTTATACATTTGTACAATAAAAGGAACAGGCCCTCATAGAGTCACATAGTCAGGAAGGGTGAACTAGAAAGGACACCTAGTAATCTTCTGTTTCAACTCTCAAACTTAACATGTGCAGAATGAAAAGAATAGAATCCAAACTCAAGATATTTGAGAGAAAGGTATATAATTAAAGCCTTTATTTGTTCAGAAACTATGTGAGTCACACGGCTCGGATGACTGTTTCCTGACACACCAAAAGATTTTCCAGGTAAGAATGCTGTACTGTCCATAGGTACACTGGAAGAACTCTGTCAGATAGGGGCTGAAAAAGGTATGCAAATGCTGTTTTCATTTTCAAAACAGGGGCAAGAGGTGGATTCCACAAACTAGATCAATGAACTTGACTGATACCCCTTTCAGGCAAAATTCTGGCTGGATTTATTAAATCTATTCAGAAAGATAAGTCATAATCATGAGGTATCCAATCTAATACCCTTTTGTATTTCAGTAAGACATCTTAGGAAGTCTCTCACAGTGTCCTCACAAACATCACATAACAATTAGGTAAACCAGGTGAACATCACAAACAAAGCTATTTATGGGTTGAAGTTAATACACAGATCCAGTGATGATCCTGCATGGTTTGGTCCTCAGTTTAGACTTGTTCAAATATTTTGGTAAGTGATTTGGATGAGGATACGAATGTGCATATTTATCAAACCTGCAGTTGACCCAAAGCTGATAGGAATAGTTAACATGATAGATGAACAAAACAGGATCCAAAAGGTCTTTACAGGTCGGAATTCTGTGCTGAATCTAACAATGAAATTTAACAAGGATAAAGTCTGACACTTAAGACTAATAAATCAATACAAGATAGGGAAGGCTTGACATACAGCAATTCAAGTGGAAAACACTCAAATTTTAAGAGACAAATCACAACTTGGGTCAAAAGCAAGGAAGTTAGAAGGCAGTGATTAGCTCAACATAAACCTGTTTTTTTAAAATGGTACTGGGGATTGATCCCAGGGGCTTTCTACCACTGAATTACATCCCCAACCCCCCCCCCTTTTTTTTTTTTTTGCGGTGCTGGGGATCGAACCCAGGGCCTCGTGCTTGCAAGGCAAGCACTCTACCGACTGAGCTATCTCCCCAGCCCCCCTTTTTATTTTGAGATAGGATCATGCTAAATTGCTCAGGCTAGGCTTAAACTTGCAATCCTCCTGCTTCGACTTCCCAATTGCTGGGACTGCTGTGTGCCACCATACCCAGTTCAACATAAACTTTTTGATATGTTTGAAAAACATTTGTGGACACTCTAGGAGGTGAGTATTTCTTCTTTCTTTCTTTCTTTTTTTTTTTTGTTTGGGGGGGAGGTATAGTCTCACTGTTGTCCAGGCTGGTCAACTCTTGAACTTAAGCAATCCTCTGCTTCAGTCACTAAGCACAGGGACTATATATAGGTGCATACCAATACTCCCAGATGTTACTGGGGGTTTTTAAGCCAAGTTAGATAAATAGTTTGAATTCTTTGGAGAGAGCAGTGAAATCCAGAACAGAGTTTAGTAAAAGAAATGATGCCAAACAGTGCCAGGATTCCACAATCCACTTACATATGGTAGGTGTAATTGCAATTTAAATGGTAAAAGTAGCCATGCATGGTGGTGCACACTTGTAATCTCAGTGACTTAGGAGGTTGAGGCAGGAGGATTTCAAGTTCGAGGCCAACTTCAGTAATTTAGGGAAGCCCCAAGCAACTTAGACCCTGTCTTTTTTTTTTTTTTTTTTTTTAATTTTTCAATAAGACCTTTATTTTTTATTTATTTTTATGCGGTGCTGAGAATCGAACCCAGTGCCTCACACATGCTAGGCAAGTACTCTACTACTGAGCCACAACCTGAGCCCTAGGCCCTGTCTTAAAATAAAAAATAAAAAGGGGCTAGGTATGTGGCTCAGTAGTTGCGTGCTCCTGGGTTCAATTCCCAGTATCACAAACAAAAATTTAATTAATTAAATGGTAAAAATAATTTCACTGCAATTGATTTTGAGCATGCTAATAAAGTCATGGAAAGATCTACTCAAAGTTCATAACCAGGTTCCTATGTCAGGCACAGTAGCCCACACCATTAATCCCAGGGACTCAGAAGGCTGAGGCAGAAGTATCACAAATTCAAGGCCAACCTTAACAATTTTAGGCTCTAAGTAACTTAGCAAGACCCTGTATCAAAATAAAATATATAAAGGGCTGAGGATGTAGTTCAGAGATAAAGTGTCCCTGGATCCAAGACCAAAAAAGGCTCTTCTTTTTCATTTTTCCTCTTTCCTCTTTTAATCCAATGATTTTTAAAAAATAACAACAATCAGGGGAAGGGGTGCAACCTGCAATACCTGCAACTGAGGCAGGAGGATCATAAATTTGAGGCCAGCCTGGGCAACTTAGAAAGATCCTGTCTCAAAAATTTAAAAATGGCTGGGGTGTAGCTCAGTGGTACTGTGCTTACCTAGCATGTGTAAGCCCCTGGGTTGGATGCCTAGTACTGCAAAACAAAACAAAACAAAAAAACAAAAAAAGCAATAGGCAATAGTCCTTTCTCACTCTCATAACTAACTTCTTTTTTTTTTTTTCCTCCCACCCCTCTTTTCCCTCTATACAGTCCTTCCTTCCTCCATTCTTGCCCCCCTCCCTAACCCTAACTCTAAGCCTAACACTAACCCCTCCCAACCCCATTATGTGTCATCATCCACTTATTAGCGATATCATTCGTCCTTTGTTTTTTTGAGATTGGCTTATCTCACTTAGCATGATATTCTCCAATTTCATCCATTTGCCTGCAAATGCCATAATTTTATCATTCTTTATGGCTGAGTAATATTCCATTGTATATATATACCACAGTTTCTTTATCCATTCATCAATTGAAGGACATCTAGGTTGGTTCCACAATCTGGCTATTGTGAATTGAGCAGCTATGAACATTGATGTGGCTGTATCTCTGTAGTAAGCTGATTTTAAGTCCTTTGGGTATAGGCCAAGGAGTGGGATAGCTGGGTCAAATGGTGGTTCCATTCCAAGTTTTCTAAGGAGTCTCCACACTGCTTTCCAGAGTGGCTGCACTAATTTGCAGCCCCACCAGCAATGTATGAGTGTACCTTTTTCCCCACATCCTCTCCAACACCTATTGTTGCTTGTATTCTTGATAATCGCCATTCTAATTGGGGTGAGATGGAATCTTAGGGTGGTTTTGATTTGCATTTCTCTTATTACTAGAGATGTTGAACATTTTTCCATATGTTTGTTGATTGCTTGTACATCTTCTTCTGTGAAGTGTCTATTCATTTCCTTAGCCCATTTGTCGATTGGATTATTTGTATTCTTGGTGTAGAGTTTTTTGAGTTCTTTATAGATTCTGGAGATTAGTGCTCTATCTGAAGTATGATTGGCAAAGATTCTCAGCAAAGGAAACTATCATAACTAACTTCTAACTTTAAAAGTTTTGAACTTTTCATCATGAAAGCGATAGATATTTCTTATTTATAATTTTTTTTTTTTGATTGGGGATTGAACCCATGGGTGCTTTATTACTGAGCTACAGACTCAGACCTTTTTATTTTATTTGAATTTTCAGGCAGGGTGCCTAAGGTCTCACTTAATTGCTGAGGATGGCCTTGTACTTGTGATTCTCCTGTTTCAACCTCCCAAATTGCTGGGATTATAGGTATGCACCACAAAGCCCAGAAAAATTCTTCTTGATAAATATAAAATGAAAAGTAAAGGTTTTTCAGGCATGGTGACACATGCTTGTCATTCCAGCACCTGGGAGGCTGAGGCAGGAGGATCACAAGTTCAAAGCCAGTATCACCAAATTAGCAAGGCCCTAAGAAACTTAGCGATACCCTGTGGCAAAATAAAACATTAAAAAAGGGCTGGGTATGTGATTCAGTGGTTAAGTGATCCAGGATACAATCCCTGGTACTAGAAAAAAAAAAAAAAAAAAAAAAAAACCCCAACAACAAAACAAATTTGGGCGACATGGCACACACCTCTAATTCTACAAGTTCAGGAGGCTGAGGCAGGAAGATCACAAATTCGAAGTCAGCCTCAATAATTTAGCAAGGCCCTAAGCAACTCAATAAGACCCTGTTCTCTAAATAAAATATTTTAAAAAGGACTGGGAATGTGGCTCAGGGGTAAAGGTCCCCTGGGTTTAATACCTGGTACCAAAAACAAAAACAAGTAAAGGCTTTCCCCTAAACATGTCCTTAAAACTCTCTGCACTCCTCCAGTCTTCAAAGACCTCCTTGTCTGAATCCCTGAATACAGCTCAACCATTATACTGTTTATTATATATTGTATGTTTTCTTCCCAACAATATTGAGATTTATTTCTTACTTCTATGTAGCTCATCTATGAAAAATAGGCACACTAGAAACAGCACATTTGTTTTAACTTTCTGATACTTCTGAAACAAGAAATATCACTTAGATGCTAAAAGTCTTATTTCCACTTCATATTTATAGGGAACTTTGATTGGTTTTGCCATTCCAGCATTCATTGAGCTATTATCTATCCACCCAGCTCATCACTGGTTATGGTCATCCATTCATTTGTGTTGGGAGGAGAATACAATCTCTAAGACAATCATAGTTTCATAGACCTGAGTCATGGTTCAGGGCTGGACATATAATCCAATTTAGACCAAGGAAGTGCAACTGACTTGAAGTGAATGTAAAGGACCCTAGAGCCTGCAGGCAACCTGAAACAAAAATAGAAAGCTTACTCAAGCTGGGAGCCAACACCCAAAAGAGCAAGTCAGACATTAAACTAGAGACACTGCGCCTTCTAGAAGAAAATATAGGCCTAACTCTCCAGCATGTCGGCTTAGGAACTGACTTCCTCAACAAGACTCCTAAAGCACAATAAGTAAAATCAAGAATCAATACAGGGCTGGGGAGATAGCTCAGCTGGTAGAGTGCTTGCCTCGGCAAGCACCAGGCCCTGAGTTCGATCCCCAGTACCACAAAAAAAAAAAAAAAAAAAAAAAGAATCAATACATGGGATGGTATCAAACTAAAAATCTTCTTCACAGCAAAGGAAACAACAACAGGAAGAGGAACAGGAAGAGCAAGCCTACAGAATGAGAGAAAATCTTTACAACCTGCACCTCAGACAGAGTATAAATCTCCAGAATACATAAAGAACTCAGAAAACTTAATACCAGTAAAATAATCCAATCAATAAATGGACAAATAACTGAACAGACACTTCACAGAAAAAAAAAAAAAGGTCAACAAATAATACTAAAAAATGTCCAACATCTTTAACAATTACAGAAATGCAAATTATAGGATATAAAATCAACACACAAAAATCTAAAGCATTTTTATACATAAATGATGAAACATTTGAACGGGAAATAAGGAAAACAACTCCATTCGCAATAGCCTCAAAAAAATAAAATACTTAGGGATCAATCTAACAAAAGAGGTGGAAAGATTTCTACAATGAAAACTACAAAACACTGAAGAAAGAAATTGAGGAAGACCTTAGCAGATGGAAAGCTCTCCCATGTTCTTGGATAGGCAGAATTAATATTATCAAAATGGCCATACTTCCAAAGGCACTATACAGATTTAACGCAATTCCAATTAAAATCCCTATGACATTTCTCATAGAAACAGAAAAGCCATCATGAAATTCATCTGGAAGTACAAAAGACCCAGAATAGCCAAAGCAATCCTGGCAGGAAGAGTGATGCAGGAGGTATCACTATAACAGACCTTAAACTCTACTATAGAGCAATAGTAACAAAAACGGCATGGTACTAGCACCAAAATAGACAGGTAGATCAATGGTACAGGATAGAAGACACAGAGACATAAGTACAGTTACCTCATACTAGACAAAGGTGCCAAAAACTTATAATGGAGAAAAGACAGTCTGTTCAACAAATGTTGCTGGGAAAACTGGAAATCCTCTGCAGTAAAATGAAATTAAACCCCTATCTCTCACCCTGTACAAAACTCAACTCGAAATGGATCAAGGCTCTAGGAATTAGACCTGAGACCCTTCACCAAACTGAAGAAAAAGTAGGCCCGAATCTCCATCACTTTGGCTTAGGACCAGACTTCCTTAACAAGACCCCCATAGCACAAGAAATTAAAGCAAGAATCAATAAATGGGATGGATTCAAACTAAAAAGTTTTTCTCAGCACAGGAAACAATTAATAATGTGAAAGAGAACCTACAGAGTGGGAGAAAATCTTTTCCACACACACTTCAGACAGAGTACTCATCTCCAAAGTTTATAAAGAACTTAAAAAAACTTTACAACAAAAATACAAAGAACCCAAGCAATAAATGGGCTAGGGAAATGGGCAGACACTTCACAGAAGAAGATACACAGGTGATCAACAGATATATGAAAAAGTGCTCATCATCCCTAGTAATTAGAGAAATGCAAATTAAAACCACCCTAAGATTTCATCTAACTCCAATTAGAATGGCTATTATCAAGAACACAAGTAATAATAAGTGTTGGCGTGGATGTAGGGGAAAAGGCACACTATACATTGCTGGTGGAGTTGCAAATTGGTGCAGCCACTCTGGAAAGCAGTGTGAAGATTCCTCAGAAAACTTGGAATGGACCCACCATTTGACCCAGCTATCCCACTTCTTGGTTTATACCCAAAGGGCTTAAAGTCAGCATACTACAGTGATGTGAACACATCAATGTTCACAGCAGCTCAATTCATAATAGCTAGATTGTAGAACCAACTGAGATGCCCTTCAACAGATAAATGGATAAAGAAACTGTGGTATATATACACAATGGAATATTACTCAGCCATAAAGAAGAATAAAATTATGGCATTTGCTGGTAAATGGATGAAGTTGGAAAATATCATGCTAAGTGAAATAGGCCAAGCCCAAAAAACCAAAGTCTGAATGTTTTCTCTGATAAGTGCATGACAATATATAATGAGGGGGGGTGATGGGGGGAAGAGAAGAATGAAGGAACTTTTGGATGGTGTAGAGGAAAAAGGGGTGGGAGGGGATGGAGATGGAAAAACAGTAGAATGAAACAGACAGTATTACCCTATATATATGTATGATTACCTGAATGGTGTGACTCTACATTGTATACAACCATAGATATGAAAAGTCATACCCCATTTGTGTACAATGAATCAAAATGTGTCTGTAAAAATAAAAAATATTTTAATTAAAAATAAATAAATAAAAATAAAAATGAAAAATAAAAGAAATGCAAATTAAAACTGACATTCCAACTCACTTTAGTCAGAATGGCAATTATCAAGAATACAAATAAGAAAAAATATTGGCGAGGATGTGGGAAATAAAGTGCACTCACACATTGCTGTGGGAATGCAGTACAACCAATTTGTTTGTTATTTCCACAATCCCAGAGTGCTGGGGACTCGAACCCGGGCCTCCAGCATGAGAGGCAGGCACTCTACGAGATGCGCTATATGGCCTGCACTGGTACAACCATTTTGGAAAGCAGTATGGAGATTCCTAAGAAAACCTGGAATGGAACCACCATTTGATCCAGTTATACCCAAAGGACTTAAAATCAGCATACTATAGTGATGCAGCCATTATCAATGTACATAGCAGCTCAATTCACAATAGCTAAGCTATGGAACCAACTCAGGCACCCCTCAACAGATGAATGGATAAAGAAAATGTGGTATATATACACAATGGATAAGAAGAATGAAATTATGACATTTGCCGGTAAATGGATGAAACTGGATACTATTATACAAAGTGAAATAAGCCAATCCCTGAAAGACAAAGGCCAAATATTCTCTCTGATATGTGGATGCTAACACACAGTAAGGGAAGGGAGAGAAGAATAGACGCCTATTGGATTAGACAAGAGCTGGGAATAAGACAGTAGAATGAAACAGATATAACTTTCGTATGTTCATATATGAATATACAACCAGTGAAACTCCACATCATGTTCAACCACAAGAATAAGTTACAGTCCATGTATGCATAATATATCAAAATACATTCTACTGTCATGTATATCTAAAAAGAACAAATATTTTTAAAAAAGAGCAAGTCTGAGGGGGAAGGGGATGGGATCCTAATACTATAATTTAGCACTCCTATTAAAGTATTTCATCTTACTTCTTACATCTTACTTACTTACATTAAAGTATTACATCTTATTTTATTCTTGATCTCAGAACTGTTTTGACTTCAGGACTGGGGATGTAGCTCAGTGGCATAGTACTAGCATGTGCCAAGTCCTGGGTTCAATCCCCATTACCACCCAAATAAACAAAACCCCAAAGAACTGTCTGAATTCAAAGCCTTCTTCCAAACCATGCATGAGCACCTACAGTTCAGTATGCTGAGCTGCAGTGATCCCTTGAACCCAAGAGTTTGAGACCTGCCTGGGCAACATAAAGAGATATTCCCTCAAAACACAAAAAAATAAAGACTTCTTTCTCCAAGTTTACTATTCTTGTTTCCCTATGTCTTTATCCTAGGTCCCAAGGAAATCTCACCCAGCCCAAGATAGTGTTTACAGAGAAGAAAAGAGGTTCTTTGAATACAAAAAAGAAACATAAACATAATTACATACATACGCACACAAACACATGCTAGCAGATGTCTATATTATAAACATGGAAACAGTGATGGTATAAAATATTGCCAGAACAAAAATGAGGTCGATGTTTAAGTGTGCAGAGTGGTAGTAAAAGAGGAATCGAACTGACCCCCACATTATCTGTCCTTTGCAAACCTTTTGTGCCACTCTCTAGCTTGCTAGGCACAACGGCCATCTTTCAGTTCTTAAGACCTTCTTTCAGGCCTCAAAGCAATTATTTCACTCTCTGGCTCCTCTTTATTCAAATCCCCTCCTTACTTGGTTCCTTTCTCACCCTTTCAATATCTCCTCTCAAATGCTACCTCTTCCAAGATGCTTTTTCCATTCAACCAGCCTACGGTGGGCCTTTCCCTTCTTCCATCACATCTTATTACCTACAAGGCTCTTACCACCAGCTGTATAAATTTATATTGTATTTGTTTATCAACCGATTCCACCACTACAGTGTAAGCTCCCAGAAGGCTCGGATTCGGTCTTGAACAGAATCTTTATACTCAAACTCTGGCATACGGTGGTAGATACTAAATAAATTTATTGAAGGAGAAAATGAATGACTGAAAGCGGGAAGATAGCTTGAGTTGGCGTAGTAGGATGGCTGTTTCTAGGTAAGGCAACTGGAAAGAGGCAGGAAAAGCCAGCTGGGCTGGCGGTTGCATAAGGAGCTGAAGTTATGCCGGCCGGAGCGAAGGTGCTGGACCAGGGATTCAGGCTTCTCCTGGACACGCGTGGAATAGGTAGAGGGGCATAAACCACCAAGTGATTAACTCTTGGGCATTCTCTAAAGGGAAACCAAAGGCGCTAGCTTACTGCAGCTTTGTCGCGTCCCGCGGGCCTTACGCGACTGTCTTCTGCGAAATCACTAGCCAGCAGTCACCAAACTTATGGCCCGGGCCGGGTCCCTCAGGGGCAAGCGACGTGTTTGAGAAACCGCCATCCTCCGCGGGTCCCTATAGGAGACCCAATACCAGACCTACATCCCGGCGCCCTCTCACACTGGCCAGGCGACGCTCGCTTCCCCGCCCCCAGCCCCCCTGGAGTCCCGAATCGGCTGCTCACTTACGCTTGTCTCCGCGCTATAAGCCGGTGCATGGGAGTCGCCATCTTAGGGCGGCCGCCTGCCGCGCAGGGTTTTGGGAAACTCCTCGGAGGGGGCGGGGACTTCGAGTCCCGGCAGCCGTGGGCGTGGGCGGGGCCAGACGGGCCTGGAGCGCCTGGAGTGGCATCCTGTCCGAGGTAGTGTGGGGAAAGGGCCCGCGAGCTGTGCGTGCAGCGTGATCCCTTCTGTCTCAAACCAAGAGGATGACTCCAAGGAAGAACGTGCTCGGTAGAGAATGGGAAGAATATGCTCGAATGAGGGAAATAAGAATGAAGCTGAACTGTTCAGTGCTGGGAACACCAGAAGTAGTCTGGAGAACAAAATAAGAATGATGAACAGGATTTAGACCATCAACTGAAAGAATGGCTTTAGCAAACCATAAAGTACAAGCATATGTTAATTATTTCTATTTTTTACCTGTTTCAGGGATTTTTTTTTTAACGATCAAATATGACTGGATAGATACATCTGCTTTGTCAACAGGAAAAGGGCTATACAAATATATTGGGCTATTTTACTTTTACCTAAGTTACTGAAATCTTGGTCCTTGTCCCCATGCCAAAACAATAATGAAAATACGTTTTTGTTTTTGTTTGGTACTAGGGATTGAACCCAGGGGTGCTTAACCCCTGAGCCACATCCCCAGCACCACCACCCCCTTTTTTTGTAGTTGTAGATGAACATTTGTTATGTGGTGCACCCCACCCCCCTTTTGTTTTGTAGTTGTAGATGGACATTTGTTATGCTATGTTCTGAGGTGCTAAGGATCGAACCCAGTGCCTCACACATGCTAGGCTAGCGCTCTGCCACAGAGCCACAAAACCCCAACCCTTTTTTTATATTTTATTAGAGGCAGTCTCTCTGAGTTGCTGAGACTGCCTCTGAACTCACCGTCCTCCTGCCTCAGCCTCCGGACCCACTAGGATTACAGGCCTGCGCCACTGTTCCAGCGAGATTCCATTTTTGAGAAAAAGGAAAAAGAAGGGTTACTGCTTTGCTGACAAAGGAGAAGCACAGGGGACTCCTGTCCCAGAGGCTGTGATTATTTTTGGGGGGGCTGGGGTACCAGAGGTTGAACCCAGGGGGACTTAACCACTGAACCACATTCCCAGTTCTTTAAAAAATATTTTATTTAGAGACACGATCTTTCTGAGTTGCTTAGGGCCTGGCTAAATTGCTGAGGTTGGCTTTTGAACTTTCAATCCTCCTGTCTCAGCCTCCCCAGCTGCTGGAATTACAGGCGTGTGCCACCGTCCCCAGCTATATTATTATTTTTAACAATCTTTTTCTTTGTAGGTTCCTATGTTTGGCTCATACTGAAAGGGGTCTTTAAGTTCCAAAGTTATTAAAATAACTTTCTTGTAATTTTTAGTCACAGTTGTAATAATTTTGTTTCTATGGTTACACTCCTTAATTTTATTTTATTGAAGTACACTTATTAAATAATCTACCACCTCTCTGTTGTTTGAAATGACACTGTTACTAAAATGTACAAATTTCATCTGCATGTATATTGTTTTCTTCCAGAGACCAATTCATACCAGTGTTTGTCTCATTGTTTTGTCATAGTCTTATAGAACATTTTTATATCTAATAATATCTAATCCTCTTTTTTCTAATTTGGTTAATTGCTCTTAGGCATTTGTTTTCTTAGGTGAGCTTTATCAAAGTTTCAATTTTCTTGCAAAACAATGTTAAAATTTATTTAAGTCAATTTTAAAAGGAATTGCATTATATAGTAAGTGTGAAAAGGCAAGAGTCAGAATGAGGTATAAAAGAAAGGAAGAAGCAAATGACATTAGTAATACTGATTGAGTTGCGTACCTGGAAAGCCTGAGAGAATTAACCAAAAATTCCTAGAAAGTTCAGCATAGGGACCAGAGACACACAAACAAATATGATAATTACTTTTTTCTCAGTGATAGGACTAAGCCAATGTAGCTCTTTCCCACTGAGGTCCATGAATTTCAGGGATCGTAAGACACTATTTTGTAAACCTCAGTGAGTAGGAGCTGAAGATTTAAAGTTCATGTAATAGCGGCAAGCAATTTCTATTTGGCAAGAGTGAACACTCTAGTAGTCTTTTTTTTGTTTTTGGTACTGGGGATCGAACTCAGGGCCTTGTGCTTACGAGGCAAGCACTCTACCAGCTGAGCTATCTCCCCAGCCCCCACTCTAGTAGTCTTAAGGCATACTATTCCTTTATTCTAGGATAGGCTACTAAAGTGTCTACTAGTTATATTAGATGTCTCAAAGAACTGAGGGAAAATGGGAAGGCTTGTAGTGGAGGGAGCTGCATTTCTCTGGACTGGGTTACTTAAGGTCAGGAGAGCTTGATGGTTGTTTCCTGGCCTGTTGTGTATAACAGAAGGCTAAGCAGTACAAGACCTGATTCTTGGGAGGTAAATGATACAGTCACATTAAGCCCCATGCTAAGAAAAGCCCAGTTGGTTTCATGCTCTACTTCAACCCTCTTGACATTCTTAGCTTTTGAGAATGGAGTCTCACATTTTAATTTTGCACTGGGTCCTACAAATTATGTAGCCTGTCCTGCACCAGAAGTTGATCAAAGTGTTTCCACAAGACATGAGATTCTGAACACAATGTAAACCAGTTTAACCAGATCAAAGTTTGAGAGAGGGTTATTCTTCCTACTTTTTCTGGAATTCAGGAGCAGTCTTTTTCCTTAAGATTGATGGCTATCATTAAAAAAAATGTATTTTTACCCATTCACTATATTTTATAACTAGTTATTTTAACTATTTAGAAAACCTCAGGTTTGTAACTGGTAAAATTGGACCCTGATACAAAATTAAATGTAAGGTCTGGGGATATAGCTCTTACTTGTCTTACAAGCACAGGACCCTGGGTTCAAAACCCAGCATCACAAAAAAAAAAAAGTAAGTTCTCCCTTCATATGTCTTGGCATCAAACAACAAAAGCTCTTCTTTTACTAGTATAAGCAAACTTGACTAACTTAACTAAATAAGGGAGAGATTCAGAGCAGGGTGACCATTTGTAAGAAGAGAAGCCATGCAAAGGAACTTGAGGGTAGATATCCTGGACATCTGGATATGAGGCTAAAGTTTTCCCAAATGAAAAAAGAATGTTCTTCCATCTACCTCTGACATAGCTGCTGTGGTTCTCAGACTTCTTATCTTTCATGCAACCCGCTGCTGTGAGATAGTTTCTTCATTAAGTACTCTTCATTAAGAGTAGTGAATTTTGTTTCCTTCCCTGGTGATTGAACCTTGTCTGCATCAGCAGAGAAGGTCTGCATTAGGAGAAAAGGAAGTTGATAGGCTGAGAGAAACAGAAAAAGACCTACCTAGATTTGATTTTCTTGTCCTCTGATTCTTTGGGTTACCACAGTTCCCTTTCAGTAAATTCCTTTTATGATTAAGATAGTTTCTTTGAGGTGTGGTTTTATTTCTTATTCCCAGAGGATCCTTGACTCCCTCACTAGAAGTAGGGTTATGTTCATTTATAAATGAAGGGACGGAGACTCATAAAGTGATTTTTCCAACAACCCCTGAGCTTCCTTTATTACACACCTCCTTATTTATTTTGGGGATTGAATTCAGGGCCTTATGCATGTTAGGAAGTCCTCTAAAACTGAGCTACTTACATCTCCAGCCCTTTAAAAATTTTTTTTATTTTGAAGGCTTGATGTGGTGGTACAAGTCCTATAAATCCAGCAACTCCAGAAGCTGAGGCAAGAGGATACCAAGTTCCAGGCCAACCTCACCCTTAGTGAGGTCCTAAGCAAGTTAGTCAGACTGTGTCTCAAAATAAAAAGGGCTGGGGCCAGGCATGGTAGCACACACCTGTAATCCCAGTAGCTCTGGAGACTGAGGCAGGAGGATCACCAGTTCAAACCCAGCCTCAGCAACAGCGAGGTGCTAAGCAACTCAGTGAGACCCTGTCTCTAAAGAAAATACAAAATAGGATTGGGGAAGTGCCCCTGAGTTCAATCCTTGGTACCAACCCCCCAAAAGGCTCAACAAAACAAGGAAAAATGGAAGATTATATCAAGGAAATCAATGTTGAGCAGGAAAAACAAAAGACTATATTCTGACCTTTCTACAAGATCTTTGCATATAGAATGTTAACATCCAGATACAGTAGGAGAGTTAACATAATGCACTGCAAAGGTCTCCAAGTGGTCAAACCTTTAAAAATGTTACTTAGCAGAGGTGGGCGCTGTGGTACACACCTGTAATCCCATGAAGATCACAAGTTCCAGGCCAGCCTCAACAATTTAAACAGATCCTATCTCAAAAATTTTAAAAATTGGAGTTGGGGAGGGCCTGGGAATATAGCTCAGTGGTTGAATGCCCCTGAGTTCTATCCCCAGTATCAAAATAAAAAAATAAGTAAATAAATAAAAATATTCACTGCAAACACAAAGGAAAGGCATTGAAATGAAAACCACCCCTCTTTTATCTTTTGGCAGTACTGAATGGAGGGCCTTACTGAGTGGGAGGCAAGCACTCTACCACTGAGCTACATCCCCAGACATTTTCATTATTTATATTGAGACCAGGTCTCACCAAGTTCCCCAGCTGGCCTCAAACTTGTGATCTTCCTATCTCAGTCTCCTAAGTCTCTGAGATTACAGGCATGCACCATCATGCCCAGGAGTCTGATAAATTTTGAGTAATGTCTACACCAATATGTGCATCCACCACCCCAAACAAAATATTGATCAGGGCTGGGGGGGTATTTTTTTATTTGCAATAGGATCTTGCTAAAGTGCCAAAACTGACCTTGAACTTGCCTCATTCTGTCTAGTTGCTGAGATTATGGGCAAACACCATCACATGTGGCATCAAAGAATGGGAGTTTGAAGAGTTTGTGTCTAACCATCACCGTGCGCAAACTATCACTATTTCACTCTAAGGAGACTAGATCTGATAACTTTTCCTTAGAGCAGGAAAAGCTACAAATCTTATTCCAAGTGAGATAGTGGCACTGTAATAAAGATATTGGTAAATTACCATGAATTCTTTTCTTAGACTTTTAAACAGTCCAGGAAATCTCACATGACATCCTGTTCCTCAGAAAAATGCCCCCTCCCTTTTTCCTATCTTCATGCTTAAAAATGAAATGGCAAAGGTTAAAGAAGCTTCAGAAAGCCAGTTTGGTGGCACACACCTGCAATCCCAGCGGTTAGAGAGGCTGAGACAGGAGGATTCCAAGTTCAAAGTCAGCCTCAGCAGATTAGCTAGGCACTTAGCAACTCAGTGAGACCATGTCTTTCAATAAAATATATAAAAAGGGTTGGGGATGTGGCTCAGTGGTTAAGTGCCCCTGGGTTCAATCCTCTGTACCAAAAAAAAAAAAAAAAAAAAAAAAAAAAAAAAAAAAAAAAAAGCTTCAGAAATAGTTCAAGTTACCGTTTTTTGACGATTTGGGGGAAGTGATTCCCACTTTCCTATCATACCTCAAGACTCAATTTGGCTAAATGTGGACTACAGTTCTTGCTCCCACCATGTAAGAACTTTAAGACCTCACAATGTCTGAATTAGTAGAGCAAGAAAACAGCCCATTGCAATAATGTTCCAGGGAAATTGACTCCTTGGGTCAGCTATGCCCAAAAGGGTAAATATAAACTGGAAGTTTTAAGGTCCAAGACACAGAAGAATTTTGAGTTCCTCACCTTTTCATTCCAAACAGCCCAGATGCAGACAGGGATAAAAGCACAGTATAGAATCCTGTAAAGAAAATCAAGATTCCAACTTATCCAATCAGTCTTAATTTGGTCACAAATTATTTAATCCGGCCTCTCACAGTAAAATCTAAGTGTTTTCTTTTTTTTTTTTTTTCCATTAAAACTGAAACCCAGATATTATTAAGGGGTTTGGAGAATTGTAATCTTGGCTCCAATATCCAGGGCCTAGGACAGTTGACTCCCCCCACCCCACACACACCTGACAGTGCTGGGGATGAAACCCAGAGCCTCACTCTTAGCCTCTGCATTGCATTTTTAGTTGTCTGTCTTAGGCTTCCTGTCTATGTACCTTCTGGGTATGAAGCCATATCTACCTTTTGGGTACCCACCAGAAATCCCACCACACCAAGCACTGCATGATTTTATGGAAGACTTGTGGACTTCAGTGAAGGGTTGTCACATGGGAAATAACATGACCACTACGCTTCCCCCCTTTCCTCTTGGAATGTCTCAATGACCTTCCTCACTTCTTCCATCAAGACCCCTCTGCTCCTTCCCAAATCCCATAGTCTCCTCAGCTTGTGAAACTCTCCAGTTAAGTAAAATAAGAGTCCTCAACCCATCTCATGTTTAGTTTAAACTCCACCAAGGCCTGTCTGGATGCCTTAACACTCTGCTATTCTGGTGCACAACCTTTTCTCTCATTACATCAACACTCTGAGAGATTCTCTGGGGTGTCTTTCTAAATCTGACATTTCTCTATTCACCCTCCTGCAGTAAGTTAGTCTTCAGTAATTGTACTTACTTGAACCAGCTTGACTGATCCAAGCTGGACCAATCAGTCTGTTATCTGGGAATTTAATTTTCTTTTTTTTTTTGTATGGGGATTGAACCCAGTGTCACTTAACCACTGAGCCACATCCCCAGACTTTTGTGTGTTTTGTTTTATTTTTTTGCGGTGCTGGGGATCAAACCCAGGGCCTTGTGCATGCAAGGCAAGCACTCTACCGACTGAGCTATCTCCCCAGGCCGTGTGTTTTGTTTTGAGACAGGATCTTGTTAAGTTGCTTAGGGCCTTACTAAGTTGCTAAGGTTGGTCTCGAACTTTCAGTCTTCCTGCCTCAAACTCTGGAGTTACTGGGATTACAGAGGTCCACCACTGCATCCAGCTGGGAATTTTATATAAAAAATGGACTATCGGTTTTCATCTCTGCAGAAGGCTGGACCTGAAACATGTACATTTGGAGCTAAGGAGCAGTCAGTGCATGGAGAGAGAGAAATCTGGTTTATAGAGAAAGAAGTATGTGAAGATATTGTGACTGCAAGTAATAGAAACCTCAAATCATGAATGGTCTTCTACTTGCCTGAATGTATCCATAATGCACTTTGTTGTCCTTGTTTCTCAAGTCAGTGTTGGTGGGCCTCTGTGTTAATACCCCATGTGGTAAGTGTCCAGTGTGCGTTTTCAGAGGGCTCTTCTGGGCTTCCCACTCCATTGTTCCTTGATGAGAGAGATGCCAACTTCAGTATGGCCACTCATTCCCAACATTGGCCTCTTGCTGTGCAGGGGGTCCCCTCTCCCTGCCAACAGCTACCTTGGTGGAACCTGTTGAGACAATCCAAGTTCAGGCACCTACCCCAATGTGCCGTGGATCCAGAGGAAACATTTCCTCATCACACCAGACTGCTTTCCTCTGCTGGTTCCTTCTTATAGTTCACACTCTTCAATTCTCTTCTCCTTCATTCATATGGGTCCCACCTTTGTTCAAAAGGGGGAAATTGGCAAGTACATTGCCTTAGCAAATGGCCAGCCTAGGCATAGGATACAGGTCTTCTCTGTTTGTATGCACTGGTCTCCAGTTTTTCACAAAAGCCTGCCTTCTTATTTGTTTTCCCTGGAGGGACAGCACTTTCTACCTCTCTCTTATTTGAGATGAGAGGAACTCTCACCATGTTTAATTCTGCATTCCCCACAAGGCAAGTCATCATCTCCCTCTGATCCCTCCTTAGCTCACCTACAGAGACTGAAGGAGGGTTGGGGTGGTACAGTGGGAAGAAGGCTGGAAATATCTAGGATGGTTCTGTCTACTTTCTTGGGAAAGTTAGATGATTGTAATTACTGACAATTTTCTTAAAGGTGTAGCTTAGTTAGTTGTTTTGTTTGTTTGTTCCACCTGTGAACTCTAATCACCAATTCTCATGCAAATAGCCTATTAGAAAAACCACTACCACTTGACAAATATTTGTCAGACACTGTACTGAGCATTTTATATGAACTATTTTATTTAATTATCACCCTATTTTTCAGGTGAGGAAACCGAGGCTCATAGGCAATTAAACAATTTGCCTAATTTTTCAGGTGACAAAATTCAGTGTTATATACTAGTAAACCATTTGCCTAAAGTCACTCAGGCAATATGTGGTGGAGCCAGGTTGCAGGTTGTAGATGTGTGTGTGTTACTGAGGATGGAACCCAGGGGTCCTCTACCACTCAGGTGCATCCCCATCCCTTTTCATTTTGAGACAGCCTCTCACTAAGTTACCCGGGCTTGCCTTGCCATTCATCAGCCTTAGCCTCCTGAGGTGCTGGGATTATAATGTGGTGCCACCTCAACAGGGCTGGTTCCTCTTTTTTTTTCCTAATTGTCAGAGTGTGCATTTTCCCCAGAATGCTCTCTACAAATACTCAACCAGATCATAATGCTCCTTCCACCTTTGCCAGTGGTAGATACAATTTGTTTAAAACTTTGTTTTAATCTTATCCAATGTAGTGTGGTAAAACTGAATATCTTTGCTTTTGTTAGCATTTTAAAAAATTCCTAGTGAAGTTGAACATTTCATATTTATTTGCCATTGGTATTTATTCTTTACTGAACTTTGTCTTCTCATCTTTGGTTCATTTTTAGAAATTGATTTGTAACAACTGTGTAAATATTAAGAATATTGCCTTTTTTATGTCATGTACATTAAAATTATTTCTTCCCTAGTGGTCTAAGAATAAATTTCTTGTTTTTAAAAGACATTCTCTTTTTTAAAAAAAAAATATTTATTTTATTTGTCAATGGATCTTTATTTAATTTAGTTATTTATGTGTGATGCTAAGAATCAAATCTATGTATGCCAGGCAAGCGCTCTACCACTGAGCCACAACCCCAGCCCCAAGTATAAATTTCTTTATTGGGATAAAATGTACATATAATTTCAACCATTTAAAAGTATACCATTTAATCTCATTAAATTAACAATTAACTATGTTGTATAACCATAACCATTACCCATTTCAAGGAACTTTTCATCATTCTACACAGATACTCTGTCTTCATTGAAAATAACTTCAGGGCTACGTTTGCCTAGCATGTGTGAGGCACTGAGTTCGATTCTCATATAAATAAGTAAATAAAATAAAAAGGTCCATGGACAACTAAAAAGAAATATGTAAATATATATAAAGGTATTATATCCTTGTATAACGAAAAATTAAGAAAAAAAAACAAACAGCAACAACAACAACAACAACAAAAACACTTCAAAACCAGGTGCAGGGCTGGGGATATAGCTCAGTTGGTAGAGTGTTTGCCTCACAAGCACAAGGCCCTGGGTTCAATCCCCAGTACCAGGGGAAAACAAAAAAAAACAAAAAAAACAAAAAACAGATGCAGTGGTGCAAGCCTGTAATCCCAGCTACTCAGGAGGCTGAGGCAGGAAGATTGGGAGTTCAAAGTCAGCCTCAGCAATTTATCAAGGCCCTAAGTAACTCATTGAGATCTTATCTCTAAATAAAATATAAAAAACGGGCTGGGGATACGGGGGTTAAGTGCTCCTGAGTTCAATTCCTGGTGCCTAAATAAATAAATAAAAATAACTTCGGGAGGGTGCAGTGGCACTCATCTACAATCCCAGAGATTTAGAAGGTGAAGGCAAAAGCATTGCAAGTTTGAGGCCAGCCTGGGCAAGTTAGTGAGATCCTGTTTCAAAACAAAAAATAAAAAAGATCTCGGAATGTAACTCAGTGTTAACGCACCGATTCAATCCCAGTATTGAAAAACAAAACAATCCTTTAAGTGTACACTTTTCCCCAGACCCTGGTAACTTCTATTCTACATTCTGTCTCTGTAAATTTGCTTATTCTATGTACTTCATAAAAGCAGAATCATTCAAACAAAGAATCATGTAATATTGGTGTTTTTTTTTTTTTTTTTTTTTTTTGGTGCTGGGGATCGAACCCAGGGTCTTAGTGCTTACAAGGCAAGCACTCTACCAACTGAGCTATCTCCCCAGCCCAATATTGGTGTTTTGTGTCTTGTTTTACTCAGAATGTTTTTCAAGGTTTATTCATCTTGTATTATTTATCAGAATTTCATTTCTTTTCATGGCTGAATAATAGTCTATCATACATGCATACTATTTTTTAAAATCTATGCATCTGTTAATGGACACTTTTTTTTTTATCATTTGGTTATTGTAAATGATGCTGCTATTAACAATAATATACAAATATCCATAGTCTTTGCTTTCAATTCCTTTGAGCATATACCTAGGAGTAGAATTGCTAGCTCATATGGTAAATCTATGCTTAACTTTTTGAAAATAAAACATAATTTTTAAAAAGTTAAAAACATACAAACATATAGGGAGGATATGTCCATAATTTATTTAACTCATTCAAAAGGGAACCAGCAGGATAATAAAGCTGATCCAAAGGACAATTCAAGAGACTGATGCAAAAAAAAAAAAAAAAAAAAAAAAAAAAAAAATGCTGAAATTAGATTGCTATGTCCTAATTGATAGAAAATGACAAGTCAAAAAGCTTTTATTTTCCTAGAGAATCTTATGATCATTAGGTTGGGTTGTTAGGCAATGTTTTAGTATGATATTGAAAGGTAAGCAGTAATTTTTAGTCCAACTCCAAATTTTGAATAGTTTTTCCTAAGTGTTTTTTATTGCACTTCATTATATTTATCATCTTTTTATATTCATTTTTCTCTTTTCCTTTTTTTTTTTTTTTTTTTTTTGTACCAGGATTCAACCTTAATTCAACGAGGGGTACTTAACCACTAAGCCACAGCCCCAGCCCTTTTTTATTTTTTATTTTGAGACAGGGTCTCACTAGATTGCTTACAACCTCACTAAATTGCTGAGATTAACTTTGAACTTGTGATGCTTCTGCCTCAGGCTCCTGAGCTACTGGGATTATGAGCATGCATTAGCATGCTCACCTCTTTCACTATTTTTGTCTATTGGTGTTATGATTTAAAAAGTTCACATGTGTGATTGAGCTTACAACCAAAATGTGTATATTTCACATAAGCACATATATATGTACACAAACACACACACTTTTACTTTCTGGTAATTTTTTTTTTTTTTTTTTATAAAACCCAGAACCTGAGTCTCACACCTATTAGGCAAGTACTCTACCACTGAACCATATCCCCAACCCATGGCTATATTTTTGAAATATAATTTGTAAGTCATTAAATATTTGATTTATCAGAAATATATTCTTGCTTGAGGTGGGGATCTAAACACTTTTTCCCAGTGGTAATGTTTCAACATCACCTCTCTCTTGTACTAATTTGAAATGACATGTATCACATATTATATTCTCATACACTGGTTTGTTTCTTGACTTGGATCATAGTTCTAATGATCGTTGCTTCATTACACTGTGTTTTCTCTTGTGGTTCTGACAGGATGTCTCTGCTGCCAGCAACCACACCTTTAGGCAAGAGAAGTAATCCTCATGGAGTGGGTGGGGAGGCCAGTCTTGCTTCACAAGTACCAGCAACTCTCAAATATAGTGAAAACGTGTTACATGCTTTAAAAACTTCCACTGAAAATCCTAGAGAAAGACACAAATCCAAGGAACCTGAAAGCAAATGCTTAGTGATGTGTGTGTGTGTGTGTGTGTGTGTGTGTGTGTGTGTGTGAGAGAGAGAGAGAGAGAGAGAGAGAGAGAGAGAGAGAGAATATCAGCAAATAAAATAAAGTCCACAAAAAGAGAGGACCCCTGCCTTTCCCCTGTATTTTCCCTTTCAACGTGATGTTTTTCACTCTTTCCCCTCTTAGACCATTCCCCTTGAGTCCCCTTGAGCTGAGGCTGCACCTCCATTTCCTTCTACTTTTGCAGTATGATCCCAGGAATAGGCATGCTGCTAAGGTGCCCACCTGTACAAGGACAAGAGTGGCCTGTTTCAGGGAATAACATCCCAGAAGTTCAAGACTTGAGGTTTTAGAATTCTAATTGCCAGTAGAAGCACAAAGAGCAACTTTTTGAAACCAGTCAGGTCGTCTTTTTTTTTTTTTTTTTTTGCACTGAGGATTGAACACAGAGGCGCTTAACAACTGAGCCACATCCCCAGACCTTTTTTGTATTTTATTTAGGGACAGGCTCACTAAGTTGCTTAGGACCTCCTTAAATTGCTGAGGCTGCGTTTGAATTCACGATCTTCCCACTGAGATTACAGGGAGCTACCATTCAGGACTGGCTAGACCTCTCCCTCCCCTTCCCTCCCCTTCCTCCCCTCCCCTCCCTTTCCCCCTCCTCTTTTTCCTCCTCCTGTTCTTCTTTTCTTCTCCTTCTCCTTCTTTCTTTTCCTAATCTTTCCCCCTTTTTCCAATCCTGTTAATTTTTTCCTTACTCCATCCAGGTCAGGCTCACAGGCATTGTCTCTTCCTTTATTACATGTGCCTGCATGTCACACATCCACAACTGGACTTGCAACTTTAAATTCATAGTTTCTTTGCAATTTTTTTGTAACTTCCTATTCAAAGTTCCTTTACAGCTACTGCATGAACACTGAGCTAAGACCTGACCAAACCAAACCCAAACAAATGAAGAGTAATGATGCATCTGGAGGAAAGGATGGTTGGGTCAGGTATCTTTTTTTCTTTTGAAATCAGGCAATGATACTGAGAGTTTTATCCAGTTTTTGGTTACATCTTATCTTTTCCTGGTGGTTTTGAATTAAAATAGAAAATTCTGATTTATTCGATTGTAGGATTACCAGAATAATTTAGTATGCTGCCACGAAATTTTTCAATTCTTTGTTCTGTTATTGATATTAAATGGTTTCCAATGCTCATTCCCCAAAACAAGCCTCAACTAACTGTATTGAAGATAGCACAATCAGCCCCTTCAGCAAATGGTAAAATTGGGTTTTTTTTTGTACTGGGGATTGAATTTAGGTGTGCTTCACCACTGAGCTACATCCTCAGTCTTTTCTACTTTTTATTTTGAGACAGGGTCTTACTAAATTGTTGTGGTTGGGCTTGAAATAGTGATCTATTGTGATCCTGGGATTACATGTGTGATCCCACCTTTGCGTCCAGTGGTTAAGGTTGATTTACATCCTCTCTCCCCTTTCCACTAGAGCCCTCCTTCTTGTGCTTGTGATTTTATCTCAATTTCATTCATGAACTGCCTCTAAATTATGTAAATATACTTTATCTTCATTTCCTTGGAGATGTCAGATTGTCACCATGTCCCCCAACTTTGGAAGGTATTTTACTTTGAGAGTTGAAGCCCTAATTAATACCTGTAGAGAGAAGCTCCAATAGAAACATTTCAGGTACCATTCTAAACCACTGGAAGAGATCTTTTAGTGCAGGTGGGACCTCTTTGGCCTCTGGACCTCATCCCATTTCGGGATAACTTAGATATGCCACACTGGGAGCAGTGTTGCACAGCTGTCAATCCAGCCACTCAGGAGGCTGAGGCAGGATCGCATGTTTGAAGCCAGCCTCAGCAACTTAAATAAGACTATGCCTCAAAATAAAAGATGAAAAGGGTTGGGGATGTAACTCAGTGGTAAAGCATCTCTGGGTTCAATCCCCAGTACCAAAACAACAACAACAACAACAAAAAAATACACGCACACAAACACACACACACACACACACACATATATATATATATAAATATGCCAAAGATCAATGCATAACTCCTTCTGGGCTATTTATAATGTATGCTAAATGCTATTGGAATAAGAAACAATATTCTGATATTCCAAGTTATGCTTACTGATTTAAGTTGCTGAACCCAGTGAGGGTAATTTGTCAGAATTTTCAGGGTCACTGCTCTTTTTAAAAAAATAAACTTTTGCCTTTGGTGAAAAGGCATAAAAATAGATCCATATTTAACAGACTATTCCTAAAGGAGCAGTGATCCAGTTTTAAAGAAAAATACTTAATCACATTCTCTACTCTGATGAGTAGCTCATTTTTTCCCCAAAACATTTCAAGAATACAAAGTTCTGGGGTTTTGTTTGTTTGTTTGTTTTTGTGGTACTGGGGATTGAATCCAGGGGCTAGCTTTACCACTGAGTTGTATCTCCAAAAAAAAAAAAAAAAATGGTACTAGGGATTGAACCAGGGGCTTGATTTATCACTCAAATATTTCCCTAGTCCTTCCCATTTTAGATTTTGAGACAAGTTCTAAGTGGCTTAGTGCCTCCCTAAATTGCTGAGGCTGCCCTCGAACTTGTGATCCTCCTGCTTTGCCCTCTAGAGTCATTGGGATTACTGGCATGTGCCACTGAGCTGGCTCAAGAATGTGAAATTCACCAGTTGCGGTGGTGCTCACCTGTAATCCCACCGGTTAGGGAGCCTGAGGTAGGAGAATCATGAGTTCAAAGCCAGTCTCAGCAATTTAGAGAGGCCCTAAGCAACGAAGCAAGATCCTGTCTCTAAATAAAATACAAGAGAGTACCGGGGACTTGGCTCTGCAGTAAGTTCCCCTGGGTTCAATCTCTGGTACAAAAAATGAAAACAAAAACAAAAACAAAACCATGAAATTTTATTATTTGTAAATTTTTAGTTGTAGATGAACACAATACTTTTATTTATTTTTATGTGGTACTGAGGATTGAACCAGTGCCTCACATGTGCTAGGCAAGCACTCTACCACTGGGCCACAACCCCAGCCCCATTATGTTTTTTTGTTTGACAATATTTCTGCACTGGAAGCTTTTTCTGGATGATGCCATATCACCTTTCCTAGGCTTGGCCTTTGTATTGTGCAGAAGAGACTCCGCAGGCCTCCAGTGAGCTCAAGTCATCTCCTTAATTGCTGTCACTGCTACTGTCTTTAGTCACAAGTATTGGGTTCCTGTGCTATTCCCCAGAGAAAATGTTGTAAGTCACCCTCTTCTGAGTTAGGGTTTGCACTGCTGGTGTTCAAGTGACAAACAGTAATCATCTGTGATATATTTAGATTTTGAACTCATATTACACTTGAACATTAACTACATGTCAACAAGAAAAGAAATGATCCTTTGGTTGTGAAGTAATGTAGGGACAGAGTGCCATTTGAACTTCAGCTATTCATTGTAACACTAATCCTTAATCAAATCACAAATATTACTCTCTGGATTGCTCTTTTATAAGAAAACCTAAAAAATCAATTACCGGGGGTGACAGGACCTTAAAATCACTGTCTTTGAGTCTTAAGAGGAAGAAGCAACAAGTATTCTGTCCAGAATAAATGAACTATATTCCAGATGAAGGGAAACCAGCATAGGATATACAGAGTTCTGATGAATCTGACAGTTAAAATGAAAAATGGTTTGGAAAGTTTTGTAAGTTGCAGGAATGAAATGGCAGCTGCTGCTTTGGCAGAAGGCCTCCCTGGGGGCCTCCACACTCAGAAACAGGACAGACCAGAGCAGAGTTGGGTTGAGCAGGGAGTCACTTTTCTGCCATCAGCTGACCAGACCAACAGGCTGAACTTGGGGGAGGAGCTGGAATGTCAGCTGCTGGAGGTGGAAGAAGGCCCAGTCTGGGGCTGGTTGAGAGGGTGGAGCCCAGTGGATGTGAAGACAGTGAATCATGCCACGAAAATTATTGGTGATCAAGGGGCCTAGATGAAGAAGTTCAGTTTGATTTTATCCGATTGTGTGTCCTAGAGAAAACTGTGCAAAGTTCACCTAGCATTTTAAGGATGATGAGGGAAAGGGCTGGCGCTGCTACTGATACTGCATACCATATGCCTAAGTGAGTCAGCCTGAATAAGGGCAAAAGAATGGAGCTTTGGGGAAGAACCTTGGGTGAGATCATAGTGCTGTTATGGAAGCAGACAGTTTGATAAAGTGGGGTAAAGACCTTAAGAGATCAGCCAATTTGGAATTAGAAGCCAACTGCTATAGTAGTCTTTATAAAAGAAGAGAGGCTGGTGTGGTGGCGCACACCCATACTCCCAGTGACTCAGGAAACTGAGGCAGGAGGATCACAAGTTCGAAACCAGTCTTAGCAATTTAGTGAGGCCCTAAGTAACTTAGTGATACCCTGTTTAAAAACAAAAAACAGAAAGGGCTGGGGATGTGGTTCAGTCATTAAGCAACTCAGGATTCAATCCCCAATACCCCCTCCCCCCAAAAAAAAGTTGGAATTGAAAAAGCTGTGTGACCTGGAACAAGTTAATCTTATCAGGTTTTGATTTTCCCAAATATCACATGGGAAAATAACATCATATGATGGGTTTGCTATAAAGATGAAATATATTATAGTATCAAAATCAGTGACCACAGAGCCAGGAATGGTGGGGCATGCCTGTAATCCTAGTGACTTAGCAGGGTGAGGCAGGAGGATTGCAAAGTTTAAGGCTACCTTGGCAACTTCTTGAGACCCTGTCTCAAAATAAGATAAAAAAGAGGGGCTGAAGTTGTGGCTCAGTGGTAGAGCGTTTGCCTGGCATGTGTGAGGCCCTGGGTTCGATACTCAGCACCATATATAAAAAAATAAAATAAAAGATCCATTGACAACCAAAAAACTATATTAAAAAAACCTTTCTAAAAAAAAAGGGAGCTGGGTACCTCAGTGGTATTGTACTTGCCTTGCATTTGTGAGGCATTAGGCTCAATCTTGAGCAGCACATCAAAATAAATAAATAAAATAAAGGTATTGTGTCCTTCTACAATGAAAAAAAAAAAAAATAGCTGGGGGTGGTAGCTCAGTGTTAGAGTGTCCCTAGGTTCAACAAACAAATGAACAACAAAAATACCCACAAAACAACACAAAAACCCCAAAACCACAACCAAACAAAATTACCAAGCACATATCTGGCATATATGGTAGGAACTAGAGACATGGTAACTATATTATTGTGTTATTGGAGTTTTAGCGTTTAAGAAAGGAGTGTTGCTTTGTTAATGGGCACCAGGGTACTCACTGAGTGATCAGAATCCAGAAAGGCAGCCTTATGTGGGTAGGTAGCTTCTCTGAGAAGCAAACAATTATAGAAGCTCCTTGGGCGTGTAGGATAAAATTCAGATGGACACTTGGCAGGGAGGATTCTAAGTTCTCAACTGATTGAGAACCGTTTGTCTTTTGGTGTGCAGTATATGAACTCTGTTTAAAAATGAACATCTTGGGCTGAGGAGATAGCTCAGCTGGTAGAGTGCTTGCCTCATAAGCATAAGGCCCTGAGTTTGATCCTCAGTACCACAAAAAAAAAAAAGAATTAACATAAAAATGAACATCTTTGGCTGGCGTTGTGGTTCAGTGGTAGAGCACGTGCCTAGTATGTGTGAGGCACTGGGTTCAATTCTCAGCATCCTATGTAAATAAATAAAGGTCCATCAACAACTTAAAAAAAAAAAATATATATATATATATATATATATATATATATATATATAAAATGAACACCTTAGCTGGGCACAGTGGCACATACTTGTAATCCCAGCAGCTCAGGTGGCTGAGACAGGAGGATCACAAGTTCAAAGCCAGTCTCAGCAACTTAGAGAGGCCCTAAGCAACTTAGCAAAACCCTATCTCAAAATAAAACATAGAAAGGGCTGGGGATGTGCTTCAGTGGTTCACCTCTGGGTTCAACCCTAGGTACCAAAAACAAAAACAAAAAAAAACCCAAAATCTTCAGTGCATAGAATTTAATCATTATATTGGAGAAAAGCACCTACCAACTTTCTCCCTTCTAAAATACTCAATACACTCTGTTGAGTGAAAAGAACTTGTATTCCAATCTTGATGCCTCCAACATTAAATATTCTGGGAACTCTTATTACTTCACAATTGTGATTCTTGGAAACTTGCTACTTTAAATTCTTCAGAATTCTCACATTTTTTTTTTCTGACTTCATTTATTTAAATATCCCAGAATAGCCTCTTGAGCTATAAGTTTGATGATCCAGAAAACTATTTATAGCAGGATAAGTACTCTCTGTGACTGATGTTACTTACTTTTTATTCTGAGAAGGACAAATCATTAAGATGGGACTGGTGGTATTTTAAATATTGAAAGCAGCACCAAGGTTAAACAGGGTAGGTAGGGTATGAAGCTGGAACATAAATGGATGTGGAAGTATTTTCTGCTAGTTTATCTAAGGTTGGGGAGGCCTTCTAAGAGAAGGAAGGCACAGACAAGTCAGCAGCCCTGCCATAATGATCTTTTAAGGTAGGCTGGACACTTTGGGTTAGGCACTAGGGTCCATTTGCTCAGTGCTTAATAACACAGACAAACAGATGGAGACAGAATTCTTAAATTATGGTTAATACTGTCCTTGGTGTCACTCTGTCTTCCCTAGTTAGGAAAAAAAGGGAGGTACAGGAAGGAACATTAAGGTCAACCTTAAAAAAGGGTAACTTCTTTACTTCTTGACATGGGGTCTTGCTATGTTGACCAGTCTGGCCTTGAACTCTTGGACTCAAGGATTCTCTTGCTTCAGTCACTCAAGTAGCTGGAAATACAGTGTCATTATGGTAAATGTGTGTAACATAAAATTTATTTTTTTTTTTTGTATTGGAGATTGAACCCATATACATATATTCCTGTCCTTTTTTATTTAGACAGAGTCTAAAGTTGCTGAGGCTCTTGCTAAATTACTGAAGCTGGCCTTGAACTTGAGATCTTCTTGTCTCAGCCTCTGAATTGCTGGGATTACAAGCAATGATGGTTTACATTAAGTAAATTCCATTCACCCATCAATAGAGTTGTTTCCATCTTTTGGCTATTGTAAACAAACTGCTATGATCATGGGTGTTCAAATATTTATTTGACCCTGGTTTTTTTTTTTAATATTTTTCTTTTAGTTGTCAAAGGATCTTTTATTTATTTACATGTGCTGCTGAGTATCTATTGAACCCAGGGCCTATACACACGCACATACCAGGCAAGTACTCTATGACTGAGACATAACTCCAGCCCCAGACCTTGTTCTTTTTCCCAAAGTCTTTTTCTTGCTGCTTCCACTCCTTTAGCCATGATTAATCCTTTTACAGGTAGCATCTGATTCTTGTCTTTGAAAACAGGTTTGTATTAGTCAAAATGTGAGAACTCTGTGGTAATTTGCAAGTTTTTAGGCAAACAATCTGGGTTTTGGCATTAGTCCTAGAGAGTGAAGAGCTTTCTGAGGCAGCAAGAAATCAAGAGATTTACCCTCTTTAAAATGGGGAGGGGGTGCCCCAAGGTCATGTGCTTCCTTCTTTTCTCATTTATTTTTTTAAAAAATATTTTTAGGGATGAGATTGTGGCTTAGTGGTATAGCACGTGCCTAGCATGTGTTAGGCACTGGGTTCTATTGTCAGCACTGCATATAAATAAATAAAATGAAGGTCCATCAACAACAAAAAAAAGTATTTAAAAATATTTTTGGTTGTAGATGGACACAATACTTTTATTTATTTTTATGTGGTGCTGAGGATTGAACCAGTGCCTCACATGTGCTCGGCAAGCACTCTACCACCTAGCTACAACCCCAGCTTCATTTATTTTTTTGAACAGTCCAAAGGCAGTTATTTTTTCCCTGAAATTCAACTCAGTTTATCTTCCAGCAATACAAACATTATCTTTAAACTACACTAGCTCTCTATCGCTGGTTTTTCTAATTTGAACACAACCTTTCTCTCTTTGGGAAGTCTAATTCTCCACCATTCTGTGCATATAGCATTTGCTAAGTTGTAGTAGGATCCCCTTGATTAGTTACCCTGCTGATGGGAATGATTCAGGTTTGTAGTTGAAACTGTTGAGAACCCTTGAAAAGCCACTAAATAAATATTTATAACAAGAAATCAAAACACTGGAGACTTGGAGATTCAATTTCCCCTTCGGAGACCCTTTTAGGCAATTTATCAGAAAGCTCATACAGAATTGTTTCCTTATCTCAAGATGGCTTCCCCTCTTCCCCTGTAATACTCCACAAGTCTCAGCAATTCCCTGCTCTCCCAAGAGCTGGTAAAAGTCAGGGACCCTGAAACTTAAGATTCATTAGATTATCGTAAACCTGTCACTGTGTGGTCTGAGTAGACCGTCCATGGTAGGTATTGTGTCATCTAGCTGTATCCCCTTCATTCAGCTCAGGGCCTAGCACCGGGTAAATGCTTGTAATGTGTTCTGGATCGAAGGGCTTCAAGTCCTGGTGGCCCTTCATCTGACCTAAAGACATGAGTGATTTACAGAATGGTGCAACAAGGTTGAAAGAGAGAAATGGCGGTTTAAGTAGAGGTGGATTCCTCCCTTCTGCTGGTGAGGTCGCTTTGACTTTTACAGGGCTGGACGTAACGCCCTGCTCAGGACCTAACGCAACTGCCAGTCGCGGTCTTTTCTCCCACTGGCCATCCTACCCCCATGGGAGCAGAGGCCCTGGGGAATTTAAAAAGCTTTCTCATTTTGGGGGGACCAACATTAGGCGGCGTGCCGGAGATGTCACCACCGGAAATTTCTTCAAGATAAAGAAAAACGGCGGAAGTAGGCCAAGGGCGCCTCTTCAGGACGTGGACTCTAGCCGGCTCGCGGACTTTCTTCTGGAAGGGGAGGTACTCTACAGCTCACTGCGGTTGTGTCTGCGGTGTGGCGGATTCTGCGCGAAGGCTCAACGGGCCAGTTTTGCTCCCAGGTGTTTTTCAGTCTACCAGTCCCTTCCGAGTTTTTCTTGCCAGGATGTGACGTACACGTCTACGTAGGTGGGGAGGGGCCTCAGGAGGAAAAAGCGCCTGAGTCAGGATATCGCGAGAATATTCCGTTCTTGCGCAGTTCTCGCGCTGCAGCTCTGCTCCCGTCGCAACGAGATCTTTCGAGATCTTCTCCGCCCCCGCTACCGGCGCCCCCTCTGCTGCCGCTAAGCCGGAGCCGGCTGGAGTAGCGCCCTCCGCTGCGGTCCTCCTTCCAGGGACGTAGACGCTCTCGTGGACACCTGCCCATTCCCCAGTAACCTCGGAACCCCAGCCCACGCGACCCACTCCTTCCGCGCGCCAGCCCCGCCGGGGTCCGTGTCCTGTCTCGGCGGCCGGACCCGGGCCGAGCCCGAGCAGTAGCCGGCGCCATGTCGGTGGTGGGCATAGACCTGGGCTTCCAGAGCTGCTACGTCGCTGTGGCTCGTGCCGGCGGCATCGAGACGATCGCCAACGAGTACAGTGACCGGTGCACGCCGTAAGTGTGGGACTGGCCAACCGCATGCACCGCGGTAGGGAGGTAGCACTTGCTCCAGTTTCCTACCCGTTCGGTTTGGGGAATGCGGGCCTCGGGGTCGCCTCCGTTCCCGGCCGGTGGTCCAAGTAGGGAACCTTCATTGGGTGCCTGGTCACTCGTGGCTGCGACCCGCTTTGCTGTCGATCTGCGGCAGGCACGAGGCTTTTTCCGCGGGCTAAATGAGGCCTCTGAGCCGGTTCTCTTACTAGCGCAGGGCGCGGGTATGAACTAGAGGGAAGGCAGGCCCGGGACGTAGGACGGGCCAAGATCCTTTTTGTGGAGGGCGGAGATCAGGTCCAGAGCATGCACATAGTAGGCAGTTAATAAAAGTTAATCGACTTGAACGGGTTCTTGGGATTGTCGACCTAGAGACCCTGGAGCGGTCGGAGTCCCACGTGAGTGGGGGCGGGGCGGTGCCCGGAAGAGAGGGATAGGAGCCCGGTAGGCTCAGGCTCCGGATGGACCCTGCATCTTGAGATTGTGATTTAATGAAAATCGATGCTCTATTGATACCGTTGTATTCATTTTAGTTTTTCACATCGTTTCATGACATCGAGTTATGTTGGGTCATTCTTAGCTCAATCTGTGCATATCTACTCCTTCAAAACGTTGCACTACACGATAGCACATTCCAACCGGGTGTCGGCTACAATTGTTATTCAATGACTCAAGGGCTCGTTGTGATTTCTACAACCTATACTAAGTTATGGGACCAGTACAGACAAAACTCCAAGAAGGTGACTCAGCCAGGTCTTTTCTTGGTAGGAGTAAAGGAATCTTCTTGAATACATGTAGATAACTTTTAGTCCGTTGCCTTCTTATTTAGGCAAAGTTTGTAAGAAACACCAAATTATTTCCAAGTCTCCATGTGGCGGTAGAAGGCTCTCTACCTATGTTTTGAGGGACGTCATTTTCGACCTTAATTTTTATCACACTTAAGCAGGTTTCTAACCAAACTGGATTCTGTATAGCTCATTTTTACCACTAAGACTTGCTGAATTTCTGCTCCCCCAGGTGTTGTGCAGGAAAACCCATCCCAGTCCCCCAAATGGTAGTTTTTTTTTTTAATTTTTTTTATTTTAATATTTTGTTTTAGTTGTAGGTGGGTAGGTGGACACAATACCTTTATTTTATTTTTATGTGGTGCTGAGAATCAAACCTAGGGCCTCACACATGCTAGACAGGCACTCTACCACTGAGCCACAACCCCAGTCCCCAAATGGTAGTTTTGATACCTCTTGTCCTATATTTTTTAAATGGTTATTTTAATAGCTTTATTGAGATACACTGTAAGAGTTGGTGGTGTGGCTCAGTGGTGGAGTGCTTACCTAGCATGCATAAGACCCTGTGTTCAATTCTCAGCAGTTAAAAAAAAATTACAGTTTGCCCATTTAAAGGGTACTGTATGAAGTTTTTTATTAGTGTAGTCAAAGCAAAACAGTGCAAGGTCACCACAACCAATTTTAGAACATTTTCATTGCTTCCCTTTGCATACCAAAAAAAAAACACCTCAGTAGCAGTGAAACCCTTTCCTGCTTTATTGTTTAGTTTTTAACAATGGGCAGTTTATTTTAAATTAAAAATTTTCTTTCTTTCTTTTTTTTTTTTGGTGCTTAGGAATGAACCCAGGGATGCTTTAGCAATGAGTTACATTCCTTGTCTATTTTATTTTGATACAGGGCTTGTTAAGTTGCTGAGACTGTGGTGGTACTTGAAATCTACATTCCTCAGCCTCTTGAGCTGCTAGAATTAGAGGGGTGTGCTACCATGCCTGGCAATTTTATTTTTTTGAGATGGGGTCTTGCTGTGGTGCTCAGGCTGCCCTTGAACTCCTACACAGTGAGTTGCCTGCCTCAGTGTCTGGAGTAGCTGGACTATAGGCACACCACAACAATGGATATTTTAATTTGCATTTTCAGGGAAGTATATTTTGTATTGCTTTTAAAAATTTTTACTAAAGTTTGTTTATAAGCATTTTATCATTAATTTTCTATTTGACATTTTTTCTCTCTCTCTTTTTTTTTTTTTGGTACTGGGAGTTTAACCCAGGGATACTTAACCACTGAGCCATATCCCCAACCCTTTTTAATTTTAAAAAAATTTCTAGATGGATACAGTACCTTTATTTTATTTATTTATATTTATGTAGTGTTGAGGCTCAAACCCAGTGCCTCACACATGCTAAGCAAACTTTCTACCACTGAGCTACAACCATAGCCTACCTTTTTCATTTCTGAAACAGGGACTTCCTAAGTTTCTTAGTGCCTCACTAAGTTGCTGAGGCTGGCTTTGGACTTGTTATCCTCCTGCCTCAGCCTCCAGAGTCCCTGGGATTACAGACATGAACATCTTGGAGTTTTTCTTTTTTTGGGGTTGGGGATTGAACTCAGGGCTTCAGGCATGAGGGGCAAGTGATATACTGTTTAACTACATCCCCAGTCCTTGGGTTTTCTTTTCTTTTAATATATACTTTAGTTATAGGTTGACACAATACCTTTTTAATTTTTCTGTGATGATGAGGATTGAACCCAGGGACTCATGTGTGCTAGGGGAGCACGCCACCACTGAGCCACACAACCCAACCCTTGAGTTTTTTTTTTTTTTTTTTTTTTTGGGTGCTGGGGATCGAACCCAGGGCCTTGTGCTTACAAGGCAAGCACTCTACCAACTGAGCTATCTCCCCAGCCCCTTGAGTTTTCTTTAAAGATAGTCTTCTGAAGAGATCGAAAGGCTAAGAGTACTGCGTTATGCATGTAACTTCTTGTCCCTTATCTGCTTAGAGTGAGATAATTTAGCTCCAAAAGGAACACATAAAGAGAATCTCAGGTATTGGGAAGAACAGTGTTTCTGTCTTTTCTTTTTAGAATGTCTTATCTTTCTAATTTTTTTTTTCAAAGTTTAGACAAACAGCAGATGCTGCAGTAGTTTATCATGAGTTCTATTATTTGAGTCTGAGGGAGTGTTTTCAGTTGCAAAAGAAATTAGTATCCCTGATGGCAGTTTAGATTTGCCTTAACGAGGCTTGAGAATGTACCTCAGTGATAGAGCACTTGTCCAGTATGTGGAAGGCCCTGAATTAAATCCCCAATACCTGCCCCCCTCCAAAAAAAAAAAACTGCATTAAAGACAAAGTAGTAGGTTTCCAGGAACATGACATGAATACTTTTTTCCTTGTTTTCTATATATCTTCCTTCAGACACTGGATATGTAGGAATCATATATTCAAGTGACTGTTGAACTATGATTTTTGATTAAGTCGTATTTCTGTGTTGGAATCTTGGGCTAACTAGAAAAAGAATGTAGGGGTGCAGAAACTGCATGATACAGATTTTTTAACGTGAGAGTGGAAATAAAATGCAGGTCCTAGAGGGTTGACTATGATGGATGTCCTTGTTTCAAACTGTGGATATAACAATCTGGATTCAGCTTTTGAAGAGCCAGTAGAGCCTTATGCAGAAGTGGTCTTTGCCTTTCAACCAAATTCTGGCTTCCTTCATTTTTCTAGATGTTGAGTGCCACCAGTGGCAACCACTGTGCCTAAGGAGCGAATTGATAAATAATTCCTTCCATCAGGGATGAGGCCAGTGGAAAAATCCAGATACTAAACAAAAGTATAATTTCTAAGTGGTAAAGAACAAGGTGGAAAAGTACAGTATATGATAGTTTAAGAAGGAGACCTAATTTAAGTTGGATGTGGGGTGGAGTTGGAAGGTACTTTTTTTTGAAAGAAGTGCCATTTGAGACCTGCAGAATAAGTATTAGTAGGAGTAGGAGTTGGAGTTGACCGTGGAAGTTATGGTGGTTTTGAGCAAGAGCTGTTTGAGGCAGGAGGAATAGCAAGTATTAAGACCAGAAGCAAAAAAAGTTTAGCACATAGATTGAGAGGAACATGGCTGCCATTGAGCCACTTGAGAAAATGTTATGAGATGAAATGAGGAGTTAGGTAGGGCACAGGAGATTATGGCAGGGCCTTGTAAAACATGTAAAACATTTTTATAATAGGTTCACTGGGAAATGATTTAATTTTATATTTTAAAAATGTGGATTTTGTGAGGAGAATGGATTCGAGAAGGGCAAGAGAAGTAGGTTGATTGTAATATTTTATGTGATGATTAGTTCCCACTAGTGTGATTCACAGAAGAGAACTGTGGGACTTTGTGATCATTTTGGGGTTTTTAGTTTAGTGTTTAGGTTGAGTGTCTCCCCCCCCCCCCACTGGGGATTGAATCCAGGGGTGCTTAAACACCGAGTCACATTCCCCAGCCCCCTGCCCTTTGAAAACGAATTTTTATTTTGAGGCAGGGTCTCCCTGAGTTGCTTGGGACCTCACTAAATTGCTGAGGATGGCTTTGAACTTAGAATCCTCCTTACCTCAGCCTCCCAAACTGCTGGGATTACAGGTGTGCACTACACATGCCCAGCAGGTTGAGATTTTTTTGACCATAGGCTTTGGAAATGAGATGAGAAACCTATTTCTGTGTTTAGTTGGATTATATAGTAGAAAGTGTACAACTTTAAAAGCTTTAGAATTTAGAGTGTTTGGATTGCCAAACATTATAGAAGCTAATTGGCCCATACTTTGCAAAATTTAATAGGCTAGAAACAAGTTACTTTTTTTGTACTAGGGATTGAACTCAGGGGTACCTAAACACTGAGCCATATCCCCAGCCCTTTTTGTTTATTTTAGGTACGGTCTCATTATGTAGCTTAGGGACTCTCTAAATTGCTTTGAACTTGTGATCCTCCTGTCTCAGCCTCCTGACCTGCTGGGATTATAGGTGTGTGCCATGCCTGGTTAGAAATGAGTTACTTATGAAAATAATTCAGTGAATTAGTTGTGTATACATTATCATTTTAACATAACAGCAAAATGATATATTAGAAATTTGAAGAGGTTAGATGGTCTGTTGACATCTGCTTTTGAGAACTAAAACTGAAAAGTATGTTTAGTTTCTAGTTAACTGGTAGATTAACAACTGGTGCCTTATTTGTGCAAGAAAAGTATTCTTTGAAATAAATTTCTTTATTGTGTAAAGCAGCAGGATGACTTGTGTCCTTTTATCTAGAGAAATGAAAAATTGATTTAACTAAAACTTCAGACTGCTTTTACCACTCCACATTTGTCTAATTGTAGGGGTTATGAAAGTAGTTTCTTAGAATCATTTAACAACTAAAATGCCTACTGTACAAAATCAGTGGAAGTAAAACTGCAGGAACTTTGTCATTAGATTCCAGCTTGGGTTTTCCTAAATTACATTTTTTTTTTTTTTTCTGACTTAACAAAATACTTAACTTGCTGTAACTGTAAAAACCCTCGAGTACTGCAGTAAAATTCATTTTATTTTCCAGATTACTTGCCAATCGCTGTGATCCTTCCATACCTTTCATTGACTTCTACAAATATACACTTAGGGTGTGTGTTTAAATGCATAGGATTATACCGTGTATGTGTTTGTGTGTGTATATGTATAAATATTTTAAAAAGGGACTATAGTATATTTTGTAATTGTATTCTTTCACTTAGAATTTAGATGTTTTTCAAAGTCAATAAATGTTTGCCTTGTTACATATGTAATGTTTCAAATATTATGGCTATATTTTCTTCAGACAGGTAATTTCTTAATTTTTTAAAGCCATTACAAATAGTTCTTCAACTATTTATATGGGTATGCTTTCAATTTTCTTGGATAGATTGCCAGAAGTGAAATTGCTAGGGCAAAGGATATGCTTAAAGTTTCAGAAAGTATTGCCAGAATACTTTACAAAAATATGAGATTTTTATTAGGAACCGAAATGATTTCTCTGCTTCATTGGAGATTGAGAGGATTATGAGATAAGTGTGTAACTCATGCCTTTTTCTTAGTGCTTAGAGTAATGCCTGATACATAGTACATACTGCCAAAGTATTTGCTAATGTTGCTCTTACTTCTTGCATTTTTATGAATGCTGTTTATTACTGGTGTTAGGACACTAAAATGAAAGCTGGATGTTTCAAGTCTTAAAACTATATTCCTTTTAATGTTCTCAGTTTATTAAGTAAGAATTTGCTGTATTTTAGGAACTGAAGACCTCAAAACTATGATTTGCTTGGTGTGTTTGGTATTAACTTTTTGATACTTTTTAGTTCAGGGGTAAGTAACCAGAGAGTACTTTGATTAAGGTAGTATTCAATTCCATGCCAGTTTTGCTTATAACTGCTTATTACAGGTTCTCTGAAAGACTCATTTTCTTCCACTGTTAAAGAAGGCAAATTAGAGCAACAACTGCCCTGATATCCTAGGAATAGTTTTATATAAGCTTATACGTGAAACTACCTTTTAAGGATCTGTTTGCACCTATTCATAATAACTCATCAGAATGTGCATAAATATTTGGTCAATAGCATCTTTAACTCAGGGAAGGGAGAACAGTACTCTTCTGGTTGAAAAAAGATGCTGTTTCTAGGACTTAAAGTTTAAAACATAGGGGTCTCAAATGCAAATGTTGAATTAACTTCTATACTGTTAGCCCTAAAAACTATGTGAATATTCCTCATGGTTTGTGCAGCGTTGACTTTTTTTTTTGGGGGGCAGTGCTGAAGATTGAACCCAGAACCTTCTGCTTGTAAGGCAAGCACTCTACCAACTGAGCTATATCCCCAGCCCAGCACTGACTTTTTAAAAAAAAAATACATTTTTCTAATTGTCAGTGGACCTTTATTTTTTAAATTTATATGCGGTGCTGAGAATCGAACCCAGTGCCTCAGGCATGGAGTCAAGTGCTTCATCGCTCAGCCCTAGCCCTGGAAGTAAGATTTTTAAAAGCCCCCTATCAATAATTTTAAAGATGACTGACTAGATTTTTATGGACAGCTTGAGATCAAACAACTATCAGAGCAAACTAGTTGATATATTTTTGTTTGAAACCCAGTTCATGGATTCATTGTAACTATAACAGGTAATATTTTATTACTTATGATATGCCAGTCTCTGACAGAAGCCCTTTAAAAGTGGATCATCACAGTTAATCTGTAGCATTCCTGTCAGATAGTTGCTGTAATTTTCCTTGTTCTTGGATGATCTGATCAAATCTCATAAAAACAACAGGATCACACAGCTGGAAAAGCAGTGTACACTGAGTCTAGAGCTTGAAATCTGCTGTACGTATGTTTAGGTCAACCAAATGAATGGCAAAATGGAAAAACTGTGCATTTCTCTCTCTAGTGCAGTAGTTGGATTATTGTTATGGAACTTTTTTTAGACTGTAAGAATTAATGTACTGATTATGTTGATGATTTTGTAAGATGGTAAGGAAAGTGAATTTTCCCACAGTGCAAGTTAGTACTTGTTTTGAAGTTTAATTGCTGTATTTAGTAGTAGAGATTGACTTCCAGGAGTGAGATTTGATTGCTTTGTAAGACTTTGGGAACTGTTTGCAACATGTGTATACATAGACCTAAAAAAGGATGTTGAATCAATTTGATATGAGACAGATGTTTATTTGGCTCTTTGAGACATGTGGAACACTTCTTACTGTTAAGAACAGAGATATATGTAGATTTTAAAAGCGAGTAAAAGTATTAACTGACTTCAAAGAGAATATTGTCTAGGGTAATACTGTTAGGCAGTGTGTTCCAATAGAATATTCTGTGGTGAAGGAAATGTTCTGTATTCGCATTGTCCAAAATGGTAGCCACAAACCACTCTTACATATTGAATATTTGAATTGTGGTCAGTGGAACTAAATTATTTAAATTTAAGTAAGTTAAATTTAAATAGCCATATCTGGCTAGTGACCACTTTTGGACAGCACATGTCCATGACCTAATACCTTATTTTATTAATTTGCATATTTGGCATCAAGACCTGAAATGCATGTCACAACTAAAAAGTGTCATTAAACAATACATACTTTTACATGGCAGTACATGCTGATGTTTAAAGTGCTGTTAATGACATCTCCTCTAACTCCCCAATTAATTTTAGATTCATACATAAATTTGGAACTGTGGTTTATAAAACTGTTTCAGAAGAGGAAGCAAATATATTAACAATCATGATTCAATTTGTGGTTAGTGCTAAGTAGAAGCGAAGCCAAGTCAGTAAGTTTGAAGAGCTAGAAATGGTTAATTTTTATTTGGGTAGGGAAGGCTTTACAGAATAGTTGAAGAACTGGAGCAGTTCAATTGTCAGTGGTTTTAGCAAAGCAGAAAGATTGGGAGATCTTATTCAACTCATGTTGGGTAACTGGGTGACATACAGCTGGAAAATGGCATTGGGTTGGTTTAGGAGAGACCTTAGGTTCCATATTAAGGGATTTGGGCTGTTTTTGTTGGTAGTTAGTTTTGTTTGGAAGATAATTAGAAGCAAAGTAACTTCAGAGTTATTGAGGTAGAAAGGGGATTAGTCCTTCAGGATTTACAGGAAAGTTGGGAATATTAATCTTATTCTTAGAACTACTAATTGGAGGGGATGAAAGTTGAAAAAAAGGATTGCAGGAAATCATTGAAGATAATAACATTGACTTATAGTTATGTTGGGGTTGAGGTCTTGGGTGGTGTACGCCTTAGAGATGAGATCTGATGGTTTTTAGAAAGATGTAGGTTTGCCAAATATTGGACTAAAGCTGGACATTCTTTTTGGAGTGAAAGGAGTGGCATGGGTAAGATTACCTTGAGCCATTTTCTTTCCGTTTTGCGGGGGCATGTATACCAGGGATTGAACCCAGGGGCACTTAACCACCGAGCACATTCCTAGTCCTTTATTTTTATTTAGAGACAGGGTCTCACCAAGTTGCTGAGGCTGGCTTTGAACTTGCAGTCCTCCTGCCTCAACCTCCTGAGCTGCTGGGATTACAGGCTTGTGCCACTGTGCCTGGTCCTTAGGCCATTTTCTGAAGGGCAGTGTGGATTGTGATAGGAGAGCCCTGTAAGTAGTGTTCAGGAGATTTTATTTGTGTAATTTGGTGGCATATTTGCAGAATAACTGAGCTTGACACCTCTGTTTTTGAGGGACTACCTCCTGCACATTTTTGTCAAAGAGTTTAGCACTCACTCTCTTGAGCTCTCAGGCTACACCATAGTCTTCTCCCCAGTTAATCCAGTTAGCATGTGCCTGCCATTTTAGGAGTCTTACTTATAGGGGTTCTTAATCCATTGGTTGGAAAGGGCCTCTGAGGTCCAGAGAGGCCCAGGATTGTGCCAGTTTGCACAGGGCTTGTGAGTTTTAAGTCAACAATTCTGAATTAACAAAAAGGTAATTTAATGTAGTCAGATTTGGACCAAGGTAGTGTGGCTCCAGAGCACTTATTCTTATTCAGTTTGCTGGATTGGGAGAAGGAGGGTCAGTGCTGGAGTGTAAAGTATAGGGACATGATTTAGAGCCCTGACTCCATTGCTTGAACCTAGGTAAGTTTACATGTTAATAACTTTTTGAACTCAGTTTCCTCTCCTGCAAAAATGGGGTTAAGATAGGGCACATCTGAGGATTAGATGGGGCAGTTTATAGAAGCAGCTGATAAATAGGAGAAAGCTTACCTAGCTTGAGGGGGAAATTGTTGGAAAGAGTTTTGTCTTAGGACTTTTTGGGGTGAAATGGGTGAACTTTATCATATCTTAGTTTGAGAGAAGGCAACTACTGGAAAGGGAGATGACACTAAAGAGCCCAGGGCATAGTTCTACAGGGGTTAGAAAGAAAAACATGGAAGCCATGATGGCGTGAGTTATCAACTCTAATACAACTGCCTTTTTAATTTTAAACCCATTTTTACCTTCAAACGAGTTTCAGTTTTTTTGCTTTCTAAAAGAAGTAGCATACATCAAATCAGTGTATGAACTGGTGATTTGGAAGAACGTTGAGAAGTGGGGATGAAGTTTCTTGCCAATAATTCTGAGTCTTTGGAAGCTAGTTCTAGAAAAATAACTTTTTACTTACATGCAGTAGGGCAGGAGTTGTTTCAAAGGTTTTGTAGACAATAAATATATTCTTGGTGAAGATACAAGCTGTTCTGAAAACCAAAATGTTTACTTGATACATTGATGTGAGAGTACATTATTTTACATTAGGATTTTGAACACAAGACTTGAAGAATTAGGGTGATGGAGACTGCCTTGTCTCTCTGTAGTAGTCTAGACTGGTGGTTATCACATTGGACTTACGCTCCAATTTTTAAAATGACAGGTCTTATTCTAAGAGGCAGCCTGTTCCATGGACAGTAATCCTCAATAGAAAGGTCAGAAATCATAGACACAATGTGTACTGTTTATTAAGATACATGACATTTTAGGTGAGATTCGGATATCTTGCCTGCCGTGGTTTTGGATGTCATAGTGCAATAAAGTTTGATTCTTAAATGTTTGTTTTATCTTTTAGGGCTTGTATATCCTTTGGTCCTAAGAATCGTTCAATTGGAGCAGCAGCTAAAAGCCAGGTAGAGTTCTTTTTATTCCTAAAAAGACTTACTTCTCTGGTTTGTCTATCCATTTGTTCAGCGGCTAGACTCTAGACCCTAGGTATATAGCTGACAGACAGACCTGCTTTCTGTTCCCGTGTACTTGAGTGGGAGGCACATAACTTTAAAATAGCGATAGCAGCATAATACGGTCAGTGTAAACTGCTTAGATGTATTTTTGCTCAGATTTTGTTTCAAGCAAGGCTCGTTTGATCTGTGATATTTTAAGTGCTCCTTGAAGTTTGTCTTTGTTGGGCCTTTCTACTTATATTTAAGGTCATCATTGCTCTTGTAATCAAGTTTTCTAAAGAAAGAAAAATACATCTGTAGAAGCATATTAAAGGACTTGCTTTTAGTCCTTGGAGTATTAGTCCTTTAGAGCATCAAAACCCCAAGAATTTCATATTCATATGAAATGTCTGAGGTATCTGTAAAATGAAGGAGTTGCATATTTGACCTTGTTATAATTCAGTCTGGAGCAACATGTAAAGTGACTAATTCCCCTTTTGGACCAGACAGGACCTAAAATCTATGATCCTAAGAAAATAATGCTTGATAAATTACTTTTTAATTAAATTGGGTGTTTTATATTCTTATTTATAGAGTGTTTAAGATATTTTAGGTTGCAGTAGATAGCAAATTTAGGGCTATTTTCGAATGTTTTTCTTTCTAAAATTCCAGTGATGGTTTCCTGTTTTCATTATTGAGAATAGTTATTGTACTAAACTGACTGTCCAATTCTAGGTTAACACACTTACTGTGATGTAGTTTCTTTTTGGCAGCTTGCTTAAACAGAACCTAATTTTGGAGGCCTTACTTGTTTTACAAAAGAAGTTCTATTTGTGCCTTTTGACATAACTGATGCAGAAGAGTTCTGTAGTATTTCCTTTGAAGGACTTCTTACATCCATGTTGGGAGGAGGAGCTTGTAAATATCAAGCGCAGGTTTATTCTTTTTTTTTTTTTTTTTGGTGGGCGGGGGTACTGTGTATTGAACACAGAGGCAGTCAAACACTAAGCCACATCCCCAGCCCTTTTTTGTATTTAATTGTTTAGAGACAGGATGTCATTGAATTGTTTAGGGCTCACTAAATTGCTGAGGCTGGTTTTGAACTCTTGATCCTCCTTTCTCAGCCTCCCGAGCCTCTGGGATTACAGGTGTGCACCACCATGCATGGCTCATTCTGGTATTTTAAAAATACCTTTGCCAGCGCTTTTCCTCTGTAAGTTATAGTTTATTCTAGAGGAATTAGGAAATGTAGGTATACACTAAGTTGTTGTGTACCTTATTACTGAACTACATCCCCAACCTCATGGTTAATATTTTAATGTGTTTACTTTCTAATCATATAAATGTTTTCCTAGTAAGAAAGTGAAATTGTACTGTGTAGGTAATTGTCTTCTCACATAAAAAGTCTTTACCTCTTGTATGGTGAAACTCATTGTGTGGTTGTGCCTTAATTTGTGTGGCCATTTTCCTGCTATTAAAGGAGCATACAGGCTGTTTACCAGTCTTTTGCCTGTTGTTTATTTATTTTTGACAGACGTAAAAATACTTAGTTTTTTAAAATTTTAAAACGCTGGCCCCACAAAAAGGCCAATACTTTCAGTTTTTTTGACAGTTATAAATAATATTTTCTCAGTAGTCCAGTATCCTTTTCCATTCATTTTTCTGTACTTTGAAATTAGAATTTCTGAATTAATATATATTTTTAAACTAGAATTTCTGAATTAATATATATTGCTGAATTTGTACCTAGAAAGTTTGAACCATAACTGGACCATTTTGAGAAACTAATATTTATTTTATGGAAATGTTTATTAGAAGTTTAAGAACAGAAAATATGTCTATAAGTATAGTGACCTGACTTCATGGAGGAGGAGCAGGAAAAGCTGGATGCTGGTTTCAACCCTTCCACTAAGAGACCCATGTGCATCCCTTGTCCTTCACATCACATGCTAGTGGGCTGTGCTCAGAAAGGTTGAGTGTCTTGAAGAAAACTGAAACCAGGAAGGAAAATCTTTGTGAAGTTGAAATGATTGTTGAAAATTAAGAAAAAAAAAAAAATAGTAGTCTTCTCTATTCTCTTAGGTAATTTCCAATGCAAAGAACACAGTCCAAGGATTTAAAAGATTTCATGGCCGTGCATTCTCTGATCCATTTGTGGAGGCAGAAAAATCTAACCTTGCATATGATATTGTACAATTATCCTCTGGATTAACGGGTATAAAGGTAAGGTTCTCAAAATAATACCTTATGATTAAAAATCAGTATTTTATCAGCTCAGTATTTATCAATACCTTTCTAATATAAATTGTATTAAAAATGCTTAGGAAAATCTTTTGCTGATAAAAGACCATTTGATATTTTTTGAATGATATGGACTTGGGTTGGGAGTCATTGGTTATGCTGTTAATGTGCATTGCAGACCTGGGGAATAATGGTTTGAAGTTAACATAGCTGTTGCTGTTTGTCCTGCTCACTGAGGCAGTGGACTTTCTAGTGTTATTTTAGGGAATGACTTGTGGAAGATGGAGCAATAGAATCAACACTTTTAAGTCATTAACCAGGTAGGTGGTCAGAATCTTGATATTGGAACTTAGGTTTGATAGAGTTTTTTTGGGGGTGGGAGTAGGGAGTGCTTTTGGTCTTGTTTTTGCCTTTATTTCTGGGACACGTAGAGAAGTCTCTTTGTGGAACAGTATTGAACACAAAACAGGAGAGTCTGGGAGATGGGATGGGTAGACACAGCTGCCTCTCTTGCATTCAGAGGTACAAGGGTGATTGAACTTTTCAGCCAGATGAGTTTAGAGATGTACTTGGTATTTGAGACACCTCAGTTGAAGAAATAAGAATTATGAGAAGAGGCTTAAAAGCCACGAGATGGTGAGAAACGTGAAACCAAGGTAATTATGCCATTGTAGCTGAGAATTTAGTCAAGTTTAGAAGTGAAAAATTGTGTCTAAAGAACGTTCATTGGATTTACTTAGGATGTCTGTGGCAACAGTCTCAGGACAACTTGAATGGCATAGCAAGGAATGAAACTGCAGAGCAAAAGAGGGAAAAAGGGACAAAAGGGAGATGAGGAAATGAGAACTACTTGCCTTCAAGAAATAGGTTGGGTATTGGTAGCTTGAGTTATAAGCATTGTAAGAAGCCAAAGACAGAAAGAGACTAAGAAAACTTGGAGTAACTTGTCTGAGTATAAGAGGAAGAGTTAACTAAGAATTAAGCAAATAGGATAGAAAGGGGGCACTTTAGAAAGGGCTCAGTGAAAGGACATTTTCCCCATCTTTATCATACAGTGAGTGAGGTGAGTAATTGTTAGATTCAAACCATGATCAGTTTTGATCCAGCTGGGAAATAAAGAGAAAGTATCACTCAAGCTGAGTTGGAGTACAGCTAAAAGAAGACAGCAACCTTTTCTGTTGGAATTATAATTGGGAAGTATGGGCATGTGGGATGTGTTATTCTGGGCAGTCTTTCAACATTGAAAGTTTGGCCATTTTTATCAAGATTCCAAACTTTAATATATCTTGAAACTTAAAACAAAAATCTCTGATAGTTTATTCTTTAATTCAGACAGTATTTATTATGATTGTCCTGCTGTTTGCGCAAATCAGACAAAAACCATGTCCTCAGATTAGATTGGATGCTAACTGGGGAGATGAATAATAAATGCAGTAAACAAAGTAAAACACACATAGTATGCCAGATGGCAGAGTAGTTCCTTCTCATGGAAGGGCCATGTGGGTCATGGTTAGCTTTGCTTCTGCACTTTGCTTCTGCATGGGTTATTGTCTTAGTTTTTGTTTTTTTCCATTGGGGTTTTCCATTTCCAAGTATCATGTTTAGAAAGCATGTTAAAAAGCTAAAAGTTGGTCTTCAGGTTAATATTGCTTGCAAAATTAGCTTCCTTCAATTCCCTTTTGAGATTATGTTCCATGGATAATGGGAGGCATTGTTTGTTTTAGGTTGTTAGAATTAGGACATGAAGGAATACGGCAGATCTAGATCCTTTTGTTGTTTTCTTTCAGGTGACGTATATGGAAGAAGAGCGGAATTTTACCACTGAGCAGGTGACTGCCATGCTTTTGTCCAAGTTGAAGGAGACAGCAGAAAGTGTTCTTAAGAAGCCTGTTGTTGACTGTGTTGTTTCGGTAAGTTTGAACCCTATACAGTTTTAGGAACTTGAACCAAGAAGCTAAGAGAAGAAAGCTGTTAATTTGCAAGTAAAATTGTTTTTGTCTCATGTTGTAATGATAATTTAAAAAACTTCCCAAACTAGTATTCATTTTCTTTTTTCTTTTTTTTTTTTTGCGGTGCTGGGGATCTCGAACCTAGGGTCTTGTGCTTGCAAGGCAAGCACTCTACACTGAGTTATCTCCCCAGCCCAGTATTCATTTTCTTAAGTATTCTTTTCTGCCTTCTAGCTCTTGCTCATTTCTTCTCCATTGTTCTTTCTTTTCTGTTCTTCAGGGTTTATCTCAAATCTCACTTTGATTTTTTTCAGCACCTATTATAGTGTCTAGCACAGAGTAGCTGATTATTGGAATTAATTGAATGCCTTCAAATATAAGTGACTTTTTCTCTTTTTATTTGCTTCTGTATCTAGCACTAAAGAGAAGTCAGCAGTAAACTTCATCTTGTCTTTCCCATATCCCTATTTAGATGTAATCCTGGATACTTGCAGCTTTGTGCTTGCAGTATGGTGGAATCTTAGAGGCTATTGAAATATGAGTGGCTATATTCGTTTTGTCACTGAGTCTACTCATTTTGCCATTGTTATTTGATACTTTAACTCTGTGGCTTCTTCTGTCTTAATGTTGGTACATGGATTGGCAAAACAAGGAAGGGTAGGTTTGTTGTCTGGTAAATTCCTTGGTCCTTGGTTATCTAGTAAAGTAGGTTGGACATTTGTCAGCAGTAGTTGGATTGTAGCTTTGTACCACAATTCTGGGGATGCAAAGAAGACTAAACATGCTATAAGAGCTCAGATACAATGACCTTGAGTCCCCAGCAGCTGATAGTAGACATTGTATTTCTTATATACTTCCCACCTTTCCACAGCTCTCCATTGTTCTCTGTTTTATCTGCATTTCTTTATGTAGTACCCTTAACTCAGATCCTGAATTATGCTGAAGTAATGTTTATATAAAATACTGGAGTGCCTGAGTGGTTCTTTCCAGTATTGGGGACCAGTTTAAAAGGTGGTATATTAACTGGGTGCTGTGCCCAATCCTGTAATCCCAGTGATTTTGGGAGGCTGAGACAGGAGGATTGCAAGTTCAGAGTCAGTGTCAGCAATTTAGTGAGGCCCTATGCAACTTGGTGAGATCCTGTATCTAAAATACAAAAAAGGGCTGGGGATGTGGCTCAGTGGTTAAGTGCCCCTGAGTTCAATCCCCAGTACCAAAACAAACAAACGAAAACCTAAAAGATGGTATGTTAAGTCCTGTTTAGAGAGATTTAAGACTGCACTGAGTTTTGGTGATTTTCAAGGTGTATTCATAGAATTCAGCATATAGTTGTACTCACTTTAAGCTTTATTACAGTGAAATGATACAAGATAAAAAGTCAATAAAGGAAAAGGCACATGAGGTAACATCTGAAGAAAACTAGGCACAAGATTTAAGGAATCAGAATGCACTCATTTACTCTACCAACAGTGTTTAACAACATGTATGAAGTGTCCTTTACCTGGAAAATTTTGCCTGAGTCTATAAGTCCAGGTATTTTTTGGGGGGGTGGGTGGTGTGGGGAGGATAGTGGTCAGTCACACAGTTTCCCTATAGTCAGTATATCACCAAAATTCTAGATTTCCTGAAGGACAGAAGGTAGTCAGTCAGTATAAAGGACTTTGTTTAAATAATTCAGGCATAGTGAGACACACTTAATCAGTTAGGGAAATTTTTCTATCAATTTAGGGAACCATTTATTAATCAAGTTCTTAGCTGCCAATTGAGTTCTTATTTTCCAGGCAAGGGCCAATTTGTAAAGATAGCAGTCTCAGATCTTTATATTAAAGTAACTTCTGTTCTAGTTGGGTGTGGTGGTGCATGGCGGTAATCCCATTTGCAAGGCTGAGTCAGGAAGGTTGCAAGTTTGTGAGAACATGTCTCAGTATAAAACGTTTTGGGGGCTGGGGGTATAGCTCAGGGGTAGAGCGCCTCTGGGTTCTTTTCTCAGTATTGCCAAAACCAGAGTACAAACAATAAAAACCTGTGCTCTTGTTATTGTGGTCTGTTAGGTAATGCAGGTTGTGGTAATACATTTTTATTTTTTGGTCTGGGGATTGAATTTAGTTACTTAACCACTGAACCACACCCTCAGCTCTTTTTATTTTTATTTTGAGACAGGACTTGCTTAGGGAATCTCTAAATTGAGGAGGCTGGCTTTGAAATTGGGATCCTCCTGCCTCAGCCTCCTTAGCCACTGGGATTATGGCAATAAGTTTGTCCCAATACTACTTAAACAAATGTTCTAACTTTTTCCCACTGGTTTGAAATACTTTTTTAATCATATACAGAATGAATTCCTGTAAGTGTATGAGGTGTTCTTTGATATTACCAGCTAAAATTAAGCTTATCATATAGCAAGCTTCCAAATTTTGTTGTAGGTTCCTTGTTTCTATACTGATGCGGAAAGACGATCAGTGATGGATGCAACACAGATTGCTGGTCTTAATTGCCTGAGATTAATGAATGAAACTACTGCAGGTAAGAAGGGACTATTACTTTTTTGATAGTTTAATCTTAAAAGTTGTGAAATCTTAAAATCCTAGAGTTTCTTGCTCTGTTTGCTTGGAGTGCTATCAACCCCATTTATCACCTGTGTGTTTTTGGATACCATGTCAGCTGTGAAGAATTCATCTGACCAGTACCTTTTCTATACCGATAAAATATACACTGTGATGTTTAATCATATAGTTGTTTGGAAAGGAACACACTTATTGTGTGCTTTTGGTTTCAAGGTTTTCTTTCAAGGTTGTGGACTGGTGGTCAGAGAAGAAGGGCATAAATCAGCATCTCAGGGACTGGACACATGGGAATGTTAACCTGGCATAAGAGTAGAAGAGGTTGAGGAAAGTATGTTTGGAGAGTAGGGAAGTTGGTTTGGGGAAATTGCCAAAGTCAAAGGAAGCCTAACTGATTGTCAGCATTTAACTCTTTGAAGTTATTATTTCTCATGAAAACTTTATGAAATTTATATAAAGAATTGGATTCTATCTAAAACATCAAATGAAGTCCTATTCATGATATACAAACCTTGTTTATATTTAAATGAATTTTATTGTTTAGACAATACCATTATGTTGAATTTATTTATTTTTTTCTGTGTAGTTGCTCTTGCATATGGAATTTATAAGCAAGATCTTCCTGCCTTAGAAGAGAAACCAAGAAATGTAGTTTTTGTAGACATGGGGCATTCTGCTTATCAAGTTTCTGTATGTGCATTTAATAGAGGAAAACTGAAAGTAAGTATATTTTTTCCAGAAGACTATATTACAAATATGGTTAATAATACATTTTTGAGAGACCAACTGAAATAAGTGGGTGAAGAATTTTTGTTTCACTAATGGAAACCTTCAGTGCGCCATATGAACTGGAAACTCAAGGTATCCGTTGTATTATACCCAACAAAATTTATCATCAGTCGACATGGTGTGAAGTAAAGTACACAGACCTTGAGGAAAAAGCTCCTAAGAGCACTGAGTCTTATTTTTCTTATCTTTTAAAACAAAACAGTGCAGGCTTGTTAGAATTCTTTTAACATGCATTCCCTTGTTTTTTGCACTGGGGATTAAGGGAATGGTAAAGGTGTACTCTTCTTGTTCTTGAGGCTTTGGGTGTTCTGGAAGAAGGGTTGAGGAACTAGAACTTTGATGCCAAAAGAAGCTAAACTAGGACTGATACATTTCTGGAAAGCTTAAAGCTCTGGAAAAAGCACTTTTGTGCACATAGTAGAATTAGTGTTATAGGCAGTCCCCACTGTGACTAATGTGAGTAATCATACATTTGATTTTGCTCCTTTATGGTAGTTCCACAATAAAGTATAAAATGTATAGAAGTATGTGTATATTAGTGTATTTGGTGTTGGGCTTATAATTCATATTGGAAGTCAGATGGACATGGAGGTCATGGATTTTGAAATCAAGATGAAGATTTTGAATTCTACTTCTACCACTCTGGTAGTTTTGTAACCTGCAGATTATCTCACCCATCTAGATCTCTGAAGCATAATCTGTAATTATAATTTCTATTTTTCACAGTGTAGTTTCAATAAGGATTAAGTGAAATGTGTATTACCTTGTTTAAATCATTATGTACATTCCTCTGTGCTTAAAAAAAAAGCTTAAATATATATCATGATAAAATTTAAAATTGATTGGTAAAGTGTTGGATTAATTCTCTTTTTCTCCTAAGGTTTTGGCCACAGCATTTGACACAACACTGGGAGGCAGAAAATTTGATGAGGTTTTAGTAAATCACTTCTGTGAAGAATTTGGGAAGAAATACAAGCTAGACATAAAGTCTAAAATTCGCGCATTATTACGACTGTCTCAAGAGTGTGAGAAACTGAAGAAATTGATGAGTGCAAATGCTTCAGACCTCCCTTTGAGCATTGAATGTTTTATGAATGATGTTGATGTATCTGGAACTATGAATAGGTAACCATATTAATATTTTGATATTAAACTGAATTGTGATATTCTCCCCTCACTTATATTAATTTAGCTAGTTGTTGAAAATAGTGGTTGTTAATATGACAAACTTAGTTCTGTGGGTTAAAATTTTAGGCCATTTGAAACTCTTTTATGTAAAAGTTGCGTTTGATTTTTCTAATAAGAGACTAGTGGTTTTGTTCTGATTGATTAAATATTCTGGGAAGTTAATTCTTTACATATATGTGCATTGTACATGAATTATTGGTTTTCATAAAACTAGGGCAAAGTTCTTTAATGCACAATTAAATTTGGTTTAGCCATTGATTAAGTAATTGATGTTTTTGAGTAGTTTAGGATCACTTGAGGGCAATAGCCTTTTTTGTTAAGCCCTGCAAGAATTTTGGGTAATTGACATTTAGGGCTATTGTCAGAAACACTCAGTGTTATTGTTGCCTGGTTGTGTTGCTTGAATGATGGGAGTGAGATGTTCTTTTGACTGTCAACTCTAGCAGTAGAATTCAGGCAAGACTGATGGCTTGTTTGGGGAAATGTATTTGAGCAATCCTTAAAATATTAAGATGGCATTTATTGTTGAGCAGCATCCAGATTTGCACTCACCTTTTTTTCCTACTTGAAAGTGATTGAGCAGTAGGGTTTTTCCCTTCTTTTCCTTTTTCTTTTGTGTGTGTTCATATGCATGGGGGCTTGAGGTAGGGTAGTGTGTGCTGACTTTTGAAAAGCAGGCTGTACTGTGCATTGTTTGACCACAGAGCTTTTATGTGCTCTTTTTTAAGCCTTCATTTAAGTCTTAAATGTTTACTACTGTCTTTATTTTTGAAATTAATAAAACCAGATTATTTCTTATATTGTGTCTTCTAATTAACATTTTCTTCATTTAAAAAATACAGAGGTAAAGTCATACCATAAAATTATTTATTTTTTATATTGGGAATTGAACTCAGTGATACTTATCCACTGAGCCACATCCCCAGCCTTTTTTATATTTTATTTAGGGACAGGGTCTCGCTTAATTGCTTAGGTCCTCACCAAGTTACGGAGGCTGGCTTTGAATTTGTGATCCTCCTGCCTCAGCTTCCTGAGCCACAGTGTCCTGCACATCATAAAATTTTGAAGTGATTAATTAATTTAAAGTAAATATTTCAGTGGTATTTAACATGTTCACAATGTATAGTCACGTATATGGAGTGAAAAAAAATTTTTCATCCCAATATAAAACCCTGTACTTCTTTTACCACTGGACCCTGATGACAACCACTCTGCTTTCTCTTTGGATCTACTTTTTCTGGATATTTTATGTAAGTGGGATCATATAATGTACTGACTTCTTTAACTTTGCATAATGTTTTTGAGGTTGATCTACATTGTAGCTGTACATGTATCAGTACTTCATTGCTTACTTTTTGGCAAATAATGTTCTATTGTATACATGAGCCACATTTTTTATTTTCCTTTATCAGTCGATGGGTATTTAAGTTGTTTGCACATTTTAGATGTAGTGATAAGTAACTACTGTGAGCATTTGTGAACAAATATTTGAATATCTGTTTTCAGTGCTTTGGGGCATATACCTGTGACTGGAATTTCTAGTTTATATGCTTTTTTTTTGATTGGGGGTGGGGGACCAGGGATTGAACCCACGGGCACTTAACCACTGAGCCACATCCCTAGCCCCTTTTTATTTTTTATTTTGAGACAGGGTCTCACTGAGTTTTTGAGGATGTCTTTGAACTCATTGATCCTCCTGCTTCAGCCTCCCTAGACACTGGGATTACAGGTGTGCGGCACACCAGGCTTTATATGGCAATTCTTTTGTTTTTGTGGTACTGGGGATTGAACTCCATCACTGAGCTATACCCCCAGTCCTTTAATGATTGATTTATTGATCATTAGATAGGCAGGGTCACAGAGTTGCCTAAGCTGGCTTCCAACTTGGTGATCCTCTTGCTGAGACCCTCCTGAGTAACTGGGATCACATGGCAATTCTGTGTGTAACTATTTGAGGAATTGCCAAACTATTTACCTAAGCAATTGCACCTTTTTAATTCCTATAGCAATGTATGAGGGTTCCAATTTTACCAAATCTTTGCCAACCTTTGATTCTCAGGATTTTGTTGTTATTGTCATCCTAGTGGGTTACCGCTAGTTGTATTTCACTGTCTTTTTATCCATTTGGTTTTTGGAAGGCCACACTTGTAAATTCCTAATGAATAGCCCGCCCATGTGAATAGTGTTCCTTAACTTCTTGCTTGTTGATTACAGTTTGTCTCCTACATTTATTATATTTCACAGTCACTTTAGCTGGCTGGAACATCTTTAGCTCATATTTTCTTTCCTTGTTTATTGTAAATGGAGTAATAATTATTTTCTTTTGTAATTAGCATTGCTGTCAAAGTGTGATCATCTACTTTTTTTAAATACATTTTTTTAATTGTAGATGGACGCAATACCTTTATTTGATCTGTTTATTTTTATGTGGTGCTGAGGTTAGAACCCAGTGCCTCACATGTGCTAGGCAAACACTCTACCACTGAGCTACAACCTCAGCCCATGGTTGCACAATTCTAAATATAAAGAAAGACATTGAATTATATTTTTTAACTGAGTGAATTCTATGGCATGTGCATTGTATTTCAATAAAACTTTAGAGAAAAGAAACTCAAAACTTCCAGGGCTACTGCCATCTTCCTGGAATCTTCTTTACTCCTTTGCTTTTCATGGTTTCAAATTATCTGGGAACCTTTTCAAACATGCAGCAAAATTAAAACATTTTATAATGAGCATCTTTATCTCACTACTTAGGTTCAACAGATAACATTTATTGTACTGCTTTTATCACATACCTATCTAAACAGTTCTTTACTTCTCCATCAGTTTACTTTTTGACATATCTCAAAGTAAATGGCAGACAATATGTAAGAATACATAGGATGTAATGTTCTCAAAATATCAAAGTTTTCATATTAAGAAGAATTCTATAATTTTGTGTGTGTGAGGGGGGATTCTTACATGGTAATGCATTCCAGTTTTAAGTGTTCATCTGCTGAGTTTAATAGACTGTTAATAACAAACACATCCTTTATGGCTAATAATTTTTCCATGAATTAGACTAGAATCTTAGTTCCCTTATACTTCCATCCCCAGGCATAATCACTTGTGATATTTGAATATTTTTTGACTATAGGTTAAATTGATTTATTCTCAAACTTGCTATAAATGGAATTCTATAGAATGTAGTCTCTTGTTAAGGTTTTTTTTTTTAAACTTAGCATAACATTTTTGAGATTCATTCAGTTGTCTATATCATTTGTTCCTTACTTGTATTGCTGACTAGAGTTAGCCATTAGTGTTCACTGGTTCTTTCTAGTTTTTTGCTATTAGGAGTAAAAGTGTCATTTAAAATTTTTACTAACATGTAAGTTCTGGTTGCTGCACATTCTCACCAATATTGCTCTTAACTGTCCTTTTGTTATTCTGGTGGTTATATTTTACACTTTCACTATCTTCCTGTTTTTGGAAGATGTAATTCATAAATCAACCATATTATTTTAACTAATCAATTTGGTACTGAAGATTGAACCCAGGGGCACTATACTGCTGAGCTACATCTCTAGACCTTTTATATTTTATTTTGAAACTGGGTCTAAGTTGCTGAGGCTGGCCGTGAACTTCCAATCCTCCTGCCTTAACCTCTCAAGTCACTGCAATTAAAGGCCCTGCACCATTTTAAACTATATAATCTAGTGATTTTTAATATATTTACGGGATTTTGCAACCATTACCACAACTCTATTTTAGAACCTTAAGTGCATAATGCTAAATGAAAGAAGACAACCTGGAATATTTCTGTAATTTCAACTATATAACATTGGGTAATGTCAAAACTATGGAGTCAGTGAAAGGATCAGTGGTTGCCAAGGATTTGGAAGGAGGGGGAGGGATGTTTATTGGTGAAGCACAGGGGACTTTTATGGCAGTGAAACTGTTCTGTATGATGTCAGAATAGGTGAATACTTAACTATTTGTCAAAACCCTAATAGAAACTATGCTAAGTATCAATATTGGCTCATTAATTGTAACATGTACCACATTAATTTAGGTGTTAGTAGAGGAACTGGGCTGGGAGTAAGGAGTGAGTACATGGGAATTCCCTTTCTCTAAAATCCTAAAACTGAACTAAGAAAAGAAGAAATCTTATGCTTAATAGCTGTTATCTCTGTCTTGCTCTTATTTTCTGTCTCTGGATTTATCCGTTCTGAACATTTCATGTAAACGGAGTAATAGGTATTCTTTTTTGTCTGGGTTCCTCTACCTAGCTTAATGTTTTTAGGGTTCATCCATGTTGTAACATGTTCCTTTTATTGTATTGGTTTATTTTTATTTCTGAATACAGTTGATAGGCATTTGAGTTGTTTCCATTTCTTGGCTATTATGAATAAATGCTGTTTTTGTGAACATTCATGTATATATTTCTGCATGAACTTTTATTTTCAGTGTATTGGATATATATGTAGAGTGGAATTTCTGAGTCATATTGTAACTTGTATATTTAACATTTTGAAGAACTGCCAAAACTTCTTTCCAGAGTGGCTGCACCATTTCCATTTTACATTACCCAGGAATGTATGACAACTCCAGTTTTCCCACATCCTTGCCAATCCTTATTATTTTCTCTCTTTGATTAAAGCCCAGACATTCCACATAAAAGTGGAATGCAATTTAACTTTTTTTTTTTTTTTTTTTTTTTAATAGAGGCAAATTTCTGGAGATGTGTGATGATCTCTTAGCTAGAGTGGAGCCACCACTTCGTAGTGTTTTGGAACAAGCCAGTAAGTATTTTTGTGATTGAATTGTTTATGCATCTCACACTCTTTGGAAAATGTTGCAGTTGTCCAAATAGTTGTCGTATGTATCCCTTCACTTCCATATTAAGCTGCTTTACCTTATCCTGGAGTGTTCCCCCTCCCCAAAGTAGTTTTCAGTGAGTATGAAGGGAAAGTAATAAAAGTTGCTTTAAGAAACCTAATTTCGGGGCTGGAGTTGCAGCTCAGTGGTAGAGTGCTTGCCTGGCATGTGTGAGGCACTGGGTTTAATCCTCGGCATCACATAAAAATAAGTAAATAAAATAAAGATATTGTGTCCGTCTACAACTATAAAATGTTTTTTAAAAAGTAACCTAATTTAGACCCAAAGGAAGTTATAAGTATCTCAGTTATTTGTTAAAAGTTATCTTTTGTAATACTGACTTGGTGGTTTTGTAAATTTTGCTATCAGAGAAGCTTCTTTGTTAGCTGAAAGATAGGGTAAAGGAGTATACTTTAATAACCACATACTTATTTAACAGGATGCTTTTAACTTTGTCTCAGGCTAAAAATAGGTGGTGGTTTAATTTAAGAATGTGTTATATTCATTTTCCTAAAACCTTTTTGAACAAAATGTTTAAACTGTACTGTTGTGTTGGTTGCTGTTTCACAGTTTGGCTAACTATTTCAAATCAGTATTAGGTGTAGGTTATAAATTAACTTGATCATGGCAGATGAGCATGTTGCTTCCACACTGGGACAGTCCCCCTTCCCTTTTTATCCTATGAGGAGTCTAGGCTGGTTCAGAATCCCTGGGCTCAAGTGATAATCCTGTCAGTCTCCCCAGTACCTGGGACAAGAGGCACAAACCAATGTATCCGATCTCAGCTCTTTTCAGGCCCTTCACAAAAAAATTATTGTTAGTTTTTAGATAGTTAGGATATTAGATAGTATTAACATGTATTTCATGAACAGTAGCAAAGCATTGATATATACCTTCTTACCTTCTGATAAGAGGAGATTCTGTGTGTCTGTGTGTTGGTAATGGGGATTGAACCCAGGGGTGCTTATTTACTGAACCACATCCCCAGCTCCTTTTATTTTGAAACAGGGTATCACTTTGTTGCTTAGGGCCTCATTTAGTTGCTGAGGCTGGATTTGAATTTGTAATCCTGCATCAGCCTCCCAAGCTTCTGGGACTACAGGTGTGCATCATTGCACCCGGCTGTATCTGTGTTGTAATCGGACTGTAGTTATGCTCTGGGTAGAGCACCAAAATGACTAGATGTGATTCTGTATACCTCTTGTTCCTTTATGCCAGCTCAGGGCTGACCCAGTATTTTTAAGCCCTTTTAATGGCTAGCAATCTCGAATGTTTGGTCTGTTGATGTTTTAACAGTTCTTCGTGTTAAGGAATCTCTGATTATGCCAGAGATTGCAGGATCTGTACACTTCAAGATCCCGAATATTCCTGACCCATACTTCCCTAAATCCTACTATTATTGTGCCACCCTTTCTGCGTTATTTTGAGACTCAAAACATCTTTGTTTCCAGATGCTGCAGACCTGTGTGAATGTGTATATAAGTATATATGTGTGTGTGTAGGAATTTTGTTATACATCTATGAGTTGTTTTACCATGATAAAATATTTTTATTTTAAATGCTAATTTAAAGATTCTTTTGATCTAAATGCCTAATTATTTTAACATAGAGTTGAAGAAAGAGGATATTTATGCAGTGGAGATAGTGGGTGGTGCCACACGAATCCCTGCAGTAAAAGAGAAGATCAGCAAATTTTTTGGCAAGGAACTTAGTACAACATTAAATGCCGATGAAGCTGTCACTAGAGGATGTGCACTGCAGGTGAGTTTTCTTTTTATTTAAGTCATTGTAACAAGATGACAGTATCTAATAACCTGGCATTAGCTTGGGTGTAAGAATCTGAAACCCTTCTTTAAAAATGGATAGTGGAGGTAATGTTCATAAAAGGAATGTAGTCTGCATCGTGTAGTAAGATGCATTAATTGATAAACAGATACTTGTAAGCTTCAAATGATAACTAGGATTTGGTATGTTATCTTTGTCTATATTTGAGGTAGTGATTAGTCAATTAAGAGTTGGGGATTAATGGAAAAATAAGGAATAACTAGATTATGTAGGTTAATTTGACAATGGTAGAAGTTTGTGCTTGTTTGCAGATATTGTTTTTAATGTAAATAATGATGACCATCTGATGATGGTCTCTAGAGATCATTATTTACAGGTCTAATGATGTCATTTCATATGGTCCATACTTGTCAAATGGAATTTTAAAAAATTATCGTTCTAGTGTGCAATCTTATCACCTGCTTTCAAAGTCAGAGAATTTTCTATTACTGATGTGGTAGCATATCCAATATCTCTGAGATGGAATTCTCCAGCTGAAGAAGGGTCAAGGTAATATACTTATTAATCATATTTATACCTATAGTTAATTTGTTAAGTTTGAGTAATACATTGCTTTTCATTTCAACTTGCACAAATATATAATATTTTGCCATAATATGCCAAGTGATCACTTATTGTACAAGGAATAAATTTGTGTTCTTTCTTAGTTTCCTGTATTTGATCCTGCTGAAATCAGATGTCTTTTATTTGCTGATTGTATATATTCTTTTTTTTTTTTTAAAGTAACTTTGTGAACATAGTTTCTTGGAAACTTTTATTATAATCTGAAAATAATGCCAGTTGAGAAGAGAGAAACTAGGACTGAATAATAATCATAAATCTGGAATATATGGGTCAAAGTGTTAAGAAATATCCTGAATTTATGTTTTTGTCTTTTTCCTCTATTCAGTGACTGTGAAGTCTTTTCAAAAAATCATGCTGCTCCTTTCTCTAAAGTCCTCACATTTTATAGAAAAGAACCTTTCACTCTTGAGGCTTATTATAGCTCTCCTCAGGATTTGCCCTACCCAGATCCTGCTATAGGTAAGTAGTGTTGGGAATTGAAGTAATAAGAACTCGTATCTACTTGGAGAAGTGGAATGGCAGAAGAAATAAGTGCAGTATTCTGAAATTTAGGTACTTCACATGACAAAAGTCTTTATTACCAGGTTCAGAACTAACCAACGGGCTATTATTATTTATTTATTTATTTATTTTTTTGCGGTGCTGGGGATTGAACCCAGGGCCTTGTGCTTGTGAGGCGAGCACTCTACCAACTGAGCTATAGCTCCAGCCCAGCTGGCTATTACTTAATTGGATCTCCCATTGTGTGGACATTATTTTTTTAGTTAATATGCACTGTGGTTATACCTTATATAGTGCTGGATAAAGACTTAAAAGAGTCAAATATGTTTTAGTTCTGTCCCTAATACACAAGTGAACAATGTACTTGGAAAATCACTGGGAGATTGTTCTACAGTAGCAGCGCATCCTAAGAAACCTTGCTGACTAGAGTCTTTACATGTATAAACTCTGGGAGCTCTTATAATTTGAAAATAATGCTAGTTGAGAAGAGAAAGAAGCTAGAGTTATACAGTTAAGAACATCCTTAGTGGCACTTAGAATCTAGAAAGTTAACTTCTGCTTTCCTCATTTGTGAAATACGAATAAGGATGCTAAGAATTCATATTTTGCATTGTTGAGGGAATAAAAAGTAAGTCAGACCCTGGTGTATAATAACTGGACCTAGAAATGGCAGTTTCGTAAAACAGCTGTTTTTTGGTAGAACGAGAATGTGACAAGTGTGTACCTCAGGAATTTATGTGCTGTTGTGTATAAAGCTGAAATAAGGGACTAGAGGAATAGAAAAAAAATTAAGAGGCATTCGAGCCCCTATTTGGGACAGAAGTACAAAAGTTGGCCATATGCAAAAGAATGAAAAATCTGATAGATTTAGTAAGACCTAGAGAATTGACTGTACTTATTTCAAGTGTCATGTTAGTTACTGACCTTCATTGAGAAATGAAAATGACCTGGCAGTATGGGAATGTATGTATGAATACATACATTCTTTTATGTGTTCTCTTTTGTCTCTCATGTCCTCAGCTCAGTTTTCAGTTCAGAAAGTCACTCCCCAGTCTGATGGCTCCAGTTCAAAAGTGAAAGTCAAAGTTCGAGTAAATGTCCATGGCATTTTCAGTGTGTCCAGTGCATCCTTAGTGGAGGTGCACAAGTCTGAAGAAAATGAGGAACCAATGGAAACTGATCAAAATGCAAAGGAAGAAGAGGTAACCTGGACATTTTATGTCATTTATAATTGCCCAGAGGTAACTTGTCTAGAAATTGTAGCAAGTGGACTGGATCAGTAGAGCAAATTTGTGAGAGTTGCTGAGAGTAGGTTTGCATCTGTCTTTCCCTAGCATGGGTTAACCAGTAGAGGATCTTTATATGTATAATCTGTATGGAAATGAAACATAAATTACCTCTTCCCAGACAATGCATTTCTCATCTTGGGCATTTTTTATTCTTTCTGGTTTATAGAAGAATTATCTAGAGTCTCAATTGATTATTTTCACAAATAAAATAGGTTGCACACTAATTTACTGAATTTATGCATTGGGTCTTATTTTCTTTGTGCATCAGATTCAAAGCTTTATATAACCACAAATGCTTGAGTCTCATTCTCAGAGATTTTGTTGGAGTTGGTCTAGGCTGGGACCCAGGTATGAGCGGTTTTTAAAGTGTCCTGGGTCCTTCTGATATATTGCAGGCATTGAGGACCACTGGTTCAGTTCTCTACAAATTTGTTCTTTAATTATTGGTATTAAGGGTTTTCTTCATAAGTTCATCTCCCCTAGCACATGCAGTGGTTGTCTTTTTGAGTATGGGAAGGCTGGTGTAGGAACTGCTTGAAAAAGTGCACACTTTTGAGTGAAGTCTACTTGTGAGGAAATTTATAGAAACTCAACTGTAGATTGTATTTTGGAGACTGCTAAATGATGCCACATTGTATACTAAGAATACATCATGGTTTATGAAGCCATTCTATAATCACTCTTGATTACACAAGGATAGGGCAGGGGAAGTGTTGCCCCATTATACAGATATGTTAGCTGAGCTCCAGAGGGAAGAATTTTGTTTTAGGTAACTTGTGTGGCATGAGCTGGAATTTGAACCTAGATCTTCTGGTTGCTGGCAACTGAGCAGAGATTCCTGTACCATGCACATGTCTTTTGTCAGTGTGTCATGAAGGTTGCATAGTTTTTCATTGGTATTTCTTGCTTTCTGGATTTAATTTGACCTATTTTTTAGAAGATGCAGGTAGACCAGGAGGAACAACATGTTGAAGAGCAACAGCAGCAGACGCCAGCAGAAAATAAGTCAGAATCTGAAGAAATGGAGGTATGCATTGCAGTCTCGTAATGTACATGGTTTTGGCTTAGGGGCTGTTTCTTGGAAAGTAGTTTATACTATATTGTTTACTTGAACAAAAACATTTTGTAGTGTTTTTTGCTATTAGAAAGTGCTTTTTTTGCAAGATGGCTTTCTAATTGTTAAATGGAAAGAGCACTCAAAGACTTAGTTTTGCTAGGCTACCGATTGAATGTTTGTTCTCTGAATGACTGTTCCTAAGTTCTATGACCCATAATTGGTTACCTGTAAACAATGATGGGACCTAAGATTGTTTTCAGATTTTGTCAACTGCCTTACTCCTTGTCTTTTTATTGAAAAATACTGTAAATAATATGTTTATATACATTTTGTAAATAATGTAAATAATATATTATCCTACAGTGAATATTTAACATTTTTGAATTTTTATCCTTTTTTCCTTTTATCCTTTGATTTCTTAATTTCGAATTTCCATGTTTGAATTTGTTTTGTGGCATTAAAAACCCTTTCTTTCAAATTACTTTTGACATGGCAATACATAATCTCAACTTCTTAGGAATTTCTCATTGTGGTATTTTAAATTTGACACCTTAATTTTAAACCTTAATGTGGCTTAAGTCTGTTGCCCATTTTCATGTCTGAACAAATTTTACTTGCTTTCCTTTAGTTGTGCAAATAATAGTTTAAAAAATATAGATGATGAGGGAGATCATGTTCACAGATTCTGTTCTCTTGTTTCCTTATACCTTTGCCAAGATGGGAAACCCCTTTATTTTGTTGGGTAGGTGGGGTGGTGCAGCAGTGGGGACAATGGGAGAGAAGTGTCTGTTCTTGCGCGCGCACGCGCGTGCATGTGTGTATGTGTGTGTATGTATGTAGAAGGCAGGTGAGGAGAAAGGAAAAGTGTCAGACCTGGTGTGCATCTGCCTTCCCAACGTGGTGTTGCTCCAGGAAGTGTCCAAGGGATTGTTACTTAGGTTTCCGTGGGGTGACTCAGGAACTGAAGGGCCTTTCTTAAAAATATTATTTCTAAAGGAAAGGACATAAAGATTACACATAACTTTTAGCTGCTGTTCAGATAGGAGGTGGGAAAATGACACTGAAGTCTTGCTTCACATCTTAGACTACAGTTGAGTTCCTGATGAATTCAAAATTTAAAACAAGTTTGAATATTTTCCTAATCTGTGGATGGAAAAAGGCTTTCATTTCAAAGCATAAAAGTAAAAAAGTAATCATAGGAAATGTTGGATACTTTTGGTAATAAAAACGTATAGAAAAATAGAAGAAGCTAAAAGACTTAGTCATTTGTGGAGAAAAATTCACTAAAACCTTAAGAAAACAATGGATAAAATGTGAGTAGGCAATTTGAAAAAATATGGTTTATAAGCATGAGAAAAGATTATTGACTCAGAAACTCGAAGTCACAGTGAGATGAGTTAAATGGATTCCCATTTGTAGGCAGGGTGCATTGGAATGGATCCTGTCAGTCCTTCTGAAAATGTAAATAGCTTATAGACATTTTCTAAATCACATTGGCATTATGGTGCTGATCCATAAAAATTTCATATCTTCTCCTACTATTTTAATCTTTAATCCTTGTCTCTGTGTTTATATAAGAATGGAAGAAAATTTTTCTTTTTTTTCCCCCTCCTTTTTTTTGCAGTGTTGGGAATTGAACCCTAGACATTGACATGTTGTTAGGAAGTGCTCTACCACTGAGCTACATCCCTAGCCCTAAAAATTTAAATAGTGATCATGTGTTGATAGTGGGATTGAAGAAAAATTAGTTGTGTATATGTTCGTATTTTGTAAAAATGTATTTTAATGTATATGTTTAATTGATAAATACATAAAACAAAGCTTACTATCATTAACATTTTATGTATAGCACGGTAGCCTTAATTAAGTATGCATTGCAGTGCCACTGATCTTTGAAACTTTTTATCTTGCAAGTCGAAACTAGTCAGGAGAGGTGACTCACACGTGTAATCCCTATTACTTGGCAGGCTGAAGCAGGAGGATTATAAGTTCAAGGTCAGTCTCAGCAACTAGCAAGACCCTGCCTCAAAATAAAAAATTTAGAGGTCTGGAGATGTAGCTTTGGTGGTAGAGTGCTCCTGGGTTAAATCCCCAGTACCCACTGCAAAAGCAAAACTAACTTTTGAAATTTAAGTTAGTTTGTATATGTTTTGTTCTTAATAATTTCTGTTATTTCAGACCTCTCAAGCTGGATTGAAAGACAAAAAGATGGACCAACCACCTCAAGCCAAGAAGGCAAAAGTGAAGACCAGTACTGTGGACCTGCCAATTGAGAATCAGCTGTTGTGGCAGATAGACCGAGAGATGCTCAACTTGTACATTGAAAATGAGGTGGTTATTTATAGTTTCTACAAAAAATGAGCTAATGAATTAATGTAACCATGGTGTTCAGATACTATGTCTAGTGACTATGCATTTTTGGTAGTTTGAATTTTGACAAAATAATTTTGGATTTTTTTGGTGTAAGAACAAGTTTAAGTAATACATCCTATGATATACCAAACTTCTTTTATGGTGATATTAACATGTCTTTTTTGCTAAAAACTGTTGTGAGATGCTTGATAATGTCTTTGGTTTAGGGATGTATTGTTCAAATTGGGGTATATGTACATTTGTTCACTGGAGATTGGGATGTTTGAGGTGGCGAGCCATAGAATTCGGTTAATAGGAGAAATCACATGGCATTAATAGTAGCACTATTTGCTTATTTCTTCTGTTGTGAGTTAGTGTGAAAACATGGCAGTTCTTGTTAAGATGAGTGATATGTGATATTAGATCCTGGAGCACATTTACTGAATTCATTGGGGTTTCTTATTATGTATCCCCTGGATCTCAGAAGAGTTTAGTTTTATGAAATATTTAGCGTTTATATAACATGATTAAATTTGATTTTATTGATATTCCATAACAAAATATCAGAATAGGTTATCTAACCCAAGTGGGCTAAGTGGGGATTGAACTGAAGATTACCATTGAACTACATCCCTAGCCCTTTTTATTTGGAGACAGGGCCTCACGTAAGTTACTGTGGCTGACTTCAAACTTTCCATCCGCTTGCTTCAGACCCTGGGATTATAGGCATTTGTACTGTGCCTGACAGAACTAGTTGTTTCTTAAAGTTTTCTTGTCCTGAATGGTTTTCCTTATTTTTGTGGAGTATCTATATCTTAATATTTCTGTTGTTCTCTTTTTCTAAAGTCACCCACAAAACTCTGTCTTAATGATCTTCAAAATTTGTCAAGGACTAGTCTTCCAGCTTCCTTTGATTGGGGTGATTCACAGAATTAAAAGGATTTTGAGAAGAAGGGATCTCTGTTCTTAAATTTTATTGGTATGAAAGAGGAAATTGCCTTAGTTGTCTTAGTATCTAATTTGTATTGTTCTCAGGGTAAGATGATCATGCAGGATAAACTGGAGAAGGAGCGGAATGATGCCAAGAATGCAGTAGAAGAATATGTATATGAAATGAGAGACAAGCTTAGTGGTGAATATGAGAAGTTTGTGAGTGAAGATGTAAGTGTCTGCTTCAGTGTGTTACTCTGTCTTCTAGGAACATCTTTAAATGTATTAGAAGGGAATTCTGTATCTCTGTGTGTGCAACAAAATTATTAAAAATATTTTTCCCCCAAGGGTACGTAGTTAAATTTTGTATTTCTTTATTATTACATTATTTCCCAAAGATGAGCCTTTGTGCATCACTTCGTAGGTTCTTTCATACCACTCCACTCTTCCTGCCCAGTACTGGGGGAAATTGAACTCAGAAATGTTAATACTTCTGAGCTTTTTATAATTTGAGATAGGTTCTCAGACTTACAAGCATGTGCCCCCCTATGGCACTAGAGATTGAACCCAGGTGCACTGTACACTCAGGGGCTCCCCCCACCCCTGGCTTACAATTTTTTATTTTGAGGCACGTTCTTAAGTTCCTGTGACTGGACCCAAACTCGAAATCTTCCTTCTGAATTGCTGGTATTATAGGTGTCCACCACTGTGCTTGGCTGTGTAACCCCTGTACCTGTGAAGCAAAAAGCATCTGCCATTCTTATTTTCTATGTACCCCATCTCCCTCCTTTTTTAAAACTTTTTAAAGCAACTGCCAGATATATCAATGCAGTTTATGCCACTGGTGTTCCAACTGGTCTTTGATTGATCTAACTACAATTATTTTTTATCTGTAGGATCGTAACAGTTTTACCTTGAAACTAGAAGATACTGAAAATTGGTTGTATGAAGATGGAGAAGACCAGCCAAAGCAAGTTTATGTAGATAAATTGACTGAATTAAAAGTAAGTGATTCTGAGAGCAGAGGATCCCTGAGCATTTGGAGTGTTTAAGGAGGATAGTTCAAAATGGGGAAGAGAGCACAGGCTAAAAAACACATTTTGAAGAATTGTATATCCTTGTGACTTAGGTTCATTATAATCTTTACTTTTAGAGCCTTATAGTAACAGAATAATTTTTCTGAAAATTGAGTTTTGACTTTCAGTGTTTTTTGAAGTTAGATATTTAGTGTATTCTTTGGTGTCAAGAGATACAAAGACAAGTAAGATAAAGTCCCTATCCCAAAGGCATCTACTATGCCATTTCACATATAATTTTGATTCTTTTATTTATTTATTTTTGATACCAGGAATTGAACTTTACAACTGACCTGCATTCCCAATCCTTTTTATGTTTTTTTATTTTGAGACAGCATCTCACTTAAGTTTCTGGGGCTGGCCTCGAACTTGTGATCCTCCTGCCTCAACCTGCAGTAGCTCGGACTACTGTGTGCCACAGTGTGCTTGGTGTTCTTTTGATTCTGATAAAAGCAAAATGTCTGTTTTTGTATTTAAAGAAACTAATTGTTAAACCTTAGGTTTGAAATATAAAGAACTATCCAAAGTTGGAGACCTTTTGTTTAGAAAAGGATACAAATGCACAAGAATGAACTTTGTACATATCCCTTTGGCTTTAGCTCCAGATTACTTGGTTTCTTGTGGAACTGGGCCATTACAATCAGTCTTTTTAGTGAAATTGCTCAAGGGCAGTGTTGGTAGTTTTATATCACCGTGGCAAGCATAGTCAGAGTGCACATGAGGTCTTGCCCATTGTGTTTTTTGTTCATTTTCTTTGTCTTCTGGGAGAGATGTCGAACACATGAAAGTAGAAACTAATAGCTTTAGCTCTTGGGGCTAGTTCTTTTCATCTCTGTTTCTTCCACTCCCACTTATTTTGAAGCAAGTACTCATACTCATGGTTTGGATTGTTTGATTCAGTAACATTTCAGTGTGTATTTAAAAGAAAATAGAATCTCATTCTGTATCATTATCCCACCTAAAAAAATTTCTTAAGATTACCACAGTATTCCATTTCTAAGTTCCATTGTTTCATACATGATCATGTTTGTTAGAATCAGGATCTAAATTGGTTGATACGTTTCGCTGGTATGTCTCATAAATCTGATTCTATAGTTCTCCTTCCACTATTCTTTTTTCCCTTATTTACTTGATGTAGAACTGGATCATTTGTCCTATAGAGGGCAAACCCTGCCCCCCCCCCGCCAAACCAGTCCCCTTCTGAATTTCACCAATTTTCATCTATCTCTACAGTGGTATTTTCATTATCTGGTAAAGTGATGGTGGGATCTAGAGGCTTCATCAAATTCAGGTTTTGCTTATTTTTCATTAAAGCAACAACAACAACAACATTATTTTTGGCAAGTAAACTTCCTATTTAGTGTGCATGTCTATTAGGAGGCAAGTAATTTTTGGTTGTTGTTCAACTGTGTTTTGATGATTAGGGCTCTGGTGACAAATTTATGTTGACTCTACATGGGACAGTGTTGAAGAATATTCTCCTATCCAGTCTGAGGCAGCCTAATATTTCCAATGGTGTGGAGAAACTTATGTAACTTCTGTATTTATATACATTTATACACATAAATGTACTTTAACTCATAATCAATGTTAGTCATAGTAGAAACAATACAACTCTGATAATTTAAGCTTCCCTATGAAGAATTTGTTTATTCTTTTTTAAGAATTTAGGTCAGCCTATTAAGACACGGTTTCAGGAATCTGAAGAAAGACCAAAATTATTTGAAGAACTAGGGAAACAGATTCAGCAGTATATGAAAGTAATCAGCTCGTTCAAAAACAAGGTATTTTCCCCCCTTTCTTTAATCTTACTTACCTTGGTAGAGTCACAGTTTAAGGCATTTTACATGTGAGCTTTTCTCTTGTTCTGAACTCTGATTTAATGATGTTTTCTTTCATTTTAGATGTTATTATGTAATGTTTCATAGAATCTTATTAAGAACCGTAGGGTTTGCTGCTTCTCTTTAGTAGGTAGAATCTGGACTCAAGAAGTATTGTTTAATTTCCTTTTCTTACTGTGAAATGCATCTTCTGCATTAGACTTAAGTTGCTCTGTCCTGGGACTGGGGTTGTGTAACTTAGTGGTAGAGCACTTGACTAGCATGTGTGCAGCACTGGGATCGATTCTCATCACCACATAAAAATAAATAAATAAAATAAAAGGTATTAGAAAAAAAAGATGCTCTGTCCTGGTCTGAGAAGACATCTGGATTGTGATTGTATTGGGCAGATGTACTACCTCAACAGTAAACTTCTTAAAAGAGTTTTGGAGTACTATATGATACACACTAATAAATAGCCCATTGAGTCCATATAAGTGGTTGTATCAACATTTATAAGTAACTTCCAGCTTCTGTAAGCCTCACTTCCTTAAGCAGGACTCCAGGTTAATTTGGGACAGCTGAGATTCAAACCACAATCTGACTCCAAATTTGCATTCTAACCTTACTGTATTCCAGATTCTTCCATTTATTTAATTATTTACTTACTTACACTTACTTATTTTTGGTGGTAGTAGGGAATCAAATCCAATGCTTCATGTGTGCCAGGCAAACCGTTTACCACTGAGTTATATCCTTAGCCCTACTCCAGGTTTTTGATGTTTTCTCAGTGTAATAAACTTAAAAGTGGTATATTGGGCTGCCTTTTTTTTTTTTTTTTTAAATTAGTTTTTAGTTGTAGATGGACACAGTACCTTTATTTTGTTTATTTATCTTTATGTGGTGCGGAGGATCCCCAGGGCCTCACACATGCTAGGCAAGCCCTCTACCTTTGAGCTACAATCCCAGCCCTTGAGCTGTTTTTTAAAAAAAAAAAAATTTGTTTGCTTTGAAAGATTTCCTTTAAAAGTTGATATTTCATTGTTATTTTTGTTCCAGAGTAGCATGTCTAAACCTCAGCTTCCATTTCTAGTGTAAGTTTACACTGTAAAATTATTTTCAGAAGGTTTTGCATAAAACATGCACCTGTTTATATTAATGAAGCCTTTTAACTGCCTTCAAATCCTTTTCCTGAAGGTTTAAACAATTCAGATTTTTTTTTTCCTTGAATATTTGTCATCTACTAGGGCTAAATGTGCTTCATTTTTCAAAAGATGGTAACTTTTTGAAAGATGGTGAAAGACTAGGCAGTGTTTGGTAGGTGGGTGTTATACCTTGATACTTGTCTGACTTACCTGCTGGTTGTAGGAGGACCAGTATGACCATTTGGATGCTGCTGATGTGGCAAAGGTAGAAAAGAGCACAAATGAGGCAATGGAGTGGATGAATAACAAGCTGAATCTACAGAACAAACAGAGTCTGACCATGGATCCTGTCGTCAAGACAAAAGAGATTGAAGCTAAAATTAAGGTAATTCGTGACTTCAAATATTTAAGTCTTTCCTTGTCAACTTTGTTAGTATTAATAGTCCTGAAGTGACATTTGTCATCACATTTTAGCTTTTGGTTTGGGGATTGAGTGAGAAAGGGTGAATGTGGGTTTAGCGTGTCATGTAAAATTTGGTAAGAAACCAATTTTCTCTCTTCCATTCTAGGAGTTGACAAGTATGTGTAACCCTATAATTTCAAAGCCCAAACCCAAAGTGGAACCTCCAAAAGAGGAGCAAAAAAATGCAGAGCAGAATGGACCAGTGGACGGACAAGGAGATAGCCCAGGCCCTCAGGCTGCTGAGCAGGGTGCAGACACAGCTGTGCCTTCGGATTCAGACAAGAAGCTTCCTGAAATGGACATTGATTGATACCAACACTTGTTTATATTAAAACAGACTATTATAAAGCTTTAAGTTGTCAACTTTGTTCTAAATATCAACTAGAGCAAGTGAATACTGGAGATTTCTTAGTCAGTTTTTAGGGAATTTTGGGGGGGGGTGGGGGATATAGGTAATGTATGGAGCATTTTGACTTCTAAATAGTTAGATACAGAAATTAAGTGCATTGTATCTTTTTTCATAATGGTACTATTTAGAAGCCCAGTTAGTCTTACTGAGCTTATGCTTCACTCCATTTATGTTTAATCATGCTTCTTCAAAATAAGTTTGTTTTGGAAAGTTGAGCTACAGCAAAAGCTAAAACTAGCTATCAAGCTGGCTTTTCACTATGACATTTATGGTAGGACCTCTAACTATGCTTCAAAAATTGGTTGTGGACATTGCCACAAAGACTTTCTGCCTGGTGTGGGGTTTAGGGTGGGGGCTCCCTCTGTTCCTGAGCAGACCAGAGCATGGCCTGGTGTGAATTAATGTAGGAGAGCAACAAAGGCACACCAATCTTCACCCTTCCCCTCTACCCTCAGCCCTGCCCTCTTCCCTCCTTCTAAGGAAAGAACTCCCTTTACAAATGGCATGTGCTGCTTTTGGGAATAGAGAGCCCCTCACTGGGAGCAAGTTGTAAACAGAATTTTAGACTTGGAGATGCTTCCTTTAAAGTTCACTAACACCCTGAGCATCAAAGTCTAAATAATTTTCTCTTCAGAAGATGTACTGTTAGACATAGGCATGGTAAATTACACTGAGGAATTGATCTTGCTCATTATGGCATTTAAAGATTTGTATCCTGGCCTGTTTGTTGGTGAGAGATGTTCTGTGTAAATTTGAGGTATAGTTTGAACTCCTAGGACAAAGTTAAAAGTTATTTTTGACTCATACACAATCACTTGTGTGTTAAGTGTTAATATCTGTCATGAATCTGCCAATTTGTACGTGTTAAACAGATGACAGATCATTAAAAAAAACGAAGATACACTGGATTGTACTGGATGAGTCTGAAACAAATGAGTGTTAAACAATGTGCCCAATGTTAGAGCAACACCTCCTTCAACCAATGTCAGGAGCACCAAAGCATTCCTCTGACTGTTCTTTGGGGGTGGTGTGGATAGGAGTGAGGCGTTTGGAAACTTCAAGGGGAGCCTGTATTAGAGGCCAGAGCTGGTTCCTCCTGCCTATAAACTGTTACAAGCTTTGTTGGTTATGTTTTGTATCTTTGTAATAACTGATATTCTGTGTAACAGAGTGCCTCTCTGTTAGTTTTGGCTTATGTTGTTAGAACCAAGACTATACCTTGCATAGTAGGAATAAATTTCTGTCGGTCTCTGTGCAGAAAGGTTTTTAAGTGTTAGAGCTCTAAAGTGCTATAGAGACAGACGATTGGAGAGGAAGGGGAAGTTCGCTTATGTTGGTGTGTAAGCGTCCCTCACAGCACCAGGACTCTGTTCCTAAGGGCACTGGAGCCCTATTCCTAAACTATGCTTTCTCCCTGTCCTGCTGCAAGAGTTCCAGCTGACCTGCTGAAAGGCCAGTAGCTGTTTGAAATGCTGGTGCAGGATTAAGTCAACTCTGATGTAACTCAGTCCTTAATGGCCATTTCTTCTAAACATTGTGTGTGTGTGTGGGAAGGGTTTGGGTGTTGGGATGGGGATGGATTTGAGGTTTAAAACTAGGAATAGGATGGTATGGTCTGCTTGCTCTCTGTTTAGATAGGCTTTAAGACCAATTCGATTTACATGGAGGCAGGCCAGAGAGTGGTAATTGATAACTTGTGTGCAGACAAGCATTTTCCAGGTTGCGTTATCCAAATTTGTTAAACTCCAAGTCACATTCTTACACTGAGAAAAACATTCAGTAAACATGAGACAAGTTTAGGAAAAAAAAAGAAAAAAAAAAAAAACTAATAAAAGAAACCTGTCTTACACTCAAAGGAATGGTTTTCTTAATTTCATAATGCAGGTTGCTCTGTGTGTGTGTGCACGTGCTCCTGTGTGTATCTGAGTTTAAAAAACAAACTTCTCTTGAGCAGAGGTCTCTTGGCCAAATTCCAGTTAACTTCTCTTGGAGATCTCTGCCCTGAAGACTTAACAGTCAAATGGATGGGAAGTTGCTTCTTTTCAGTTCTCAGTTCTCCCAGTTCAGTATCTCTCATCTCCATCCTAGTTCTCCTAGTTCCTATGATGTATATCTTGCCCCTGCAAGTGGGCCTTGTTTGAGGATTTTGACAATAGCAGAAGGTAGATGATGGTGCATTAAGGTAAGTGCTAGGACTGATAGAGAACCTGTCCAAAGAAAAGTGCTAGCCCAGAGTCCGGGTGACTGTTGTGTGTCACTGGTTGGGTGTGCGTGTGAGCTGTGTTGGTGTATGTTTGTGGGGTGGTGGTTTGTGTGGAAAGGGGATGTAGCCATCAGAAGAGAACCTAACTATATAAGTCATGAGCCATAGATGGGAAGGGGTCAGGTGCCATGTTTCGTTGAATCAGGCCCTTTAAACTCCTGGTTCTACGGTTGTGCTAGGAGCAACTGACCCATCCAGGCCTGTTCCAGTCACGTGCCTTAAACCTGTCTGGCAGGTATGGTTTCCTTCTGAAAATGTCCTTGTGAAAAGATAAGCCCTTGGTAGAGTGAGTGGGAAACCTGGGTCAAGCCAGCAAGTGGTGAGCAGAGCAAAGCTGTCTTACAGGAGGAGGGACACCAGTGTCTGCATGGTGCTGTGGAAGACGGTGTTGGGGGGCAAAGCCAGGCCTGGCATGAAGTTACACAGTAGGGTCACTTAAGCTCACTGTGAATGACTGAGAGGGCTTGGTGAGTATCCATGCAGAGGCACTGGACTGGTTGCATGTGGAGGACTTTTCAAATACGACAGTTGGCTTTGGGGGAGTTGGTGGGAAGGACAGATTTGAGTTCTGTAGGTCAGTGAGGCTGTTCACATTTTTAAACAGGAGTGGCAGGATGTTTCAGGAAGCTCCTGGAATGTGTGTAGAAGGAGATAGGCTCAGGGAATTTGGTGGTGTGGGCTTTTACAATAGTACACATTTGAGGAGACAAGCCAAGCAAATGGGGAAAAAGGTGGTGTATTTGGAAGAGAGAATATGTAAGCCCATCTCCCACTCAGGTGATAGAAGATGAATAGTAGTTACCTGGGGGTAGTGGAGAGGCAACATGAAGCTGGCTTCAGGGAACTGATGATGGCCCTTGTTTTTTTTTTTTAAGGTGGTACTGGGGATTGAACCCAGGGTCTCATGCATGCCAGACAAACATTACCACTGAGCTATACTCTCTGCATGTTTTTAAATTTTTTTTCTTGACCTTGGTAGACAGTACATTTGCTGTACCTTAATAATTTTAAGTGATTTTAATAGGTGTTCATTCAGTTTTTACACAAGGAATGTAGATATAAAGTGCACAGCCTCCCATGTTTGGAAAGAACATGAAATACATTTTTCACAGAAAGCCGGAAGGATGCTTCCAAATGAAGTGATGTCCTCTTCAGGGTTGGATTGTGTGTGGTTTCTGATTGTATATTCTTGCTGCTGTATGTTTTCTAAGATTAACAAGCATTTAGGAATTTTATAATTTTGAAAAATTAGTGTAGGGACTGGGGATATAGCTCAGTAGTAGAGTGCTTGCTTAGCATTCATTAGACCCTGGGTCCAGTCCCTATCACTATGAAAAAATAAAATTAGTTTACCAAGAATAACTCCAAGGTTTCAAACCTGGAATAAAAGATGTGATGTGGAGCTTTAAGTCTGTAGGGACTGTGGGAGACACTGGTGGTAGTTTGGATGAGAGTGAGAAGTTGTACAGGATGGAGATGAGAGATAATGAAGCTCCATGTGGGCGTGGAAGGTAGCCTCAGGGCTGGAGCTATCCTGGTTTAGGGACTGGATGGTGTTTGGATGTGTCAGGAAGAGGAAGTCGTAGCTTTGCGGGAGAAGGAGCTGCGGAGACATTGGAGGATGGGAGGTTGAGGCAGCAAAGTGGCAGTGGCCAGTATGGTTAGGTGCCGAGGAAGTGGTTTCAGAAGGGTTGGAGTTTGGTGGACTTAAAAGGCCGGGGAGATAGCTCGCTCAGTCAGTAGAGTGCTTGCCTTGCAAGCACAAGGCCTTGGGTTCAATCCCTGGCACCGCAAAAAAAAAAAAAAAAAAAAAAAAAAAGGCTTGAGGTGAGCCCAAAGCTACTGGAACTGTACAAGAAGTTTGACCTTGTGGAAATGGGGAGCCAGTTTGGGGGAAGGAGGTTGGGCAGTATCCTGTGCTCACAGTAATGTGAACATAGAGATTCTTACCACTAGTTATCTCAAGACCATTCAAATCAGTCTTGGAGTGCCATCTCTGAATGGCTCTTGCCTGGGGCATTCCTGGGATATTACCTTCAAACCTGGAATGAGCCCGTCTTTAAGAATTGAATGCTATTATGGGGAGCTCAAGAAGTGTAGAAATGGGGTGACTCCTACCCCCTCCCCCCCCCCCCCCGTGGCTCTGGGGATTAAGTCTGCTCCACCACTAAGATACACTCCCAGCCCTTTCTATTGTTCATATTGTTGAGACAGGTTCTTGCTAAGTTGCCTAGGCTGGTCTTGAATTTGGGATCAGCCTGCCTCTTTAGTTGCTGGGGCTACAGATGTGTGCCACTGTACCTGGCTAGTAAATGATTTTGGGGGGATGGGTAATGGTAATTGAACCTAGAGGTGCTGCTGAGCTATATCCCCAGTCCTTTTTATTTTATTTTTTTTTACTTTGAGACAGAGTCTACCTAAGTTGCTGAGGCTGGCCTCAAACTTTTGATCCTCTTGCCTCAGTCTCCTGAGTTCTGGATTAGAGGCGTGCACCACCACACCCAGCTAGTAAGTGACTTCTTAAGCATAAGTTCAAGAGGGAAAATGAACAAGATGTTCAATTAGGAGCAACATATTCAGGAGAATAAAGGAAGGTGTATGTTTTAGGGAGACCAGGGAAGGAAAAGTCTCCAATAGTATTAAATATATAATGCTTTACTGACTTGCCCAATATCTGTGGGCAAGTTCCAGGCTAATCCTGATCCTTAGTTCAGTTTTGGTACATCCTGGCAGGACAGGGCAAATAGAGGATGTTTACTTCTAACCCTTCAGTGGAATTTGCAAGGTTCAAGCCTAAAACACAGAGTAAATAAGAGAATATAGGAAACTGTGTTTGTCTTGGACCTTTTCCACTAGTTGTGTCCAGGCTTACATCCTTTGAGGGCCAGATGGACCGTTAGATTTGGAGTCCTGGATCAATGGAGGGAGAGAGAACACTTAAACTGCTTTTCTTATCACAAGATAGCAGGCCTTTATCCACCACATGCTGAAGGTCTCACACTAATTGCTTTTTTCTACATGCACTTTGAAACTTTGAAATATCCAGGTCTATTATTTAGATTAGACTTAGCTAATGCTTGGGGAAGAAAAGCTGGAAACATTGGGAAGACCCTCCCAGTAGCTCAGCTTCCAAGATGTAAATCCCAGTATAGTATCCTGAGGATGAGCTGGATGAATAGACGCCAGAAAACAGTGGTCCCAGTGATAGGGTATCCATGCCAGTGTGGAGGTTTCTAGGACCGGAGTGAGGTTGCCATGAGGAGCAAGTGAACTGCATGGGATAGGTCTTGAAAAATGGAGAGGGCCCAGGCAGTGGTCAGGGGAGTCTCTAGCTGGGTGAAAGTCCTTCTGTGACTGGTCCTGAGTCTCTACATCCCATAACTGCAAGGTGGACTCCTCCTTGTTTCCAGCTGCCTTCCTGCAGCTCACATGAAACATGGAAAGGAGAAGGCAGTATTTTCAGTGAGGAAAAACCAGAGCATTAGAATTCTTGAAATCATCTTGTCCAACTCTCTACCTTCTGGATGCTGGTGAACATCACAAAGCTGGTAGATGGCAGAGCCAGGAATCTTCATGTCAGCAGGTTTCTGAGTGTTACCCTTCTGGAAGTTTGTGTGACTAGAATATGGGACTTTTGCTTTCCAAAAATGTGTGCTGAATATAGCATTACAGTAGTCCTCACTTATTTGGGGGTGGGGGTTAGGATATGTTCCAAGACCCAGTGGTTGCATGAAATCATGGGTAGTACTAAACCCTATATGTACTGTTTTCCTGTACATATGTACCTGTGATAAAATCTTCAGAGACAGGAAGAAATTAACAACGATACCCAGATAGTTGATTTGATCTTACAACCAGATGGGCAGGTAGTGTTTACAGCATACATAAACTGGGCAAAGGGATGAGTCACATTCCAGGTAGGATTGAATACGACAGTGTGAGGTTTCACCACACTACTTAGAATGGTGTGCAATTTAAAACTTATTTCTGGAGTTTTGCACTTAATATTTTGAGGCCATGCTTTACTGTGGGTAACTGAAGCCATGGAAGGTGAAACAGTGAGGTAAGGAGGTCTACTGTACTTGTTCCCTAAGAATCTGATGTCCCCTTTCCAACCAGTTGTGATTTGGTCTTTGGTGAGCTGCAGTATTGATGCTGCCACGTGGGGGCGCCATGACTCTTCCTTTGCCATGGCGGCTGGCCGGCAGGTGAGAACCAGGGAGTAGTTTAGACTTCATGAGGAACCCCAGAAGTTTGGAGAACAGAGACAACCACTTTATGTCCTTCAGGGTGGCTAAAAGCAAAATAGACGGGGCTTATCAGACCTTGAGCTAGGAAAGTGTGTGCGTTTGCTTCTAGCCCCTTAGGCCCTTACCACCCAAAGTGTGGCATCACTGGTTATAAAAGGACTGCCTTCAGATGATGGATAGATCCCCAGCCCAGTGCTTCTGAAACTCACCAGCGATCTTGTTAAAATGCAGATCGGATCCAGGAGGTCCAAGTGGGACCTGGGACTATACAGTGTTCACAAATGCCTGGGGATTGATGATGATGGACTGCATTTTTTTTTTTTTTGTGGTGCTGGGGGTCGAACCCAGGGCTTTGGGCTTGCAAGGCAAGCACTCTACCGACTGAGCTATCTCCCCAGCCCGATGGACTGCATTTTGATGTGAAAAGACAACCTCTATAATCCCCAGTTTCTCCATGTACAGAATTGGGACAGCACAAGATGATGGATGTGGGAGTGGCTGACTAAGGTGGAAGGAACTGACTTATCACAACTTCCAGGGCTTCCGAGGAAACTTCTTTCTTGTCCTTACCAGGCCAGGAGCCTGGGCTCTGGAGGAACAGTGTTGAAGGAGCAGGGATGCACCACCTTCTCCCTTGTGCATGGTCACGAGCCCCTGGATCACGAGGGGGTGTGCTGCTTGCCTCTGGACTAACACATGAATTTGTCCCATCTGGTGCTGGAGGTTCCACTGTTCCTTGTGAGTCAGGTGTGATTCTGTTAGTGCCAGTGGGGGCCAGTGACAAGATCTGTACAGGATAGGGGTCTCTAGAGGTACATGGAGATTCCCAGAAGGCAGCTGCTGCAGAGGAAGAGGAGCAGCTTTAGGACTCCCAGGTTAGATGGGAGCCTCCAGATGCCCAGTTTGGTTTCCTTTCCTGGCCTCATGGTAGAGAGCCCAGGTCTGAGTGACAGGAAAGAGATAAGATTTCCTGGTATATGGGGGTTTGCAGGCTTTCTCCACAACCCTTCCCCATCCACTTAAAGAGGACTGCCTTCTGGATCACTCTCTGAAAGTTGTGTCTTGTGGTCAAGACTGTTTTCCAGGTCCCTGTAATGCCAAATCAGGAGAATGGGCAGAAGAGACAAAACCCGAGTGGCAGGGGCAAAAGGGATGGGAGGGATCTCCCTATGCTCAGCTCCTGGGCTCTATTTTTCAAACTGGAGGGCAGCTCTCTGGCATGCAGGAGTCCTCCCAGTCTTCCATGTTCCCGGGTAAGACATCCATATTGAGCAATTTCCATTTAACCAGATTCAGCATATAGCTGAATATGCTCCATAGAGCTTTTAAGGACATTTTAAAAAGAAGCCCTAAATTGGAGGTGACTCACAAACAGTACTTTCTGTTAATGAAATTGCTTCCTGTTCTTTTGAGTTTTTGAAATAAGCAACTCCTGACAATCTGGCATGCCTGTGATGGTACCCCTTGCCCCACAACGGGTGACTGGTGCAGGATTTCACCAAAGAGCTGAGGACTTTCTGGCCCAAGTGCAACCATCAGAAGGGATCTGGTGGTTACGACAGATGGAGCGTCTGAGTCACTTGTTGGTTTGACCCTTCCATAAACATTCTCTCAACAGCCATGGGGGTCTCTGCCTTGACCTGGTGAGTCAGGTGTCAACAGGACTTACAGCTATCATCCTGCAACTCTCCTCTAGTAGGTCCTACCAATAAGTAGATAATTAACATCATCATAGAGGGAGCTGTGGAGAGGCCTGGGATGGGGAGCCAGGAGATGAGAAGTAAAGGAAGCCTGAGAGAGTAAGAGAGGGTTTGGTGAGGAACTGGGGACAGCTCAACCAGGCATACACGGAGGCCAAGTAGCTTGGGGAGGAAAGTTCAGGGCAAAGAATGGCTGGAGATGAAGCTGACAAATGCTGGCTAGGGTCCACAGCTTGGAGGCTGTCAGTGGGCGGAGCCACAGAAAGCACTTCCCCTTGCCATTTCTTTACAGAGGGGGTAGGAAGGGTTGCTCTTGGGAAAGGGGCCTCTGAAATCAAGATGATGAAGCTGATCAGAGGTAGGAGTGGTGTTAAGCAAGGTTAGGTCACAGGAAGGGCCGCAGGATCCTGAAGAGGGTCTATAAAGCAAGGAGGAATCTGACCTTGTAATACAGGAGGGAAGAGGAAGCTTCCCTTCTCGCTCTGGTCCCTGCAGCTCAAAGACTATGGAGTCGACCTCCAAGTTGCAATGCCTTGTCCCCAGGCACCAATGCTGGTGGGCACTGCTATCTGAGTGTGGCATCCTTGACTAGACAGAATCCAGGGCCAGGTAATTCAGTAGGTGTAGCACAGCCTGTGGGCTGTCTGTGGCTGGAGGGCCTGGCTTCAGGCCTGTGTGGATTCCTGGTGCCCTTTGCACGGCAGAGTAGGTAAGTCATCCATGTAAGCCACATCCCAGGGGAGGCCTGGAATACTTGGGGAAGGAATTCCTGGAGCTCAGAATGCTTGTGTCTTTAACACTGAGACACAGGGCTCACATTTGTATCTGAAACAAGGGCCTTGATATTTTCCTGAGGGCTTTGGTAAGCCATAATGGATTTTCAAGCTAGGACATGGTAAGTGTGGTCTGGTTTGCATTGCAGTGGAACCTGGCTTTGTGGGAAGGGATAAGCGGAGCCAGGCTGGCAGCTGGAGGCTGGGGAAGAACTAGGGTCCAGTGGGTAGTTGGCTGTGGGACCAGAGCCCAGGGCCTTATCTTTGGGATAGAGTGATCCTGGACCATGGGACTCACTACAGAATAGAAGGGGCAAGGAGAGTAGCCAGGGCTTATGGTCAGGTTTCAGTGGCTAAATAAATGGGGGCTCCCATGTACAATGGGTAGAATTAGAGGGGTCTGCTTTTTAGGATCTATAACATTTCATGTGGGGTGGCAGGGCCATATGGGCTCAGAGCTCTGTGGTGTCTGAGACTACACTTGTTCAACAAGTCTATTATCTATATCTGTCATCTATTTATCTATCTATTCATCTATTTATTTTTGTGGTACTGAAGATTTAACCGAGGGGTGTTCTACCACTGAGCTAAATTCCCAGCCCTTTTTAATTTTTATTTTGAGACAGGATCTCATTATTTGCCCAGTCTAGCCTTGAATCGGTGATCCTCCTGCCTCAGCCTCCTGAGTTACTGGGATTACAAGTGTGCACTACCACACCTGACTTAGTCTCCTTAATTTCTAACTTCCTGCTACAAAATAGGACTGGGGTTAAGATTTCTCTGAAGTGATGATGCTTACTCAGTAGCAGAGATTAGGGTCCCTCACAGGCTCCCTGACAAAGCTGGTCTGTCACCTTTTCTCTAAATGTGACATCCTGGATGGTTGAGAAGGCAGTCTAGGTGGGGGGGTCAGGGCCCTGATCCATAGGCTGTTGTTCTGGGTAAGGGGACACACAGTCTTCTTTCTTGCCAGTCACCTGTGTGTCTTCTGCTGAGTCCTCTCTCTTTTTGTTCCTTGAGGACCTACATTTGCTAGCCATGGTGATTTTCTCCTCCTGGTGAATGAAAATGTGAATTGACATCCTCACCTTTTTTTCAAGCTGGGCTCTTGGGAACAGGTCGGGCCTCGCTTTAAGGAACTTTTGTGGCGGCTCTGGTGATGTCTCTTTCCTGCCACATTCTTTTGCCTTTTTCTTCTTACTTCATTGGCAGACATGGAGGTGATTAAACTTCCTTTTCTCTTCAGCCCTGTCATGTTACATTGGCCCAGTGTCCCATACCCGGAATCATGTGAACTGCTTGCTGGGGACTTTCCTGAGCTCACATGAGCAGAGGCAGGTCTCCCCTAACATGAGATGCCACCTTAGACCTTCCATGGACCAAGGGTGGCAAAGTTGTGCCCCGGCTTTGTCTGATTGATTGTCAAACACAGTGTTCCAGCAATGGCAAGTGTGCTCCTTTCCTAAGTCTGCTGTGACAAAGTCTGACAAACTGTGCAGCTTAAGCAACAGAGATTCATTCTCTCATGGACCTGGAAGCCAGAAGCCTGCAAGTTGTCGGCAGGGTTGTCTCCTCCGAGGGCTGTGAGGGAGAGCCAGCTCCAGGCCCCTCTCCTGGCTTTGGGAGGCCTCGGGCATTTCTTGTCTTATAGAAGGCCATCTCCCTGTGTCTCCACATGCTCTTTTCTCTGTGCATGTCCTGTGTCCGTATTTCCCCTTTATTACAGGAACACCAGTCATGTGGATTAGGGCCTGCCCTAATGACCTATTTTAATTTGATTAACTCTAAAGACCCTATTTCCAAATAAGGTCCCATTCTGAGGTACTGGGGAAAGGACTTTGACACGGTTTTTAAAAATTGTTTTTGAGGGACACAAACTCTTACAGGCCCTTTGGTGTGTTGGTTTCTCAGGGACTTTCAGGACATACACAGTAAAGTCTTCTGGTCCTGAGGACAGAAGCCAAAGCACTGCTGTTGAGAATTCTGGGGGGAGGCTCCACATTGCCAGGCTCCCTTCTGTGTTTCCCTCTGCACCCCTCACTTCCTCTGTGGGTGGTTGTAGGGAGAGGGCTGTTGCCCAGCCCTGGAGGTCTCCTTGTGGGGGGCCTGGGAAGTTCCAGAGAACCAAGTATAACCCCGTATGCAAATCACATCCAAATGTGCATGAACCCATCTTACCTTCCCAGTTGACCTTGTAAATGTGCTCAGACTTAGGCTGATTTGAGTTCTGGAAGACTGGGAGGGGCTCAATTTGCTAATTTGCATCACTGAAGTATAAACTCTAAGGACAGGAGCTGGTGACCCCTTGACCCCTACTCCCAGGACAGGGTTAAGCAGGGGTGGCCTGTCCTCTGCTGCACATTGTGTGGAGATCAAGAATGCCTACCTGACGCTCACTGGAATTGTGGAGTAATTACCAGGACACCAACTCTGAAATGTAGCCTCAGCTTCAGGAACGCAGGACAAAATGGCAACAACTGAATTTCTGATGTAGATCTCGCTGCATTTAACATTTATGAGTGGCAATAAAAGGGAAGGTTGGAATTGTATCTGCAGTTCCCAAGTACAAGCCATAATTTTACACACTCAAACATCTGTTTTAAGATCACAGCAGAGAGTGCTGGGTAATTGGCTCCCTTTTGTCCTGGGCCCATCAGTTAGGCCCCATCAACTTTATTATAAATTCTCAGGGATTTATTAGTAAACAACATTTGGGGACCTGATGCTGCCGCTCTGCAGCCAGGCAACAGGAAGTGCTGGGTTCGAGCCTGTCTATCAGTGCTTCCTTGGGCAACCAGAGAGTAAATAGCAGGAAGTGAGGATTTTGCAAGACGCCCCTGGGGCAGGAGGCAAGGGAAGGAAGTCAGTTCCAGTCCCACAGGGGATTCCCAAGGTTGGTCCTTTGGAGAGTTGGGGTGCAGAAATGTCTGCTGGGGCCAGAGGCTGATGCTATGTGGAAGGCTTTGGAATTGGATGGGACGGGCCTGCATCCCATGTGGCTTCACCACACATGGGTGGCTGACTATGGAGCAAGGCAGTTTTCTGTGCCTCATTTTCCTCATCTGTAAAATGGAGCTGATAACTGTCCTATCTCTTGGGGTGACTTGAAGATTAAAGAGAACACGTGTGAGGTCTCCGCACTGTGTGGGCCCCCGGAGAGACCCAAGTGGGAGATTAGAGGAGGGGAGTGTAGGGCGAAGCCTGGGCCCAGCAGCTGGGGGAGCAGATGGTTGTCCACAGGAGCACTGGGGGCTGGTGAGGACTCAGAGCTGCCTCACCCTCAGTTCCAGATGGCCTCCTTCCTCACGGCAGCTGTGGGCTGTCAGGAGGGGAAGTCTTTGGCTGCACCCCGCCATCTGGGCAGGGAGAGTGTGCAGTGTCCCCTCTCTCTGTGTTCTCCGTTAGCTCTTCAGGCCCTCAGGCTAGCCCTCATGTTGCCATGGTTTCCCCTTGTCCTGTGTCAGACCCCTTATCTGCCTGGAGGGCAGGGGTGCTGTGGTGATACGGGAGACCCTCAGGAGTTGGTGTTCCTCCTCAGTCTCCTTAAGGTGGGGTTCTGGCCATGCTTCCTTCCTGTGGTCATGTGGCAGGGTGTTCCCCAAGATGTGGGGATCAGGGGAACCCAATAGATCTGCAGTCCTGAGTGGCAGGACCTGGGAGGAGGAAGTACTTGACCTGGGGTCTCTCTGTGGCCTTGGCGCAGCCTGTCTGGAGCAGCTGGTGCAGGAGGAGTTCCTTGTGGGGGTACATATCCCAGAGGGGCTGCTTTCAGCCTGGTCTAGAGCCAGGCTCGGCTTTCCTCATGGGGACTGGACGCTCCAATCTGGCCTCATGGGCAGGATGCTGAAGAAGCCTGGTCCGCCCTGAGCCGCCAAGGACCCTCAGCAGTGGACACACAGATTGGGCATGCAGCTTAGACAACCCGAGCTCAAGTGTCCGCTCACCTGTGACCTTTGGTCCTGGAACCTGAAATTAACTTTGAACCTTTGCTTCCTGACTCATGAACTGGGAAGTAATAACTAAATATAAATGGTGATGTATGACCAGTGCTTAGCACTGTTTCTGATACCTGGTGAAGACTAAATTCTTACTCAACCTGTTTAATGGAGCATTGGCATTCAGTGAGAGATAAACCTACCCTGGGTCCTTTGTGGAAGGGGATCCTCTTAATGAGATAAAAGAATACAGCCTCTGAAGGCAGCCAGAGCCCATTTAAATTCTGTCTCCACCACCTGTGGGACCTTGGGGACACTACTTATCCTCCCTGAGGCTCCCTTTCCTTATCTGTAAAATGGGCTTAAGAACATTACCTATCTCATAGGGTTATTACAGAGATTAAATGAAGCATATTCATAATTAAATGAAGATTGAACGACATGTGGGGCTTGTTCAATGTAGATTTTATTATTATTAATAATATTATTCACATTTGAGGGAATAAGTGTTTTTCTGAGTCCTCCATCACCAGATGTCCCCGGCTTTATGTTTGGCTACTTGCAGAAGGGACAAATAGGGGAACACACCCCATCAGTGCTTGGCACATGTAGTGAGGAGCTGAGGCCAAAAAACTCCCTGTCCCCCACATCACCATGCTTGGCATACATCCACACCATCTTTGCATCCTCTGGGCCCAACTCTGCGCTGCCCATGCAAACCTCCAATCTCATGGCACAGCTCAAAATGCTAGTGGGATTAGTTTTCAGGTCCTTGCAGGTCCAGGAATGAAACGACTTTTTTTTTTTTTTTTTTTTGGCCCCAAATAGGAAATTAGTGCCAGAGAGGCCAGCTTGGCAGAGAATTGGGCGAAATTATCTGCCAGCTGGATTCAGAGTTGCCCTCACAGGCTGCTGGAGCTCTGGCCTCGTTCAACCTATGTGTCCCACCCCTCACTAGAGGTGGGTCCACTGCCACCCTTGGTCATTGACACCCTGGGAGTGGCTGCCCTGGGGGCTCCCAAGCACCTTCCTGTTGGAGATGGGAACTGGGAGGACTGTGTTTTCCAACACTGAGGCCTTTTCTTACGGGATCTCCTCACAGGCCATGGGACAGGCCGGGGCCTCCCTGGGGGATGAGGGACAGGTGACTCAGTGTCTGAGGTCCTGGCCCAGTTGCTTCCCCCAGAGTGATTCACCACACGTCATTGCTCTGGCTCCCAGCACTGGTGCTTCCTGTGCACGCCGAACCAAGCCTCCCACTTCACCAGGGGGATCTGGGCCTACCTTCCTTCTCCCCTGACTCTAGCCACCCCAGTGGCCTTCTGTTCCTTGAACACGCCCATGCTTGGTTATGCGCCAGGGTGTGTCACAGTTTCTGCTGCCTGGAAGGCTTCTCCCCATCCTCCTATGTCTCTATGACTCCCTCTCTCACTTCCTTTAGGTCTCTGTTCCTCCTTAGAGAGGTCTTCCCTGAGTTAAAAGAGCCTCCATCAATTGCTCTTCCCTCTCACCCTGTTTGTTTCACAGGTCTTATTACAAGAGGTATAGAGTGAGGGGGTTAAGAAAAAGGTCTTTGTACAGAAAGACAAGTACCACATGGTCTTACTTATGTAGAATCTAAAAAAGTTGCTCTCCTAGAAGTGGAGAGTAGAGTGGAGGTTACTGGGGGCTAGAGAGAACAGTGGAGGCAAGGATTGGGAAAGATGAACCAATAGGTACTAAGTTATGGTTTAAAAAAAAAAAGATATAAAGGACTTAGAACCAGGCATATCTGGGATGGTTGTTCTTGGTTCGGTATTTACTGGCTGTGTGACATTGGGCAAGTTATTTAACCCTTCTGTGCCTCATGTGTAAATGGAAACAATAGAACTTTCCTTAAAGGATTTGTCAAGTTAATACCTGTAAATTTCTGAGAATGGTGCTGTTAAAAAGTCAGCACTTGGGAAATCAGAGGTATTATTCTCGTCACATCTGTACTTGTCTCATTTACTAGCTACTAGACTGTATGTTCCGGGAGGGCAGGGGCCTGTTTTTCATTGTTGTTCTCCAGTTCCTTTCACATGCCCGGTTGTCAAGGATGCTTAGCAAATGCTTGCTGCATGCACCAATGGTGGGGGTGGGGCTGTCAGAGACCCTGCAGGGCTGGCCTCAGTTGACAAGTGCTTGTCCTGGGGTCCGGACTTGGCTCATTCCACCCTGGTGCTCCTAGGCCAAAGTATTTCAAGTTATTTTAACTCAATCATTGGTTCCATTTACTACCTTTCCTCAGTCAAATAATCTATTGAACGAAAGGGTGTCCTTCCATGCCCACTCAGGCTTGGCACTGGGCTCTGCTGTGGCAGGACAGTGTCATGCTCATCAGTAGTGAAGGTGAGACGGGGCGGGGCGGGTCATCCTTGACCTTCCCTTGATGCGCCAGGGGTTACCTGTTGCCACTCGAGCCCTGCTGTGATGCTCAGGGTGGGGAGCACTGTGGGCCACTGGCTGCCCTGCCTTGCTATTGTCCTCTGGGTGCTCAGATTTCCATGAGAGCCTGGTAAAAGGCCTCTTCTTTCCCCTGCTGTCCACTCCAGCCTCGCCTGGTTCTCTGACCTTGGGGGATGAGTGGGGTGAGGCTCTTTGGTGAGCATGAAAGGAGTTTTGGGGAGTGGTCCCCTGTCCAGTTTTTCTGAGGGGCAAATGGGAGGAGTTGGCCAGTTGTGCCCTCTGGTCCATGTGGGGAGAACATTAGAGGTGCTGGCACCTGCCTCCTGGGCAGGAGGTGAGACAGGCGACAAAGTCCTCCCTGGCTTCCTCATCTTGGGTGGTTCCTGTAACTTCTCAGAGCCTCAGTCTTGAGTGTTAAGTGGACATAGCAATTCTGTCCTGTCCTCCCTGTGTCCCCCTGACCTGGCTGGAATGCTAGAGCTTGCAACTGTTCAAAATACACCATTCCCACTTGCTTAGGACCCATTATGAACTTGACTTTGTTTCTGCATTCTTGAGCATAAGGTCCAAAGGCTGGGGACTTGGGGAGGACCTGGTTAGGAGCCTGGGGCTGTGAGGCTCAGGCCTTCTCCCTTCCCTGTCTCCAACCCCCAAACTCTGAACCAGGTGTCCACGAGGCTGAGGTGTTGCTGGCCAACGTCCAAGTGTCCTCGTTACTAATGGGGCCGCAGCCTCATTTGTCTGATTTATGTTTAATATTCTGCTGGTTTATACCTTTTCTCAGCAATTTAATAATGATCCATAAACCTGTCTCCTTGGACTTAGATTTGGAAGGTCTGTGTCTCTGGGGACCACTTTGGTTTTACAGATTTTTTTAGAATAACCGAGGGATCTAGCCTGTATCCTGGCTAGCACACATTTGCATGTGTTTTTCTGATTCTCAGTCCCATGAGGAGCCAAATCCCTGTAGCTCTTCCCTAAATATTTTGTGATTCCCTTGTAGGTTTACAGAGTAGCCTAAAGGTTACACTGTGACAGTCCTGGGATGTATGTCCCCAAGTCTATGGACAAGTGGCCCTGAGTCATTGTATTAGCCTGTGTTCTCCAGAGGGACAGAACCAATAGGATAGAGAAACATCTCAGAGGATGTTTTAGGGGACTTGGCCCAGGTGATTATGGAGGCCGGGAAGTCCCAGGTCAGGCTGTAGAGCCAGGGAAGTTGGTGACGTGGCTCAGTCCAAGTCTAAAGACCTCAGAACTGTGCATGGAAGCCAATGGTGTAACTCTCAGAGGACAAAGGTTTGAGGTCCAGGGAGCAGCAGGTGCAAGCTGGAATTCTGATGTCCCAGGGCAGGAGGAAAGGGGTGCCCCAGTTCTAGGGGGGAGGGAGAGGGAGAGGGAGAGGGGAAGGGAGAGGGAGAGGGAAGGGGGAGGAGGAGGAGGAGAATGAGTGAACTTTGCTTTCCTCTGTCTTTTTGATCTATCTGGGCTGACCGGGGGTGCTTGCCCACAGTGGGTGAGAGAGGACCTTCCTTATTAAGTCAATTGATTCAAATGCCCATCTTTTATGGAAACCCCCTCCCAGAAACACCCAGAAATGATGCTTCACCAGCTATCTTAATCCAATCAGGTTAGCACCTGCAATTACCCATCACGGCCATCCACACTCAGGAGGAAAAACTGGTGTCCAGGGTCAGTCTTGGACCACTGGGGGCTGCCTTCTGGCTGAGCATATGGAAAGCACGTGTTGCCTTTGAGGATCTATAAGCATTAAAACCCCAATCTTGTGCTGGGTGTGGTGGCAGAAGCCTGGGGGATGGGATGGGGGAACCGAGAGGATATCATAGCTTAAGACTGAGGAGGCTGAGATAGGAGGCTCACAAATTCAAGGCCAGCCTCAGAAATTTAGCAAGACCCTGGTTTCAGTATAGAAAATAAAGAAGGCTGTGGCTCTAGCTCTGGGAAAGCTACCAGTACCAAAACAAACAACAACAAAAACCACCCTGATCTTGTTCTTAGTATTTAGTCAGTATTTTTATCTTCATTGAGGTGAATGATGTGCAAAAGAACACTTGATCCTTGCCTTGATGGGGTGCAGATTCCAGTGGGGACAGACATTTAATAGCCACACCTATGAAAGTGTAAATTGTGGAGGGAACTGACAAGGAATACCTCTGTCCACAGGAGCCATGTTAAGTGGAGAGACTGCAGAATAACCTTGTGTTAGTTAAGCAAGTAGCACGGGGTGGGCGTGTGGGTGAGGGACAGAAAGGACACAGACAACCAAGAGGCTTGGTGGTTTTCTCCCGGGAGGAGGGACCATGAAGCAGTTTGCTTCTGCAGTGTGACCCTGGTCACTCTGACTTGTCATTTTGGGTGGGCCATGGCTACCCTGGAAGTGATGCCTGGTGTTTTTGCCTATGGGGAAAATCATTCATATTCAGAATAAATACTTCAGCAGGACTGAAGATATCCTTTTCTCTTTGCTTTATTCATTGTTATGAATTGCAATCAAAGACAGCTTAATGGTGAAATTGCTATAAAACGGCAGAGAAAACGTTTCTTTGGGTATTAGTTTTGTTTTAGTAGATTACAAAGTGGTGATTTAACTTGCCACCTTCAGGATTATTTCTGCCTCTCAGTGGGGTAATATAATCAGTAAGATCTAGTACAGCCTTCATTTCCAGAGAACATAGATAAATAATCTCCCAATAAACTCTTGAGTAAACCAAATTACCTGTGACATTTGACATCCCCCAGGCAGAACCAGGGGGATAGCACTTTAGAGTGTGTGGGTGGGGATTGGGGGGCTGCTGGAGAGTCATGGAAGTCTGTAGCAAAGGACGCAGAGAATTGGAGATGGACATGGGTCCCTGTGGAGAGTTGCTCCAGAGGGGTCTGATCTGGGCACACCTGCAGAGCTTTCTCAGGGTGTTGTCACCCCAAGAATGTGAGCCAAAGCTGTCTGGGTTCCACAGAGAGGTGGGGTTCCAAGAAGTAACTGAGGTTGAGTCTAAGAGTGGGGAGCCCAGGCAGCCCACTGGTGATGTGGGCTATTAGTAAGCCATGAACTTCCCACTTGGCTGTTTTTTTCTTCTTCTTTGGTACTGGGTATTGAACCCAGGGGTACAAAACCATTGAGTCACATCCCCAGACCTTTTCAGTATTTTATTTAGAAAGAGGGTCTTGCTGAGTTGCTGAGGGTCTTGCGAAGTTGCTGAGGCTGACTTTGAACTTGTGATCCTCCTGCCTCAGCCTCTGGAGCCACTGGGATTACAGGTGTGTGCCAATGTACCCTGCTCCCACTTGGTTATTTAATAAACATTTTCTGAGACCCTACTGTGTACCCATTGGGCACTCTTGAGGTAACAGATCCCATATCTGCTCTTAAGGGAATGCAGAGTGTGGAGGACAGTTTTGTTTGTAGGCATGTGGGTGAGTTACCTTCTGTCTGGGACTGTCAGGGGAGGCTTCCGTGAGTTGAGTGCTAGCTGAGCCCTGAATGGTTGTAAGGACTCTTCTAAGCAGAGAAGGGAAGGGAGGAAAAAGTCTAAGCAGAAGGAACAGCATGGGCAAGAGCACAGAGGTACGAAGTCCTGGAATGTGCTGAAGGCAGCACAAGGCTGGGATCTTCAGGGAATGCACTTTTTGGGGGGAGATGATGGAGGAAGGCAGAACCTGATGGTGAGAGGTCTTGAATGATAAATCAGTCTGGCTCCTCCTCACCCGCTTGACTTTGGGGGTGTGGAATGGTCTAGGATCCCCAAGAACATGGATCAGTGGCTCTGTGTGTTCCCAACCTTAGCTGCTGGCCCTGCAGGAGAGAGGAATCACATGAGGAGACAAGATTTGATGTGAACAGTGATGGTTTTGAGGCGGAGTGGCTGACTAGGGTCCTGGAGCCCCACCTTGGGGAGGAGCTACCACAGCCCTGATCTTGCACAAAGATGGAGCAGGCCAAGGTGACAGAACAGTTGTGTATGTAGGTGGATGGGAGTGGAGGGCCTTTTAAGAAGTGGGGACAGTTCAGGAGCACAGCAGGTGGCTGTACTGTATTTGGAGGCCAGTCTGAGGAGCATGAGGTTTTGCTGAGAGGGGTGTTTAATTTGGGGCTGGACCTCAATTGCTGAGGACAGCAGAGGTATTGTAGTTTGGACCTGGAATATCTCCCAAGGTCTCCTGTGTTGAAGACTGGGTCCCCAGCTGGTGGCACTATTGGGAAATAGTGGAAATGTTGGAGGTGGAGCCTACTTGGAAGAGGCAGGTCACTGGGGGTGTGTCTTTGAAAGATATATTTTGTCCCTCTCTTCTTCCTGCTCTCTTACCTGCTTCCTGGCTGCTATGAGGTGAGCGTTTTGCTCTGCCACGCCCTCCCCACCACGATGTTCCATAGGCCCAGAAACACCAGAGACAAGTGATCATGGACTGAATGAAACCTTTGAAACCATGAACTAAAATAAAAATTTCCTCTTTTAAGTTGACTTTCTCAGGTCTTTCATCACAGTAATGGAAAACTGACTAACACAGGAGGGTTGTGAGTGTTGTCCTCAATGCCCTTTGCTTTATGTCCTTCCTGTCACAGAGCCCAGCTATTCCTATGACTAATGACCAAGCAAATATTTAGCAAATATCAATTTGGAAAGGCCCCAAGTGATTAGGGTGGCCTCGTGGTCTGGCCTGGCCTTCAAATAGTGGTGAGGGGTCTAGAATTGTCCTGACCTACATGGTAGCCACTCACCAAATGGGCTCTTGGCTGGGCACTTGAAATGTACCTAGACTGAATTGAGAAGTCCTGTAAATACACTGGATTTTGAAGACTTTATGCAAGAATATAAACTATCTTATTAATTTTTTGTACTGAGTACGTATTGAAATGACAATATATTAGATAAGTAAAATATTGAAAAATAAGATAAAAGTAAAGAAAAATATATTGAAATTTTAATTTTACCTGTTTCTTTTTTAAATATGACTACTAGAAAATTTAAAACGATGTGACTCACATTATACTCATTTTGGACAATGCTGGTCTAGGGGCTGAAGGGAGGAAGTATTAGACTTCCAAAGAGTAACTGCACTTGAGTGGCAGCTGCTCTGGAACCTGTGCTCTAGGACCTGTGCTGTGGTGGCCCCACATGGGTTGCTGTTCCCCTCTTCCATTTTCTGAGCCTACTGGTCAACTGTCCCTGGTCCAGGTAGCAATGGTCCTGGTGCTAGGGCAACCAAAAGTGCTGCTTGAGGATCTAGGCGGAGAACACATTCGGGTCTACAGAGGAGGTTACTGCATAGGCTTTATTCATAAAGTCGCGACTTCACTAGATGGTGAGGTCTTTATGGATGAAGAACAGCTGGTACTCATTCCTGTAGCCACAGAATCTGGCATAGATCCTGAACACAGTTAAGCTGGTTGGATGGAGAGTGGCAGGAGGGTTTTTTGAAGACATACATGAAACTCCGAGACTAAAGACAGTGCTGCTGGATGACTAAATGGCTGGCTGGAGCTCAGAAAGGCGGACAGATGGATGGGTGGGTAAGAACATGAATGGATAAAAAAAAAGGTGGATAAAGATGGGGAATAATGAATCTGGATGAATACGAAAGGAAGATGGGTGGACAACTGAATGGATGGATAGACAACTAAATAGATGGAATGTATAAAAGAAAGAAGGGTGGTTAAGCAGATGGATAACCGAATGGGTGTTGTTGGAGGATGGAGAAAGGATGAATGAAGGGGGCTTAGCCCAACACAAGCGTTGGTCAAGGCCTGTGGAGGACATCACCTTTTCTGGCTAACATTTCCGCACGTTTCTCTTCTCTTTGTGTTTTGCCCAGGCATGTCTGGAGCTTCTCCAGGCTTTCATTGGATTCCCCAGAGAGTTCTCATTGCTGTGACTATGCTAATCAAGTCTCTCTTCCTAATTAGAGCTGTCAGCTCCCTGGTGGGCCACCTCTGCCATTTTGGAGCTACAGGCTGGCAGGCTGGGACATGATATGTGAGGGAGTGCAGATGATGTGTTTGTTAGACAGTGTGTGGGGAATTCTTTATGACAGGTCAATCATCTTTTTATACAAACATCATCGGACTCTCCACATAATTGAGGAATCAAGACTATGATTGAGAGAGGGGTACAAAGCCGCTTGAAGAATTCCGAGTTAATGGGATAGGGCATCCCAGGTAGAAAGATATTTCTTTTCAGGATGACATTCCTGACCCTTATGGGAGTATAATAATTGCTCTAAGACATACAGACATGACCTTCCAGAAAGTTCTTTGTCTGATAGCTCATTCTTTTTTTCTCAGAGGTTCTGCGAGGCTGCATGGAAAACCTAAGTCTCCTTTGGGGAAAATGAGTCTCGGGGAGAAACAAGGACTGCCTAGTATCTCTGGATCAAAATCATCTCTCCTGAGGTGGCAGGGTGGGAAGTTCTTGGTCTCTCTAGTCTCAGGGGCTTCGAGGGGACCACAGTCATTCACTCTTAACTGCATAACTGCCTGGGGTGGGGAAGGGCTGCTGTCTGCTACTTGTAGGGCTCTGGTTCTTCTGCATCAGCAAAGGCTTTAATCACTGTGATCAGCAGTCAACTCATCACCATTAATTGGATTACATTTCAAGTAGGATTCCTGGAGAGGTTCCACTGCAAATGGGGCTGAAGGACAGGGGTTTTTTGCACACCACAGCTCCTTCTGCTCTCTGGGGAGTTGTTTGAACATGCAGTCGCCAGTAGTGCCTTCCCCAGAAACTGCACAATCCTTTCCTGGCTCCCTTCCCTCTTAATCATAGGATTACCACCCCAGATCTCATACTTGATTCTCTCATAGTGCCTCTCCCATCCCCTCATCCCGTGAACTCGGAATAAAACTGGGTCTCCTTTTATTAAGATAATCTCAGAGCAATTAAACATCCAAATGGCTTGCCTCACAAGCACAAGGCCCTGAGTTCGATCCCCAGTACCGCAAAACAAAACAAAACAAAACAAAAAAACAAACAAAAAAAACCATCCAAATGAATCACATGAGGTTCTAGAACCTTTTTTTTTTCCCCCTTTGGTACTGGGGATTGAACTTGGGGTTCTCAACCACTGAGCCACATCCCCAGCTTTTTATTTTTTATTTTGAGATGGGTCTCACTAAGTTGCCTAGGGCCTTGCTAGGTTGCTGAGGCTGGCTTTGAACATGCGATCCTCTTACCTCAGCCTCCAGAGTTGCTGGGATTACAGGCATGCATCGCCATGCCCAGCAGTTCCAGAAGCTTTGATGACGGTAATGAATAGATTCCCTGAAGGTTTCCTTAAGGAAACTGCAATGGGAATTATTCAGCAAACTTCCTAAATGTTCTCTTTTATCCATTTATCTCCTCAAAGCCTGGATCTTCTACTTTCTCTACTAAAGACTCATCTCTGGACAGATTTTATACCCTCACTACTCATCTGGCACTAGTCAAGATCTTTGAAGCAACTCCAAGCTCCAGAAGTTTTGTTTTTCTTTCATTAAAGCTGAGCTCATGCTTACATGGAGGCTTTAGGCTTCCTGGCTCATTTCTGTCCTCCTCCTCTGGCCCATCATTCTGACCAACCTAACTGTCAGTTTCCTCTCTCTCTCTTCCTCCCCTCTTTCCCCTCCCTCCCCTCCCTCCTCCACCTTTCTTAGCATGCTAGCTTTCCCTCCTGCTCTGGTCTCAAGGAGGAAGATGACCACCCTGTGCCTCTTGAGCTCTTGGCCCACAGTTCCAGTCACATGGGGACATGAATAGGTTCATTCTGAGTCCAAATACCTGGAGAGAAGCCTTTCTTCCTTCCTTTTTCTTTCTTTACTCTTTCTTTCTTTATTCTTCCCTCCTCCCTTCCCTCTTCCTCCATTCCCTTCCCTTCCTTTCCCTTCCCGTCTCTCTCTTTTTCTTTCCTCTTCCTTCCTTCCTTCCTTCCTTCATTCCTCCCTCCCTCCCTTCCTTCCTTCCTTCCTTCCTTCCTTCCTTGCTTTCCCCCTTCCCTCTTCCTTCTTTTCCCTTCCCTATTCCTTCCCTTCCCTTCCCTTTTATTACTATAACAAATACCAGACAAAAGGTTTTGCTGGGCATGATGGCACATGACTATGATCCCAGCCACTTGGGAGACGAAGGCAGGGGGATTGCAAGTTGGAGGCCAGCTTCAGCAATTTAGCAAGACTTTAAGCAACTTAGTGAGACCCTGTCTCAAAATGGGGAAAAAAAGGATTAGGGATGTGGCTTAGTGGTAAAGTATCCCTGGGTTCAATCCCTAATTAAAAAAAAAAAAAAGTTTATTTTAGCTTACATTTTTGGAAGTTTCAATACATGATCAGTTGATCTGTTGCTTTTGGGTCTGATGTCACATGCTGGTTGGGAGTATGTGGTGGAACAAAGCTGCCAGGGAGCAGAGAGAGAGAGAACAAGACAGGTCCCACGGTGCTCTCCAAGGGCATGAACCCAGTGACTTCAAGACCGCCCACTAGGCCACACCTCTTAAAGTTCTATGTGCTCTCAATAGCCTCAAGCTTGGGACATTTCAGATTCTAACTAGAGCAATACTTCATTATGTTCAGCAGTATTTTATTCCCAGTCTTTAGAATTATTTTGAGAAATGGATATTAAATTTAACAAGTGCTTAAATATAAAGTTGTCATTAAAAGAATTGATGCCTTGATATGAGAGATTATAGGAATAATTTTCTAATGCTAGACTATTTTTGCAATCCTGGAATAAGCCCTACTGTATTGTTATATATTATTTTTTTAATAGTTGGTTGAGTAGTATTTCTGGTATTTTATTTAGGATTAATATACCTATTTTCACAAATGAGTGGGATTCATAACCTATTTTTTGCCCATTCTTGTCAGATTTTGGTGTTATAGTTGACAGTTTCATCACAAAAATTAGACTGCTGTTCATCTTTTTTCTTGTGGTAGAACAATTCATAGAACAGAAATTAGCAGTTTCTTTAAAGTTAGATTCAACCTTTGGACGTGGAAACTTTTGTGGTGGTTAATACTTGGTAACTTTTTCAACTTTTTTCTTGATTATTGGTCTTAAAGATTCTCATAGGGTCAATTTATTTATTTATTAAATTTATTATTATTATTATTATTATTATTATTATTACAGTACTGAGGATTGAACCCAGGATATTCTACCACCAAGCTACAACCCCAGCCTTTTCTCTTTTTTTTTTTTTGAGACAGGATCTTGCTAAGTTGCTGAGGCCGGCCTTGAACTTGTGATCCTCCTGCCTCAGTTTTCCGAGTCACTAGGATTACAGGTATGAGCTTCTGTGCCTGGCTTTGCCTCATAGCACCAATTTTGTTGATTTATATTTTCCTACAGAAAATCATCCACGTAATTGAAATCTTCAAATTCACTGGCAAAAAACAACAATTACACATCTAACAATATCTAAATCTTTCTAGTATCTTTTAAGCATTTAAAATTTTCTTTTTTGTTGATACTTTCCAAGATTTGACTATTTTAAATCCGATTTTCCCTGAAGAACAACCTTAAGTGTATTTATTAAGGTTCTCATTTATTATTTATGAATTCATTTATTTAGCTCCTGTTTTTCTTGGAATAATCTCATATTTTCATCCCACTTTTTAGACAGGTGGTAAAAGTTTGGCTTCCAGTTTGATCTGGGATGCTTTGCTGTTGAGCTTTGGTGTTTCTGGATTGTTCTATCAGTAAATGCTAAGGGATAGGATCTTTGTTTATTTCTCTTTTTGACATTTGAGATGTTTGGGTTATGAAAGCCTTAACTAAACCAGTAAATTAATCCCCTGATGGAGACGTACTGAGTGGTAACTGTAAGCAGGTAGGTTGTGCCTGGAGGAGCGGGGTTCCTGAGGGTGTGCCTTTGGGGTTTACGTTTTATCCTTGTTGAGCAGAGCTCTCTCTGCTTCCTGGTGCCATGTAACTGGCCTGCTTTCCTTTGCCTTTGCCCTTCCACCATGATGTTCTGCCTCATCTCAGGTCCTGAGGAATGGAGTCGTCCATCTATGGACTGAGACCTCTGAAACCAAGTTCCAAGATAAACTTTTCCTCCTTTAATTTTTCTTGTCAGGTCTTATTGGTCACAGCAGCAAAAAAAGTGACCAAACAATAGGGATACAATCTGTATTAATTGACCAAATGAAGGATGAATCTGGGAAAGAGGTGAGAAGCTGTCAGAAGACTCTTTTTCCAGGGAAGAACTCATGGGAGACAGGGAGAAGAGAACAGGTCATGCTGGGCATGGTGGTGCATGCGTGTAAACCCAGCTGCCTGGGAGGCTGAGGCAGGAGAATCACCAGTTCAAAGCCAGCCTCAGCAATTTAGCAAGGACCTAAGCAACTCAGCAAAAGCCTGTCTCTAAAAAATTATATAGAAAAGAGCTCTGGGTGTGGCTCAGTGCTTAAGTGCCCATGGGTTCAATCCCCAGATGTTTATTTTTGATGGAAATGACCATGAGGTAAGGTTGAACTTCTGGTCCTGGAGAGCTGTGAGCTTGGAACACCTGACTTGTGGCACTGAGAATGTGGGGCTGTGCCTGAGACCATGCCTCAGGAATGAGGGAGGCACCCTGGTTTGGACAGGGAGGTGCCCTACAGGCGGACATTTGCCTCTAGCTCATCTTTACCTTAAGTTGCCAGATAGAACACAGGATGCCAAGTTAAACTAGAATTTCGGATAAACAATGAGTAATCTTTTTTGGTGTGAGTTTGTCCTGTGAATTTGGGACTTCTTGATTTACCCAGCCCTGAGGCAGAACCTCCTAGAACTTGGGAGGATTTCCCAGTGGGGAGGTAATGAGGCACCTTTCCTTACTCCATATCCACCCTGAGATATCAGCAAAAGTGAAGCCATTAGATGTGAAAAAACAAGAGGCTTACTCCTTACCCCATCTTGCTCCTCAAATAGAAGTGTGAACTAAGTGAGTTCTCTGCCTCTTCCTCTATTTGTTAATGACCTTCTGGACAGTTTCACAGGCTCTTATGGACACAGAGACAAGTGAGATATGCACTCCTAGCAGATAAAAAGGAAGTAAGTCAAGGGCCAGGAAAGAGGGTTTAGGCAGGCTGATGGGCTTAGATAAAGGAGAGTGAAGGGATCAACCAGGAGAATAAATGAATGGGAGGGATTAGGTGGGGGATACAGGTCATGTAGAAGATGACCAGAAGCCAAGGGTGACAGGCTAATGCCACAGAGTGAGGGGGAGAAGCAGGGAAGGCCTAGAGGACCGTCCTTTAGGTACTTCCTTAGTACCCTCTGTTTCCAGGGGTTCTGAAAGAGCTGAAGGATAAACTCCAAATTTTTGGGCTAGAAAGTAAGCTTTGGGAAGCAAGTGTCATGAAGGAGATAACCTCTAGGTATTGTCACAAAGTTTGTTACCCTCAGACTAGCCTCATTTATTTCTGACTGAAGGTTAAAAACTATACAAATAATTTTAATGGACACAATTATGTTCTCATCACAAAATAATGTGGCACAGTTCCATAATTACTCAAAAATGATCATTGTGTGAACAGCTATTAATTAGTGAATAGCTTTGGAAAAAAATTTCAATAGATTTGGGAAGCATTCTTAATAACCCATTACGATATGTCTGGGGGTCAAATCACCATGTCATGTCAAAGCATAGATTTATGGCTCCATTTTAATGATTTCAAAATAATTAAGAATGTGTTATGCATCTGACTGGGCAGATTTGAGACACAAAAACCATAGATCTGCATTAGTAAGGGAACGGATCATTTCCGGCCAAAATGGAGATCAAAGCTCTTTTGACATCCATTTGGCAAGAGCATGCACATTTTATAGCTTCTCAAAGTATTAGCGATTTTAGATAAATAGCATTCAGCTTTTCTTTCCCATCCCCCATGACTTTCTCGCAAGTCAAGAGAGGAAAATCATAAATTATCAGGAACTTCCGACCTTGACTTGGAATTTTGGGAAGTCCCCATATATGCACACTTCCTGGCTGAAGGGGGGTATTTCTGCATTATTCTTTGCCTTTCCCCAGAATGGGTCTTGGGGAAGTAGCTCTGTTCTTTGGAAGACCTGTGGTTGGTGGGGGCTTGTGCTGAAATTCCTTTTAGCTCAGTGATGTCCTGTTTCCCTAGAGCCTGGAGTGCTAGGACACTTTAAGTCTTTGGGAGCAGGCTTACCTCCTGGGCTTCCTTGGAATTCTTGTTGGGGAGAAAGAAGGTAGCTGAAGCTTACTGAGTGTCTGTGTATTCCAGAGACTGTGCAGGACTCTTCATGCATATGGTCACAACCCTCCAGTGGAGCAGACATTGTGTTCCTTACTGGCCAGTGAGGAAATTGAAGTTCAGAGAGGCAAGGGGATTCCTTTAAGTTTGAGAAGGAAGCCCAAGGCCAGAGAGCATCTTAGTTCCCATGGGCCATCTGACTTTGAGTCCTTTTGGTGACTTGCCCATGACGAAGTCATCTAGGCAACTTGAATACCTTTTGTGGATGGGCATCCGCTACCAAGTGACCTGTCATATTCAGCAAGAACAATGAGTAGTATGTGCCTATTGTTTAAACGAAAAATGCCTATGAAGTAGAAGACAATAATTTTCCATATGCCCCTGCTAATTCTCAGAGGAGATTACTATTAGCACTTGGGTGCATATCATTCCAAATGTCTTCCTATGCATAAATAGATGATGTAATTTATTTTAGTATAAGTACAATCCTACCTACTGCTCTATGATGTGTCTTTTACTTAATAAATTATGACTGTCTTTCAGTTATGCATATGCACCTAACCTTGTTCTATTGATCTACAATCTATTAATGTGCTATGTATCATTTATCTATTATTACTAACTTGTCTAGTTGGTTCTGTCTTCAAGATATAATCTTCAGAATGGATCTTACCACTTCTCTCCACTTCTACTGCCCTCTTCTTGTCTTATTTGGGTTATTGTCATAGCCTCCTACCTGGAATCCCTGCTTCTGCCTTGACCCTGCCTTCTCACTTATTCTGAAGTCAGCAGGAGTGGTGGGCCTTTCATAATGCAAGCTGCGTCAGTTACTTCTCTGCTCAAAACCCTCTCACTGCTTTCCTCCCATTAGAGTAAAAGCCACAGACTGCACATGGCGTCCAAGCCCTCTGCATCCACCTCCTCCTGCCATTCTGCTCCATTCTCACTCGCCTCCCCCTTGCTTCCTCTGCTCCTGCTATGCCGGCTTCCTTGCTGTTCTTTGAACTTGCCTAGCATGCTGCTTCTTCAAGGTCTTTGTATTTACTGTTCATATTACTTGGAACGTTCTTTCCAGAAAGTTCTGTGGCTCCCTCTCTTGCCTTTTTTTCAGTCTCACTCACGTGTCAGTGAAGGCTTTCCCTCACTGCACTTCTGTTGACTGACTTGATTTCTTAGGATGATTTTAAAGCCATGTATACATACTCCCAAATCAAAGCCAGCATTATACTTACTGATGAACCAACAAAAGCTGTTGAATTAAATGAGGAAAAAAGAGAAAGAAGTTTAATGGATGCTACACTGTGTGAATGGATTTGGAAGGAAGAGAAGAGACAAAGGCATAGAGGTCCTCATGAATCAGTGACCATTCAGAATCAGTCATCTAACAAGTTGGAAAGGCAGAAGTTGTGGCAGAGAGTGATGTTCCAGTTAATGATGTTGATAGGGGAGAACTATTGGAAGATGATGGGGTCCAGAGTGTGTGATTCTGTGCGGTCAAGATGGAGTGGAAGAGGATTCTAAAATTCAGTGAAGGTCAGAAGGAAGTAAGGGTCAGGGTGCAGGGTGGGCCATCCATATGGATGTTGGTCACCTAAGAGGAGGGAAGGACTGTGGGTGGAGGGGATGAAGGGTCCTAGGGGCCTAAATCTTAGATGACTGAGTCGCTAATCCTCAGGTGACAGTGAGGAGTGCTTTGGAGAAGTAATGACGTCAGAACAGAGAGAGGATAGTGACTCTGCTTGCCACCCTGAGGACCTTCCTTGGAAAGCCACGTTTCATTTCAAGTGGAGAAGGCAGGAGGCTTCTGGGTAGGGGCTGGTGACAGGGGAGATGCTGCTCAGTTATGGAGCTGTAGCTTTAGAAGGCCCCATGGAAGGCTGGGATAGTGAGAGCTCTGTCCTAGAGAGTTACAAATAATAAAATTTCTAATTGAAAATTTCAGACATCCTTAATAATATTTCTAGCATTTTGTATTTATTTCCCTTTCCAGTGTACCAATTTGTGTGTAATTAGCATCTGATTGTGGCCAAATTGCTGTTTTCCTTCTACACACTTACTGATACCACCTTCCAACTCTGAGTAAAAAACACCCTTGTCTCTGATTGCACCCCCTCTTTCTGTAAGCTCATATCTACATCCATAAGCCCTGCTGGGGTCTGATATTCAAGATAGTTTCTGGCTGGATTTCACATGCCCCACTCCTTCTGAAGAGCAGACCCTTGTCAGAGGTATCAGTACCACTGCAGAGGGTGCTGGCAGCTGTGGTAGAAGTGAGGACTCACCTTTTGATGGGTTCTTGACTGTGGACATCAAGACTCCCAGAGAGGGTACTTGCATGAGAAATTTTCCCAGAGACTCCATTTTTTTGGAGTGGGGTACCAGGAATTGAACTTAGGATGCTCAACACACATCCCTAGCCCTATTTTTTGTATTTTGTTTAGAGTCAGGGTCTCACTCAGTTGCTTAGGGACTCACTTTGCTGAACTGGCCATCCTCCTGCCTCGGCCTTCCAAGCTGCTAGGTTTACAGGCACCTGGTCAGAGACTCCATTTTTATTCATATTTCTGGGGAATCCCAGCTTACTTGAGGATGAAATGGGAGAGTGCCTCTGACAATGTTTAGCAGGTTGCTTGGTGCATAGTAGGTCATTTTTAAATGCTAGTCAGGAGGTGTTCTGGCAGTGGGATGTCCAAGCAGCTTGTTCAGCCTTCCTGTACTAATCCTGCTTGCTGCAGGTCTCATCTATCAGAACTGCTACTGCCACTGAAGAAGTTGCTGATGCACAGCCATGAATCACAGTGTGAGAACTGCTCATAATTGCCTTATATGTGTTTTCAGTTCTCAAATTTAAAACCATTTACTGCTGGGAACAGATGTTAAATTCAGGACGCTTGTCAATTGTTGGCGCCATACGCAAAAAAGATGCTTAAAATTAGAAGCCTGATTGAATTTTAAGTACAGTGATCACAATGGTTGGAATGAAAATAATTGAAACGGTAAACAGTTTATGGTGGGAGATGGGAATAAGCAATGGAAAGAGAAGTTGAACTTGAATTTGAAGACTGATGATGTGCAGTTATTATAGGGACTCTCCAATAATTGTTAAGTTAATTAATATGTAATTGGAATAGAAACTTAAGGAGCATTACTATCAAGTATGTTCATTCATAACTTAGGTGAGCACAGGAAGAGCAACATGGATTCAGCGAGAGCAGCAAGAATGATCACTCTTACCTATTGGGTACCTACTGTGTGCCAGACACTGGACTTGAACCTTTATACACCTGATTAATGTCTAGGCCATTGGTTATTCTCCAAGGTCAGGAAGGAATAGCAGTCTCCTGCTTTGTCCAATTAAAAAAATTGTAAAACTATAGAACATACAATGTACCATTTTGACATTTTAAAGTACAGAATTCAGTGGCATTAAGCATACTCACAATCTTGTGCAACCATCACTGCTATTCGTTTCCATATATAATTGTGATTGTAAACAGAAACTCAGTACTCACTAAATAATAAATCTCCCCTCCCCCTGGTAATCTCTATTATTCTTTCTGTGTCTATAAATTTGTCTTGGCTGGATTTTCTGGGGTTAATGCCACTTCTACCTTACCCCTGACTCCAAAACTGCTCCTGGATGACCAGGTGTGCCGTCATTGTGCTGACCCCTTGTGGAATGCAGACACCTCTGGACCCCCTGGAGCATCACAAGGAGGGCGTTCTCAGAGGAGGCTGTGCCTCAGCCAGCATGTCATGGCAGACCTGCTTGCCCTTCAAGGCCAGCCTTTGCTGGGGTCTTCATCCCGCCAGTGCTCCAGCGGGAGGGAGCAAGCATAGGAAGAGCAAGTCCCTCTCATGCTGCATGACAGTTGCAGTGGCTGCTTTCAGATCTTTGAATGATCCACAGCTTCCAAGCCTTTGGGTATATGGGGCTTTCAGGAACACTAGTCCTCTACCATCTCCTCTGCTTTGCCAGGCTAACTTTGAATCCTTTGAGTCTCAACATGGAAGTTCCTCTGGAAAACTTTCCATGATTCACAACCCTGATCACACTGGGTTGTTGGTTTTGCTCACCTGTGAGCAGGCCCAGGTCCCACTCAGTTATGACCCAGCTTGAGTATTGAGCCTGGCACAGAGTTGATATTTGATGGGTAAAGATAGGATGAATCCCTCCTTTACTAATCCCTTCCTAACCCTGGAAAGAATCACATGGTGTGACTCCTTTGCTGCTGGCTTTGACTGGCACGCACCTTATATCTCTCTTGCTGTGCTTGAAGGTTCATCTATTGGGGGGGGGGCATGAATGGAGGGTGGTAGAGAAGAGACAGGTGCATTGTTGGGGCTTCAGAGGGCCTGGCCCCAGATGCTTTAGCTGCTGATGTCCCTGCTCAGGGACTGAACCTTAACCCCTAGAGCTGGAGATGTGTCAGGTAGAAATGAGTGTTTGTTGAAATTCAAGTGTGTTCAGGTTAGGACTCAGTTTCCCTGTTTGCTTCTGAAGTCTGCTCCCCAGGTAGGAATTTCTGGTTGCATATGTGATTGGTGAACTTCACCACTGTCCTACTTCTTCCTGTTGCTGTCACTGGTGGACTGTGAGCAAAGTGGATTTTTAATTTTTCTCAACCTGCAAGTGTTATTTCAGTTGGCAATGAACCAGAAATATCCTATTTCTGCCTGTTCTCTGCTTTGTGTGATGGGTGAGATAATTATTACATAAATACTGTATGTTAAGCCTGGTTCTTGCGTAAAGAACTCCATGAGAAGCTCCAAATGCCAGCTAACCTGGGGAGACCCTTGATGATGTTGCAAGTGCAGAGTTCAAGTCTTTGGTTATAACATGGAAGCAGCATGGCCAGAAGTGTCCGGCATGTTAAGAGAGGCATGATATTTGGTTAGGGAAGTCAGAGCTCCTTGTGTCTATTTCCCTTTAATGAGTCCTCATGCAGAAGTTCATCTTAGAGGTGTAAATGCCTAACTTTTTAATTGTTAGTGATTAAGACAGAGTTAGATTTGAGACCAGGTTCTATGATTTCCTTGTTTTGTAACTTTAGACACATTACTTCTCTCTTTGGGCCTTAGTTTCCTCACCCCTAAATTGAGGATGACAATCCCAGGTGACTGTGAAAATGAAATTAAAATAAAGCATGTGCTCATCTCTAGGCCTGACATGGCACAGATGATCTGGAAAGTCTCTTCTGTCCAGGTTATTCCTATAGTCCAATCAAGGAAGAAAGATAAATATTGTGGTTTAGGATTCTCTATATGGTCAGAGCAGGTAAGAAAGAACCCTCTTGTATGGGTAACTCAGACTTGCTGGGTATTATCAGCCGTGTTCTCCTCAGTAGGAGAAGGCTGCAGGTACTCTGCGTGTGTGAGTGTGTGTGTGTGTGTGTGTGTGTGTGTGCACGTGCGTTGGTGCATACTCACACGTGTATACACATTCAAGAAGGACTTACTCTGCCTGGGATTGGCCCAGCTGTCTAATGTTGGCTAAAACTGCTGCCGTGACAGATGTTCTTTTGCTTAGAGATTCGTTTTGGGGTGTTTAGTACAAAAACTTGAGGTAAGTAGTTACTGCTCAAAGATTCATATTCTACATTAAAAACTCTTTATTAGCATACTGATTTAATGGGCAGATAATCCAGAAGCCTGGAGATAGGCATCTGCTACCTATTGAACACATTTTATCAGTTAATGGTGTGAGAACTGGCTGGGCCTCAGCCCTGAGAGTTCTGAAGTTGCTCTCTGAGCTCCAAGGATCTAACAGAAATTTGTTTTTTAAAGGGTCCTCTCTTCTCTTTCTCAATGCTGCTGATTTTTATGGCACACAAGCAAAATTCTGGGTAATCCTGGGTGAGGAGTGGTGGAGGGAAGGAGTGGGACCTGGAAGTCGGGCTGTGTTCTTTGTTTGCCGTGTGACCTCTCTGGTTTGCCTCATACCTCCTAAGTACGTGTTATCCAAAGTTCCCTCACAGCCCCACGAATGCAGAGGTCTAATTGTATGGAAGAGAATGGGCGATCAGCGCGGCTCTGACCCAGTCTTGATGGAAGTACTTTAAGCTCCTGAAGCTTTTCACTTATCTTTCAAACACCCAGGGTTATAAGTGTCTGAGAGGCCTGGCTCCTCAGGGCTTAGGAAATTGTCAATGGAAACAAGATGCAATGTTGATCAAACTCTCCCCATGTCCTGCTTTCCAGGATCTTATTCTCTTTCATTGGTATTTTGTTCTTAGGAGATTCCAGAGAAATCTGAGGACTGGTGGGCACGTGTGGCCTATGTTCCCTCCTCTGGTCTCCAGAATGTGGTATGTGGGTTAGACACAGAATTCTTTTTTCTTTTGTGTTTCTCATTGTGCATGTGGAATTTTGTTTCCCCTCAAAAACCTCAGTAGTTGGTTTTCTTAAAACAAGTGAGAAAAAGAACTAAAATGAGCCAAAGTAGAAAAAAGCACTGAACAGTAAGAGCTTGTCTAGTTTATCTAGCTTTGCAAAATCTTATTTACCTTGAATAATATTTCCATGTTTCCTCTCATTCTTCCTTATGTATTCATACATCAAATCAATGTGCTATGACTCGCTCTAGTAAAGTGGAACTGAAGGTCAAGAATCCAATCGTCTAGTAGCCGCAGGGACACTTTTTGGTGTTACACTTGACTGGTTAACAGATGGAATTTGGGGTATGGAATCTATCAGCCCACAGTGGTCTTCCCCGTAACTCTCACAACAGAAACATGGCTGCTCATCTGTAAAGCCCTTATCAGCCTTCACTGATTCCCTCAGCCATATTCCAGGACTTGAGAAGTTGGTAGCACCTGTGTGGTTTTGACTTTTCACTCCCCTGTCAGAGAACTTCCTTCCACGTGTCAAGAGCCTGTCCAGTCTTCAGTAGGCAGTGTGGGTCTAGCATGGTAGTGTGGGTCACTTTGCCAAAACTCAGAGAATTTTGTTGGCCATGAAAGAAGGTTTACTTAGTCACTGGTTTTCTCCTTTCACCCGAACCCAAACCTAGAGATGTATGTGGTCCCCTCTGTGGGGTTTTCAGGGGATCAGGGAAGTTCCTTCCTCAAAGTCAGGCCTGGGCCCTGGGACCAGAGAAGCAGAGACTCCAAAGCCATCCAGGCGCAGGAGCTTTGTTCAGTCTTACTCTCTCCCTCCCTCTGCCTCAGAGTGATGCCGCTCTTGCCAGGCTTGTGATGAAAGACGTGCTCACTAGGGTGAAGGGGTTTCCTGAGGTCCTGCCGTTTAAGCTATTTCACTTTGGCCCCATGATTCGATAAATTCTAGGATTATCGAACTGGAAGGAAATGTGACAGATTTACTTCTGAGAAGTGACTCTGAGAGCTTGTCTTGTGTTTCCATGGAGTCTGTCCAGGTTTGCTCTGTACATAGCTGATCCAAGTTCCCGGCAAACCATTATCCCAGAGAAGGGAGGATAATCGCTGGACCAGAGGCGGGGTGCTGTGCAGAGAGCAAACCCCTGCTTTCTGCTCCCTCTCTGAATTTACTATATAGGTATTTTCCCCAGTCTCTCTGAAGAGGGGCACAGGGGTCTGGCCCTCTCCTCCTTGGTGTCCCCAGCCTCCTCTCGGCCTGTATTGTTCTCTGTCAGCCCTTCTCAGCTCTGGCTCAAAAAATTGTCTCAGCCCTGTTGCTCTCCTCCTGTAGGCCTCACTTTGTTCTCTTGGGTTTTGCCATTACTATATGGGGCATTAGGGGAGTGTGTCAATGTGTCAAGGGGCTGAGCTCAGACAGGGGATCCACTCAGGTACAAAGTCCCAGTGTTGCTCAGTGTCCCTGTCTTGTCTCAGTAACTAAGAGCAGCGAGTCCTGGGCTCATGAGTCTGAGAGGAGGCCAGAGCTTCCGGAGTGGGGCACTTGTAGGGATTGACCTTCTCAAGCCCAAAGAGGTTTCCTGTGGTGAAGCTGCCAGAGCCGTTTGCTGTGGTACTTATGCTCTATGAGGTCTTCTCTGAAGCCCCTCTGACTTCCATCTCTTCTGTGTCCTTTCCTCTTTCTAGACTGATCTTCCTGTGCCCACTCTGTCCCACCTGCAAACCTCAGGCCTGTGTGCTGGTGCCTGGCCACTTCCAGGAGTTAATGAAGGTGCCTTGGTGGAGGATGTTTACGGATAAGAGGGGGATGCCAGTGTCTTTCTCTCAGAGATCAGTAAAACAGTTAGGAGTGTAAAATGTTTCCACCCCCCAGAAGCTGAAAACAAGGGAAAAATAAATAAGCAACAGAGAAATTCCTCTGGGGTTCATGTCTGAGGTGGGACATAGAGATTTAATAATCAGATTCCATCCAGGTGCCACATGCAGACCAGGTCAGCTGGCCCTTGAGCAGCAGCACCAGGCCATACTTCCAGCCGGCAGGGTGGTTCAGAGGAGATGCAGCTAATATCTGTCCTTTCCAGAAAATTTGATTTTGGTGTCACAATCAGAGCATGGAATTGGGGTGAAGGAAATGTCCAGGAGCTGGACAGGGTCTTCAAAGGGAACTGGGGTTTCAGGCAAAGATTTTACATCCACCAACCATGAGTAGAGAGAGGCTGCGGAGCGCGATGCCTCTGGTTCTTCTGCGATGCCAAGTCCTGGACCAGGTCCTGCGACTCTGCCCGGAAGAGACAACTAGAGGATCTTGACTGAGAGCTGTCTTGAGTTCGGGGTCCTTGCACCAGGCACGAGGGGAGGCCAGTTCCTCAGCCAGGGAAGAAGTGTGTCAAGAATGGAGTTCCCTTTTGACTGCCTGCGGTGAGGTCAGGCACTTCAGAAGCTCCTGGTTTTTGGTGTGTGTGTGTGTGTGTGTGTGTGTGTGTGTGTGTGTGTGTGTGAATGTGTGTGTTGGCAAAGGGGGTTTGTTAATATGATTGCAGGTGAGGATGTTGCAAAGGGGAGGTTATTTTGAATTACCAGGATGGGCTACAGGTAATTAACAGGGTACTTAAAAATGGAAGAGGAAGATAGAGGGCAGGTTGGAGATGTCCTTTGAGGAGGACCTGCTATTGTGAGGATGGAGGAAGGGAGCCACCAGCCAAGGAAGGCAACGACCTTTGGAAACTGAAAATGGTCTTCAGCTTATAGCCAGCAAGGAACTGAATTTTGTCTTGAATCTGAGCGAGCAGGAAACATTCTTCCCGAAGAGCCTCCACAGGGAACACGGCCTACGGACCCCTTGATTTCAGTCTGGTGGGACCTGTACTAGATTTCCAACACCCAGAGCTGTGAAGTCATATATTTGTGTTATGTTAAACCATTAAGCTTGCGGTGATTTGTTACGGTAGTAATAGAAAACAGACACAATGGGATTCCCTTGTGTGACCACCCGTGGCTTATTTAGCTATTACCCTGTTCAGGATGGGTGTTTAAGTTCCCCATTTTCTTTTCTTTATATATATATATATATATATTTTATTGTAAACAAATGGGATATATTTTGATTCTCTGTACATGGAGTAAAGGCATACCATTGGTGTAATCATAAATTTACACAGGGCAATGTTGTTTGATTAATTCTGCCATTTTTTCCCCCCTTCCCCCCCCACCCCACCCACCCCTCTTTTCCCTCTATACAATCCTTCCTTCCTCCATTCTTGCCCCCCTCCCTAACCCTAACCCTAAACCTAACCCTAACCCTAATGATAACCCCTCCCACTCCCCATTATATGTCATCATCCGCTTATCAGCAAGATCATTCGTCTTTTGGTTTTTTGAGATTGGCTTATCTCAGTTTGCATGATATTCTCCAATTTCATCCATTTGCCTACAAATGCCATAATTTTATCATTCTTTATGGCCAAGTAATATTCCATTGTATATATATGCCACAGTTTCTTTATCCATTCATCAACTAAAGGGCATCTAGGTTGGTTCCACAATCTGGCTATGGTGAATTGAGCAGCAATGAACATTGATGTGACTGTATCTCTGTAGTATGCTGATTTTAAGTTCTTTGGGTATAGGCCAAGGAGTGGGATAGCTGGGTCAAATGGTGGTTCCATTCCAAGCTTTCTGAGGAATCTCCATACTGCTTTCCAGAGTGGCTGCACTAATTTGCAACCCCACCAGCAGTGTATGAGTGTACCTTTTTCCCCACATCCTCGCCAACACCTGTTGTTGCTTGTGTTCTTGATAATTGCCATTCTAATTGGGGTGAGATGGAATCTTAGGGTGGTTTTGATTTGCATTTCTCTTATTACTAGAGATGTTGAACATTTTTTCATATATCTGTTGATTGCTTGTACATCTTCTTCTGTGAATTGTCTGTTCATTTCCTTAGCCCATTTGTTGATTGGATTATTTGTATTCTTGGTGTAGAGCCCCATTTTCTTTATTACTCATGGATTCCTGTACACATGTCCTTTGGCACAAGGGAAGGTATCATTCCAGGACAGTATTTTCTAAAAATATTTTTGGTAAACTGGGCATGGTGACACAGGCCTGTAGTTCCAGTTACTCTGAAAGCCAAGTTGGGAGGATCACTTGAGCCCAGCAATTAAGATCAGTCTGGGTGACCTGGTGAGAGTCTATCTCAAACAAATAAACAAAAACCCAAAAAGTGTGGTGATCCTAATAAAACATACTTTTTGTGTAGTGACCCATGTATACACCCACATATAAAATAGATGACTTTTTGAGAAATTATACTTGTCTTTACTACTTGGGTTGCATTCTGATATTTTCTAGGCTACTCTACTCTAGTCCATTTAAAATCACTGTGCTGCTAGCTTTATTTCAGTTCACAAATGACCTCCACCTGAAGTCTCAAAGCATGACTCTGGAAGCTACTTGGTGAGGTTATCTGGTAGTAAGACCAAGCAAATGTGTGTGCTGACCACTGGGGACCCCAAAACATGAACAACTCACTTTTTATTGGTGTATAATAATTATATAGAATAATGGGTTTCACTGAGATATATTCATACATCAGTTTCATTTTGATCAGTTTAATTCCCTAAGTACCTCCCTTTCTCCCCCTCTCCTCTCCCATGCTGGTCTCCTCTCTATTTTTGTGAGATCCCTTTCTCCTCCCCTTTTTCCTTGAGCTTCCACATATGAGAGAAAACACTCAACCCTTGACTTTCTGAGTTTAACATGATGGTCTCCCGTTCCATTCATTTTCTGACCAACGACATCATTTTGTTCTTTATGTCTGAATAAAACTCCCTTGTCAGGGGCTGGGGATATAGCTCGGTTGGTAAAGTGCTTGCTTTGTAAGCACAAGGCCGTGGGTTCAATTCCCAGCACCAAAAAAAAAAAAAAAAAGGTATTCCATTGTGTAGGTAGAACATATTCTCTTTATTCATCATCAATGGATACTTATGCTGGTTCCATAACTTGGCTATTGTGAATTGCTATTAACATGGATAGGCATGTATCTCTAAAGTATGCTGGGTCATATGAGGTTCCATTCGTAGTCTTTCGAGGAATCTCCCTATACCTATTTCCAAAGTATCTGTGCTGATTTACATTCCCACCAAGTGTATCAGCATCCCCCCACCATCCTCACCAGCATTTATTGTTATTTGTATTCTTGATGATTGCCATTGTAACTGGAGTAAGATAGACAGGAAAAGGAAAGACAGTGGAATGAATCTGACGTAAGTCTCCTATGTACATATATGAATACAATGCAGTGAATCTCACCATCTTGTACCCACAAGACTGGGGTCCTAATTAGAATAAGATATATTCCATGCTTGTATAATTATATAAAAATGGATCCTAGTCATGTATAACTAAAAAGAACCAATAAAAATCTCATTATAGTTTTGATTTGCATTTTGCTGATGGCTAGAGATGTTGAACATTTTTTCATATAATCTGGACCATTTATACTTTTTTTTTTAGGTACAGGAGATTGAACCTACGGGCACTTAACCACTAAGCCACATCCTCAGCCATTTTTTGTATTTTATTTTGAGACAGGGTCTCACTGAGTTGCTTAGGGCCTCACTAAATTGCTGAGACTGGCTTTGAATTTGTGATCCTTCTGCCTCAGCCTCCTGAGCTGCTGGGATTACAGGCATGTGCTACTGTGTTTGGCCATTTATACTTCTTTTGTGAAGTGTCTGTTTAGTTCATTTGCCCATTTATTGGATGGGTTTTTTTTTTTTTTCAGTGTTGTTATTTTTTTTCTTTTTTTCCTTTTAGTTCTTTATATATTCTAGGTATTAATCCTCCATCAGAAGATTAGCTGGCCAAGACTTTTCTCCCATTCTGCAGGTTCTCTCTTCACGCTGGTAATTATTTCCTTTGCTGTGCATAAGCTATGTAGTTTGACACCCTCCCATTTATTGATTCCTGTTGCTATTTCCTAAGCCATAGAAGTCCTGTTGAGGAAGTCACTGCCTGTGCTTATACATTGGAGTGTTTCCCTTGTGTTCCTTTCTGATTGTTGTAGAGTTTCTGGTCTTGCTCCAAAGTCTTTGATCTGTTTTGAGTTCATTTGTGCAGGGTGAGAGATATGCATCTATTTTCAATCTTTTACATATGAATCTATTTTTCTCCAGTGTAAGTGTTTGGCACCTTTGTCAAGAAGCATGAGTTTGTCTCTGTCTTCTATTCTGTTCTAGTGGTCTACACAACTTATTTTTATGCCCATAGCAAGCTGGTTTTTTTTTTTTTTTTTTTGATTGATTGATTTGTTTTTTAACCATGGCTCTATAGTCTAACTTGAAGTTGGGTATTGTGACGCCTCCAGCTTTATTCTTTTTACTCAGAATTGCTTTGGCTATTCTGGATCTTTTGTTTTTCCCATATAAATTACAGGTTTTTTTTCTAGTTCTGTAGATGATATCATTGGTATATTGATGGAGACTGCATGGGATCTGTAGGTTACTTTTGGTAGTATGATAATTTTAACAACATCTGCTCTGCTTATCCATGAACAAGAGAGGTCTTCCATCTTCTGGTGTCTTCCTGATTTCTTTTTTTGGTGTTTTGTAATTTTCCATTTAGAGGTCTTTCATCTCTTTGGTTAGATTTATTCCTAAGTATTATATTTTTTGAAGCTATTGTGAATAAAATTGTTTTCCTGATTTCTTTCTCAGCACATTTATTGTTAGTATATACAAAAACTCTTGCTTTTGTATATTAATTTTGTTATTCTGCTACTTTGTTGAATTTGTTTATTAGCTCTAGAAGTCTTCAGGTGGAAGTTTACGATCTAAGTGTGATCAGATCATTGTGCAGCTTATTTATTCTTTCCTTATTTTTTATTTGTTCTTTTTAGATATACATGACAATAGAATGTATTTTAACATACTATACATACATGGAGTATAACTTCCCATTCTTGTGGTTGTACATGTTGTGGAGTTATACTGGTCATATATTCATATATACTTTCATATAGGAAAGTGATATATGATTCGGTTTACTGTCTTTCCAATTCCTATTCCCCCTCCCTTCTCTTCATTCCCCTTTGTCTAATGAACTTCTGTTCTTCCCTCTACTCACTTTATTGTGTGTTAGCAGCCACATATCAGAGATAACATTTGACCTTTGGTTTTTTGGGATTGGTTTATTTCACTTTGCATGATAGTCTGTCTCCAGTTCCATCCATTTACCAGCAAATGCCATAATTTCATTCTTCTTTATGGCTGAGTAATATTCCATTGTGTATATATGTCATATTTTCTTTATCCATTCATCTGTTTAAAGGTACCTAGATTGGTTCCATAGCTTAGGTATTGTGAGCAGCCATTTTTGATGACATAATAAAAAATACTGCCGTTAGAAAAACCAGAAATAAGCAATTTTATTTTGGTATATGTATAAGTCTTATGTTAAAATTGTAACATAGTATTTAGTATTGATATCATTATTTTAAAAAATATATTCTTTGTAGTGCTGGGGATTGAACCCAGGGCCTTGAGCACTCGAGGCAAGCACCCTGCCATGGAGCCACATCCACAGGCCCTCACTGAAAAAATTTTAAAGCCTTTTATTTTGAAATATGGATTTGTGAGGAGTTACCATGATAGTACATACTTGCCCTTCTAATTTTCCCCAAAGAGAAAACCTACATCACTGTAATGTACAAAGTCGCTTCCCGCGCCCTTTCCATTGCAGCCATTTCCCCGCCTCCCAACTACTGTCAGTCTGTGAACATCCTAGCTAGCTATTGGTTCATCAGTCAGCTTGCAAGTATCCTTCTCCGTTATTGGTCCCCTGTTAGCCCTGCGGAATTCAACCGCTTAAGGGTAGCTACCCGCCATCTTTTCTCATGCTTCTCTCTCTCCTACTCACTTTCTCTCTCCTCCTGGCTTTTCCACTCTCTCTAGCACGCGCCCTTTCTCTTTCCTTTCTCTTTTCCTCTCATTTTCTCTCTTACCCTGCAGGGAGATACTTTGTTTGCTTAATAAACTCCCTTATGTGATTTCCCGTGTCCAGCGTGGTTTTCGTGGGATTCTTTACAATCACTATGGTACAAGCCAAAACCAGGTAATGACACTGGTACATGGTTGCACAGTTCTGTGTCTTCCTGAAATTGAGATGCAGAACTGGTCCCTTGCTGTTGCTGCCCCTTAGAGTCACATCCACCCCCCTTTCCTCAGCCACTCCAACCTCTGGAGTCACTAATCTGCTTTCCATCTCCATAATTTTGTCATTTTGAGAATGTCCTATAAATGGAATCACACCGCATGTGACCTTTTGTGATTGACTCTTTTCATTCAGCACCGTGTCTGTGAACTCCGTTCAGGTTGTGTATCAATAGTTCAATCCTTTTTATTGATGAGTGGTGTTCCATGGCACAGGTGTCTGACCATTTAATCTATCAAGGGTGGTTTTTGTTGTTTGTAATTCTTTTTTGTTATACACAAAGCTACAGCGGCCTGGTGCGGTGGCACATGCCTCTTGTCCCAGTGACTCAGGAGGCAGGGGCAGGCGGTGTCAAGTGTGAGGTCAGCCCAGGCAATGTAGTGAGGCCCTAAATAACTTAGAGAGACACTGTTTCAAAATAAAAAAATTAAAAGGTCTGGGAATGCAGCTCAGTGGTACAGAGCCCCTGGTTTAAGCCCCAGTACTCCACCCCCCAAAAGCTTCAATGAACAATCACATATGAGCATATCATTTTTTGTTTCTTGGAGATTGCTGGGTCAAAAGCAATTGCTGGTCATGTGGCAAGTATATGTTTAGCTTTTTAGGAAATTGCCAAACTGCTTTCCAGAGTAGCTGTACCATCTCACATGCCCACCAGTGATGTATGAGAGACGTTTTCTCTCTATCCTTGCTGGTGGTTGACTTATCCTTGCTGGTGGTTGGCTTGCCACTATTTATTTTAGCTGTCCTAACAGGTATAGCGATAGCTCCTGTGATCTGGATTTGCATTTCCCTAATGGCTAATGATGTCGAACATCTTTCATGCGCTTATTTGCCATCTGTATGATCTCTTTGGTGAAATTCTCTTCATGTCTATTGTTTTTTATTTTGAGAGTTCTATAATGGTCTAATGGGAGGTGCGGTGGGGGAATCTATTTTTTCTTGTGTGTTTTTAGTGCTGAATGGATACTAAGAATTGATTTCTAACCTTAGGCTAGTCACACATGGGCAAAGTGAGTGGTTTACACCCCCACCAGCACTTTTTTGGGGGCCCTGTTTCCACATATCTTCATTAATATTTAATGCTATTAAACTTGTTTTTATGCTGATTTAATGGATGATAATAGATTCAACTCTGGTTTTGGTAGTGGGGATTGAACCCAGGAATGCTCTACCTCTGAGCTACATTCCCAGCCTTTTTTCTTATTTTTGAGTCAGGGTCTTGCTAAATTTCAGAGGCTGGCTTGAACTTTTGATTCTCCTGCTTCAGCCTCCTGAGTCCCTGGGATTAAAGGTATGTGCCATGGTGCCCAGTTAGATCCAACTCTTTTAATCTGCAATTGTCTGAATCTTAGTAAGCCTGAGCATGTGTTCATAAGGCGTTTGGTACTTCTACTTACTCTTTTAACACTTTTAAGAATTATCTGTTTATGAGTTGGGGCTGTAGCTCAATGGTAGAGCCTTGTCGAGCATGTGAAAGGTTCTGGGATCCATTCCTAGCACTAAAAATCACACACAAAAAACAAAAACTTCAATAGCAAAAAATTTTTATCTTATTCTACATTATCTTTTTTTTTTTTTTTTTTTTGCAGTACTGGGGATCAAACTCAGGGCCTTGTGCTTGCAAGGCAAGCACTCTACCAGCTGAGCTATCTCCCCAGCTAACAGTGTTGGGGCCTGGAACCTGGGTCTCCAGCTTGAGAGGCAACCACTCTATGTGACGGGCTATATTGCCAGCACTATCTTTTTTATTTAAAAGGAAAATTATGGGTGAGGCTAAAGTCCTCTTTGAATACCATCCTCTCTCTTAACATATGACCCCAAGCTGAGTTTCTTAAAATAACCACCATTCATCCATGAGTCTGACTTGGTGAGTCGTCTGATCTTTTTTTTTTTTTTTCTGGTAGTTATAGATGGACAGAACGCCTTTATTTTATTTGTTTATTTTTAGGCGATGCTAAGTATCGTGAACCCAGTGCCTCACACGCGCTAGACAAGCACTCTGCCACTGAGCTACAGCCCCAGTCTGAGTTGGACTGATCTTACTCATGTTTCTGTGTTGTGGTTGGTCTAGAAGGCCTGGCCCGGGATGGTTCTGCTCTCCTCCACTTGGCTGCCATGTGCTCCTGAGAGGGTATTCTGGGGACGGGTTCACTGTGAGGATTTTCTATGTGTCTGATTTAAGCACTTATCAAAGACTCTGAAGTCACATTTGCCTCTCTCCCATTGGAAAGCAAGTCACATTGTAAAGTGCACAGTGGGAGAGGACACTACTAAAAGGCACAGACTCAAGGAGGTGTAGAACTTTGGGGCCTTTAATACAGTCAGTGTATCATAGTCTACTCTTTGGGCACAACTAGCCATATCTTTCCCATATGCAAAATATATTGACCCCCATTCTAGGATACCCAATAGATTATCCAATCATTCCTTTCTGCTTGCAGTCTAGGATCTCACGACCAACATCAGGTCTGCATGTGGTGGTTGGGATGTACTTTCTCTTGATCTGAGCACCTATGAACAAGAGAGATATGTTACTGTTCCTACTCTGCAACATATGATGTTGAGACAGGGACAAGACAACTGCGACAGAGAATCCTGTTTAAAAGGGGCAGAATGGGAGGTACATCACATCACTCCACCGCAATTCTAAAGTCATGCTGGGAAAGTGTTGCCAGGTTCGTCTGTGTTTGGCAGAACATTACTTAAGACATTATCTGGGGTCATGAGTATCCCTTGATTAGCGTCTGATCCTGTTCACTGGAAGCGGCTTTATAGTCCACTCTCTTCCAAGGCCCTTGGTTGTACCCTCTAAGATGTCCTTTTCCATTACTCTCCTTGGCCACTTCTGAAGAGAATAGTAGGTCCCTGAAGTGATTTCTCAGCCTTCTTCCTGTCCATAGGTCCTTTTGTACTTTAAAAATTTGCAACCCAGGTTTAGGAAACATTCTCAAAAATTTGGAGGATTTTCTATGCATTTTACCCCATTGGACACTTGTCAAAAGCCACAGCCATAATTTTTGAGAACTTCGTCTTTTCTAGGCTTAATCCCTGCTCCTCTGGGCATGTCAGATTATGTTCTTAAGATTCCTAGACCCTCTTTTTGTCCAACGGAGGGTAACTATAGGGCAGTACCATAAACATTTATTCAAAATTCTGCTTCTGTGGAGTTTTCCATGACCCAATTGGCCAGAGAAAAATCATATAACTAAGCTCAGGGTCAGTATGGGCAGACACTACAAAAGGGCATAGATTCAGAGAAGCATGAAAAATTGAGACTTTAATGCAATTCGTCTACCATAAAAGGTAATTTTTAAAAGTTTGGTGGGATTTTTTTTTGTGTGTGTGTTCATAAATGTGAACTCGATATCATTCTGCATCTTGCTATTTTCACTCAGTGATATCTTTTTTGTGATCTATTCCTTTTAACTGCTATAAGAATTTCATTGTGTGAATATATAGTACATTTTATTGAGCCATTTTTGTGATGAATGAACATTTAGGTTATTTCTAATTTTTCCACTATTACTATATTTCATCTAGTCTTGAGATGAACCTTTTTTCATTTTAACATCTCTGATATTCATGATGTCTTCCAAGTATTTGGAAGTTTTATTCTTTCACCGGTACATAAAATGATGATGCATCTTGTAATCAGGGTAGTCTTAGGTTTGGTGAAATATGGCATAAACATTGACAAACGTCTGGCTTAGATTGATCTCCAAATCATCATACTCTCACCATCATTCTCTTTGCCAATAATTGTTAGTTTTTCATGATTTTCCACATGTTAGATGTGGAGTTCTATCTCACTGTTTTTTTTTTTTTTTTTTTCGTACCAGGGATTGAACTCAGGGGCACTTAACCACTGAGCCACATCCCCAGCCCTTTTTAATATTTTATTAGAGACTGGATCTCCCTGAGTTGCTTAGGGCCTCCCTAAGTTGCTGAGGCTTGCTTTGAACTTGCAATCCTCCAGCCTCAGCCTTCTGAGCCACTGGTATTACAGGTGTGCCCCACTGTGCCCGATCTCACTGAAGTTTTAATTGTATTTTTCTGATTACTGGTTAGGTTAAACATTGCTTCATATCTATTGACCATTTGGGGTTTCTTTCTGTGAATTGCCACTTAAAAGATAAAGTTATCTTTTTCTTATTGATTTGTAACAATGATTTCTATGTTATAGATACTAATCTTTTATATTGCATTGCAAATATTTTCTTACAGTCTGAAGTGTGTCTTTTCACTTTATAGTGTTCCCTACTGTATAGATAATTTAAATTTTAATGGAGTTGAGTTTGTAAAGTCAATCTGCTAAAAATGGTTTGTTTTCTTGTGTGTCTTATTTAAAACATTCTTTGATACTACTATAATTCTAGTAGTAGCAGCAACTATTTATTTTTTCTATTTTTTATTTTCTTTTCTATACAGTAGAGTGTATTTTGTCATATAATACATACTTGGAGTATAACTTATTCTAATTAGGATTCCATTCATGTGGTTGTACATGGTGTGGAGTTTCACAGTTGTGTATTCATATATGCACATAGGAAACTTATGTCTGATTTTCTATAGTCTTTCCTATTCCCATTCCCACTCCCTTCCCTTCATTCCCCTTTGTCTAATCTAATGAATTTCTATTCTTCTCTCTTCCCTTTATTGTGTGTTAGCATCCACGAATCAGAGAGAACATCTGTTGAAGGGCACCTAGGTTGGTTACACAGCTTAGCTATAGTGAATTGAGCTTCTATAAACATTGATGTGGCTGCATCACTGCAGTATGCTGATTTTAAGTCCTTTGGATATATACTGAGCAGTGGTGAAAGTGGGTCAAATGGTGGGTCCATTCCAAGTTTTCTGAGGAATCACCATACTGCTTTCCAGAGTGGCTGCACCAGTTTGCAGTCCCACCAGCAATGTGAGTGTCCCATTTCTCCACATTTTTTGCAAACATTTATTGTTACTTGTCTTGATAATTGTCATTCTGATTGGAGTGAAATGGAATCTCAGTGTAGTTTTAATTTGCATTTCTCTAATTGCTAAAGATGTTGAACATTTTTTTCATGTTTATTGATCATTCATATTCTTCTTCTGTGAAGTACCTGTTCAGTTCCTTTGCCTATTTATTGATTGGGTTATCATTATTATTATTTTTTGGTGTTAAGATTTTTGAGTTTAACTTTATATATATACCCTGAAGTTTAATGCTCTATCCGAGGTGCAGGTAGTAAAGATTTTCTCCCATTCTGTAGGCTCTCTCTTCCCATTCCTGATTGTTTCCTTTGCTATGAAGAAGCTTTTTAGTGTGATACCATTCCATTTATTGATCCTTGATTTTATTTCTTGTGATTTTTAGGAGTCTTGTTGAGGAAGTCGGTTCCTGAGCTGACATGATGGAGATTTGGGCCTACATCTTCTTCTAGTAGGCACAGGCTCTCTGGTCTAATGCCTAATGGTCTACTTTGAGTTGAGTTTTGTGCAGGGTGAGAGATAGGGGTAGCAGCAACTATTTCTTGATCATATTCTTCCTATGTGCCCTGCATGGTTCTAAGAATATTAGCTAACTCAGTTGTCATAACTCTATTGGAGGGCTATCACTGACCTACGCTACACCTAGGTCAGTTAGCCTGAGCTAGGTTGACTACCACACCCACCTCCAGAGATAACCATATCCTAAGCCCTGGAATCTGTGACTATGACCTCATATGAATAAAAGATGAATATTACTTTAGATGGTAAAAAATAGGCAATTACATTAAGGATCTTGAGGTGGGGACATTATCCTGGATTATCTGGGTATGCCCCCAAAGCAGTCACAGGTGTCATTTTGGGAGGCAGGCAGAGGGAGATCCTCATGCAGAGAGGAGGAGGAGGAGGCAAGGAGGCATGGAATGCAGTGACACGGTTCTAGGCTGAGGGTGTCAGCGGCCTCCAGAAGCTGGAAGAAGCCAGGAGCAGATGACCTGATCATACGATTGTGTGTGTGGCTTCCTCTTTAATGAAGCCCTTGTCTGCCCACTTTTTCTGTTGGGTTATCTGCGGGACTCTTTCCAAGCTGAAAAGCAGAGCCTCTATCCTTATGTATGCTGAATACTCTGTCATGTGTGTATAAACGTGTTTTCTGGTGTGTGAGGTGACTTTCTGTGTTGCTAATGTTGCCATTCAAACTTTTGCATTTTTATCAACTCAGAGTTATTATTTTCCCTTTGTCTGCAGCTGTGAGCTAAGATTTTCTCCATCTTCACATTTTCTTCTAAAGCTTTGACTTTTTGGAATGGCTCTTTTGTGGCGATCTGGAATCTATTTTTGAGCATAGTGTGTAGGGACAATGATTTTGTTTTTTTCCCCAACTGGAAAGTCATCTACCTCAATATAATTATTAACAGGTTTGCTTCTCTCCCACTGATTTGAAATGCTTCTATATTCGCACAGTCATTCCTGAACTCTCAATTACACTCCTCTGGTCTATTTGTTTATTCTTTTTTTTATTTTTTATTTTAGCTGTGGATAACCTTTATTTTATTTATTTATTTATATGTGGTGCTGAGAATGGAACCCAGTGCCTCACACATGCCAGGCAAGCGCTCTATCACTGAGCCACAACCCCAGCCCTATTTGTTTATTCTTTTTTTTTTTTTTTTTTTTTTGCGGTGCTGGGGATTGAACCCATGGCCTTGTGCTTGCGAGGCAAGCACTCTACCGACTGAGCCATATCCCTAGCCCCCTATTTGTTTATTCTAACACTAATACCAAACATGATTAATTCCTATGGTTAAATAATATGTTTTGTTATTTGGTAGGGCCAACTCTTCTCCCTTCTTTTTTCAAAATTGTTCTGACTACTTTTGCATATTTTCATTTTCATATGTGTTTAATCATTTTATATAATTGAAAAATCCTAACTGGTATTAGGATTGTGTTTGCATTGAAGTTACATATGATTTAAAAAAAAATGACTTGTGTCTCTAGTTAGGTCATTTAAAAATTTATTCTTTGGTTTATTTTTACATTTATACTATTTCTTTTGCATTTCTTATTAGATATAGTCTAATATCAGATATCTATGATATTTGTTATTGTCAAATTTATGTTTTTTATTGTTTCTTGATTTTGAATTATAGTAAAGTAAGTTGTCTCCTCTTTTCCCATTCATTATGTTGGATATTCCTCCATGTTTTTCCTAATATTTGTATGGTTTAATTTTTTTTTTCTTTTTACTCATAGACCTCTCATCTGTTGGAACCTATCCTGGCATTTGGTGTAAGAATTGACTCAATTTTACCTTCTTCTCTGTGACTATCTAGTATACAATCCCATTTTATCCTTATCACTTATCTCTTCCCCAGTGATTTTAGATTTTAGTATTAAATTTTCATATTTTTGATTTCTCCTCTGTTCCCCTGGTTTGCCTAACCACGCACAATACATACTGTTTTTTTTTTTTTTTTTTTAAATCATAGAGGCTTTATGATGAGTTTCCTATCTGTTAGGGCTGGGGTGTGTATGATTCATTTATTTTGGCACCCAATGGGTCCTTTCATTCTGTAGACACATATGTGTCTTCAGTTGTGGGAAAAAGTTGATTTTACTTTTCAATTATTTATTTATTTTTTATTCTTTTTACAGACTGCATTTTGATTCATTGTACACAAATGGGGTACATCTTTTCATTTCTATGGTTGTACACGATGTAGATTCATACCATTCGTGTAATTATACATGTACATAGGGTAATAATGTCTGTCTCATTCCACGATTTTTCATACCCCCCTTCCTCTCATTTTCTTCTACATAATCTAAAGTTCCCCATTCTTCTCTCACTCCTCACCCCCCACCCCCATTATATATCATCATCCACTTATCAGGAAAAACATTCGGCCTTTGGTTTTTTTCGGATTGGCTTATTTCACTTAGCATAATATTCTCCAATTCCATCCATTTATCTGCAAATGCCATAATCTTAATCTTCTTTATGGCTGAATAATAGTCCATCATGTATATATATACACCAGTTTCTTTATCCATTTGTCTGTCGAAGGGCATCTAGGTTGATTCCATAATCTCGCTACTGTGAATTGAGCTGCTAAAAACGTTGACGTGGCTGTGTTACTGTAGTATGCTAATTTTAAGTCCTTTGGGTATAAACCAAGGAGTGGGATAAGTGGGTTAAAAGGTGGGTCCATTCCGAGTTTTCTGAGGATTCTCCACACTGCTTTCCAGAGTGGCTGCGCCAATTTGCAACTCCACCAGCAATGTAAAGGTGTGCCTTTTTCCCCACATCCATGTCAACATCTATTATTGTTTGTGTTCTTGATAATAGCCATTCTAATTGTAGTAAGATGAAATCTTAGAATTGTTTTAATTTGCATTTCTCTAATTACTAGAGATGTTGAACATTTTTTCATATATTTATTAATTGCCTGTATATCTTCTGTAGAGTGTCTGCCCAGTTCCTTGGCCCATTTATTGATTGGGTTCTTTGTATTTTTGGTGTAAAGTTTTGTAAGTTCTTTATAAATTTTGGAGATTAGTGCTCTATCTGAAGTGCATGTGGAAAAGATTTTCTCCCACTCTATAAGGCTCTCTTTTCACATTATTGATTGTATTCTTTGCTGAGAAAAAGCTTTTTAGTTTGAGTTCATCTCATTTATTGATTCTTGCTTTAATTTCTTGTGCTTTGGGAGTCTTGTTAAGGAAGTCTGATCCTAAGTCAACATGATGGAGATTCAGGCCTACTTTGTCTTCTATTTAGTGCAGGGTCTCTGGTCTAATTCCTAAGTCCTTGATCCATTTTGTGCAGGGTGAGAGAGGTTTAATTTCATTTTACTGCAGATGGATTTCCAGTTTTCCCAGCACCATTTGTTGAACAGGCTGTCTTTTCTCCAATGTATGTTTTTGGCTCCTTTGTGTAGTATGAGGTAACTGTATTTATGTGGGTTTGTCTCTGTGTATTCTATTCTGTACCATTGGTCTACCTGTCTGTTTTGGTGCCAGTACCATGCCGTTTTTGTTACTATTGCTCTGTAGTATAGTTTTTTTTTTTTTTTTTTGGTAGTATAGTTTAAGTTCTGGTATTGTGATACCTCCTGCTTCACTTTTCCTGCTCAGGATTGTTTTGGTTATTTGAGGTCTCTTATTCTTCCAGATGAAGTTCATGATTACTTTCTGTATTTCTTTTTTTTCTTTTTTTTGCGGTACTGGGGATCGAACTCAGGGCCTTGTGCTTGTGAGGCAAACACTCTACCAACTGAGCTATCTCCCCAGCCCTACTTTCTGTATTTCTATGATGAATGTCGTTGGGAATTTAATTGAAATTGCATTGAATCTGTATAGTGCCTTTGGTAGCATGGCCATTTTGATAATATTAATTCTGCCTATCCAAGAACATGGAACATCTTTCCATCTTCTAAGGTTTTCTTCACCTTTCTTTAGTGTTGTGTAGTTTTCATTGTAGAGGTCTTTCATCTCTTCTGTTAGATTGATTCCCAAGTATTTAGTTTTTTTTGAGGTTATTGTGAATGGAGTGGTTTTCCTAATTTCTCTTTCAGAGGATTCATCACTTATGAATAGAAATGCATTAGATTTATGCATATTAATTTTATATCCTGCTACTTTGCTGAATTCATTTATTAGTTCTAGAAGTTTTCTAGTGGAGTTTTTTGGATCCTCTAAATATAGAATCATGTCATTGGCAAATAGTGACAGCTTTAGTTCTTCTTTTCCTATTTGTATCCCTTTAATTTCTTTGGTCTGTCTAATTGCTCTGGTAAGTGTTTCAAGAACGATGTTGAATGGAGGTGGTGAAAGAGGGCATCCCTGTCTTGTTCCAGTTTTTAGAGAGAATTCTTTCAGTTTTTCTCCATTAAGAATGATGTTGACCGTGGGCTTAGCATAAATAGCCTTTACAATGTTGAGGTATGTTCCTACTATTCCTATTTTTTCTAGTGTTTTAAGCATGAAGGGGTGCTGTATTTTATCAAATGCTTTCTCAGCATCTATTGAAATAATCATATGATTCTTAACTTTAGGTTAAGTTATCGATGTGATGAATTACATTTATTGATTTCTGGATCTTGAACCAACCTTGCATCCCTGGGATAAACCCCACCTGATCATGGTGCACTATCTTTTAAATATATTTTTGTATGTGATTTGCCAGTATTTTGTTAAGGATTTTTGCATCTATCAGGGATATTGGTCTTAAGTTTTCTTTCCTTGATGAGTCTTTGTGTGGTTTTGGTATCAGAGTGATACTAGCCTCATAGAATGAGTTTGGAAGGGTTCCCTCCTTTTCTATTTCCTGGTATTAATTCTTCTTTAAAGGTCTTGGAGAATTCGGCTGAGAATCCATCTGATCCTGGGCTTTGCTTGGTTGGTAGGTTTTTGATGGCTTCTTCTATTTCGGTGCTTGAAATTGATCTGTTTAAATTGTGTACATCTTCCTGATTCAGTTTGGGAGGTTCATTTGTCTCTAAAAATTTGTCAGTGTCTTAAATATTTTCTATTTTGTTGGAATATAGATTTTCAAAGTAGCTTCTAGTTATGTTATGTATTTCAATGGTATCTGTTGTGATCTTTCTTTTTTCATCACAAATTCTAATAATTTGAATTTTCTTTCTCCTTCTCTTTGTTAGTGTGACTAAGGATTTATCAATTTTGTTAACTTTTTCAAAGAACCAACTTTTTCTTTTGTCAATTTTTTGAATTGTTTCTCTTGTTTCAATTTCATTGATTTCAACTATGATTTTAATTAATTTTTTTTTGTCTTCCACTATTTTTGGTGTTGATCTGTTCTTCTTTTTCTAGGGCTTTGAGATGTAATGTTAGGTCATTTAGTTGTTGACTTTTTACTTTTTTGATGTATGAGCTCAATGCAATGAACTTTCCTCTTAGTACTGCTTTCAAAGTGTCCCACAGATTTTGATATGTTGATTCATTGTTCTCATTTACCTCTAAGAATTTTTTTATTTCTTCCCTAACGTCTTCTGTTATCATTGCATTATTCAATAGCATATTATTTAGTCTCCATGTGTAGTAGTAGTTTTTGTTTGTTATTTTATCATTCATTTCTAATTGCATTCCATTATGGTCTGATAGGATGCAAGATAGTATCTCTATTTTTTTGTATTTCCTAATGGCTTCTTTGTGGCATAGCATATGGTCTATTTTGGAGAAGATCCATGAACTGCTGAGAAGAAAGTATATTTGCTCGATGATGGATGAAATACTCTGTAAATGTCCATTAAGTCTATGTCATTGATTGTATCATTTAGTTCTATAGTTTCTTTGTTCAGTTTTTGTTTGGAGGATCTATCCAGTGGTGAAAGTGGTGTGTTAAAGTCCCCCACTATTATTGTGTTTTGGTCTATTTAATTCTTAAAATTGAGAAGGATTTGTTTGATGTACATAGAAGCTCCATTATTTGGGGCATAAATATTTAAAACTGTTATGTCTTGCTGATTTATGCTTCCCTTAAGCAGTATGAAATGTCCTTCTTTATTCCTTCTGACTAACTTAGGTTTGAAGTCCACTTTATCTGATATGAGGATGGAGACCCCTGCTTTTTTACTGGGTCCATGTGCATGGTATGTTTTTCCCCATCCTTTCACCTTTAGTCTGTGGATGTCTTTTTCTGTGAGATGAGTCTCTTGAAGGCAGCATATTATTGGGTCTTTCTTTTTAATACAATCTGTCAGTCCATGTCTTTTTATTATTGAGTTTAGGCCATTAACATTCAGGGTTATTATTGTGATATGATTTGTATTCCTGGTCATTTTGGCTTATTTTTGTTTTTTAACTTGGTTTCTGCTTTGATTGGCTTTTCCTTTAGGGTAGTTCCTCCCTTTGCTGATTTGTATTGTTGTTTTTCACTTCTTCCTCACAAAATACTTTGCTGAGAATGTTCCGTAGTGCAGGCTTTCTATTTATAAATTCTCTTAACTTTTGTTTATCATGGAACTATCAAATCTGAAGGTTAGTTTTGCTGGGTATAGGATTCTTGGTTGGCATCCATGTTCTTTCAAAACTTGAAATATATTGTTCCAGGTCCTTTTGCTTTTAGGGTCTGGGCTGAGAAGTCTGCTGATATTGGTATTGGTTTCTCCTTATAAGTAATCTGATGCTTTTCTCTTGCAGACTTTAAAATCTTATCTTTATTTTTTATGTGAGGTATTTTCATTATAATGTGCCTTGGTGTGAATCTGTTGTAATTTTGTGCCTCTGGTGTTCTGTAAGCCTCTTGTATTTGATTTTCCATTTCTTTTTTCAGGTTTGGGAAATTTTCTGATATTATTTCATTGAACAGGATGTTCATTTCTTTGGTTTGTATCTCTATGCTTTCCTCAATTCCAATAATTCTTAAATTTTTTGTTCTTTTCATGATATCCCATAATTCTTGGAGTTTCTGTTCATGATTTCTTTTTTTCTTTTTTTTTTTTTTTGTGGTGCTGGGGATTGAACTCAGGACCTTGTACTTGCAAGGCAAGCACTCTACCAACTGAGCTATCTCCCCAGCCCTGTTCATGATTTCTTAACATCTTTTCAGTTTGTTCAACTTTATTTTCAAGATTAAATATTTTGTCTTCATTGTCTGAGATTCTGTCTTCCACGAGATTTATTCTGTTGGTGAAGCTTTCTATTGAGTTTTTAATTTGGTTTATTGTTTCTTTCATTTCAAGTATTTGTTTTTTTTTTTTTTTTTAGAATCTCTATTTCTTTATTGAAGTGTTCTTTTGCTTCCTGTATTTGCTGTTTTAAATGTTTATTGGAGTGATCCTGCATTGCCTGCATTTGCTCTCTTATCTCATCTTTTGCTTCATGGATCATTTTAATTATGCAGATTCTAAACTCTTTTTCTGTCATTTCTACTGCCTGCTGTCATTGAATTCTATCAAAATAGCATCTTGGTTTGTTAGGGACACTTTCTTCCCCTGTTTTTTCATATTGTTTCTGTATATTCCCTTCTAGCAGTGAAGATCTGAGGTACTGAAGTTTCCCCCCCCTCCCCCCCGAAGGCTTCTTGTGACCCTGCAGTTTTCCACTACCTCTCTTTGAAGGGGAGATCAACATTAGCAGCACCCAATACAAAGAAAATACAGCCCTATAAAGACTTTAACATTATTGTAATAAACAGGATGAGTTTGATCATTATTTACCATATTTCTAGTGGCGAATGAAGAGGATGGGGAAGGTTGTAGGATGTGAGTAAATAGATACCTGTCAAAGGGCCTCCAGTCTCTGTAGGTGTCTCAGGAAGGGAGTCGCCCTTCCAATGATGGTGGCCACACCCTCAGAAATAATTCAAAATGCCTGCACCAGCCTCCAAAGAAACTGGGGAGCCTCAGTGAGGGCATGCCAAGTCAGCGCGGGCTGGGCGGGTGGGCAGGTGCAGTGTCTGGTGTCCGCCTGCCAGAAGTCTATTTTTCTTCCCTCAACTTTTCTTCACTAATTTTCTTCTGTGGTCTCTAGCTTTCTGACTTGGCAATCTGTTTTGGAAGGGTCTGGGCCTCCAATTCTTATTCTTATTCCTCTTCCTCCACCTCCTGCATTGGGAATTAAACCAAGGGGTACTCTTCCACTAAAGCTACATCCCCAGCCCTTTTTATATTTTATTTTGAGACAGGGTCTCACTAAGTTGCTGAGACTGGCCTCAAACTTGCTATCCTCCTGCCTCAGCCTCTCAAGTGGCTGGGATTACAGGTGTGTGCCACTGTGCCCAGTCAATTTATTTTTTAGATGTGTTGATTCTGCAACTCAGCCCTTAATGAATCTTCTTAATATGAACAGTTCAATTTTTATTAAAACTGGTTCTTTTTCATAACCTTCTCTTTTTATTTAGTGGATATATTATCCTATATTTTTCTAAGGATATAAATATTTTTATGATAAGAAGATCCTATTCTAATTCTTCTATTGCTTCCCTCCAAATTAGCACTCCTAGTTGCTAATTTATTCTATATCATAGTGTTGATATTCCTCAGATGCATCATTCTGCACTTATTTTGGGCTGAGCATCCTTCAGCATCTGTCTGTGGCCTGTTTGCATGGTGGACTTGGTGGAGTGAGAGGCAACCACCATTGCTGCTGGACCTGACAAGAACGTGATGGACGGATCTGGGCTTGAGGGAGTCTTCTTCCCTTTCCACTAGCCACCTATCCGGACACCATCTTGTCTTTCTTCCCTAAGCATCCACATTCACTGTCCTTCTCTGGAGGCAGGTATCCTTCATGTTGCTACTTGGCTTGCTAAGGGTGGGAAGGGAATGTGTAGGGTGACATCTGCTCCTGGTACACTGCCCTGTTTGTCACCACAGGCCCGTGTCTGCTCTGGCTTTCTGCCACGAGACATCTTTGGTTTTCCCTCCTTTCCATCTTTCCACCTGAGGTTGTTCATTTTAAAGTTGATGGATACTTGAGTTTATTTATTTTAAAATTGATGTTTTATATTTTGTATATTTTGGTGTTTTGAAGAGCATATACATGGTGGAGTGGTTAAATCTAGCTAATTAAAAAATGCTTTACCTACTGAATTATTTTTTATCTTGGTCAATGGTATCTGTCTGCAACACTTCCTGTGTGTGTGTGTGTGTGTGTGTGTGTGTGTCTTCCAGGAATTCCTCTTGTCTTGGGTCAGAGTTTCACATCTTGTGTTTGAGCACAAGTATGTATTTATTATTCAAATTTGTGTCAATTTGTAAATGGGTTTGCTGTAGAAGGGAAAGGTGGTGGTCTTGCTTCATTTCATCACCCTGAAACTGCAACTTCATTTTTTCCCTTTTTCTTTCTTTTCCGTAATTTCAAAAGGAACTATTTTTTGGGTTTCACGGTAACTGTTCCCTACTTTCTTTCTTTTTTTTTTTTTTTTTTTTTTTGGTGGTGCCAGGGATTGAACCCGGAGCCTTGTGCATGCTAGGCAAGCACTCAACTAACTGAGCTACATTCCCAGCCCTTCTACTTTTTAAAATGGTATTAAAATACATATCAAATTTACCATTGTCATAGTTTTTAAACGTAAGCTTCAATGGGATTAAACACATCTGTAATGTTGTGTGATTATCACCACCATCCATCTCCAGAACTCTTTTCACCTTGTAAAACAGAGACTCTGAGCACATGAAACAACAATTCCTTATTTCCCTCCCACCCCAGTCCCTAGAAAACACCATTCTACTGTTGCTGTGATTTTTGACCTAAGTACTTTATGTAAATGAAATCATACTGTATTTGTCCTTCTGTGTCTGGCTTATTTAGTTAAGCATAAAGTCCTTGAGGTTTAGCCAAGTTGTAGCATGTGTCAGATTTACCTTCCTTTTTATGGTTAAATAATATTCTACTGTATGTATATATCACAATTTGTTTATCCATTCATCCATTGGGTCATTTCACATTTAAGCCATTGTGAACAATGCTGCTATGAACACGGGTATACAAATATCTCTTCTAGATCGTGTTTTGAGTTCTTTTATATATATATACCCAGAACTGGAATTGCTGGATCACATAGTAATTTAATTTCAAAATATGTCAGGAACTACCATGCTCTTTTTTATAGCAGTCATCCCATTTTACACCCTTCCTAGTAGTGCACCAGGTTCTAACTTCTCCACATCCTTGCCAACCTTTGCTTTTTGTTTAGTTATCCTAGTGAGCGTGACATCGTGTCTCATCTCTTTGCAGTTTTGATTTGCATTTCTCTAATGATTAGTGATACTAAGCATCTTTTCATCTGCTCATTGGCCATCTGTATATCTTCTTTGAAGGAATGTCTATCAAACCCTTTTCCTATTTTTGAACTTTTTTGTTGTTACTGAGTTTTAGGAATCCTCTAAATAGTCTGAATATTGACCCCTTCTCAAGTGTGAATTGAAAATATTTTCTCTCATTCTGTGAGTTACCTGTTTACTTTGTTATATATTTTCTTTTGTCACCTCCTGTGCCTCTGGCATTCTATTCAAGAAGTCATTGATAAGTTTAATGCTGTAAAAGTTTTAGCTCTATGTTTCCTTCTAAGGGTTTGTAGTTGCAGGTCTTATACTTAGGTCTTTGACCTATTTTTGGTTAACTTTTTATGTGATAGGTTCAACTTCACCCTTTGCAAGTGATAACAGTGTTCCTAGCACCATTTTTTGATAAGACTGTTTCCTGTTGAAGAGCCCTTTCCAAATTCTTTGGCCAAATATGCAAGCATTTATTTCTGGTCTTTTGATTCTATTTCACTGGTCTATGTGCCTGTCCTTATTCCAGCATCGCACTGTTTTGATTACTATAGTTTTGCAGTAAAGTTTGAAATCAGGAAGTGTAATCCTCCAGCTTTAAGATTGTTTTGGCTATATGAAGTCCCATGAATTTTAGGATAGGCTTTTCTATTTCTGCAAGAAAGTCACTGGGAATTTAATTCCATCCTCTAGTATTGCATTAATGGCTTTGGGTAGCATTGGAATCTTAATAATATTAAGTCTTCCAATCTATGAATGTGTAATGTGTTTATATTTATTCAGGTCTTCTTTAATTTCTTTCAGCAGTGTTTTGTAGTCTTCTTTGTGTAAGTCTTTTACCTCCTAAGTATTTTATTCTTTTAAATGCTATTGTAAATGGAATTGTTTTTGTAATTTCCTGTTCAGATGGTTCATTGCTAGCGCATAGAAATGCAACCGATTTTTGTTGAACTTTGTATCCTTCTCCTTTGCTGACTCGTTTATTCTAACAGAGTTTTTGTGAAATCTTTAGGGTTTTCTTCAATTGTATAATCTGTGAACAAGAGGTAATTTTACTTCTTCCTTCCCAACTTGGATGCTCAAAATGAATTTTTTTGTTTATTAAGAAAATATTAGAAGATTATACTCTTCAGGCAGAGCCATGGTTACATTCAAGGATGGATTATTATAATTTATGGTACATACTTGTTTACACTTTAATCATAAGAATAGCAATGAGTTAATTGATTAAAATGGGAAATGTAGTAAAGTAGTGAGGTTGAATTCTCTCAAGGTTCTTAAATTATGTGCAGTGTGGGTCTAACTTAAAAATTGTGTTCATGATGAAGAAAAGTAGAGAAGTGTATAGCAAACACTTCTGCTCTATCAAATGTCAATGCCATGTTTATTTAGATTAGTTTTTTTTTTTTTTTTTTGGTAAGGGATTGAACCTGGGGGGCTTAACCACTGAGCTACATCCACAGCACTTTTTGGGTATTTTATTTGGAGACAGGGTCTTGCTGAGTTGCTTAGGGTCTTGCAAAGTTGCTATGAAGTGGGACAGAAGAGGCTGGACACCTGAGGAATTTTCAGGAAGCAGGTTTATTGGCTGCAGTCAGCTGGTCCAGAGTGTGGCTTGTGCCAGAAACATTCTCTGGACCGAGGTTTTGGAAATGTTTTTGAACTTTATACCCAGTGGGAGGAGGGGAACTTGGAGGGTCACATGACAAGTGCTTTTCATTCCATCCTCTAGAGCAGACACAGGTTTCACAAGTTTTTTTTTTTTAAATTCATTTTTATTGTAAACAAATGGGATACGTCTTGTTTCTCTGTACATGAAGTAGAGGCATACCCTTTGTGTAATCATACATTTACCTAGGGTAATAGTTTTTGATTCATTCTGTTATTTTTTTTTCTCCCCCCCACCCCAGGTTTCACAAGTTTTTCCCAAGAAAACAGAGATAATGTCTTTTGTACAACAAGCTTGCAGACTCTAGTCCATCACCCCTTTTATGTGCAAAGCTGGCATTTACAAGAAAGAGGAAGCTTCAAACCACAGGACAGCCTGCTCATCTGATGAGAGGAGAAGCTTCATTATGGCAAGGGTCTTCTGGGTGGGGATCTCTGGCCTGCTTCTGCTGAGTCTGCCTTTGAACCCAAGAGCCTCCTGCCTCAGCCTCCGGAGCTGCTGGGATTAGAGGGGCTTGCCACTGCACCTGGCTAGATTAATTTTTACTTTAGTTTATTTATTTAAATAAATGTTTATTTTGGATTGATTTTATTTAGATTAAAAGGTAATAGAAAAGATATTACAAATACAGTCACGTCCCCTTGAACTTTTCCTGGTGTCTTCACTCCTATTGCATGAATATAGATTTTTTTTGTGGTTGTTACGATATAGCCTTTTGTACTGTTATTATGTATGAATAGAGCAATGACAATGTATAGTGAAATATTTTGCATGTTTTAAAAACTTTATATAAATAGAAAATCTTTATGTAATTTGCTTTTTTGACTCAACGTTATGCTTTTGAAATTTATCCACGTTAACATGTGTTAACTCCTATTCATTCAACATTCGACTTTGTATGTATACAATTTGTCTATTCTTTTTCTGAAGATAATTTTGGTGGTTTCCAATTTTTCTTTATTACAAACAGTGGTACAGTGAACATTCTTTAAGTGTTTCTCTGTGCATATGTACTAGAGTTTCTTTAGGGTATAAGTTTAGAAATGTAACGGCTGGATTGCAGGGTATGCACATCCTTAACTTAATTAGATTTTTGCCAAATTGCTCTCCAAAGTGGTGGTCCAATTTGCACTTCCACTAGAAGTACATAAGACACCCTATTTCCTCAGGAGCTCATCAGCACTGGGTGTTATCGGACTTGTTAATTACTGCTTCTTTTATGAGGGTGAAATTGTATTGCCATGTAAATTTAAATAGCATTTTCGTGATTATTAATGAGATTGAGTCACCTTTCATTGGATTATTGGCCATCAAGTTTCACTTGCATGTTCACATCTCTGCACACTTTTTATTGGATTCTCTTTTCTTATTAGGAATTTCTTGTGTTACCTGGATACTAACAGTTGGTTTCTTATATGACTGTAAATATCTTGCCTCAGATTGTGTCTTGTCTTTTCACTTTGATTATGGTATCTCTTGAAGAATAGACATTTGAAAAATTATTTGTAAAACAGGTAGTCACAATGTTAACACTATCGTGAGCATAAATGAAGCCATTTTCCAATTGTCCAGTTCTCTGCACTGTTGCTCATATCTGAGACATCCTTCCCAAATTTCTTTATACACATACAAGCAAGCTCTCCCCCTGCCTATAAAAATGCAGTCAGGGGCTGGGGTTGTGGCTCAGTGGTAGAGCACTCGTCTGGTATGTGTGGGGCACTGGGTTCGATTCTCAGCACCACATAAAAAAAAATAAATATAAAAAATGTAGTCAGATTTATCTTTTTTCTTTATGGTTTGTCTTTTTAGTTAGTTGTTTAAGCAATTTTTCTAATTTTGCATTTCAAAGATATTTTGTTTTCTTCTCAAAATTTTTCCTCTAACTTTATCTTATTATGGGGTAGTTAATTGGTTTTAGTCATTGATTTGACATATATTTTCTGATTTTTCTTAAACGCTGCATCTTGTGGTTTATATGTAGCTCCTATTTGTTTCTGGGCTTCCTTAGTTCTTCTCAGTTCCCTCAGTCTATTATTTATTTAAATATTTTTTTGTTTTATTATTTTATTTTTTAAATTTTATTTGTTCTTTTTAGATATACATATCAGTAGAGTATATTTTGACATATACGTACATGTAGTCTTCTAATTAGGATCCCATTCTTGTGGTTGTACATGATGTGGAGTTTCACTGGTTGTATATTCATATATGAACATAGGGAAGTTATGTTTGACTCATTCTACTGTCTTTCCTATTCTCATCCCTCTCCTTTCCCTTCACCCTTTGTCTAATCTAATGAACTTCTATTCTTCCCTCCCCACCTTATTGAGAGTTAGCATCTGCATAGCAGAACATTCAGCTTTTGTTTTTTGGGATTATCTTATTTCATTTAGCATGACAGTCTCTAGTTCCATCTGTTTACTGGCAAATGCCATTCTTTCATTCTTCTTTATGACTGAGTAATATTCCTTTGTGTGTATAAACCACATTTTCTTTATTCATCTGTTGAAGGGCACTTAAGTTGGTTCCATAGCTCAGTTATTGTGAGTTGAGCTGCTATAAACATGATGTCACTATGTCACTATAATATGCTGATTTGAAGTCCTCCTTCTCAGTCTATTTAGATGTCCCTGTAGTCACACAAGTGTCTTCATTGCTATAGCTTTATAAGAGATCTTATCAGGTAAGGTGACTTCTGCCGCTCAATTGTCTTGGTTATTGTTGGCCTTATTGATATTTGATTGGATTTGACTGGAATGCATGAAACTTACAGGTTAATTTGTAAGGAGAACTTCTATCTTTAGGATATTGGGCCTTCCTCGTCATGATGATAAAATGTGCCACCATCATGTACCATCTTATGTCATTTATAAACACAATTTCCTCCATAAAGCACTTGAATATCTTTTGGGTACATTTATTTTTTGAGATGTTTTATTTTTTATGTTATTAATAATTTTGTATTGCTTTAAAACTCCATTTTCAGATTATTTGTTGTTTTATGTAAGTTCACAGCTGAACTTTCTGTTTCTATTGGCAAAGCTGCCAAATCTCTTGTTACTTCTTAGTGGTGTGTTTTTAAAAACCCTTGGATTTTTTCACTTATTTACATCTACTGCAGAGAATGAAATTTTTGTTCTTTCCTTTTAATTTTTTACACCTGCCATCTGTCTGTCTACCCATCTTACTGTACTTGCTAGGACCTTCAGCACCATACCAAAAGGAAAGGAGATGGTGAAAGAACTTTGATTTGTTGTTAACTTTAAAAGAAAATGGGTTTAACATTGCATCTTAAATACGATGTGTCCTTTAGTTACCTTTCCTAGTTAAGGTAATAGTAGCTGCTATAAAGGACTCAAAAATCTTAGTGTCTGTAATAAAAGTAAGTTTATTTCTTGCTCACTGAAGTTTCAAAACATGCATCCCCAATGGGTGACCAGTTCTGTAAAAGACCCGCAGGGGACCCAGGTTCTTTCCAACCCCTAGGGCACCATCCGGGCACTTGTGGTAGCAGAGTCTCATGGGTCACGCTTGAGGTACCGCACACCACTGGCCTACTTTCCAGTGTCCAGAACTCAGTTGCAGGGCCACACAGAACTGTGAAGGGGTCTGGGCGCTGTCCTCTTCCTGCGTGCGCAGAAGGAAGGGGCAAGGATGCTTGTGAACAGCTGGGCAGATTTTACCACAGTCCACCTTTCCATTCACCGAGTACCTCGCTCTGTGCCACACAAACCTACCACATACCCTCTCCCCGAGCAACACAAGCCCAGCTCACATCTAGTTGCTATTTCCAGCACAAATCCCAGGAGATCTCCAGGTGACGTGTAGGCCTCTTCTTTATGTTCTGATGTAGGGATATGTCCTCTGGTGATCTATGAACTCAAATCCAAGTCCCAGCCCTCTCCGACCCCAGCCAGTGACAGGGGTGGGGCAAGTGTGTAATAAAACACAATAGGAATTTTTGTTCAGGAAAGGAAAGGAGAGGTCATGCACAGCAGTCCCTGGTCACCAGTCATGATTAAGGGCTGTGAGATCCCTCTGCCATGGGTTTCCAGTGCCAGGAATCTCACCCAAAGATCACTGCTAGAGAGAATTCCCACATCTGATTTATTTCCTGAGGAAAATCCCTTCTAGGGGTTGGGGATGTGGTTCAGTGGTACATCTCTTACCTACCACGGGTGAGGGCCTAGGTTCAATCCCCAGTACTGCTCCCCCTCCCCAAATTCCCTTCTATTCCCAATTAAGAATGTTTAAAAAATGATGAATGAGAAATTTTGTCAAGTGCCTTTTCTCTTTCTGTTGGTGTGACCATAGATGATTCTTCTAGAATGTGTTAATGTAGTAAGTTATATTAATAGATCTCTAAGGTTGAGCTGTACTGGTATACTGTGATATGCTCTGTTTGGCCATGAGGTATTATTGTCTAAAATCTGATTTGTGAGAATTTTGTTTCTAATTTTCCTATTGTTCATAAGTGAGATGAGCCCATAATTTCCATCTCTTTTACTGTTATCCTCTGGCATTTGTTTCAGAGTTTACTGGCATCATAAAAGGAATTGAGGAGCTTTCCCTTCTTTTCTATTTTCTGAAACATTCTGTGTAAGATAGAATTGCCTCTTAAACTGTCTGGGCCTAGTATCTTTGTTTTTGTTTTTGTGTGTAGATTAACTATTGATTCACTTTCTTTTATAGGCTTATTTGGGCTTTCCATTTCTTTTTGAGTTTGTTTTGGCAAAACATTCTTTTCCCCTAGGAAATGGTCCATTTAATTTAAGTTTTCATATGAATTGCGTGAAGTTGTTCACAGTAATTTTTTTTCCCCAAATCTCAGCTAAATCTGTGATAATAATGTCTTCTAAATTTTTTTTTTAACTTACTCATTCAGTACACTTTTCTTTGGTATAAAATAATGTTTCATTGTGACATTTTCATACATGCATGTAAAGTGCTTTGATCACCTCCAGCTTCCCTGTGACCCTCTCTTACTCCTCCCTCTCCCTCTTCCTTGTCCTGCCCCTCTCCCTTTCCCTTCTACTTCCTTGTCATCTTTTTTTTTTTCTCCTTTAGATTCACATAGGAGAGAAAACATGCAATACTTTAGTTTTTCAGAATCTCGCTTATTTCACTTAACATGATGATCTCCAGTGCCATCCAGTTCTTTGTGACCAATAATACTCTTATGTATATAAACCACATTTTAAAATTCATCCATCCACTGATGGGCATTCAGGCCGATTCTGTAACTTGGCCGTTGTAAACAGTGCTGGGATAGGGTATACAGTCATCTCTAGGGTGTGTTCACTTTGATCCCTTTGGGGCTATACCCAGGATTGGGATAGCTGGATCAAATGATAGTTCTACTTTTAGTGTTCTTTTCCCCAGCATGTATGAGAACATGCACCCCTGGCCACTACAGGGGCAGAGCCAACAGGTATAGGTAAGAAACAGCTTGATTTGAACAGGGGGAATTACAACACAGCATTTAACAGCTTTATTGTGTTCTGAGTCCTGCTTTCTATTTTTAGCTTTTAAAGGAAACTCCCCACTGTTTTCCATAGTGGTTGTACTAGTTTACATTCCCACCAACAGTGCATAGGGCTCCTTTTTCTCTATATTTTCACCAGTTTTTGTTATTTTTTGTTATTTTGATTGTAGCCATTGTGACTGTGGTGAGACAGAAGAGGCTTCAATCAGAAGGGATTGCTAGGGAAAATCCAAATCATATCCGAACCATAGACATCTCTAATAGATATCAAATAATATGCTTATGATATATCTCTATGTAGCAAACAACATACAGATAAATCTCCAATAATTTCATGGAAAATATTTTCTATTATGGTTTCTTTGACTTCTGAATTATTCATAACTGCACAATTGATTCTCCGAAAGTGTGGAAATTCTTCACTTACTTTTTTGTCCTTATTTCTTTATTATTGCATAGTGGTCAGATAATATGCTCTGTGGTACTGATTTATGGTATTTGTGGAAATTATTTTTTATGGTGTTATACCTAGTGTATGGTTAGTATGTGAGCTCAAAAAAAAATTGTGTTTTCTCTAATTTCTATGTGCAGGGTTCTATATACACTATGGATCAAGCTTATTTATTTATTTGGTTTAAGCTTTTTTAATGTGTGACTTAAAACTTCTATATCCTTAGTAATTTTTATTTGCTGAATTATTGAAAGAGCCATGTTAACTGCCATCATGGTAGATTTTTCAGTCCTCCTTTTAATACTGTCAGTTATTTTCTATACCTTTTGAAGCTGTGTTTACAGAATTTGTTTAATCTGCCTGGTGAATGGACACTTTTATCATGTAGTAACTCTCTTTATTCCTGCTATTTGCCTTAAAGTCTACTGTCAGCACAACATTTTTAAAAGTAAAAGTTAGTATTTGACTTGTACATTTTTAAGTGTACAATTTACTGATTATAGTTTTTTCACACAATTATGCAATACCGCTGTGTTTTTTTCCAGAAGACTTTTTTTTCCTATCCCTAAAGAACTGCTGCCCATTAGCTGTTAATCTCCATTTTCCTGTCCCCCCCGCCCCCAGTTCCTGGGGGAAAGAACTATGGTAAATGAATCTGCTTTAGATTTCTGTGGGTTTGCTTATTCCGGGTATTTCATATAGATGGACTCTACAACATGTGGCCTTTTGTGTCTGGCTTCTTTCATACAGCATAATGTTTTCAAGGTTCGCCCGGGTTGCAGCATGAATTGCTACTTCATTCCTTACTGCGACTGAATAACCTTGCATTGTGTGGATGCACCCTGCGGTGCTTGCCCCTTTATCAACTGATGGACATTGGGTTTTCTTATGCATTATTTTTATCTTTTTGTATGCTTGTATCTTACAAATTTCTCTTATAAACAGCATTCTGTGAAATTATATTTTAAAATTCAGTACAGCAATCTCTGTCTTTTAATTGGTACTGTCTCCTGTTGTGAGCACTGTCTTTGGGATGAATGGCTAGCATCTTATTTTGTCTTTTCTATTTAGCAGATCTTTCCTTTGCTACTTGTGTTTCCTCCTTTCTTGTCTTCTATTGGATTCACATAGACAGTTGTTTATTTTGAGTATATTAATTCCTTGTCACTCCATTTATTAACTTGGAAATCTTACATTCAATTTCAAAGTCTAAAAATCTTTCAACATAGGGGCTTTCAAATGGTAACTTTGAGTGCTACCCTCTCATCTTATGTTTAATTATTGTCTGGCAGTTTAATTCCACTTTTATGTCTCCAAGTTAGTAATTACTCTTTATAATTATATAGAGATACAGATTTATTTATGTTTCTTGCCTATTGTTGCTTCTTGTATTCCCTTCTTTTCTTCTAATTTCAGTCTTCTGGAAGTACATACTCGAGGGATATTCTGGTGATAATTCCAGGTTGCCTCTTACTTTCTCTAAGCATGGTAAAGAGATTATTCCATTGTTGTCTGTATTTTCCTGTTGCTTGAGAAGTCTGTCCATTGGATGACTGCTCCTTTTACGAGTAAACCATCTCTCCTCTCGGGTTACTTTTTTGATCTTCTCTTTGATGATCTGAAATTTTACTACAACTGTGGATTTATTTTAATTCATCCTGCTCAGGACTCATTCTTTGAATCTGTTGACTCTTGTATTTCATCATTTTGCAGTCATCATTGCTGAGTATCACCTTTGTCCAAACCCACAGTTCTTCATTTGGAACTCCTATGTGTGTCGATTTTTTCATTTTCTCTTGCATCATTTTAGATCTATTTGATATTTTCTAGTTTTTTAATCTCTTTGTACCATATTCTGAACAATGGCATTGCTCTAGTTCTCAATTCTTTTTAAAAAAATTGTTCTTTTTCAATATACATGACTGTAGAGTGGATTTTGACATATTATGTATACATGGAGTATAACTTATTCTAATTAGGATCCCATTCTTGTGGTTGCACATGATGTGTAGTTACACTGGTTGTTATTCATATATGAACATAGGAAAGTTACATATGACTCATTCTACTGTCTTTCCTATTTCTGTCTTCCCTCCCTTCCCTTCATTCCCCTTTGTCTAATCTGATGAACTTCTATTCTTCCCTCCCCTCCCTTATAGTGTGTTAGCATTCACGTACCAGAGAGAATATTTGGCCTTTGGCTTTTCTGGGATAGGCTTATTTCACTTAGCACGATAGTCTATAGTTCTATCCATTTACCATTAGAAGTCATAATTTCATTTTTCCTGTGGCTGAGAAATATTCCATTGTGTATATGTACCACATTTTCCTTATTCATCTGTTGAAGGGCACCTAGGTTGGTTCCATAGCTTAGCTACTGTGAATTGTTTAGCTCTCGGTTCTAATTTGCTATTCAAGGTATTTGTTGAACTTTTCCATTTTAATTTCTATAGTTTTCGTTTATAGAAGTTCCACTGGTTCTTTTTCATTTCTGTTCTTTTTTCACAGCCTGTTGTTTTTTTCCCTCTTGTGCTTTTCAGTTACTTCTCTGAATAATTTTTAATGCTTTAAAAAGCATAGCAAACTATTTCTGAAATTCTTGTGGGTTTTATATGACTGACTTTTTTGTGCTGACTCTTGCTCATGTTAGGTTTTTCCTTGTGTGCTTCAGTAGTATCTGAGTGTGTACTAAACATGGGTTTGTCTTTGAGAATCACTTGGCCTAGATTGGGAGGCGTGTCCCCCAAAAGTGGTTCTGCATTTGCTTCTACTGGATGCCCCAGTGAGACCAATTTTTATATCTTTTTCTTACTTTGGGTGTTTTTTAAAAAAAATATTTTTAGTCATAGATGAACACAATACAATTATTTTATTTATTTATTTTTATGTGGTGCTGAGGATTGAACCCAGTGCCTCACACTTGCTAGGCAAGTGCTGTACCACTGAGCTACAGCCTTGGCCCCAACTTTGGGTGTTCTTGAATCACAAAGATAGTATAAATTTACACTCCAAATACACATGCACGGTAGTTCCATGATTATGAATTCTTAGGGAAGTCCTTTTATCCCATCCAAAATACAATCAGAGTTAAATACTTTGGCTGGTTTCTCTGAGCCAATGTGTAGATTTTTCTCTAGAACTTTCTTTCCCTGAAGAAGAATCCCTTTAAATGTCTCAGATTTATTCAGGAGTTTTAGTTTACAATTTTTCACCTTGCTTGGGTCAGGGTTTTACATCTGTTCCTACTTGTGTATCAAAACCCAAGCTCCAATTTGCTCATACTTGCTCTTTGAATTCATCTTTTTCTTTTTTGTTTTTGTGGTTTTACTTTCTTTACCTGTGCGTTGAAGAACATTTGTCCTATTCTCTCCAGCCTTTCTAGGTAGTAATGGATTTTTTGAAACATGGTTCACTATATTGCCAGAAATTGAAGGCTTTTAAATAAATATTTGAATGTAACATAATGCATGGAAGTACATATAGCATAGGGTTATTTAATGAACAATTATAATCATCACCAGACTAAGGAATGTGATGTTGCCAGCACCCAAGACCTTCTCTTTGTTCCTCTTCTCAATAGCAATCTCTTCCCTTCTTTCATTACTGGTATTTTTGGGACAACCATTTTCTGACCTCTCTTCAGGGTTTTCTTATTTGTGTCTGTGATAAAGTACAGTTTCATTGTGTTTGACTTTTCTTGAACTTTATCTACCCTTATGTTCAGCATTGCTGAGACTGGTGATGTTGTGTATGACTGTCTGTGGTTCATTTTCATTGCTGTAATCCATCATATGAACATATCATAATTTCTTTGTCCATTCTGCTACTGAAAGATGTCGGAGTTGTTTCTAGCCTTTGCTTTTACGGCACACGCTCTGATGACGGTGCATGAACATGAGTCCTGGTGCATGTGGGCATGGGTTTCTGTTGTGTACCTACCAGTAGAATTGCTAGGGCCTAGGTATGCACACCTCAGTTTTCTAAAATAATGCCAAATTGCCCTCTGACATGTGCTCCTACCTGCCATGAATGAATGCTCCTATTACTATTATTGGTTATTTTCATTTTTGCCAGTTAGGTTGAAATGTATTTTATCTTAAAGACATTTATGTTACTTAATTTTATTTGACTTACTTGATTACTAATAAGAGTTAGCACTTTCTTATGTTTGTTAGGTTTTCTGGATTTCCTCTTTTGTGGGGTGTTTTAAACAAATCTTGCCCAATTTTCTGTTGGATCTGTCTTTTTCTTATTGATTTGTGAGGGTTTTTGTATATTTTGAACGTTACTCTTTTGACTATATGTACAGCAAATATCTTCTTTCATTTGATACCTTGTCTTTTTACATTTTATATCTTTAAACAGAAATGGTCAGTTTTTATGTAGTTAAGCTTACTAATCTGTTTTGTATTTCACAAGAAATTATTTTCTACCTCAAGTTTATATAAAGATGTTCTTTATATTCTTCTAAATGTTTATTAAAAAATCTAATGGAAATAATTTTTGCATATAAGTCAGATGGGGTTCATTTTTTCTTCTTATGGATATGCAGTTGTTCTAGCTTTATATATTGAAAAATTTCACCTTTCCCCACCAATCTGCAGTGCTACCTCTGCTGTAAATAACATTTTCATATATACATATATTTATTTCTGATACTTGTATTTATTTCCATTGATCTATTTGCCTAACTTGCTCAATTCCATGTTGTCTTAGTTATTATATCATTAGATTGAATCTTGTTTAATAGAGTAAGTTAAAGACTATTTTTATTCAAGAGTCTACTTGTGGGCGATCCAAGATGGCGGCCTAGAGGGAGACTGCACCCCCGATCGCTCCAGAACCCAGGAGTTAAGAAGGGGAGGCATTGAGAGACTCGGACTGAAGTGGAGCCACGGGTGAGTCTGCCCACTGGGTAAAGCTCGGCCCGGGTGGCAGGCCCAGATAGAGGTGGCTTATCGGAGCCGGGCAGGGCAGCTAGAGTCATCCACAGGCAGTCCTGCGCACTCCGGCGGTGGGCCCCGCCCACACAGCCAGCTTCTCCAGGTTCTCGGAACGGAACTGGCCCGCTAGTGAGAGCCTGTCTGAACAGAGCACGCTCCGAGTCCCGGAGCCCCTGCAGTGCAGTGTACTCCTGCAAAGAACCAGCGGAGAGCCTCGATCTGCAGTCAGCCTCAGGGATAAGGGCAGGGCAGCAGGAGACCTCTTCAGGCGGCACTGCCCACTCCGGCTGCGGGCTCTCTTCACGGGGCGATCCAAGATGGCGGCCTAGAGGGAGACTGCACCCCCGGTCGCTCCAGAACCCAGGAGTTAAGAAGGGGAGGCATTGAGAGACTCGGACTGAAGTGGAGCCACGGGTGAGTCTGCCCACTGGGTAAAGCTCGGCCCGGGTGGCAGGCCCAGATAGAGGTGGCTTATCGGAGCCGGGCAGGGCAACTAGAGTCATCCACAGGCAGTCCTGCGCACTCCGGCGGTGGGCCCCGCCCACACAGCCAGCTTCTCCAGGTTCTCGGAACGGAACTGGCCCGCTAGTGAGAGCCTGTCTGAACAGAGCACGCTCCGAGTCCCGGAGCTGCTGCAGTGCAGTGTACTCCTGCAAAGAACCAGCGGAGAGCCTCGATCTGCAATCAGCCTCAGGGATAAGGGCAGGGCAGCCGGAGACCTCTTCAGGCGGCTCTGCCCACTCCGGCTGCGGGCTCTCTTCACGGGGCGATCCAAGATGGCGGCCTAGAGGGAGACTGCACCCCCGGTCGCTCCAGAACCCAGGAGTTAAGAAGGGGAGGCATTGAGAGACTCGGACTGAAGTGGAGCCACGGGTGAGTCTGCCCACTGGGTAAAGCTCAGCCCGGGTGGCAGGCCCAGATAGAGGTGGCTTAGCAGAGCCGGGCAGGGCAGCTTGAGTCTTCCCAAGGTAGTCTTCCACACTCCGGCAGTGGGCTCTTTCCACACGGCCAGCTGCACGGTGCAGGCCCACAGTGAGAGCATTTCCGCACAGAGCCAGTTCCAAAACGTGGAACCAGTAGGGGGCTAGGGGCAGTATTCTTCGAATGAGCTGCTTTATCAGATTCCTCCAAGACATCAGGCTACTGAAGGCTGGGAGGTGATACACTGGAAATCTACTGGGACACTATAAGCCAATAGTGGAAAACTGCAATATCTCAGGGTCCCACTGACAACTGACCATTATGAGAAAACAAGGGAAGAAAATGTCCCAAACAAACCTAGATACTACATCAATAAAACCCAATGACAGCAGAGCAGAAGAAATGTCAGAAAGGGAGTTCAGAATGTACGTAATTAAAACGATCAGGGAAGCTAATGAGGAGATGAAAGAGCAAATGCAGGCATTGAAGGAGGAGATGAAAGAGCAAATGCAGGCATTAAATGATCGCACCAATCAACAGTTAAAAGACCAAATACGGGAAGCAAGAGATCATTTCAATAAAGAGTTAGAGATACTGAAAAAAAACCAAACTGAAATCCTTGAAATGAAGGAAACAATAAACCAAGTTAAAAACTCCATAGAAAGCATAACCAATAGGATAGAACACCTGGAAGACAGAACCTCAGACATTGAAGACAAAATATTTAACCTTGAAAACAAAGTGGAACAAACAGAGAAGATGGTAAGAAATCATGAACAGAATCTCCAAGAACTATGGGATATCATGAAAAGGCCAAATCTGAGAATTATTGGGATTGAGGAAGGCTTAGAGAAACAAACCAAAGGAATGAACAATCTATTCAATGAAATAATAACAGAAAATTTCCCAAATCTGAAGAACGAAATGGAAAACCAAGTACAAGAGGCTTATAGAACTCCAAACATACAAAATTACAACAGACCCACACCAAGGCACATTATTATGAAAATACCTAACATACAAAATAAAGACAGAATTTTAAAGGCCGCGAGAGAAAAGAATCAAATTACATTCAGAGGGAAACCAATAAGAATATCAGCAGATTTTTCAATCCAGACCCTAAAAGCTAGAAGGGCCTGGAACAACATATACCAAGCCCTGAAAGAAAATGGATGCCAACCAAGAATCTTATACCCAGCAAAACTTACCTTCAAATTTGACGATGAAATAAGATCCTTCCATGATAAACAAAAGCTAAAGGAATTTACAAAAAGAAAGCCAGCATTACAGAACATTCTCAGCAAAATATTCCATGAGGAAGAGATGAAAAACAACGATGCAAATCAGCAACAGGAGGCGCTAGCCTAAAGGAATAGCCAAATAAAGGAGAAACCGAATCATGTCAAAAACAAATATGAGTCAATTGACTGGGAATACAAATCATATCACAATAATAACCCTGAATGTTAATGGCCTGAATTCATCAATCAAAAGACACAGACTGGCAGATTGGATTAAAAAGAAAAATCCAACAATATGCTGCCTGCAAGAGACACATCTCATAGAAAGAGACACCCATAGACTAAAGGTGAAAGGATGGGGAAAAACATACCATGCACATGGACACAGCAAAAAAGCTGGAGTATCCATCCTCATCTCAGATAATGTGGACTTCAAACCAAAACTAGTCAGAAGGGATAAAGAAGGACACTACATGCTGCTTAAGGGAAGCATAAATCAGCAAGACATAACAATCATAAATATCTATGCCCCGAACATTGGCTCATCCACGTACGTCAAACAAATCCTTCTCAATTCCAGAAATCAAATAGACCACAACACAATAATACTAGGCGATTTTAACACACCTCTCTCACCACTGGATAGATCGTCCAAACAAAAATTGAATAAAGAAACTATAGATCTCAACAACACAATCAGCAATTTAGACTTAACGGACATATATAGAATATACCATCCAACAAAGAATGAATACACTTTCTTCTCAGCAGCACATGGATCCTTCTCTAAAATAGACCATATTTTATGCCACAAAGCTACTGTTAGTAAATACAAGAAGATAGAGATACTACCTTGCACTCTATCAGATCATAATGGATTGAAATTAGAAATAAATGACAGAATAAAAAACAGAAACTTCTCTAATACCTGGAGACTAAATAATACACTATTATATGATGAATGGATAACAGAAGACATCAGGAGGGAAATAAAAAAATTCTTAGAAGTAAACGAGAACAAAGACACATCATATCAAAATCTCTGGGACACTATGAAAGCAGTACTTAGAGGAAGATTTATTTCATGGGGTGCATTCAAAAAAAGAAGTAGAAATCAACAAATAAACGAGTTAACACTACAGCTCAAAGCACTAGAAAAAGAAGAGCAGACCAATACCAAAAGTAGTAGAAGACAGGAAATAGTTAAAATCAGAGCCGAAATCAACGAAATCGAAACAAAAGAAACAATCGGAAAAATTAATAAAATAAATAGTTGGTTCTTTGAAAAAATAAATAAAATTGATAAACCCTTAGCCACACTAACAAAGAGAAAGAGGGAGAAAACTCAAATTACTAAAATTCAGAATGAACAAGGAAACATCACAACAGACACGAGTGAAATACAAAACATAATTAGAAGCTATTTCGAAAATCTATACTCCAACAAAACAGAAAACCTTGAAGACATCAACAAATTTCTAGAGACATATGAACTACCTAAACTGAACGAGGAGGACATACACAACTTAAATAAACCAATTTCAAGCAATGAAATAGAAGAGGTCATCAAAAGCCTACCAACAAAGAAAAGTCCAGGACCAGATGGATTCTCAGCCGAGTTCTATAAAACCTTTAAAGAAGAGCTCATTCCAATACTCCTCAAATTATTCCATGAAATAGAAGAGGAGGGAACCCTACCAAACTCGTTCTATGAAGCCAATATCACCCTGATACCTAAACCAGACAGAGACACATCAAGGAAAGAAAATTTCAGACCAATGTCCTTAATGAACATCGATGCAAAAATTCTCAACAAAATTTTAGCAAATCGCATACAAATATATATTAAAAAGATAGTGCACCACGATCAAGTGGGTTTTATCCCAGGGATGCAAGGTTGGTTCAACATTCGGAAATCAATAAATGTCATTCACCATATCAACAGACTTAAAGTTAAGAATCACATGATTATTTCAATAGATGCAGAAAAAGCATTTGATAAAATACAGCATCCCTTCATGCTCAAAACACTAGAAAAAATTGGGGTAATGGGAACATTCCTAAACATTATAAAGGCCATCTACGCTAAGCCCATGGCTAATATCATTCTAAATGGTGAAAAACTGAAAGCGTTCCCCCTAAAAACTGGAACAAGGCAGGGATGCCCTCTTTCACCGCTTCTATTCAACATCGTCCTTGAGACTCTAGCCAGAGCAATCAGACAAACCAAAGAAATTAAAGGGATACGAATAGGAAAAGAAGAACTCAAACTATCCCTGTTCGCTGATGACATGATTATATATTTAGAGGAACCTGGAAATTCCACCAGAAAACTTTTAGAACTCATAAGTGAATTCAGTAAAGTAGCAGGTTACAAGATCAATGCTCATAAATCCAATGCATTTTTATACATAAGTGATGAATCTTCAGAAAGAGAAATTAGGAAAACTACTCCATTCACAATAACATCGAAAAAAATAAAATACTTGGGAATCAATCTCACAAAAGAGGTGAAAGACCTCTACAATGAGAACTACAGAACACTAAAGAAAGAAATTCAAGAAAACCTTAGAAGATGGAAAGATCTCCCATGTTCCTGGATAGGCAGAATTAATATCGTCAAAATGGCTATACTACCTAAAGTTCTATACAGATTCAATGCAATTCCAATTAAAATCCCAATGATGTACCTCGCAGAAATAGAGCAAGCAATTATGAAATTCATCTGGAAGAATAAAAAACCTAGAATAGCTAAAGCAATCCTCAGTAGCAAGAGCGAAGCAGGGGGTATTGCAATACCAGATCTTCAACTCTACTACAAAGCAATAGTAACAAAAACGGCATGGTATTGGTACCAAAATAGACAGGTAGATCAATGGTACAGAATAGAGGACATGGACACAAACCCAAATAAATACAATTTTCTCATACTAGACAAAGGTTCCAACAATATGCAATGGAGAAAAGATAGCCTCTTCAACAAATGGTGCTGGGAAAACTGGAAAACTATATGCAATAGAATGAAACTCAACCCCTATCTCTCACCCTACACAAAACTCAACTCAAAATGGATCAAGGACCTCGGAATCAGACCAGAGACCCTGCATCTTATAGAAGAAAAAGTAGGTACAAATCTTCAACTTGTTGGCTCAGGATCAGATTTCCTTAACAGGACTCCCGTAGCACAAGAAATAAAAGCAAGAATAAACAACTGGGATAGATTCAAACTAAAAAGCTTTCTCTCAGCAAAGGAAACTATCAGAAATGTGAAGAGAGAGCCTACAGAGTGGGAGAATATCTTTGCCAACCATACCTCAGATAGAGCGCTAATTTCTAGAATCTATAAAGAACTCAAAAAACTCTACACGAAGAATACAAATAATCCAATCAACAAATGGGCTAAGGAAATGAACAGACACTTCACAGAAGAAGATGTACAAGTAATCACCAGATATATGAAAAAATGTTCAACATCCCTAGTAATAAGGGAAATGCAAATCAAAACTACCCTAAGATTTCATCTCACCCCAATTAGAATGGCGATTATCAAGAATACAAGCAACAATAGGTGTTGGCGAGGATGTGGTGAAAAAGGAACACTCATACATTGCTGGTGGGGTTGCAAATTAGTGCAACCACTCTGGAAAGCAGTGTGGAGATTCCTCAGAAAGCTTGGAATGGAAACACCATTTGACCCAGCTATCCCACTCCTTGGCCTATACCCAAAGGACTTAAAATCAGCATACTACAGAGATACAGCCACATCAATGTTCATTGCTGCTCAATTCACCATAGCCAGATTGTGGAACCAACCTAGATGTCCTTCAGTTGATGAATGGATAAAGAAACTGTGGCATATTTATACAATGGAATATTACTCCGCAATGAAGAATGATAAAATTATGGCATTTGTAGGCAAATGGTCGAAATTGGAGAATATCATGCTAAGTGAGATAAGCCAATCTCAAAAAACTAAAGGACGAATGATCTCGCTGATAAGCGGATGAGGACATATAATGGGGGGTGGGAGGGGCTAGCATTAGGTTTAGGGTTAGGTTTAGAGTTAGGCTAAGGAGAGCGGTAAGAATGAAGGAAAGAAGGACTGTGTAGAGGGAAAAGAGGGGTGGGAGGGGTGGGAGGGGTGGGAGGGGTGGGGGGGAGGGGAAAAATATAATAAACATCATTACCCTATGTAAACGTAAAAAAAAAAAAAAATTAAAAAAAAAAAAAAAGAGTCTACTTGTGACTTTTTAAACTACCATAGATGTTTTAGAATTTTCCAAAATTCCTTCTTCAAATTATTCTATGAATCAGTATGGGAAAGTTCATACTGTTATGTTACTAAATCTTCTGGTCCATTGACATGGTATATCTCTCCAGTTAGTATAATTAATGTCTCTTAAAGTTCCAGAATTCTTCTCAGAGGGATCTTTTATCTTAATTAATTTTATTCTTGTACTTTTGATTGCTATTAAAATAAGTGGTATCATTTTTAAAAAAAATTCATTTTTACTGTTTGTTGCTGGTATGTAAAAATATAATTGTTTCTGTCATGTGAATGTTTTGGTTGTCAATTTCACTGAACTCTCTTGTGAATTTTAATAAGGTGATTTGTATAGTCATTTTAATTTTCCACATAAACAATCACATAATCTTGTTTCTTTCAAATCCTTATGCCCCCTGCAAACCTCTTCTTGTTTTCTGGCTCTGGCTAGGACTATGGCAGTGATGAGTTGATGTGGTGGTAGTGGGATCCTTGTCTTGTTCCTGGTCCAATAGGAGCTCACCAGTGTTCATGCTTCAGTGAAGTTGATTCTCTGTAGACCTCCATTTCCAACGATTACTTAGGAAAGTCTCTGTTTCTACTTTGCTAAGAGGAGATCATGCATGTGAATTTATTTAGGATTTTCTCAATACTTTAAAAAAATGAATATACTTTTTTTTAAAAACTTAATTTGTTTGGTTATTTATTTTTTTTTTAATGTGGTGCTGAGGATTGAACCCAGTGCCTCATATGTGTGAGGCAAGCATGCTACCACTGAGCCACATTCCCAACCCTTTTTAATATTTTATTTAGAAACAGGATCTTGATAAGTTGCTTAGGGCCTTGCTAAATTGCTGAGGCTGGCTTTGAATTTGCAATCCTCCTGCCTCAGCCTCCTGAGTTGCTGGGATTACAGGCATGTGCCACCATGCTCAGCTCTTGAAAGTTTTAAATTTTGATGAGATGCAGTTTATTGAATTTTTCTTTTATGGGCCATGCTTTTGGTGTCAACTCTTAGAGCTCTGTGCCTAACCTTAAGTCCCATCCCATTTCCTGGAGAGGACCTGGGTGAGCCCAGGCTTGTCTGGGGAGGTGAGTGCTCTCAGGAAAGCAGCAGCTCTGTTCTGCTTCCTCTCTGCTTTTCCCTTCTTTGCTCTCTTCTTACCTTCCAGATGTTTAAGGTGTTACTTTTAAATGTTTTTACCCAATGTTTTTTAAAAGGTAGTCTTGTTCTGAATAATCTAAACTGCCATATTGTTACCGTTTAGGGGTGCTAGGTTTGTTGTCTCCATTTAGCAAAGAATTGAAGAACAGGACACAGAGACAGCAAGCAAGAAGTAGGTTTATTGCAAAGGCATTGGAGATACAGAGACAGACTTGTCTGAAGAGAAGGGACCCCAGAACTGTGAATCCAGTGGGAGAGTTTTGGCCTGTTCTTTTTATGGTCTCAGGAACTTCCTCCTTTCCTCATCTCCTCCCCTGTCCATATGCTCCTCACTATTATTGATTGATTCCCCCTCTGCCCATGCATTTTTTTTTTTTTTAGTTTTTCTATTGAATCCCTTGATTAGGAGCATGAGGACAGAAGTGTCTGCCTGACTGGGTCTCTTGATTGTGTCCAGGAGCACCTTCGTCAAGCAGGAAGTTGACCTCATCAGAAGACCCTCTTCTCCATGCTTCTTTGTTCTGCCCTGCCCCTGACCTCCTCACTCCCCATCTTGCCTTGACTGCAAGCCCTTCTGTATCTCCCTCAATATGCTCAGGAAGGGAAGCCAGATCATTGTTTCTAAGGGAGGATTTGATGAGGCTTTTACATATGGTCCCCTGTAGTCCACAGGGGAATTCTGGCCTGGCTGAGAGGGATGGATCCATCCTCTTTTTGTAAACTCTCATCTGTTTTATTTTTCTTCTTCAGTTTCATGGAAAGGAGTAGGCAGGTTATGTAGGCCTTGTAATCATTGCTCATGACTGGGTGACAAGCATCTCCCCTCAGTGTCCTAATTTACCAAGACATGAGTTCTTGTTCTTGACCACCCCGAAGGCAGCAAGAGTGGACAGAAAATCATGCTGCCTGCTTTGCACCTATGCTACTCATGAGTAAGCTTCAACATCAAATTTCAATCACAAGGGATGTACACAGTTCGTTGTAGGAATCTAGATGATATAATTAACTATGTAGAAGACTAGATATGCTTATAATTCCAGAACTCAATGACGAATATTTTGGTCTATTTCTTCCTCTACTCTTCTTTTATAAAATGAGAATGTATGGCATGCATTTTTTTTTAAAATAACCTGAAGCAATAGGAGTATGGTTATTGATTTGGATTGCCCTGGGCTTTCTAGAAAGCCTGATCAGTGTGTGCCCAGGGCGTGGCTCCGTTTGGGATTCCCCAAAGTCTCTGTGGGTCAGGTTCTCTCTCTTGATAATATAAAGTACTGTTTATTGCATAAATAACACTTGATTTTTAAACCATGCTACTCATTTTAGAGCCAGCCATAACCTGTCTTAGCTAACCAAGACTTGTGGCTCTGGGACCATCTGCTGGCCACCCTCCAATCTCTCTTCATGGCCTGTTGGTCTTCTGAAGATTGAGGCGTTTGGGTCCCTGCCCTTTGTTAGTCTTCTCTGTTCCCATGGCCTGAATACTCTCTTTAAGTTCCCTCCATCCAGTACAGACATCCTGCACCGCCAACCTCAGACATACTCCATCCTTGTCTGGATATCCCTTCTTTCCCCAACTCCAGGCGCCCTAGGACCTTCCTTCATATGGTTTGGACACTGCTCTCCCATTTCCTGCTCCTTTAGCCCCTGATAGAAACACCTCTCTGGTCTTCAGAGTCCCAGGACTCAGTGCTCATGGGAAGAGATCCATGGCATGGCCATTCTGCCTCCCCAAGGAATACCTGCTCTTTATATCTTTTATGAGATGACCCTTTATGGCTCTCTGAAGACAGTTGCCCTTGAGCAGAGTGACCCCAGGCTGTGGACGACTGGGCGCCTGAGCTTCCAGATGCAGACTAGTAGACTCATGTTTTTGGCAGCATCTCCTCTCCTTTTTCCTCTTAATCTGGACACCTTCAGTTCACTGGCTGGGAAGATGTGCCCCAGAGTCTAAAGGATGGCCTCTGCCTCTGTAACAAGATGGCTTCCTCCTGCAGCTTTTTCGATCTCAGGACTTAGTGTGTTGCAAGACCTTCCCTCACAGCTGCTGTGCCCATCATGCTCACCTTCTTGCTGTTTTCTCTTGTGCAAGTCCATTGCTTTTGCTGCTCCTCTTGGCAGGCAGGCTGTCACCCACTCTGTCCTTCCTTTGGGACTTCCCACTTGACTTCTCTCTCACCTCATCCAAAAAACCCAGCATGATTTCCTGTATGCACCCTCTGTGAACCTGTGCTCCGGTAGTTCTTCTTGGCTCTCTGACTCCCGTGGACTGTGGGCTCCATGTGGACTAGGCCTGGGTACTGATGATGGTCTTTGGAAAATGATGATTGAACAGGAGAGTAGATGTGGTTGCAAAGGTATTCTGGCTACAGGAGAATCAGTCCTTCTCTTAAATCTCAGAGAACTGGGCATGTGAGGCCTGGATCCAAGAACTTTTATCTCTGTGGCATACTTTTGCTTGGTCAGGAGAGAACAGTTAGGATGTCAGATGGGACAGAATCGCCCCCAACCTATTGAAGATCCTGGGACAGGCTGCACCTTTGCCACCCCATTCCCCCAAATGCCAACCCCTGACTTTCTGGAACTTGTGATAGATAGGAGATAACCAGAGTGTATGCAGGGATGAGCCTAACCTTGGGCAGGGCAGAGAGCAAAGGTGTGTCTGCTTTCTGCTTTATACCATGTTTTTGGGTGTGGATCAGATGCAGGGTTATGCAAACAAAGGGAACTGCTGGACCTCCTTCTAATGTTAATGAGGCAGAGAGAGACTTGTGGGGGCGTCTGTGAGGAAGTGGGGCTGCAGCAACTGAGGCTCAGACTTTGTCATATGGGTATCTCAGCAGCGTCAAAGGTCGGGGTGTGTGTGTCGGCGTGTATGTGGACTTGGATTTGAAACTTGGTTCTGTTGTATGAGCCTTGGTCTTTTTCTGTAAACTGGGGATTTCAATGGCACCTACTTTGTTGGGTTATTGTAAGGTTTAAATCAAACATTTCTTAAATGCATATTACGGGGCTGAACACAGTGCTCCATGAGAGGGGGAGCAGTACTGTCACTGGGATGGTTCATTTTATGTGTCAACTTGGTGGGTCCACTGCTATAAAATGAATGTGTTCCCCCCAATTCATACATTGAAACCCAATCCCCAATGTTATTTATTTACTTATTTTGGTACCAGGGATTGAACCCAGAGGTGCTTAACCACTAAGCCACATTCCTAGCCCTTTTTATTTTTTATTTTGAGACAGGGTCTTGCTGTGTTGCTTAGGGCTTCACTAAGTTGCTGAGTCTGGCTTTGAACTTGTGTTCTTCCTGCCTAAGCCTCACAAGCCACTGGAATTACAGGTGTGCATCACCACGCTCAGCCCAATGTGATGATATTTAGACATGGAGCCTTTGTGGGAGGTGATCAGACCACCTACATTTATGATTGCAATGGACAGGAAGTGGTCTGCCTAAATCAGTTCTTGCTTTAACAACTGTGACAGACTGGTGCCAGAAAAAGGTAACTTTTCTTAAGTTTTATTGTAAAATTCTCAGAAAAAGAGCATTTACAATGACAATACTTTATGATAATCTGTGAATCATCTTTTTATCAAGTGGTACTGCAAATACATCATGTGTTCAATACCGTGTCATACGTCAAAGTAAACACAAACTTATTTCAAATGCCACATACTGTTACTGTGTTGGTACAAATTTCTACTAAAGTTGATGTATTAAAAATAATTTATATATATTTTATAAATAAGGAAAAATTCACATGTATAATAATTACAGGAGGCCTTTTGAGAAATAGTGGTGATTACAGAAAATATATTTTGGAGTCTACACAACTGCTCAAAATAATGTAACCTGCCTTGACATAAGAGATCTGAAAGTTTTCTGAGGTGGGGAAGGATGAGAATCTTAATGGGACAAATGGTGTGTGGCTTCACATCCTGAGGGTCATTCAGTGATGTGAGAGCATGAAATGGTGTGTGCGACCACTCCAACAAAACTCCATGCCCAGTTCTGCTTTTGATCATCTCACGTGACCTTCAGAGAGCACAGGCAGCAGCAGGAAGGTAGGAAGCAATGGGGCCGGGGCAGGGTGTGAGAGTGGGTGGCCAGCCCCGAAGCCAGCTGGTGGTGTGAGAGGGCAGGGTCCAGGGTCTCGGCCCCCCACTGAATGCCGTGGGTCTGGGGCAGGCTGCAGGCCTGTTTCCCTTGCCTCTCAGAAGTAGCTGAAGTAGCAAGGAACTGGTAGCTCTTCCACCTCTGGCAGACGCCATGCTGGGCAGTGGATGTAGATCTAGAGTTAGGACATTTCTTTTTTTTTTTTCATTTTGGAGTGCTTGGGCCTTACAAGCAGCCAATGCTATTTGTCCTTTCTCTGATCTTGAAGGGGGTACCTCCAAAGGGCAGCGTTTTCTGATCCTGTCATGGTGACGTGTGGAGAGTATTACCACGTATTACCAGACTTGGTGCAGGGGCCAGTCCATAGTTATTGCTTTGTGGAGTGTAGGCTGAGTTCTCCAGAGCCCTCGAGGGCAGGGCCCAAACTCTCTGGGGCCACATGGAAAAGGGATGGTTCTCATATCCATCAAGGTGAGCTTGCAAAGAAGGGTGTATGAATTGTGACTTTATGTAAAAATACAAAAACATGCAAAAAACTCTGGTGCTGGCTAAGGAAGCCTTGCTATGAATTTTGGAAGCTAATCTCCACTCTCTCATTTTCCATAATTTCACACATTGTATTTGGTTAAATTAGTCTTCCCCACTGGCTGCCCACAGCTCTAAAGGAGGATATAGAGGCATCAGACAATGCTTTCTCTTTGCCCCAGTGTGTGCTAGGTGGCTGAAGTCTAAAACCTGCAGGCCCAGATAATATGCTCAAATCCTCAAGTACTTATTGTTAATCTGGTGTAGACAAAAGCAGGAAGTGAGTTGAATTCCATCAGCTACTGGCGTCTTTTAGTCACACACCGAGGTTAGGCACTGTATTTTTCCCCCTTTGAATATTTTAAGTATCTTTGTTTTATAATCTCTATGATTCTGGAGAGAAACCAAGGCAGTTAGTAACTTTCTTGATCAAAACTGCTTTGTCTACATGCCAATCTGATGGCAAATCATAGCATCTGGTCTTTGAGTGACTTCTCACTTGAACCCCAAAGCATCATGGGTAAAGGTCACTGGAGGGGCTGGGGTGGGAGTAAGGTCAGTTGCTCCTTGAATGGTGGGAGCTATTGTGAATTAGCTCATGAACAGGGGGTCCAAGTTGCAGGAAAGGAACAGGAAAGAAAGAAAATGAATTGGGGGTGCAGGAAGTTTGGGGAACTTGGGCCCCTAAAAGATAAGGTTTGGATGAGATACTGTGGTCTTTTTCTGCAGGACAATATCCTACTTCCTGATAGTTTGGAGCGACTTTTCTCTTGTCTTGAATCCAGATCCTTCATGCAGGGTTCTTCTCTGTGAGCTAGGGTTTAGGGTATGATTCTGGGCAGCAAAGGGCTGCGTTCCAGTGGGTTCTGATTGCTGTTGGACTGGGATTGATGTTCCTGGGTGGAGTAGGCTAGTAAAGGATGTCCATGTCAGCCCTGCAGTCATCTTATGTCACTGGCCTCCTGGCATGGGGCAGCATTCTGGTGGTGCTGGGTGCAGGGGAGGAGAATGTGAGGTAGATTGGTGGATGCATAGGAGGGAGGGGGAAGCAGGGTCAACTCTCCTGGAGGCTTGCTTCCAAAGAGGAGGGTTAGAGTGAGTTGTAGGGTTTGCTAGTAAAAAGGGTTCAGCATTCGTGGTATTTGAATGAAACACATTGTGAACAATGAATTAACTACACTTTTAAGCCCCTTGTAGAAAAATATATCCAGAATGAATCTATTTCACATCTCAGTTCTGAAATCTCCTTTAGTTCACAGGTTATTGGTCAACAGAAAACAAGATGTGTCTGTACAAAGCCAACTCCAGGTTGCTTTTCTAAATGAAGACTCAGCAGTTATAGTGCTCCATGGTGGCAGGACATTCTTGGCTTTAACTGGGTTGTAAGCCATCTTCCAGGGCATCTACTTGGAGCTGGGAGCCCTTTACTGCACACATGAGCAGAGCTATGAGGAGAAGTTTGGGTTGGGGTGGGATATGCAGAGATTGAGCTTCCATCTCTAATGATGCTATCTCTGGGTCAAAGTACCTGGAGCTTGATATTTGTAGTCGTCTCCAGGCTAGAACTTACAGGGCTCTTCCAACTTCTTTCTGGGTCTTGGGGGAGGTAGCAGGTCACTTGCATGACTTGGGGACTGAAGAAATCTCTCTGGGCCAGCCCCAGGTAGAGCTGGCAAGGTCAGTGTTGCTGAAGCTGGGTTGTTGGCCTTGGCCACATTGGGGGTGGCCAACTCTTAGGTTTGCCTGTGCAAAGCATTCATGGGAAAGTCTTTCTTTCTACCATGCATTTTGGAGGTGGTTGGGTGGGTTTTTTGGATCTGGAACTTTCACTTGGGCAGAAGGAGAACAAGAGCCTCCCTTTCAAAGCTTCATGTCACCACAAGTTCACGTTATTTGAGTTTATTATTCTGGTGGTGGTGGGGAGAACTGTCAAATTTATGTGAAATTAACTGTATTTCAAAATTACTGATGGAGTTTATATAGATAGCATCTTCTGATGATTCTTTTGGTAAATCAATCCTTCTTTCATGAGGCAAACTATTAGTTGTTAATCTTTTTGCTCATCAGATCACTTGCTGGCTTTGTTACAGGAGGCCCACCTGTCATGTTGGTACCTTCTGTGCCAATGGGTTTGAAACTGCTCCTGAGCTGCTTCTGTGACTGAAGTGCATGAGGCAGGTCTGGCCTGTTATGCTCCTGCTTCCCACCTGAGCAGATCTATTGATTTCAGTGCTGCAAAGACATTTGTCTTTTTGCCTTTGTGACTTTGCTTCCTGGGACTGGGCTGCCGAAGCTCCATTCTGGGTTTCAGGCCTGTGAGTTCTTGCTCTGATTCAACTGTGTTCTGCATGCTGGTCATCTCCAGTAGCTTCACTGTAAGGACAGTGGAAGGCAGGTGTGCCTTCCAGGGACATTCAGAGACAGAGGAATAGTGACAAAGGAGTGGATGGACAGAAGTCAATTCTGGCGCTCCCAACTTACCAGTTGGATTGGATTGCTCTTTTACTTAGGAATTCTGTGACCCAGAGAGGCTGATGTTCTGGCCTGGTACTTGGGAGTTCTTTTCTTCCTTTGAGCTCAGAGACTCTTTGGCCAGGGCTGACGCTATTTTACTAAAAGGCAAAGTTCATGTACACTGGAGAATTTCAGAGATACACATGGGAATTTAAGAGTAATTCTATCAAGATATGAGGCAGGAACAAAACAACGACAGGGCGAGGTTACCATCTATCCCAGCTACTGTGAAACTCAACATTAGACTTTGGAGGTCAGTTTCCACCACCTATTCTTACATGTCTTACCTTAAAAAACATCTAAAACATGAACATACACATACATGTAGGCACACTCCTGGGAGTTGTGGGCGACAGGTTTTTGGTGGACCAAGAGATTGGAGATGCGGGAGAGAAGGGGCTGGTGTCAGAAAATTGGGGAGAGCCAGGTGGGCTGGGCAATCAGAAGGGAGTGAAAGGAGCTGGGCGTATGATATTTTCAAAATCATGGCTATGCTGGCAGGTGAAGGTGGCTAAAATAGCTGAGGTGTCTGTGACAGGGCCACCTCTCCCAACCCCTGGGGCTTATAGAATGATCGAGCCAGAAAGCATGTATAGTTTTTGACCATTGATATGGGAGAGAGAGGGACAGGGTTTTAAAATTATTATTATTGTTTTTTGTCATTTTGGAGGTAGAACCCAGGGTCTCACGTTGCCTGCCATGCAAGTGCCCTGACACTGGTAAAATTTTGTTTTGAAACAGGATCTCCCTATGTTACCCAGTCTTGAGATACTCCTTCCTCAGCCTCATGAGAGTTGCTGAGATGACAGTTGCTGAGATGACTGTGCCCAGCTAGGAAATCGGTATTTTGAGAAGCTAAGGGAGATTGTTTCCTGCTGAGTGTCTCTGACACAGTTGGTCTCCCCAAAGTTGGTTGGGCCCTCTTCTTTGCTGCCCACCTGATTGCCTACATAGGCTGAGACTTTTGGGAAAAACATGGTGGTGTCTGCCTGCAGCCTTCAGATTCTGAGTTTTGGAGTGTGTAGATTGTGACATGTGTATAAAACACTTCCTGAAAATTGTCCTCTGTGCAGTGCTGACTCAGGCTGGGGTTCCAGAGCTGAGTGTCTGGGTCTTGGGCAGAAAAGAAACCTGTCCATTGGGAACCTGGAGGGACAGCCCTCATGTCCTCGGGGCTTCTGCATTGGGCCTGGAGGCTGGGTACACCTTGCCAGGTAAGCCTAGTCTGCCTAGAATCTGGGGTACCAGGCCTGGCTAGTGAAATGTCTCCCTTTCGTGGTGAAAAGCAGTTATGCAGGGCTTGTCCTGGTCTCCTGGGTTCCCAACACAGGACTGAGTCTTTACCAACCTGATGGCCTGATCTGCACTTGGGGCAGGAGGAGTGGCAATGGCATAGTGAGCCATTATATTTGGATGACTGTTGTTCTTCTGGCTGTGGAATGTTCAGGAGTGACCCCCAGAGACATGGCCTAAGGCAGGGAAGAATATAGCTGGACCTCATAGAGCATCTTTCTGCTTACTAGCATTTGAGATTATAAAAAATTATTTTTTTTAATCAAAAATTTCCAAAATAAAGAGAGTGATTTCCCCATCCCCCAAGGTGTAATAAGTCTCATTGGCTCTCCCTCAGGCTTACGCCAAGTCAGATGGAAAGGAAAGCAAGAAGCAGCTGTGAAGAAGAAAGCGAGGTCCCAAGCAAGGACAGATGGCCTTGAACTCCGGGAGGGAGAGTCCCTGCTCCTGCTCAGCCCTGCTTTCAGGCCACTCGGTTCAGGGCAAAAATCTGGCTGGGGCTGGCGGGACAGGATGATGACTATGTGAAGGCAACTGACAGAAGTGTCAGGCTGGAAAGTAGGATCTCTTGGTTCCACAGCATCCCCAGGTGACGCAGCGTGCAGCCTGGTACAGAAATGATTCCTTTACACAGCAGCATGTGTTCTCGTTGCGGCTCGAGGCGTAAATCATACTTCCTAATGAAAAAACCCCAATCTTGGTAGCAGCGCATACTTTATACTAGGAAACTTGCAAGGAGACCAGTGTTGAACCACAAAGCGGATACGGGATTTTGCTTTTGTCTGTGAAAATGTACAGCGCGCCTGCTTGGGGCTGCGGTGTCAGGACTAGGTGGTGCCCCTGGGGCCCAGGGCTCTGTGCTGGGCTCCTTCATACCTCGCCCACCCACACCACCGTGGCTCCCCGCTTGATGCCCGACACCTCACACCGCAGTGTGTTTTGTCTTCCGTTGATCAGGAACAGTGACTCTTGGGATGGTGTGAGGAGGTACTGTCCAAACAACCCGCTGTCCCTCAGGACTCTGCGGGGTCTTCCCCAGGGCCAGACTGGCCCTGTGGGTGGTTCCTTTAAGTTCTTCAGCATGCCCATCTTCCCTGTGGACAGTTCCAGGAACAGTAGGTCGGGCTGTGTCTCCAGAGTGGCATAGATGTCATACTGATTACCTTCGGTGAAGGAGTGCTGGAACACCAAGTCTGAGATGCCCGGGTTTATTTTCAGATCATACCGGGTCTGGATCTCTCCCCTCATTGTGACCTCCTGCACGTGCAACCTGGGGCTATTGGCAGAGGTGCTGACAATGAAGCGCCCATCCGGAGACACATGGGGGGTGCCTGTTACGCCACTGTTGGGACCCAGCACAGAGTCTGTGACGCTGTCAATGAGCAGCTGCGGGGCGGTGGAGGTGGGGGTGTCCTGTTGGCATTGGACGAAGAAGTAGCCGCCCAGGTGGGTGTGTGCCATGGCCTGGGGCACACAGCCGTGGCTCTGCAGGCTGATGGTCTTGAGGGGCATCAGTGTCTCTAGGTCTACTTTGTGAACTGCAGGGTCAGATTTGTTGAAGATGAAGCCAAACCTGGGAGGGAAAAACTGAGGTCAGTCAGTGGGAGGCCTCTTTGAGGAGCAGGGGCTCTGGCATTTGTGTGAAATGATTGCATCCCACCCGTTTCCCTTTATCACAATCCTTCAGTGATCTCAGCCTATAACCAAGCTGTGGCATTCTGCAGGGGATGGCTTCATAAGTAAATTTTCTATGATCTCAAGCCAGATGCAGTCGAGTTACAAATGTTCCTGGACTTAACCTCTAGCAACATGCACTCATCTTCAGACATGGTTTTTAATGAGGATGAAAGCCCTTCAGTGGCTTCTGCCTTTTGGATGCCCTTGAATCTGATCCCCCAAGGCCTGGGCCTCCAGGGTGAGCATGGACCAAAAAGAGATGCCTGCCCTGACGACAAGATCAGAGAACCCACATCTCAGCTGTTTTCTGCACTAAATGGTGAGTCAGAATGGGAGGATAAAAATGCAGCTACACAGGTACAGATTTCCCACCAGTGCCCTGGGCCCTGGACAGTCTCTCCTCTGGCCCTGATGATGCAGGAAAGAAGAGCATTGGGCAATGGGGCCAAGGATAGTAGTCAACTTTCGGGCAAGATGACCTGGCACCACTGGACTGCCCCACACAGCTCGCCTGGGGCAAGATGCTCACCTCTCTGAGCCTCCATGACTATACAAAAGGCAGTTTCTTCCTAGGACTGTTGAGATGATCCATCACAAGAGGGAACCTTACCGTCAATACGTACAACTACAATGCACCAATAAAAAAATGTGGAAAAAAAGAAAGGGCACTTCAGTGGAGAGACTCAAACAGGGGGTAATTTCTTACATCTGGACTTTCTGAAAATCCTCTTTGGAGGTTGGTTGTAAGTAAGCAAGCCTTTGACTCCAGGTGGGACTTCCCTTTGACCTGGAGAGGCTGTGCTCACAAAGGTCTTTTGGCGCTGGGTACACCTAAAGGAATAGAAAAAAAAAATCTCTTCCATAATTTTCTCTTGAAAAACTATCTCAGAGTGGAGAAATGCTCCCTCCCTCCAGGCATGTCTTTAAAGCATCTATAAAGAGCCAGAGCATGAAAAGAGCAGGCAATAATGCTCTTAGAAGCAACTTGAACACAAAAACTAGGTAGGAGCTACAGAGCCTAGCTGAATTCAGCTCCTTTGTGGGGGAGCTGAATTAATGCAGCTTCAAAGGCTCTTCCCAAGGTGTACTCTGTAGGGAGGGGACTCATAAAGTGGCTGTGTTCCTCCTTGGGGTCCCCTGCATCAGCTGGCAAAAATGAACCATTCTCCCTGGAGAACAGTGCTTGATGTCACAGTCCAGAAAGGCATAAACAGCCTTGAGTCTCCATACTCAGAGGGCAGACTGGGTCTTCTGGAGGGGGAGCTTTACAGAAAACTTCAGGGCCTCTCTGAAATTAATACGGAAGGCGAATGGCCAGGTTTATTTCTATGTGGTGCTGAGGATGGAACCTAGGGCCTCACATGTGCTAGGCAAGTATTCTACCACTGAGCCACAATCCCAGCCCCATGACTATTATTATATTATTAGTTTGAATGGTGGCAAAAATATTGGCAATCAGGAAGCCTTGTCTCTTTGTGGGTTTCTGCACAGATGTCCCGGGAGCTCCTAGAGGAACCATGGCTGTGGTTCGCTGGGAATGAGGCCTAATGGGGCATTGAAAGGAGACTTGGCTTTGCATTTAGTCTTATTCTGCCAATTCCTGACTCTAGGACCTTGGCCATTGTCTTTGCATCTCTGACCCTCAGTATCCTCACCTGTAAAACAGCAGTCAAGACCACCTCTACTAGATTTTTGGGTCTAGAAGGAGAGGATGCTCAACTAATTACTGTTGTTTCTTCCTCTGTTCTTACCTTGAAGGTGAGACTTCCTGATGTCACTGGTCTCCTGAAGGTATTAGGAGCTAGGCACCCTCCTTAACTATATCAGAGTATCTAAGCAATAAGGACTAAGTTCTTTGTCAGAAGAGTGTTCCTTTCTCTCCCTTCCTGATAGTCCGAAGTCAGTTCAGGGGAGGAGAAGGAGAGGGAAAGAGGAGAGGAGAGAGGAGGGGAGAGGAGAGAGGGAGAACAGGTGCCACTCTGGGCAAGGGTGGAGCATGGAGCCCTTGGAGGCATTGCAAGCCAGGTTTACCTGATGTGGTTGATGATGAGGTTTGTTGGAGGAATGAAGAAATCATCCACTCCTGCAAAGGTTGTTCGGATGAGGTGCTGGCCCTGGCCAGCACTGGCTTCTGTGATCACCTACAACACAGAGCAGGGTCCTGGTGAGGGCCCATCTAGGCAGGGGACTGGAAGCCTGGAGACACCTGTGTGCTCAGTTGTGGCCCCCAGCAGAGGGGCTGCTTGGGAGACATGGTGGATAAGTCTCAGAGAAGAGACTGGAGCAAACTGGGAACTGCTCAGGAATGCAGCAGCTGGACACCCATTCTTCCTGGGAGAGGAAGTGGTGAGACAGGAGGGAAGGTCCTGGTCATTCTCTCCTTCATGACTCAGCTTGCCAGCAGTGCCCTGTGTCAGCCATCACAATGGCAGGGTAAGGACCTGAGGGATGGTATTGGGGTTTCTGAGCAAGGTCCCTGGAACTAAAACATATTCTGTTCAGAGACAACCTCCTTTCCCACCAGGGATTCCCACCTTCTCAATCTCCAGGTCACCTAGGAAAAGAGGGGAAAGACCTTTTATAATGAAAATATTAAGTGGTGGAATTGTTTACTGGGAATTTATCTTCCTTCAATGCCGGGTTCCACATCCAGTTTATTGGGAATCTGTGGTTTCCTGTTCCCAGAGACATTCTTTGAGAGTTGTGAGTCCTGAATTTATTTGAGAAAGCAGGGATTCCCTGCAGGGATGCCATTCAGAGAGGCTGCTCTTGCCAGTTAGATGTCTTACAATTAGGATGCTGGGGAGGTGCTGGTTTTACAGCACCTTGGACTTGTTGTGAAAAGTAAAGAATTAGGCCCTGTGCTTGGTGCAAATTGGTAGTGACAAAACATGGCTGCATCTGTTTTGGATGTACTGCTTTCTCCCCTGTGGGCTTGGCAGGACACAATGAGAACCATTCTCTGGTGTGTGTCCCTGTTGTGTCTGTCTGGGGAAGGACATGCTGGCAGCTCAGGGCAGAGCCCCATGGCAAGCGATAGAATGAGGTCCCTGCTTGAAGCCCTTGTGACTGGGCTGAGCCTGAGTTAGGTGGCCTGTGTCCCTCTACTTTTTGTGCATATGCACTGGCCTTCAAGTTCCAGGCCATTGCCCAGTAGGAGGCAGACTTGTAGCCATGTGAGGGGTTTAATGTCCTTAAGGACAAGTCAGTAGGAGGCAGAACAGGAGGCAGATCCTAGCAAGGATATTTTGGCCAGTATGTATAAAGAAGGATCCAGATTTCTGAGGCCAGAGGCTGGGCCTATAGGATGAGGGCAGCCTCTGGTGGGGGCTTCTGATTCACGCAACTTGGAGCTCTTGATGCTTTGGCCTTTTGAATGGGCCTGCCATTCAATTCTGGCTCTCACATCCACGAAAACACAAACAGCGCCTGGCCTTCCCCCTCAGGCAGGTTTGAGGTTTGAGACTTTTCACCAGGCTTCCCTCTGGGGGTCAGCAGGCTGACTGCCGGAGAGCGAGGGATGCTCACTGTGATTTCTTATCTTGGGGCTGTTCTAAAGTGGCACTGGGTTCTTTTTCCTTTTTAAAAAATGGTCAAATGATACTTTCATGGCAAGTCCACGGGAGAAAATCTCATAGAACTGGGCATTAAGAAAATATCAGCATGAGGAAACTGGATCTCAGAGCGTCTAGGGGAAAATGCCAGAGGATTCTAAGGCAGCATGCAATCACTGCTTGATATCAGGCCTGTCATTTTAGCTTATAATAGAGATGGAAAATTACAGGCTGCCATCGGTCAGTGTCATTCACGCTTCACCAGTCTGACACCCTATATTCTGAGGTTACTTCATCAAAACTCAGTGCTGTGGGCCATTGAACTGATGTGGGCATGTCAGCCTTGTTTCTCCGACTCAAGAATTCCTTCTTGGCCTGGTCTTGTGTCCTGGCACTTGGGTGGGCCCACAGGTGCCCTTAAGCTGTCTCTCTGGGCTGGGCTCAGGAGATATAAACATAAGGCTGAATATTAGGAGATGTCAGTTGGTGGTAAGGGTAGGGACAAGAAGTCGGGCATCTCCCTCAGATAGATGGACAAAGCTGGTTGGGAAGTAATACCTAGAGTGGCAGGAGAACCAAGTATCCACTGGGACAGGCAGACAGGCAGCTAAAAGCTGGGCCTAGGCTTTTAGCTTTTAGAGAGTGCTGGGCAGAGTTCAAGGAGATACCAACGTTCAAAAACTGGTTGCTGGGGAGGCCTCAGTGAATGATCTCATTTATAGATACACCCTCACGTCATGACAGCAAGATTTGTTTAACAAATCCCTTCATGTAGGGTATTTAGAAAGAATATTAGGATATTTTAATGTTTTGCCAATATAAATAATGCAACTACATCTTTGTCCACACTCATGATTATAATTTTTGAATATATTCTGAAAAGTCAAGGTCGTGGATCTCATTTGACAATTGCTGTGTCAGTTGACATTTCCAGGAGCAATTTTTGCAAGTACTGATTTCCTCAGCCCTAACCCACCCTATTTCTTTCTTTCTTTTTCTTTTCTTTTCTTTTCTTTCTTTCTTTTTTTTTTTTTTTGTGATAATGTATTTCCTGGACTGATGGTGATCAACTCTGTCTGATTCCTCATATTAATTAAGATGCTTTTAGTGTTTTGCCACTTTGGCAAAAATTTGCTATTGGTTTTTGGGAAATAGGCTTTACCATATTTAAGGAACTTCCTTCTATTCCTGCTTTTAGGCCTTTTATTAAGATTTTCTAGTATATTTGATTAAATGCCTTTCTAGTATTTACTGAAAACAGCCAACCCTTTTTTCATTTAAACTTGTTGGTATTATGAATAACTTCATGACATCCCAGGAACTTGTTCCTGGCTTGAGTGTTCAGATACATTGCTGGACTCCAAGATTGTTTTTAGAATTTTGCTTCTGTATTCATAGGTGAGATTAATCTATAGTTTTTAAAATATTACTTTGTATCTGTTTTTATAGTTACAATTACATTGACTATTTAAAACAAAGTAAGGCGCTATACACCTCTTGCATGGTTTGGGATAGTTCAAATAATATTAAAATTATCTATATTTTGAAGCCTTGATAAAATTCAGCTCTATCTATTTCTATAGTAGATCTTTAATCTTAAAAAAACCCTTCTATGGCAAATTGTTCTATTTCAAGTTTCCTTTTTCTAAAGTTAGGTATTGTTCTTTTCTTTTGCATTTCATAAATAATCATCTATTTCCTTTTAGGTTTTAAAATCTACCACCCCAGGGTTGCAAGGTCGTATTTAATTTTATCTATCTTCATCCTCTTGTATCTGCAGGGATATTCCCTTTCTCATTATTTATTTTGTCTATTTTTGTTCTCTCTCTTCTACATTAGGGTAGGGAAGGATTATTCTTTTTTTGCTTTCTATTAAATTTGGTCCTTATTAATTCCTTCTTAACACTTTGTTCTTTTCCCAATTTCTTAACACAAACACTTCCTTGGCAGGCTTCCTTTGTAAATATTCCTCATTTATAGCTTTCTCTGTATCCTATTGGTTTTGATGTGAAATAGCTTTTTCTTTCCCCCTAAAATTGCTTTTGATTCAATACCTATCTGGGAATGTTCTCTTACTAGGTTACCTTTTAACTATTTCAAATTATCAATACTATAGCCTATATAATATCTAATTTTACAAACATTTTGAGGTTTCCTTATGATTAGTGATAGGCCTTTGTATATGTAGATGTGAAAAATTCTATTTGACAGAAGAAAGATGGTCTATATTTATTAAACAGCTCATTTTAATTAATTTTTTTATGCCAGTCTTTTGTCTCCTTGCTACATACAATTTAAGTCCATTTAAAATCCAACTGTTAGGTCACCCTTGTTTTAGGTTGTTAGTTATGTTTGATGCCTCGGCAGTCAATGTCTTTCCTACTGTTCAGAGCTTTTGACTTTGAAGTCCCCTCATCTGATGTTCCTTTTCCCTCTCCCAGAATCCCTTTACTCACCTCTTATCATTATTCTTACCTCTTTAAATTCAACCTTTTATTATCACTTCATTTTATTGCATTTCATATAAACAATGTATTGCCAATTGTCTTTCTTTTTTAAGCCCAATTGGATCATCTCTGCTTTTAATAAGAGAATTCAGCTGATCACATTTGGAGTAAGAGATATTCATTCCTCAGTGTTTTTGGTATCCTTTCTTATTCCAACAAAAGGAGATATTTGAGTATTTTTACTTTCCTTCTGCTTCTTCTCCCTCCTTTTATTTTTTACTGAAATAACTCATCACCTTTAGTTATAGCCTGCTCTCAAGTGTTTCTCATGCAGTGTCCCTCCCACTTCAAGTGGTCTTTCTTATCACATATACCTTTCAGCCCTCTTGCTTTTAAATCTCTTTGGTCCATTAACTCTTTCCTTTCTCGCTTTCCTTCTGATTTGGTTCATCTGATGTTTATCTAGTATCTTTCTCAGATGAGGACATATGCTCCCAGAGTATTTGCATACTGCTTATATCATTTATTTATTTTTTTGTCTTGACAGGTAAATTATGTCTTAGCTGGAAAAGGACCCTTGGATTTCAATCTCCCTCTAAATAGCGTATAGATGTGACTCGATGGGTGTCCATCTCCTGTTGCAGGTGAGAAGTTAAATGCCAATCTGCTTGTTTTGTCTTTTATAGGTAATTTGCTCTTTCTGTCCAGAAAGATCTTCCCTTGTACATTTTCCATTTATTCTTGGAGTTCCAGAATTTTACTTTAAAAAGGGCAGAGATGTCATTTCTTGTCAATTTAGACTGGAACTTGTAGATCTCTTTCAATTTACACGGTTAACATTCCAAATTTACTTAATGTTTGATTCCATTTCAACTGTGACCTTTGTCTAAACTTCTGTGGTCCTTGCTTCACATCTCAATCTCTTCATGTGTTTGCTCTGTGATTTCAGAAAGATTTCTCTTTCAGCCTACTTTTTTTGGTCTTGGTAGAAACCCTTGAATTTTCTAATTCACTGCTGTAGTTTTAAATTAGGAAAAATTTTTGTTCATTTTTAGTTAAGAAACCAAAACAAAACCTTTTTTGGTGGCCCATCCCTTGAATTTACTTAGGCTCTTTCTTAGCTTTATTTATTTATTTTTTTGCAGTGCTGGGGATTGAACCCAGGGCCTTGTGCTTACAAGGCAAGCACTTTACCAACTGAGCTATCTCCCCAGCCCCTTTAGCTTTATTTTGTAGATCCCACTGGCTGTTCTATTTCTCTGGGTTTATGCTCTGTTCCGAGTGACCCTTATTCTGGCTCCTAGGTTCTCAGATGATGATGATGATGATGATGATGATGATTTTGTCAGCTCACTGTGACCCAGGACTGGTTGGTGGTGTCTCTTGAGTACCAGTAGTCTCAGTTTACAGGAAGTGAAATAGAATCTGCACCTGGTCCAGCAGAGCACCAGGAGGTTGGTTGGTAGTTGAGGCAGGTGGTCAGTCCCTGAGCAGGAGCTTCTCCAGACTCTGGCCTTCCCAGTCTCTCACCAGTCTTGAAAGGAGGGCAGAACCCTCTCCATTTGTAGCTTTTCTCAATCAGGGTTCTGAGGGAGAAACCCTGATGGCCCGAACCACCCATTTTGTGTAATAAATTAATTCCTCTCCTGACTTTCAGAACATCCCTCTGCACCATCTTGGGGAAAATGGAGCAAACAGGCATTCAACTCACTTTTTGTAAGGCTCACTCCTGTCCTGGATCCCTGGTGAGAAAGGCTAGGTCAGGCACACTCAACACAGGATTGGGTGACTCTCCCTGGCTGGCAGAGTGAGGAATCCTACAGATCTCCGGAGCTCAGCCCCTTCCCAGGAGGCAGTAAGTACAGTGTAGGGGCTGGTGGTGTGGGCTTCAAAGTCACAGGCAAACTACTAGCACTCAGCACATTGTGCTTTTGTTTGTGGGTATACTTGCTTTATGCTGCTCCTTTTCCTTTTTTATTGTGGCTTCCTCTTTCCACATCTCCACATGACAAGATGAAGTACAAGACTCACCAGAAGCTGACCAGTTGTGGCTGCCTGATCTTGGGTGGAACCATGAGCCAGAATAAATCTCTCCTTTATAAATTATTCAGCCTTGGGTATTTTGTTAGAGTAACAGAAAATGGATTCAGACAGCTAGCATCTACTACTTGCTTTCACATTATCTTCCAGTCTGCCTAGCCCAAGGTGAAGAAAGACCTGTCTCCCTTCTCAGTGCCTGGACCCAGGACTTCATCCTGGTGATCTTGGGAGTTACTGGCTCAGGAGAGGCAGGTACTATGGGGCTGGTGGGGACCAGGTTCTCATGATATCAGAACTTTATTATCATCATGGCCTAAGATAACTTGTTAATTGAGGGAGGCATTACCCTGTGACTTTTTCCTACTTTCTCCTTGAGGTTTCATGGAAATATTTTGGATAAATGTGAATATACACCTAGGAAAGTAGGAGAAATTATCATATAGGGGGACAGTCCTTTTATAGGATGGGCAGCAACTTCATGCACTCAACATACCTGGAGGCTTGGTTGGGACTTGTGCCTGTCCCCCCAGCTCAGGACCCACACTTGGTCATGTGACTTGTCATAGGACAGCTTAGCTGGCAGAGGATCCACACCTATGGACTTGAAAAAAGACAGTGACAAGTTGGTCATCATTGTGGTGGAGGCTGATGCGATGGTCATTTCTGGGTTTTGCGTACGTGGACCTTACTCCCAGGAGAGTGGAAGTCCGGTCCTATAGCATTGTCAATGACCCTGTTTGGGAACCCTGGGCAGAAACTTCTTCTTGGGCTTTGTCCTCCCAGATATAAATTAGTTATCAATTATCTCTTTTATGAACTTTTTCTTCATGTTTTACTTAGAGGAACCTAGACCAACGTGGTAAAAGCCTAAACTCAGAGGTTTAATTTTTTCCCACTCAGGAACCAGCTGCAGGACTTTCCTTTTACTGGAAAGGAGAAGGATTCTCCTTCCTTGAAGCTTTGTGGGCCTCTTGGACCCTCAAAGGACCCTCCTTCCCTGGCTGCTGGGTGCCCTGAATTTTAGTGAGTTGGTCCTTCCCCCTGGGTCATCAGAGGTGGACTTTGAGATCATCCCTCTTATCTTTGTTTTATTCTGTGAAGTCTCTTTCTTCCACATCCTTTAGAAGCCTCTGGAACTTAGACTGTGGCATCAGGCAGACTCACACTCTTTTTTTTTTTTTTTTTGATCTGCAGTATCTAAAACTGCTTTCTGCAGAGGACAAAGCCTCTCCTGGGGTCCTGTTACATGAAGGCTATTTTCAACTTCTTATAATGTAGTTTTATAAGTTCAAAACCCTTGTTGTGTAATGCTCATGCCATTAGACTATAACCCCCAGCTTTTCTTGTCATTGGCCAACATCTAGTTATATTTTGTTCACTAAAGATGTAGACACCAGGTTCACTGTCTTTTTTTCTACCACACACTTGGTCACCAAGTTTGATGCCTTCAAATCCACATGGTTGATTCATCCAAAGCCTGGCTTTCCTACTTCCTTTTTGGTCTTCACAATCGTTACCTCTACCCTAACTTAGCCTCAATGAGTTGTACCCTAATATCATTTCCAAAATTTCAGTTTCAATCAACCATAATCTAGCCTTTCTGACTGGCCAGTGACTTGAATCTCTGCCCATACTGGCCATACTGGCCAACAGCTTCTCTAAAGAATTGTCTGTGGAGTCCCTGTTTTCACTTCGCCTTAACTCTCATTTCCACTAAGTTTCTGTCTGTTCTGGACCTTCACATCAAGTTCCGATGTCACCTTGTGATCCTCCTGACATTTCAGCAAGACCTCACGTGGTTAATGAGTCCCTTCTAGAAACATTTTCTTCATTTGTCCTCCCATCTCCCTGGCTCCTCCACTCCAATCTGATGTCTAAGTGTTGGCATTACCTACCTCTTCATCTTTCACCTACTTGACTCCTTCTACATCCTTCCACTGGTATTGGCTTCTAATAATCCTCCAAACTCACTTGTTGACCTGAACCTCATATACACAGCACTGATATGTTTCTTCCCTTCTCTTATCATTACCTTCAAGTCTCAAGGCGAGGGTGATTTTATTTTCCCAACTTCACACATCTCAGGGCCTTTGTAACCTCCAGTGAGTCTTCCTTGTTCCCATTATCTGCCAACTTCCTACTTCCCTGACACCACTTTTCTCCTCCACCCAGAGCTTCCTAACCTATCCTAATGATATCACCTGAACACTATTTTTTATTGTCTTTTATTTTTAAAAAATCCTTCTTGACTGCACATTCTCCTCCAGATATCCCATTTATCTGTCTTCTTCACAGCAAAATTACCCTCCAATTTGGATGGGAGCTATTATCTCTCCTTTCTGCTTAAGCTTCTCCCATCAGATTTCATGTTCTGAGGTATGGAGGAGACTGAAAAGCTAAGCCAGAAACCTCTTAAAACCAGAGCGGAATTTCCCATAGTCTAATGGGTGGAGAGCAAAGATATGGCAGGGAAGAAGTCCTGGTGAAAAAAGCCAGGCTCTCACTTAAAAGCCCCAAGACTGGGGGTGAATCAGAGATAAACAGTTTTCAGAAACTTTAAAATGGTTGGTTCTGTATGCTCCCTGACTACTGGAGTAGGTATCCAATTTTAGGTAGATGATAACTATTTAAAGTCACTACAATTTTTTATATAGACTGGCTTCAAAAAGAGCTCTAGGTATTCCAGGAGGCAGATGATATGACTTAAAACAACAAGATGGCAATGGAAACAGACCCATGGGTGAGCCACAAAAAGTTAATAATTAAGAATTTATATCTAATAGAAATTTTAGAAGAGAAAAATTAAATACCTGAAAAAACTTAATAAATAGGTTTTGTTAAACCCACCAGATGTAACAAAAGACAGGATTAGCAAATTAAGAAGTTGATGGAACACATCCAAATTGAAGGAGATGTGGGGCACAATGGAAAGGTTTAACCTTTAAAAAAATTTAAAACAGAATTCCTGATGAAGAAGAAGAAGAAGGAGAAGAAGAAGAAAGAGAGAGAGAGAGAAAAACAGAGAGAGAATGAGGCAGCAGAACATGAAGAAATAATTGATGAGAATTTTCCCATTTGATGAAAGATATCTACACATTCAAGAAACTCTGCAACCTAAATCAGAATAAATACAAAGAACACCTTGCCCAGGCACATCATAGTTAAACTGCTAAAGACCAAAGAGAAAATCTGAAAAGCAGAGAGACACAAAACATTACCTTCAAAAGGATTCTACATCATGTATAATCAGAAGAATGAGAAATTATACTCCATTATATATGATGTATCAAAGTATATTCTACTGTCATGTATAACTAATTAAAACAAATAAAAATATTAAAAACAGAACACCAATAAGACTGACAGTTAACCCATGGAAACAATGGAAGATATGGAATGACATCTCAAAATGCTAAAAGAAAATAATTGCCAATCTAAAATTTTGTACCTGATAAAAATATTTTTCAGCAACGTAATAGGTGTTTTCAAGTAAGAACTATGAGAATTTGTTACCAGCAGACACTAAAAGAACTATTAAAGATGATTCTACATAGAAAAGTGGATTTCAGGAATAAAGAACAATGGAAAGATATATCTATGGATAGACATAAATTATTGCTTGGTAAAATAATCATCACGTTTTGTTGGGTTAAGTTACATGTAGAATTAAGATTCATTACTGAAGTAATACAGGAGGATGACTAAAAGAGTTAAGGTATTCTAATATTCTTGGGGAAATGAAGTAACAATTTCTATGCAACAATACTGATGTGTGTTATAATTTCTATGGTGTTAATAACAACATGAGTGCATCTTCAACAATCTAATACAGAAAAAAATAGAATTAAAATGTTTGACAAGTCCAAAAAAACAAAACAAAACAAAAAAGAAAAAAGCAATGTAAATAAGAAGGTAAAATTAAAAAGTAATATGGTAAATATAACTCAACTATAAAATTAAGTACATTAAATATTAAAGGATTGAATACTCCAAGTAAAAGACTAATATTTTTAAACTAGAGAAAACTCAGAATTTAGTTCCATATTACTCTATGAAAGAAAACCTAAAATATGAAGACATAGAAGGGTTGAAATTTAAAGTATGGAAAAATTACAAGACCACTAATGAAAATAAACCTGATTTAGCTATACTAGTTTTAGGCAAAAATACACCTTCAGACAAGTAGCATTAGCAGATATAAAGAGGGCTATTTTCCTAAGAATAAAGATATCTTTCCCCCAAGAAAGATATTACAATTTAAAAGCAAAATTGGGTAGAACTTTGAGAAAGATAAATCTACAATCACAGTGGAAGGTTTTAACACACCTCTGAGCAGCTGACACACTAAGCAAACAAACAAAAAAAAATCGATAGGGATAAGGAGATCTGAACGATAGAATAAATCAGCTTGACATAATGACTTGTATAGAATACCGTACCTAACAATATCAGAATAGACGTTCTCAAAGTGCACGTGGAACATTTACCAAAATTGACTAAAATCTTAGTTATAAAACAAGCCTTTAAACTTCAAAGTATTGAAATTATTTATAGTAGGCGCTCTGGCCTGGGGAATCAATTACCAAAAAATAGGTAGAAAGTTTCCTGTTGCATTTGCCAGTAGAAACCACACACCTGGTTATATACAACTTTCTTCATGCAATGAACTTGCACGAGAGCAGCTGAGACAACTCTGCAGACTGATCTCACTTTAAATTTACACCCACAGTCCCTAAGTGGGTTCTCACTATTGCCCAGGAGTCCTATCACCTGGCTGATTCAATCTCACATTCAGATTTTCTCTCTTTTTCCTCAGACCTCCATCCCTGATGATACTTTTCTATCGTACTTCACTGAAAATAAAAGCAACCAGAAGAAAGTTCATCTAACTACCACCCACTATACCACCAATTTGCACCTGTGTCTGAATACTTCCTATTTCCTCCTGTTCTAAGGAAAGAATGTTCTTTAGCTAGGGCTAGCATCTCCACTTGTGTACCTTGAATTCCACTGAATGCTGTGATGTCACCTACTTTAAATAAGTTCTTTGGACTTCCCCTTCCAGCTGCCTCATTTGCCTACTTTTACAACAAAACTCCTCTACACAGCTGGTTCCATTCCCACGTCTCCACTTCCTTCCCTCTCACTGTAACCTGAACCCACTCCAGCAAGCTCACATTCACGAGTGTGCTCCATGACTCTGTGGAATCAAATCCAATGGCAGGTTCACAGTCTTCATAACACACAAAGCTCCCGGTAGCACGTGTCACTGTTGACCACTATTCATGGAAAAATTCTCTGCTTTTGGCTGTTGGAGTGTCAACCTCTTCTAATTTTTTTTCCTACCTTTTTAAAACAAATTTTTTTAGATGTTGATAGGCCTTTATTTTTATTCATTTATTTACATGCAGTGCTGAGAAATGAACCCAGGGCCTCACACATGGTAGGCAAGTGCTCTACCACTGAACCACCACCCCAGCCCCTTTTCCTACCTTTATGGTTACTCTTTCTTGGACTCCTTTGTTGACTTCTTCCTCCTTCCTGATCTTTAAATATTGCAGTGCTTTAGGCCCCCAACCTTGACTTTTATCTGTATTACCCTGATAATTTAATCTAGTTCTCTCGATTTGATCAGCCCATTGGATGATGATTTCCAGCCTGAACCCTGCCTTGACTCCAGACCTGCTTGTCCAACAACTTTCCTGACATCTCTACTTACATATTTAGTAGGATTTCAAATGTAATTTCCCCCCAATCCACTCCGTGCTTGGCTCCCTGCCTTTCTCAATGTCATTTCTACCATAGCGTTTAGTTTCATATCGCTGCAGAAACAAATTACCCCCAATTTGGATGCTTGAAACAACACAGATTTATTCTTTTACAGTTTTGGAGATCACAAAGTCAAAGTCAGTTTCACTGGGATAATACCAATAGGTTGGCAGTGCCATGCTCCTCCTACAGGCTCCAAGGGAGAATGTTTCTTTGCTTTTTCTAGTCTCTAGAACTGCAGTCCTTACATCCTTTCATGCTTCCAATCATCAAATTTCTCTCTGCCTCCCTTTTTAAAAAAAAAAAAATTTTAGTCATAGGTGGACACGATACCTTTATTTTATTTATTTATGTGTTGCCGAGGATCGAATTCAGGCCACAACCCCAGCCTCATCTGCCTCCCTTTTATAAGGACATTTCTTATTGTATTTAGGACCCACCTAGATAACCCAAGGATAATTTCCTGATCTGAAAATCCTTAATCACATCTACAAAGTCCCTTTTGCTATACAAGGTGACATTCACAGGTTCCAGGGATTAGGATGCAGACATCTTAGGGACAATTATTCAGTTAACCACATGTTGTAAATGGCATCACATTTATATGCTGAAGTAAACAAACACCTTGATTCCTTTTTCTTTTGAACCTTACATTTAACCCATGAGAAAGTCTTCCAGGCTTCACATTTAAAATATACCAAGAACCTGATCATTTCTCACAACTCCACTGCTGTCCTCTTCTCTTCTGGATTAGGTTCCACCATATCTCTACTCTTCCTGTCTATTCCTAAAAGAGCAGATGTATTGACTCTAAAAATGTAAGCCAGATGATGTCACTCATCTGATCACCCTTCAGTGGGTTTCTGTCTGAGCATGGATTTTATTCTGGGATTTAACTGGCCTCCAAGGCCCTCTGTGGGCTGGCCTTTGCTTACCTCTGACCTCACTGTCCTACTCTTGCCCTCAGGCCTATACAGTGCTCCCAGTCTGTGTCCCCAATGGCATTCAGTTTTCATATTCCATTCACCTCCAGAGAGAGGGCCCACTTCAAAGTCTTACAGTTCCTTTGTCACATTTTTACCTGTTTTTTTTTTTTTAACCACAGCTTCCTGAAATTCTGATTTATGGTCTGCCTCCCTGATTACAATCTAAGTTCTGGGGACCTCAGTGCTCATTCATGGCCATCTCTTGAGCATCTAGAACAGTGCTTGGCACATAGTAGACAATGACCACTTAGTGAATAGCGGCACATGAATTTTTCCCCTCCAAGCTGAGCACCTCTCCCAGGAGCTGGGGAATGTGCAGAAAGAAAGAAGAATGTGATAGACTGTGCTCCAGGATTTGGAGTCTTTCTCGTTCCTTTCAAGAGGTGTACCTGTAGGATTTTCTGGGCTTGAACGTCGACAACGAGGACTCTGTTCAGTGCTGGCTGGGCCACATAGATGTACCGATTCCTGACGTTGACCGCAGATGCCCACTGGCATGGCTGGGTGGCACCTCCTTCCCCTTGGGGACAGATTTCTTCCTGTGAAGGAGAGAGGCTGCTATGTATCTTTTACTCTCTTCTGATCCTTCTCGGTCCCTTTCTTCCCTCTCTTGGAAACCCTGGGACCAACAGAACATGGCACCCGATCCTCCCACATCATCAATTTCTCACCCAACGTTTCCCCTCCCACCTCTTTAGAGGCTGTAAACTCCTTTGTGCCCTTTCAGTCAGCAGCTTCCTGGTTCATATTCTTCCACTCTGGTGTGCTACCTTCTCCCTCTCCTCATCTTTGTTATTGGAAATGTCTCTAATGACCAAAGATTTGCAAGAGTCGCCCACACTCTTTTTCTACTTTGTCATTACTCACAAGCTCCTTAATGCTTTGGCTGTAGTCCCCACCACAAAGCTTTGTCCTCACCAGGGTCAATATTGACTCCTTGGTCATTAAACTTCACCATCATTTTATCTGCACTTGGGCCATCATCTGACAGTACTGACTGTTGCTTGGTTTCCTTCCTCCATTCATTCCCAGTGGCTGCTCCTTCTGTGTTGTTGGCTTTTGCCCAGTTTGCTGATCTATGTCTGAATACCCTGGGATTCACATGGAGTTCTTTTTCTCTTTAAAACCCACTCCCTCATTGACATCATGGAAACCTATGGGTGTAATGCTTACAATTCCCAAATTTCCATTTTTATTTGGGTCCCTTCCCTCAACTCCACACTTATATAGCCAAGTGCCTTGCCCTGTTTGGTTGTTTAATGTACATATCAAACTTGTATGTCAAAAATCAACTATCATTTTTAGCTCCCAATCCTGCTCATTTCACTCAAAAACTGGCAGCTCCAATGCATTCTTAGACCAAAATCTGTGGGGTCATCCTTGACTCCTCTTTTCTCCTGCCCACGGTTCCCATACAAGGCATCACAAATCCTTTCAGTTTTACCTTCAAAATATGTCCACGATTATGCTCTTTCTTACCACTTCCACCTGTATCACTCTGGCTCAAGTCACATTCTTTGGCACCCAGGTAACTGCAATAGCATCCAGACTGTGCTCCTTGGTTCCACCCCAACCTTCCCCAACCTGTTCACCAGGCAACCACAGACAGGGATCATTGTAAAATGGAAGCCAGATCATGTGACTCTTCCTGACCTCTCCCACCCCAATAACTTTCTTTCTTGCTCACAGTGAAATCTGGACTCTTCTGGTTCCTGCTTCTCTCTCTCTCCCCACTCTACTCATGTAAGCATTCTTGGTGACCTTCAATCATGCCACCCTCCTGCATCAGGGCCTTGGCATTGGTAATTTCTTTTGCCAGGAATGCTCTTCTCCAGGTCTGTTTGGTGTATTCTCTTGTTTCCTTAAATTCTTTGCTTAGGTGTCACCATATTAAGGAGTCTCCTCTGACCTCATCTAGCTTAGCACCCCATCACTCCCTACTCCCTTCCTTTACTGCAGTTCTCATGTACACTCGACTTTATACATTGACTTGTACACCTGGGCAGTCTTTCTTCCTGCACTGGAGGGTAAGCTCCTTGAGAGCAGGGTATTTGTCCTTTATATTCTTAGTCCCTAGCACAGTGCTTGGCACAGAGTTGGTACCTTAATATGTTTGTTGAATGAATCAGTGAGTGCAAAGGAGGACCTTCTTTGGTCTATCTTCAAGACTTGCATTCCCATTGGCTTCCTTATTACCTTGGCCTGATTCTGTCTCATTATTCTTAGTGGTCCTCTCAGTTTGCCCATGTCTGAGCTGTGGAGAACCCCAGAACTCCATTCTAGGTAACCATCTCAGATCCTTGCACACACTCATGTCTGTCTCCTTGGTGTAAGTCAACACTTGTTACTAATGGCACAAAAATTCCTTCTCCAACTCCTGTTTGGTTTTTTTCATGGCCACTTCATCCACACCTGAACCAGTCACTCTCCATATCTGATCCTCCTTCTGGGTCTCCATCACCATAGGTCAGCCAAGTCCAAGGCATGAACAATAACATTGATTTTTCTTTCTTTCATATAACTCACCATTTATTAGTCATCACAAATTACCAAGCCAACCTCCAAAATCACCGAGTTCATCTACTTCTGTCTCCATTTCCATTTCTCTCCTAGATGGCTACAATTGTTTTAAAGCTGGTTTCTGTCCTTTTACCATTGCCCTTCTCTGTTATTGTATCTACTGTTCATAATACCTCCAATTTACATTAGAGAAAGCTGAGGCTTAACTTTTCCAAGCCATTTAGTCTACTGAGTGACAGATGGGATATGAATCTAGGTCTGTATGACTGAAGGCTATACCCTATTTCATATGCTGCTTCCTGCTGGCCCAAATGGAGAGCTGATCCAGTTCCTCCTCTTCACCCAGCACTTTAGAGGGGAGGGTTGTCCATTGTAACCTTCTGGCGAGGGATTTAGACTTTTTTTTTTAAGATAAAAAAACTATTTTGGGGGATTGTTGCATGGCTGGCTCCCCATGGTCTCCTTTTGTCTGAAACACCTTCAGGACCTCTCTTACTATCTTGTTCTAGCTACTTATCCAGGAAAACTGAGTCCTGATTAGGATCTGGGAGATTTTATTCACTTACTGGTTAGGTTATTGCAAATATATGAGAAATTAGTGCCCATGAGACAGAGGGCAATTATTTAAACCTAATTGCTAGAAATTAAGCAGGACCACTCTTTCCAACTGGTTTCATGGTTATTGTGTGGAAGGAAAGTTCATTAGAGGTTGCACTTCTAGGAAATAATTGATTCCAATGAAACAGCTTGGAAAATAGCTGTTCCAAGTTATACATTTGAGAAATTCAACAGCCTGAGATCTGCCAAGAACCAGCACAGTGGTGCAACACAACTGACCTAGAAACTTGCCCAAACCAAGCCCAGTTCCACCAACTCCATGCCCATCGCCTTCATTAACTCATTCATTGTGCATAGACTGGGGACATCTGTGTGTGTCCTCCAGGGGAGGGCAGGAGAGGAATTTCAAATGGCCCTTTTGGATTCAGGGCTATAGTCCTATCCTTGAGGAGCTCAGACTATTTCAGGAGGCCAACTGGGAGACAAGCCAGAGGAAGAGGTCTGGTGCAGTGGGGTGGGGGTGGGGGTGGGGGTGTCTCCCAGCAGCTGGTCTTAGGAACTGGAAGAGCTTTCCTGGTTCTGCCACCAGTGACCATCTCTTCTGCCTCTGTCACTCGCACTGTCACTTTCTACCAGGTCTCAGGTTTCATCCATAGCACCTCCACCACTCTGGCCATGCACGTGTGTTCACGCTCTCCTGCCCAGTTCTGTGAGGGCACACCTATTTGGCAGCTAAATGTTCACTTTACTGTCTCCATTTTATGACCATGAACTTCTGGAGGCCAAGAACCCATGTGTGCTCCCGGGGCCTCACCTACAGCTCAGGGCACAGCAGTGGCTGCTGGAAGAAGAAAGAGAACTCTTAGTTCATGTGTTCCTGCCTTAGCCTTGGAACAAATACTGCACATAATAAATGGAACCTAGGAGACCCCTTGGTGCACATGGTTAGACTGACTTCTGGGATTTTGTGTGTGAGGTAGAAGCTTCCCCAGGCACAGAAACTCACATAGCTCATGAAAATCTTCTCTGTGGGCTTGAGGTGCCTCTGGATCTCACAGTCCACTGGGTGGATGACAACGATACCATCATCAGAGAAGACGTAGAACATGTTTCCCACACTGAGTCCTGGGAGGAGCAAACACAGCATGGTCATGCCCCTCTAGCAACCAGGCCCCAGGCAGGGTCACATGCAACATGGAGCATACAAGACACAGGCAGTTTGGATGCAACTGGTACGGACAAAAAATGCAATTCCCAGCAGAGGTGGAGGTGGGGATGAGCAGATAGCTTGAGACCTCTTGCTTGATGGGGGATGGGGGACATGAAGAAAGTGCTCCAAGGACTGGGAATCCATAAAGCCCATCTCCAGCTCTGTAGTATCCAGGTTGTCCTCCCAAACATCCATTGCTGCCCTACATCATCTGGGGTTGGCCACCAACACAAGTTTTCCAATAAAAGATGGCCTTGGCTTTGACATTTCTTTGACATGTCCTGTTATGAAAGGAAAACCTCCTTCGATTAGTTTTTGTGGACTAGTCAAAGAACGAATCAGATGGTACCAAAAATCCCAAAGGCTGTTTTTTTAAAATTTATTTTTAAAAATTTTATATAGTCATTCCTGCAGTGGGGGCCTAAGGATGCTATGGTTGCTATTTCTTGGTCTGCACTTGGTCACTTGGTCTTGGCCTGTCTATCTCCTCCTTCCAGACAGTTTGTTCTCACTTCTGGTCTACCAGTTTCTCTGGGGCATCAAGGCTGGTCAGTGGAGCCTGCTCCCATCCTGGTCTGGGGTTGTAGATCTCTGTGTAGAAGATACTCAGACCTCAGAAAGGGCCTTGGGGACGAGCCTCCTTACTTTAAAGATAAAGAGACTGAGGTCAAGGTGGGAAGGCTTGGGCGATGCTACCTGCCTTTGCACTCAAGCTGGAGTTAGGCCCCGAGCTCTGCCTCTAGCCTGTTCCCTCCAGTCTGTCTATTAAGGGGAGACATGGCACAAAGCCTAGAGTGCTCCCTACTTCTTTCTTCCTCTCCTGTTTTCTTCCTGTCTTCTCCCTTTCCCCATTTCTTTTAAAGATAGAACATCAAGATTTTTACAAATTCTAAGAAAAATATAAGGAAAACTCTTTCTTAGCATGCTGAGAAAACCTGTGTACTAGCTTAATGGGTTGTTTTGAGTAGGTTTTATTGAGTTAGGATACAATAAAAGAGGAAAATAAGAATCATCTCCTTCCAAGGACTCTGCCGGTAGTCTTCTGAACCTCAGTTCATGGTGACAGGGAGGCACCTGTATGAGTGACCCTTTATCTACACTCAGCCCTGGCCTGTCTATCCACTCTTCCCAGAGAACTTATTCTGTCCCTCGAGGTCTCCAGTGCTATGATACAACCTGAGCTGCCCGCAGCGACTGTCCTGAGGGCTCTGGATAGGAGGCTTCTGTCACTACATGCTGCTAACCAGGTCCCTCACATACTCCTTATACTAGCGAGCCCTGGTCACAGCTCCTCATGGGCAATTCTCAAGAACCAGATGAAGCTGGCTATCTGCGGGTGCTTCTTCTCAGTCCCACAGCCTCTTGGCATCTGCAACCAGCACACCTTTGCTCTGACTCACTTGGCAAACTGCTTCCACTCACATCTAGGGACCAGAGGGGTTCAAGTCCCTGCTAAACCACAGACCCTGGAAACAATCTCCCTGGGCTTCTTGGAAAATCAATAGCTGGAAGAACCAACATAAGATTGAAAGTTTAATAGAGTCCACATGGGGTGAGTAGCTATACCTACATTTCCGGCTGAGCACAGTGCCCTGCTCACAGTCAGCACTGGAATATGAGGCTCAAAAGACACTCATTCAATACATAACTGACTTCACAGGGGACCCAGCTTCATGATCCAGCCCCTTAGAAGGTTCTGTTGAATTTAGCTTTAAAGGAGTTTTCTGGTTTTTGTTTACTCTCATCATCTCCTCTCTGCTAGAGATTTGAATGCTCTGTGAGGTCCGTGGTTCCTTCCTCTTGTCTTCTGTATTCTCTGACTCCAGGTTTTGAATTTCATCAGTGAAGTGCACAAGCATCTAGCCACACAGGCGTGATAGAATTTGCTGCTGCATTGTTTAATCATAGCACAGCATCGGCCAGTCCTGTGCCCTGAGGCAGCTGTGGGCTGTCAGTGAGAATTTGGGTTTCTACAGTTTCTACAGCTCATTTCACATCTCCTGCATCTCTAGCAAGATCTCCAGTTTTAAAACTTGAGTCCTTTTGCAGCAACCTTCCCTTAAATGTCCATCAACAACTTAAAAAATTAAAAAATATATATTTACAGAAACTGTAGTTGCTTTTTTCTTTATTCCTCAAAGCACACCTATGGTATAGCTACTGTAGATCCCAGGAGGGATGTACAACCTTTTATCAGGACACGACCCCTTAAAAACATGGAGTGCAAGTTGCGTGTGCCTTGGGGCTTCAGTTCAGGCAGCAATCTCTGCTCAGGACTGAGAGCAGCAGAATTCCTCAGGTTCTGGGCTCTGCCTTTTGCTCTCAGACTTACTGTCAGCTTCAGAGTTTTACATTCATAAAACTGTCCTGACTTTGTGTATGCACACACATGCTAGACAGTAGGGAACACAAAGTTCTCGCAGAAAACTGAGACAGGAAACACATGGTTTTTAAAGAGGGTTTTAATGTTGGTGTTATGCTTAACCCTGCAATCTCAGGATGTGTCCTACAGTCTCTCTTATTCCACTCTGCCCCCTGAGCTGGAGAATAAGTCACCCAGGATGATTTGAACTTGGATCGGATGCAGAAGTCACAAGACTAGGACCCATGCAGGAACATGCACCTCAGGCAGTGACTCGGGCTTTATGACCCAGCTCCCACATGTGTGTCATTTTGAACCACATGAAATTGCTGATATTAAACCATTTTCAATGTACAAAAATGGCACTTTCATCTGGTTGTACCTAATATCTAAAGATTTGCCTAATAAAATATTTTTGAAAATTTATATATGGAAAAATATATATTTACAGGGCTGGGGTTGTGGCTCAGTGGAAGAGTGTGTGCCTAGCACTGGGTTCGATTCTCAGCACTGCATATAAATAAATAAGTAAAATAAATGTCCATCAACAACTTAAAAATTAAAAAATATATATTTACAGAAACTGTAGTTGCTTTTTTCTTTATTTCCTCAAAGTATACCTAAGGTATAGCTACTGTAGATCCCAGTAGGGATGTACAACCTTCTTTTGGGGGGGGGTCTTTTTAAATTTATTTATTTATTGCAATATGGGGATAGAACCCAGGGCCTTTTGGATGCTAGGAAAGTGTTCTACCACTGAGCTACACCTCAAACATTTTGGTCTTTTTAAACAACACAAGATAAAGCACAAAGCCCAACATCAATATCAGCTCCTGGATAAAAAGCACAGGGCCCAGATCTGACTGGGAGCCCCTGCCTAGTGGTCTGATTCAGCTGAGGTTACAAGCAGCTTTCAATGGAAACTTTCCATTTTAAAGTGTATCTTTAAAGACACTAACAGTTTTTTAATCTAATTCATCGGGTATGCCGCTTGAGTTTGACTTTGACCTCACCCCTTCCATTGGGTTTGGCATGTAGGCTGTACTTGAGGGGGCTGACTGGTATCTGCGAAACTGATGACTGCTCAGAGAGATGACCTATCATGGAACCATGAACATATGCGATCAAAGGCACGACACAGAACAATCAAGCTTGGTACCTTCCTCTCTCCACAGAATGTTTGCCACTGTACGGCAGAGAATTAAGAAAGCCAGAACACGATTGCCAGAAGGGAAAAAGGAAAGCATTGTCAAACCTTTACTGTGGTGATACATTCCATTTAGAATATAATGGTACCCAGTTCATCACTTATAGACTCATTGGCCCAGCAGCAGCATCTGTCCTGCAACTCTGGACATGAGTGAACACTTCCAGGTCTCAGGACTCTCGATGGCTAAATGAATCCTAGGATTACAGTAGCTAATGGAATTCCCCATATTCTGTGGATGATAGAGAGTGAGCAGCATCTCTCCCAGATTTCCTTGATTACTTCCAGGAGAACTGATTTTCAAATAGGATCCTCCAAGGAAGACCATGTGAAATATTTCTGATTATTTTCTTTGATGACAAAGGTTTAGCTTGGAGTCTGACCAAGGGAAAGAGACTGTGCCCAACACCCATGCCCATGAATTCTTACCTGAAGTTCTCCCTGGGGTGCAGTGGGGTGCAGTGGCAATCAGGGAGAGTGTGCTAAGAACATCAGGTGGATGATAATCCCTGGAGTAAGGCCACCATGTTCCCAATGGTGTGCATGTCCAGTAGTTCCCCCTTATCTAGGGGGAGTATGTTCCAAGGCCCCCAGTGAATGCCTGAAACCATGGATGGTACCAAACCATATATATACTATGTTTTTTCTTTTATACATATCTATGACAAGGTTGAATTTATAAATTAGGTATGGTAAGAAACCAACAATAATGATAAAATAGAATAATTAGAACAATATACTGCAATAAAAGTTATTTAAGACATATGAATTGTTCATTTCTGGAATTTTCAATATAATATTTTCAGGCTACAGGAAGAGAAACTGCAGATGGTATTATTGTGTGCATTGGCTGGTTTCTGGGTCATTATGGGATGGGGGCACCTGGCATGGTATGAAAGATTTTGTGAATGAGGGGCAAAGATTCTGGTCAGACCATAAGTAGGTGAACCAGGGCTGGGATACTGGAATTTTCTTGTGCTCCTGGGCTCTGTCTTCTGTTCATAGACTTCTGCTATGTTTCCAGAGTTGTCTAGGTTGCCAGGGAAGGTTGCCCCTGGGTGCCCTCTGTGCCCAATTTTGTGCATAGAGGATATGGGTTTACCCCAGTCTTCAAGGGCTCATGATTGGCAGCTGTGGCCCTGGTTAGTTGGTCCCCTCTTGTGCCACCCAGCACCTCCCAACCAGCTAAGTGAGGAGCTTAAAGGCAAACATGGACTCACAGGTCTTCCTTGCTGAGTCCTCAATGAAGAGTGAGGAGATATCTTCATCCACGCCCACCTCATTTTTGGCAATGCAGGTGTATGCACCCGTGTCTTCATACCGAACACTGCCGATATGGAGCTCACTCCCATTGGCTGCAGGAAAGACAGTGCTCAGGGTGGCCCGCTTGGCTGGACACCCTCCCTCTATTCCTCCCCATTCCCTTCAAGGGACTGTTGAGAGAGTTGCAGTTGAAAACACAGCCCCTGGGCAGGGCTGGAACAGCCAGCTTCCCCAGCATCCTGGAAGGGTTAGTACAAGTGAAGCTGATGAGGGTGACCTGGCACCTGATGGCTTCTCATCATTGCTCTCAGGAAGGCCCCAAGACCTGTGTGAGGTCAGGGGAATCTGGGGAGACATCTGTTCCCTCCTAAAATGTCAGACTTAGAAATTAATCTGGTTTCTCATTTTCATTCCTGGGGTGAGAAGCAACTTGAACTGGATGGGAATAGCCACAGAAGCTTGGGTAGTTCTTACCTAAAAGTGAGAGTTGTTTAGACATCTGGGCTGAGACATCCATGCCATTTTTCAGCCAAGTGATTTTGGGCATGGGAATGCCCTCAGCGTGGCATCTCAGGCTGGCTGCCACCCCGGGCTCCTGTGCCTGAGTCTCTGGATAGACGCGGATGACAGGTGGCACTGTGGATGAAAATCAGCATTGGTAAGAGAAGGTCCTCATCTGACTTTGGTCCCGTGGCCCAACCCTGAGGTCCTGCTCCAGAGGGTAAACCCCAGAGGTGATTCTGGAGTTCTCTTCTTTGCCAGCTTACAACAATCCTCTTTGGCAACCCAAAATTCTGATAAAAAGGAATGTAAAATGGATTGTGGCAGTAAATATATCCGTCATTGTACCCAGTAATTCACGGCTTCTAATGTTATTTTAAATATGATCAGAAAGACATCCAAATATTTAATGCCATTCAGCTGCTACATGTAAAGGGCAATAGCCAATGGATTTTATTTCTGAATGAATAAAATTCAGATATATTATTTCTATTATCGGAAAGCTATTGGACAGGGGCTTAATTTCTTGCAGGAAATGCTTCACCCAGCACTTATGGGCACTGACTGGCAGGGCTGCTAATTACATCACTGCTCTGGGGAAATTCAATGATTTTCCAGAGGGTCATTTTAATTTTATCTCTGCCCTGGAACCTGGGTAAAAGGCCAGGTGTGCCTCCTTGCCTATGGAGTGATTCAGTCATGGATTCCAGAATTGACCTGGCTCACTTGCCAGATGAGCATGGGTGGGCAAGTCTCTGGCACCTTCCATAGTACTCTGGCCTTTTTACACAGGCTGACTGTGGGGTGGTACCTGGGAGAAGCAGAGATTGTATGGAGGATCCTTCCTCCCATGCCTCGCTCTGGACCCAGGAAATTGAATCAGTATCATTTTCAGTGGAATTGAAGGCTTATATTCATCCATATATACCTAAAAGGACTTCTTCCTCTCCTCCCCCACTTCTTTTTTCGTGGTACCAGGTATTGAACTCAGGACCTTGTGTGAGCTGGGCAAGCACTCTACCAACTGAGCTACATCTCCAGCCCCTTCTTTTACATTTTACTTTGAGACAGGGTCTTGCTAAGTTGCTTAGGAGCTTGCTAAATTGCTGAGGGTGGCCTCAAGCTGGATCCTTCTGTCTCAGCCTCTGGAGTAGCTGAGATTATAGACACATGCCACTGTATCTGGTTTCTAAAAGGATTTGTGAAAGTCTACATAAAGATCCCTAAATATTAAGCTAAACTAAAATGTATCACATATGTTTTGGAAAGGACGGAGATGGATTCTTCCTGAAGTAGACAACTGTATTTCCCTAGAGTTATCTGGAAGCTTCTGTTTTCCAATAAGAGAAGGTATCCTACTATATGAGGAAAAAGATTCATTTTGGGACTAGAGTGAAGACAAAATTGATGCTTATGTGGGAGGAGGTGATGGCATTGATCCTGGAACTTGAGCAAGGTGGCAGAATCCTGATGATCCATTCTTGTGTAGGCAGGGGACAGGAAAGAAACTCTCTTGTCTCCTTGTGAGAAGTGGACTTGGCAATTCCTATTGAAACCCCTAGGGTCCTGCTATTCATGTAATCAATGCAGTCTGTTTCAAATCTTTGTTTGGCTGACCTCTGGGGCAAAGTTGGAGGGCAAAGTTGGGGGGCAAAGTGAAGTCCAAATGGACAACTGGCAAATCACAAGACCTTCCCTTCAAATGGCCTAGAGCGGTTTCAATAACATGAACTCAGAGGAGCCTAAGCCAAACCGCAGAGACCTGAGAACAATAAAATCTGAGTCCTCTGCCCAGCTTCTTTTTGTTAGAGATTTTAGGGAAGAGTTCCAGGGTGTGGCAGGCAGAAGGGTTTTGTTCTAGATCAGGCCAGTGGGGAAGGAGGAGGTAAGTGGGGTCCAGTTGAGGCATAGCTGAGGACTGCTTAGAACATAGATGTGTTTCTCTTTCCTCTGACCCCAGTGGTTCAAAGAAGAAAGAAAGAAACTTCCCCACAGCTTACACTGGGCAGAGGAAGGAATGGGGTCCAAGTTGAGAAAATTGTGGTCAGGAGGTTGTAATTCAAGAGCCCAGAGGTAGAGCTTAGGGGACCACCTGGGATGGTGGGCAGCTGGAGAAGGTGCTAGAGCCACCAGAGTTCGAGAGTAGGGGTGACCAGGACATGGGCATTAATGAGCTTGGGCTCCTGGTAGGTCACTATCTATTTGTACAAGCCCACGTGGTAACCCCAGTAGAAACCTAAAGAAAGCAGAAGAATCAATAGAGATAGGAGCAGAAATGAATGAATCAATTAGAAAGCCAAGAAACAGTACCTGATAAATAAATCTAAGAGCTGACTCTTTGTAAAAAAGCCAATAAAATAGTCAAAATTCTGGCAAGTTTGATCAATGAAAAAAAAATAGAGAAAGAACAGAGGGGATTAAAAGATGTGAGAATACTGTACTCAATTATGGGTAATAAGTGTGAAAATCTCAATGAGATGGATTATTTAAAAGGAAACTTTAAAGCACCAACAATGAATTATGTAGAGGACTTTTTAAAAAAAATTTAAAGTGCTACTAACCCAAAAGGCACTCTGACTAGTTTTAGATGAGAATTCCTTTGTACATTTAAGGATTAGATAATTCCTGGAGCATAGAACAGGGAAGATGTCCCAGATTCCACCACAAAGCAAGTATAACCTGGACAACCCAAACCTGACAAAGACCAAACAAACAAAAACCAGGACAAACAAACAAACAAACAAACAAAAATAAAACCAAACAAAAAACTGGTGATTATATACTTACTTGGGACCATGTAGAATACAATCCCAAGCACACAGTCAACTCAAATCTAATATCGTATTAGAAGAACATTCTGTAATCAAGTGTAATAAATTTTGATGGCTAACTAATAAGAACTCTGTAATTAATTGAATCCAAAGTCAAAGGCAATCAAAAAGAAAAACTATTTGATCTTCTTGCTAAGCTCTGAAAGGGCCTTTGAAAAAAATCCCAAATCAATTTATTGGGCAAAAATAAAATATGAATAAAATGATATTTTCTTCCTACAGTGAAGAACATCTCTATAAAATCAAGCAGCAGCATGGTTCTTTGAAGAATGGTAAAACATTAAGTCAGGAAAAAGAAAAAGGAAATAATATTAGACTCTGATGTTATGCTGGGTGTTTCAATGGAAGGCAGAGATAAGAGGCACAAATAATAAAAAGGTGAAGAAATATGATATTTTTATGTGAATATCCTCCAAGTAACCAAAAATGTGGTAAGGATTAAGAAGTGAATATAGTAAAAGGGTCAGTACCACAACATACAAAATTAATAGCTTACTTATAGATCAGCAAGGGCCAGGCAGAAAACAGAGGGAACTGTTGGGTGTTTTGGCACATGCCTGTAATCTCAGTGGCTCAAGAGGCTATGGCAGGAGCACTGCAAGTTCAAAGTCAGCCTCAGCAACTTAGTGAGACCCTGTTTCAGAATAATAATAATAAAAAAAAAATGGCTGGGGATGTGCTCAGTGGTTAAGTGGATCATGCAATCTCCAGTACAAAAAAAAAAAATGTGAACTTAAAAACTATTATGTCTCATTAAAAAAATCTTTAGTAATTAGAAGAGATGTTCTTGGATAGGAAGACATTCTATTGTTAAGAAATAAAATATGATAAATTTAATTTAATTCTAATGAAAATCAATTGATCAGGGCTTGAAAAAACAATTTTGAATTTAACTAGAAAGAAAAAATATGCAAGTAGAGTTGAGGAGATTTTGTAGTGATCGTGATGATTGTTGCTTTCCTAACCAGTTATCACAAAGTATTACGATACCAAATGGAGGATGAGAGGGTTCTCCTCTCACATTCTGGCACCATGTTAGTGATCTTGAATGATTTTTACAAAGCTCGATCTATTTGGTACTGTGCAGACAATGTTTATGATATGCCATCCAAGTGCCAGGTGTGGCACAGACAGCAGTGAATAAGAGCCTCAGTCCCCGCCCTCATGGGGACTGAGGAAGGTGACTAAAGAATTAACTGCAAGTGTGAGGATTATTCCCAAAAGGAATTCTGGGACCCTAGGGATGGAGGGGATAGAGAGCAGGCGCCACTCAGTCCATCTTGCACAGGAAAGACTTAATAACTTCCTGATGGCTGGGAGTCTGTCTTTTTATTGTGGAGGGCTTGTCCAGGGCAAAGAAACTCAAGGAATGGGCCTGGCCTCCTCAGTGATGTGGACAGTGGCTAGCACCATCATTGAAGGTTGGCTTTGGCCTCTGCTTGACCTTTGATAGAAATCTGTAGGCCTATGAAATGCAGTATGACTACCCGCCACTGTTGGAGCCCGTTGATCTGGGACGGGGCTGGGGAACTGACATCTCCCTAAGAGGTTCTGGGTAACACCCTGAATTAGCTGTAACTTGGAAACTCTTTCAGAGCAGTTCAGGGCTAATTTTTATAACTAGTGGGTGGGAATGTTCTGGAACAAAAGGAAACTTGACTGGTTTCCTTCAGGGTGTGTGGAATGAATCATTCATGTAAAAATACATGACTAAATGTAAGACACCTGGGTCTCTACTGGCAGGGGTTAGATAGAGTAAGACACCATCTGCTGGTCTCGATTTGAAGACATCCATAGGATAAGACAACTCCTTCTCCATAGAATGGCTAAGGAGGGAACCGCAGACCTCTGCCTGTTCCACCTTCAATACCCTCTTCCTTCCCACTATGGCCCCAGTTGTCTAACTGGGCTTTTCTTCTCATGCCCTTTATCCCAGATCATGACAGTCTTCACAGGAAACCTAGGCCTTCCCCCAAGCTTCCTTTGTGCCATCTGCAACTCATGTTCTGTCATTAGCAGAATCTCTTTGAAAATGCTTTCAACCTGCTTGCTTCCATGGAAACCTCATTTTCTCCTGGGGATGCTACCTCTGCAGCCTTCTGGGTTTATCTTCCTATCATTGAACTGGGAGGTGGGGTAGGAGTCCTCTGTGGCCCCTGTTCCAGACCATTCTACTTCCTTTCTCCTGAAAAATGCCCATTTTTCAGTCTCGTGCCCTTTCTACCTCATTCCTAGGTTCCTCCCCTTACCTGCTTCCTAGACGTGGCTCCAATACCTCTCCCACTTGTTGTGGATTCTCCCCTTTGCACTGTATATAGTTGAGCACTTTTCTTGAACTACCATCTTCACCTGGCTCCTGAATGCCACCCTCTTAGTTTTCTGCTGCTTTTTGGATTTTCCTTCTTAGTCTGCTTTTCTGGCTTTTCCTCATCCTTCAGGCTCCAAATATTTGTCCATTGACCAAGAACTATCTGCATTCCCTCTTCTGGGGATCTGTGACTACTGACTTCATAAACCATGTGCTCTCTGATGCATTGGAAATTCTTATCTCCAGCTGAGACATCTGCCTTGAACTCAAACTTAGTTACCCAACTATACAACACTCTAAGAGTGTCTGTGCATGTCTCAAGGAGCTCTTGATCTTCCCCGAATGAGCTCCTCCTCTCCTATCAGTAAATAGCAACTCTTTTTTTTTTTTTCCCAGTTGCTCAGACCAGAAAGTTTGGGATTCACCTTTGATCTCATTATCACCTTTACATTTACACCCATGTCACCTTCTCAGTAAGACCTTCTCTTACTCTCCTATATTATAAAATGTCTACCTTTCATCTTACTCTTATTCCTCTTCTGTTTAAAAAAATTCCCTCCTCAGCACTTTTTACCCTTTGATATGCTCCCCCAGGGCAGGGTTTTTGTCTGTTCACAGCTATGTTTGTAGTGCTTTGCTGGCATGTGGCGTATAGAAGCAGCCCAGTGAATATTTGTTGAATGAAGTGATGGTAAATACTGAAGAATGACATGGCTTTGGCAGCAAAGGAGGGGAAAGAGCATTTGCAGCAGCGTGTGAGCTAGGTAGTCAAGAGGACAAGTGTGTTGGGGAAACAGAAGTTTCTGGAACTGGAGCGTGGTGAAAGGGGCAGCATGGTAAGAGGTAAGGCTAGAGGCGGGCAGGCAGGACCAGACATGGACCACAGTGCATGTGTGTGCATGTATGTTTTTGAGAACAGAGTGTGTGGCCGTGAGCTACAGTCCAGAATTTGTACTCCTGGGGACAGGAAGCTGCTGCTGTCTCTCTGTGAGTCAGTGGGTCCGGCCTCCCTGCCTATTTTTCCTTAGCAGCTGATATGGAGCAGAATGACAGTAGAGAGCCAGGTCAGAGGAGCCCTGTGAACAGTCCTAGGCACCTGGACTGGAATAGGACCAGACCACCCTTGAGTCTTCCCAGCTCAATGTCCTGCACAGAGGGGGCTGTGACATGGAAGGCAAAGCCTGGACACCCAGCAGCTTTGCCAGGAAGCCCTCTTGCCTTGAACTGATCACTTACCAAGGAAAACACTGGCATGAGGAATTAAAAACAAGAATCACTGCTCATTTGGGTGGGTGTTCAACTACAGGACCCACCTGTCCTCTACTGGGTGATGAGACATCCCTGACTCTGCAGCTGGGGAGGAACAGGCCCAGGCTGTAAGTGAACTCTGGCCTGCACCTGCCCAGCCCTGTTCAGTGTGGGCAGAAGCTGTGGCTCCTGCTGGTGCCAGAGCTCGGGATCCAGCTTTTGGCCAGGCCCAGAAAGGCCTGAGGAGAACCCAGGCAGGGAGGCATCTATGAGGGGGTCTCTTACGTTCCAGGGGCCCTGTCAGAGCAAGGTGAAGACCACAACTTCTTGCCAGCAACACAGCAAGGACACAACCATTTTTCCACGGTCCTGATTTCCCCTCTTCCTTTCCTGTTAATCTGCATACTAAAAATAATTTGAAATTAATATATTCTGGGCAAACACATTCATTTTCTTTTAAATTTGCAAAACCTTCAAGTGAAGACGTTTGAATACATAACACAAAGGCCCATTTTCTTTGGGAAACATCTATCACTGCCAAGGTGAAAGGCGGCACAAATATGTCCTTAAGTAAGAGGTATAGATGCAAAAACACCAAGCTGGAGTAATAAACAGATTTGGAGATTATTATGGTGTTTTGGAAATGAATCACTGCTTGTTTGAACTGTGGAGAGGTCGAGGGTATTTTTAATTTAATGGATTAATCATTTATGTCTGAGGTTCTTGCTCCTTCCTATGAAAGCAATGCGGGAGGTTTGTATGAAGTTATAAATCATGTCAGTGTTTGGGCCTCATCTCTGGGAGACCTTGGCTATGGGATATACAAATAATTTGAGAAAGGAAGTAGAATTCTGGAAGGGTTCCCTCTGGGCAACTAGATCAGGCCAGAGTCATGGAAGGAGAGATCACAGAAGTATTCCTAGTCTGTGTAGAGGATTCCATTCTTGCCTCTAAGAGCCAAGGAGTGGGGCAGTCCAGGGAGAAGCAACCTATATTTTATTCCCAGTTTGGCAATTTTCCCCTGGGTCTTGATTTTCCTATCTGTATAATAGATTGGAAGCTCTGTGAGGGTAATAAGCTTTGATCTCCTGTGTCAACCAACTATAGTAAAATATGGCTTGAGATAAATTCAAAATCTCCTCCGTGTCTGCTCCACCTTGGACTTTGTACTATATTCCATGCCAGGCATTTCCCAAGCATTTGATACATAGTGTATCTCATTATGCCTGCAAGGCAGGAGGTGCTATTGTTTTTCCCACTTACAGGTGAGTTTATTCACTTACCTAAGACTATATACTAAGAAAGTTCCAGCCCAGCACTGGGACTTGAACCAAAACTCTCTGACTCAGAGTTCATGTCTTCAATTTTTGTCAGAGGTGTTGCCAGCTCAGGTCTGCTCTGTGGCTAGACCCTGTTCCCAGGTAGTGATGTCTTTTTCTCTTCGACCCACAGGCCACACATGAACACCCTGGCACATCTCTGGTCACCCAGTTTTCTGAGACCTTCAAAGAAGCTCACAACTGGCTTCCTCTCTTCCCTTCCTCATTCTCCATTCCCATCTTCCCTCTCATGGAGGAGAGTGTAGTTGGAGGAATGGAGACACAGAACGCTGCTCCCTGACTATATCCAGAGCACTCCTCCGCTCAGCAAGCCACAGATGATCTACTAGGCCAAGAGGAGACCAAATTGGATCTCATAAGCAGAGATGAGAAACTGGACTTGAATTTGACCCAAGTGGGTCAGGGCCATCTTTAAGCATGCCTTAAATTCGAGATTGGGATGGAGGGTAAAAAGGAACAAATCACACAGATGAATGTTACTGACTTCTCTCTGCCTCCTCACCAGACTCCTTAGCAAGGCAGTGTGCCTTCCAGCCTTCCAGCTTCTGCTGCCTGAAGGCTGCGTCCTGTAAAACTCCCATGCCCACTGCCTCTGGGACTCTCCCGCAGTGACCGGGCCCTCCCTGGGCCTCCCTCCGGGGGATCCTGAGCAGCACCAGGAGTCTGCACATTGATTTGCTGATCCTCACAAGGGAGTTGGATGAAGTCAAGCCATGTGGTCCAGCAACCTCTGTCCTGGGCCTTAGAGCCATTGACACTGCCCTTTTGTCAGATCCTCACCAGGCAGCTATTTCTGATCAGGCCCGAGCTCTGTGTTAGGCACAGAGACAAAGGAAGCAGGGTTCCTGTTCTGTTACCCTACAGTGTATAGCCCAGAGCAACCCAGCAAAGACCTGTGGATTACCTGCCTGCATCCCACATCAGGGTTCCCCAACAGTGAAAACGTTGTCCCAGCAGGGTGGTCATTGAGTTTGGGCGTGGGACTGAAGATGTGCTCTACTGTTAACTGCAGGGGGAGTTGGGGCAAAACACTTAATCTCTCTGAACTCCAGGATCCTCATTCATTAAGTAGGGGCATTCGTGAGTATTCAGCAATATTATTTACTATTGCAATTGTATCTTTCAGAATATCCTATTTTTTAACAACATGTTCGAGATACAACTCTATTCCAAGTCTGACACAGCAAGTTTAACTTCTGGAATACTTTGCAAACTTCCTGTCTTTTTCCAGGGCCAGCAATAACCCTTGAACGGCAACAATAGACCTACTTTGGGATGGGTGGTCCTATTTGGGAGTTGAATACTATATTTAAATGTCATCCCAAGTGCCTGGGAATCGGCCTCCCCCAGAGCCCTCCTGGAGCTAGTCACCCTAGTGACCTAGCTCAGTCACCATAGGGCCATGCACATTGAGCCAATTTAACGAGGTATAAAACTGATCACAAAGTACAGAGGCCCTGGGGTGCTTCTTCCCACTCTGTTGACAGCCCTTTGGCTGGGAAAGAAGTCTTAAATCTCGTAGCAAATAGGGAATGAATTTCAAGTGGCCTTTCTCTGTATTTCAGTTGGAAGGTTCTGCTCTTTGTTTAGACTCCCAGGACTGAGAGCAGCTTTTGGGGCTGAGACTAAGCAGTGGCTGGGCTAGTGCAGAAGTAGTGAGGAACAGGTGGCTGGGGGGTTCAAAGGAACTCTTCTGTGCCAGCTAAGCAGTCCACTCCCGGGCCTGGTGGCAAGAGCCAGTCTTTAAGCCCAGAATCGCTCATGGCCTTTGGAAACCTTCTTCCTGACTCAGCACTGGAGGTGAGGAATGAACTCAGCCTCAGAATTCCAAGAGACTTGGGGTAAAAGAACCTTCCCGAAACTATGAACTTTCCACTTGTTTTATCAAGGAATTTAAGACTATAGAGTTTCCTCTAGGAGCTGAGTCAGAGACATCTACAGGCTCTCACCTGTGAGTTACTCTGGTTCCTGGGCAGGTGGCTTCCTGCCCTCTTCAGATTTGCTTAGGAGGAAATAGAGAGCCCAAGGTTCCAGCCCTCTCCTTGGGCCCTCTGGTTCCTGTGAAGTGGGGGCAGGGTGGGGAGGGGCTGAACGGAAGGGCTTGGGGTATCTGTTGATTTCACTTCCTTAGGCTTGTCTGAGGACACGAGGGACCTGGAGTAAACCATGCAGAACTGTTTTGCAACCAAACATTCAGAGCATCATCATTCTTTGGTTGCCACCTGCCAGTGTCAAATGGTGAAGCTTTGGTCACTCAGTAGAACACAGGCTCTATCCCTGGACCAGCCCCTGCTGCAGAGTAGACTAGCTCTGTCCCAGCCTGGAATGTTTCACCTGGTGGGGGGGTTGTCACTAGGAACCCTCAAGTTATTTCTGGTGACACCCAGACACTTGATCACAAGCCTACAAGCATGGCCATGAGACCCCACAGGATTCAGTATGTCCCAATGCAAGGGAAATATTAATACAATATGGCTGGGGCATGTATAGATATGAAAATCCCTAAAACATCCTGTGCAATAAATGCAGAGGCAAACTGAGTGCACTCAGTTGTCCTTAAATGACTTGTGATTCTGGATCTTAGAGGTCAGCAAAGGTGAACAAGGTGAGGTGATATTTCTGACACCTTGCTCACTTTATCCTGGGAGCATAAATCCTGAACACCAGCTGGCACAAAGCCCTGGGGGCCGATGTGTCACTTCCATGCTATTCCCTGACATGCAAGCCTCCTGCTCAGGCCTTCCAGGTGACAGGAGGGGCACTGTGCTATGTTTGGCTGGATGGGGCTGATTTCTCTGGGATACTGATTGGCTGATTAAATGGCCTGTTTTTTTTTTTTAATTTTTTTTTTTAGTTGTAGATGGACATAATACCTTTATTTTATTTATTTGTTTTATGTGGTGCTGAGGATCAAACCCAGTGCCTCACACGTGCTAGGCAAGTACTAGTCTACCACTGAGCTACAACCCCAGCCCAAATGACCTTTTTGTTTCAATGGCTGGAGTGGCAGTGTGCAATGCGAAGGTCAGCATGTGGGCGCTGACTCCAACGGGTTGCTTTCCTACCAGCCGTGTGACCCCAGGCGAGTGACTTTTCTTAGTAACTCATCAATAAGGTGGATTAAAACATGTCAACTTGGAAGTCTAGGTGCAGTGCTTAGCACAGGAACTGTCCAAATAAGTGCTTGGAAAACACGGACTAGTGTAATTGGTGGCAGTATGATCAGGAGGGAGCTTAGCTTCTTAGCTTCTAGGAGTGCTGGCAACACAGGGCCTGAGAAAATTAGGAAACCTTCCAAACCTGCTCAGTTTCTGTCCTGGTTTAGCCTAAGATGAGGCTCATTGAGACTTTTGAAAGTTTCTGTTTGAGGAAATAATGCCTCCCAGTTGAACAAGGGGTACAGTTCCATGCCCCCTGGGAGAGCAGTGGTAGGTAAGAGCTTCTGCTCTGTGGGATCTAGAGACCACGGCTGCTCACTCACATCATGTTGCCGAGGGGGCACATCACACTCTATGGTGACCTGTGGGGGCCTCAGTAGCCCAGGATGACTTGCCTGAATGACACCCTCCACCCTGGCACTTGATTCATTTCATCTGAGGAGACCTTGGGTGAAGACTAATTTTCCTCACCATCCCCCTAGTTATAAGAGATATTGGATATTTTGGGGATAGGTTTGGGTGTTGCTTTGGACAGAATTTTAGGGATGCTTTGAGGGGACAACATGCATGGAGCCATTTACTAACCATTCACCTGCAGGACGTGGGTCTGGAACAGCTGCTCGTGGCCCAAGGCATGGCAGGTGTAATTGCCCATGTGGATGGTGGTCACCTTGGTGATGTACAGGGAGTCATCCTCTCCGAAGTCCTGCATGGGCAAAGATGAGAATGAGATTGGCCTCTCTCTTGAGAAGGCTGAGAGGGACAGCTGGTTTCTCTTGATTTTTGGGGAATTCAGAACTCCTGCCTCTAGGAGAGAGTTCCTTTCTATCTGACCCCTTCCTCAACAGAGCCGAGGGATGTGCTGGCCTGAGCAGGGGACTCTGCCTCTCTTCCATGTTCCTGGCTTAGACCCTGTACGTCTGTTTACCACCTTGCTCAGCTGGCACCTCCTCCCCCAGCACCTCCCCTCTGACCTCAACCAATTTGGCTCACGTACCCCTCTGTTCATCTTGCCCCCCGTTTTACAGTGATCTTGCCCACCTGGTAAGAGACTTGTTCTGGAGAGAAGGCACTGTTTAGAGGAGGTATTGGCAAATTTTCCTAAGGGCCAGATAGTAACTATTTTCTAATGGTTTGTCAACTACTCAACTCTGCCATGATAGCATTAAAAATAGCTGTAACAATTCACGAATTAATGAGTGTGCTGTGTTTGAAGACACATTCGAAGATTTAAAGGTGGTGGGTCAGATTTGGTCCACTGGCTATAGTTTGTTTACATCTGGTTTAAATCCCACCTGGATCCCAAAATGATTTCAGGCAGTCTGCAGGTATCTGAGTAGCCCCAGGGAAGGGAGTCAGAGCTGTGGGGCAGGTGGGGCAGACAGACATAGGACAAGGCAGGGGCATCAAAGAGATCCAGAAGGGCTGATGCCGCCATAAGAAGTGACCCAGTGAGCCTTGGCCCAGTGGTCTCCGCAGCCTCGCGGGTTGGGATCTTATTGGGCCAGTGCACAGGGCAGGGATGGGCAGGAGGTCTGTGGCTGTGATAAAGTCCCCGGATGAGCACTGGGCACCAAGCCCTTCCCCGCTCAATTGCAATCTATCTTGTAGAACTGAGCACAGTGCTGCCCCCTTCCAGCGCTGCCGGAAGACATGTTGGCATTGGGATTGGCTGGCATTCCATGAAGATCCCTTATCGACTTTGGTTAGCAACCAAACATCTCTGAGGGCATGGAACTTGGAGCTGATGGACTGAGAAGGCTCATGGGTGAGAGAAAGGGGCCAACTGTACTGTACATGGGGGGAGATGGGGAAGCCCAGTGACTGGGACTCAGGAGACCCAAGGTTTGGTTTGGATTTGTCATTGAACAAATATCCTCTTATCCCTTTGGGCATTGGTTTCTCCACCTGTAAGTGTGGACAATACATGCACCTTGTCTGCCTGAGACCCAGCAAGAGAATGCGTGCGAGTGTACTTCCTCAGGTGGGAAGCATGACATACATGGGGGATGTTATTTTTCCCGTCATTACTTACAGGAGATACAAAACTCCTCTTGACCCCATGGAGCAAACACCAAACCATCCCTCCTGCTGTTCCCCTTGCCCTTTCTGAGCTCCCTTCTTTCACAAAAGTACTTTGGTGGCAGGAGAGAAGAAGGCCATTGGCCACTGGGCACAAGGGTTGTGAGCAGCCCTAAGGGTCTCTCATCAGTTCATACGCTCCTGCACCCTAGAAGGATGATGCTCTCCCTTGCTCACATCCCTGATGGTCCAGCAGAACCATCACAAGTTCATTTAAAGATGCTTTTGGGCCAGTTGCGGTGGCACATGCCTGTAGTCCCAGTGACTTGGGAGGCCAAGGCAGGAGGATCATGAGTTCAAACCCAGTCTCAACAACTTAGCGAGACCCTAAGCAACTCAGGGAAACCCTGTCTCTAATAAAATTTAAAAAAGGACTGGGGATGTGGCTCAGTGGTTAAGAAGTCCTGGGTTCAATCCCTGATGCAAAATAATAAAGAAAGTTGTTTTTGAGTTAATTAGCACAAGTAGGAGTTGTGGGTAAAGGAGAGGTGTGTGGTAGTGCTGAGGTGGGAAGGTCTATAGTGGACACACATGACCTCCTTTCAGCTTAGGGACAAAAATGCACCCCCTCCTCCATTCTTTCCGTGGAGAGGGCTGCAGGAACCTGCGAGTGGTCTGTGAAACATTGCTTTGCTAAAAGGAGCCCCATTCCCAGCATTCTGTGGAAGCCTCAATAATAAAATAAAACAGCAGATAGCTGATTTGTCCTGTGTCATAACAGAGCCATAAAGGCTTCATACCTCAGTTGCTTATGAAAAGTTAATGGTTAGTCAATGCTGGGATGACATATTTCTAGTCTAAGCTGTTTCCTGTGTCAAAATCTAAGTCTCTAGGAAAATATGCTTTGCTTGAAGCCTCAGTGGTGGACGGCTGGCATCTTGACAGAGGGCTGGGGGGCCAGGGACAGCCCCATCTTGGAGAAATGGTGGGTGGCTTGGAAACTCCTCAATGCCCCATGTGGCAGACTCTGTCCCAAGGGCAGAACCAGAGCTGTTGGCAGGGAGTCTGGTGTGGGCTGCTGGCATTTCCCCTCCACATTGTCTTCTGAGCCTTTACGTTCATGGCTCCTCTTCCTGTGAGAGCCCTTGAAGCCAATCACAGGCTCTGGCCTCCCCTGCTCTTGTGACCCCCCTCCTGGGGTTGCTGGTCATAGGCACCACAGATTCCTTGGAAGTGTCCTGGGTGTGGTGGTGGCTCCAAGGTTGGTGCCCCCTGAGACACCCTGAGAATGATACCCCCTTAGCACCAACACACAGCTTTAAAGAGGTTACTATGTGCCAGAACTTGAAATAGAGTTGAGGGCTGGGGATATAGCTCAGTTGGTAGAGTGCTTCCCTTGCATGCACAAGGCCCTGGGTTCAATCCTCAGCACCACAAAAAAAAAAAAAAAAAAAAAAAAAAAGTTGATCCTCCATCTTTGTGGGTTCCATATCTGCAGATTCCACCAACAATGGGTGGATGGAAAATATTCAGAAAAAAATTGTCTGTGTAGTCTTTTTTTTTTGTCAATATTCTTAAAGAGTTGAGTGTAACAGCTCTTTATATACCATTTACATTGTGCTAGGTAGTGTAAGTCATCTAGAGCTGATTTAAAGTATGTGGGAAGAGGTGTGTAGGTTATATGCAAATCCTATGCCATTTTATACAAAGGACTTGAGCATTCAGAGATTTTGATATTCACTGGGTGATCCCTTGAGGTTACTGAGAAATGACTGTACATCATCTTGGTTAATCCTCAGGGATTACCCAAAGTCAGAAGACAAAATGAAAACTTAGGCCCCTGGGGTGAGTTAGCAGGGCTCTCTTTGAAAATATATTCCAAGCTGGGTGTGGTGGTGTACACCTGTTATCCAGTGATTTAGGAGACTGAGGCAGGAGGATTGCAAGTTTGAAGCCAGACTGGGCAACTTAGCAAGCCATTGTCTTGAAATAAAACATGAAGAGGACTAGGGATGTAGTACAGTATTAAAGTATCCCTGGCTTCAATCCTCTGTGTGTGTGTGTGTGTGTGTGTGTGTGTGTGTGTATGTATGTATATATATATATATATATATATATATATACACATATATATTTTTTTAATTTAAAAAATTTTATATTTATTTATTTTTCTGAGTCCCACTTCTCTGACCATCTCCACTGCCCACTGCCACCACCCTGAGAGTATCTTTCCCACACAGTACTAGAAAATTCCTTTCCAAGCATATGCGAGATTGCATACCTCCTTGTCCAGATCCTGGCTCAGGTCACAGCCATTGAGGGGCTGCAAGACCTGCCCCGCCGTTCTCAGACCACTCTCCCCTTATCATTGCTCTGAAGTGCCAGCATGTGTCCCTCTTGGGAACTTTCCACTTACTGCCCTCTCCTCCCTGACAGCTGTCTGTCTGTCTGTCTGGCTCCCTCTCCTTCAAGTGTGCTTAACCTTTACCTGACCTCTCCCCAACACTCCCACCTCCCTTGCTGCTTCATGTTACCCACTGCCACTCAGCATTCAGTGCTTTGTGTTTACCTGGTTCACTATCTGTCTCCCTGACTAGAACTCAGCCCAGTGGGGCAAGAAAGGGACTTGGACTCTGTGTCCTCTGGCACACAGTAGGTCCTCAATAAATAGTTGTTGAATGGATAGTAGGGAGCTCAGCTAGGCTTTCTGCAGAGACTGTGTCTGGCTCTGGTTCTTTGGTTTGACAACCCAGGTACCCACCTCTTGCCTTCCCATCTATCTAAGTATGACCTAGTAATGTAGGGTCAAAACGAGGGTACTGCTGGGAAAGCAGAGACATCGCAAGTCTTGTCCTCACCTCCCTGCCCTGTCTCCTCCAGGCTGCAGCCCTCAGAGGGTTCTTCTGCCTTCCTCAGGCCAGGGCACCTGGGATGAGCTAAAGAGCAGGCTCTGCTCAGAGCAGTACAGAGAGATGGGAAAGCTCTCACACGGAGCCAAGACCCCACTGATGTCTGTTGCTATATCTTGAATGTAGTCCTTTAACTCCTTTTTTTTTTTTGCAATACTGGGGATTGAACTCAGGCCCTTGCACTTGCTAGGCAAGCACTCTACCACTGATCTACATCCCCCACCCTTTCTGTTCTGAGACAAGGGTCTTGCTAAGTTACTTAGGGTGGCTTTGAATTTGCAATCCTCTTGCTTCAGCTTCCCAAGTAGCTGAGATGATAGGCACATGCCACTGCACCTGGTCTCCGTCTTTTCTCTAGCTTGCCAAACACAAGACTCTGTTCCCCTGGAGCAGAGGCATGCCTCTTGGATAATCAGCCAGGTGCTGAGGGTGGGGTGTTGGCTCTGTGAGGACATAAGGAGCTGCTGGCTGCCTTATGGCTCTTCTGTGAACACCAAATGTATTACCAGCCTGTGGTGTAGGCTCTGGGGAGAACCTGACTCTGTAATAAATAAAATAATGTCTCTGGGCTAAAACAATAGGCATCATATAATTATAGGACAAAGTGCATATTGTTTTCTGGATATGAATACTGGCTACAGAAATCAAATTTGCCTCATTGGAGGTGAGAGAATTACTTTAAAAATTGATTTATAAGACGCTACATAAAACTAAACCTGCAATTCTTCCTCTTCCAAATGTTCTTTGAGATGTGTCTGAATGTTACTATCAATGCTTGATTGCATCGCTGTAATTGTCTTTTTATGGATAGCTTTTTTTTTTCTCTGACGCATAGAAATGTATTAGCAAATCAGGGTTACTTCCAGAAATAAACAGATGCCAGATTAGACCATTCTTTGTATTGATGCTCACCCATTTTTTGGAAGGAGACAATTTTACTTAAAGACATGGCTTTCATCTTTTAAGAAGTCATTTTCTTAGTATCTACCCCTATTAAAGAAAGTAATTAAGTGACACTTAAGTATTAAACAATAGTTAAGCAGAGATGAGTTAGGGGCTGCTGTCACAGTGACACATGAGAGTCAGGTATAAATAATATGAAAATGAGCCAGCAATGCTAAATATTTAGTGACTCAGTGTTAAAGACAGGATTCCAGAGAGATGTTACAATTTAAGTGAACAATATAGTCAATGTCACAAGTTAAAACTCATCTTGAGATATTCCTTCAGAGTTTTTCCACATTTGCTCTTTCCAGGAGCACCCCTGGATACCTCTGGGGAGGAGGGAGTAAAGAGGGTCTCTTTACTGAACTGGCTTGATTCTGATCCCTAGAATGTCACTTACTCAGGTATCTCACCTGCACAAACAGCTGACCACCATGGACCCCACACAGAGTGATATGTGGCACCTTGACAGTGGCCCTTCTCAGAGACATCTGCATTCACATAAGCATGTGTATCTGTTATCCAGACCAAGCTGGGACCACATGCATGTATCAGTGAGCACACACACATCCACATGGACTCATGCAGTTGGCATGAGCATGCACACGTGTGGGCACCCACACATGCTAACCATCTGGCTCTCTGTAGCTGATCACCTGACTAACACCAGGGTTCCTATGCAGCCCATTTCCTTCCAGCCCCTCAGAGGACAGACTTGCCACCCTGAAAGGACCTGCAGATCCAGTCCTCATGCTCAGAGTTGTCTTAAAAAAATAAAGTCACAGGGCGTGATGGCACATGCTTGTTATCCCAGAGACTCAGGAGGTTGAGGCAGGAAGATTGCAAGTTTGAAGCTAGCCTCAGCAACTTAGCAAGGCCCTCAGCAACTAAGTGAGACCCTCTCTCAAATAAAAAATAAAAGGGCTGGGGACATGGCTCAGTAGTTAAGTGCTCCTGGGTTCTACCCCCAGTGTGTGTGTGTGTGTGTGTGTGTGTGTGTGTGTGTGTGTGTGTGTGTAAATATATAAAGTCTCTGAAACCTGCAGTGATCCCTAGGTAGCCCACTGGGCCCCCAGGGGAGGGTAACTGAGCAGTGTGAGCCACTCAGGACGAGCCTGTTGTGCTCATTCCAGGCTCAGACCCAGGAGGAGGAGGTCAGAGATGTGAGAGAAGCCACTGTGTGGACAGCTTCTGTTTTCTCCAGGACTTCAGGGCATGCGTGGTCACTGGTTGACTTGGGTGATTGCTGGTGTAAGTTGTCAGACTCTCTGCACGATTGTGAGCCCCAAAGGGAGGCACCTCATCTCTGTGGATGGTTATGTTGTCTCCGGCAAGCCGCACGCTGCCATAACTGGAGCTCGGTTATCATTTGCTGAATGAATAGTGGTATGCTAGCCAAATGTGCTGCCCCTTGGAGCACACTCCTGAAAGCAAGGACAGTGAAGGATTAATGGTATGCAAAGACATGGCTGGCCTTTGCCTTCAGCTACTGGGAGGCGCACTCTACACTCTTGCAATGTCCTGTCTCATGGGAATCTTTGCTTGGGTCTTCAAAGCCATGGGGATCAGTCCTGAAGACTCCTAAAGTTCAGCTGTGGCGGCAGGATGTGATGAAGCTCCAGAAAACAACAACAACAACAACAACAACAACAACAACAACAAACTGTGGACACTAAGGCCTGGCTGAACCTGCTCATACTGCTGCACACTGATGCTGGAAAGATAACATGCCCATGACTTCACTGGGAGAAGACAATGGGACGTCCACAGTAGGGACTCTCTGGGCTCTGCCCAATTGGCTTCTTCCCTTGACTTATTTTAATTTGTATTCTTTCTCCATAATAAACAGTTAACAGTGAGGATAACAGGTTGCAGTGAGTTCTGTGGGTCCTTCCAGCAAATCATTGACCTTGAGGGGTCAATGGGAACTCCCCAACTCTGGGTGCTGAAATTGCACATACCTGTGCATTTGGGTGCACACAGTTCACATCAGAGCTCATGTGATTGAAGGCTCATGTCAGAGGTATTGTTCTGGGCACTCAGGTTGTCCAACCTCAGAGGTCAGAGACCAGAGACCGCTTGTCTGACTAGGACTCCAGAGGTATGGGTGGCAGCAATTGGGGCCTTCTGATGAAATGCAGGCCTGCATTCCTGAATAGGCCTTTGGATTCTTGGCCAGTGGCCGGGTGTGCCCAGGAGGTGGAAGGGGACCAGGCCACTAGGCTGCATGGCAGCAGTCAACTCAAGTTCCGAACCCCCTCGAATCTGTTGCTTCCATCTGCATCCCTTCTCCTGGGGACCCTTGGATGATGAGTTCTCAGCTGAGAAGATCTTACTCAGGGTAACAGCTCCTGGCTCCAATCTGGACCACACACATGACTGATAGCCAACTACTGGCTGTCTTTGGAACACTTCAGGGAGGTTTTGATTAAATTTCCTTCTATGGCTTATTTGAGGGACCAAGAAGCCTTCAATCAGGAATTTTCTCCTGATCTGTTGTTTATACACTGCTAGAAGGAGTATAAACTATTGCAACCTTTTTGGGGGAGATTTGGTACTATTCATCAAAACTGAAAATGTACCACTTCAAATAACTTCTCTTATGGATCCACTTAGGCAGATGTGCAGAGAGGTTGTGTAAGGACGTCAATTGCGGCACAAGTGGAGTAGACAAAGCCTGAGCAGAGTCTCAATGTGGGCTCCCCTGCACAGGACTGGGGAGGGGGCGCTGGGTAGGGTGGGGGCTTGGCGTGGTTCAGGGGGGCCTTCTTCCTTAGTAGGGAGAGGGCCCCTTGGAGAGGTAGGCTCCAATTCTGAGGTGCAAGGTAGGTGCTGATCAGCCTCCTCCACTGGCTGGGCCTCTGGAGGGAAGCAGGGAGGCTCAGACTCTGCACTCAGGGTCTAGAAGCTGAATCAGAACCTTCCAGAGGGGCCTATACCTTACATATAGGACCAGAAGTCACCACTGAACACAGGTCCTGAAGGCAGTACTAAGAGGGAAAGAGGTAACCTTGAGGAAGCTGCTCAGAAAGCAATGGCCAGAGGAGTTCCCCTGGGATAGAGTTGTCCCTCCATGTTCCACAGGCTGTTGTACCCTGGACCTGGGACCCCATCTGCTGGGTCACAATGAACAATACTCCTATTGGTTTGAACTCATCTGAAGCTCAGGAGGACTGGATGTTTAGATGCAACCAGGGTCTTCAACACAAGTGGGGAGAAATGGTTGCAGCCTGTAAGAGCTTCAAGCATAGTGTTTTCCAAGATTTTAAAACAAAATGTATCCAGGCGTTTAATGAGACGATTTTAATGCAGAACCTACAACCACCATCTATCGAGTTGCAAACAGCTCTCCATGCTAATCAAACGCCTCTCATCTTTTTACAATGGATTCATGACTGGTTCATATAAAGACAATAAAAATTAAATGAGTCATGAGCTCCTAAATCATTTTCCTTTGGTCTTTTTAATAACTCACTTCCAAAGAAGCACTTGTGGAGAGCATATGTTTCCTTAGAATCATTTGTTCCCACTTTTACACCATTTAGGCATGGGGAAAAGTGAACCTTTTAACACACCCTTCAAACAATGCCACAGATACTTTCTCCTAATGGGCTTTGTGTTTCTGCTTTTATCACTGTGCTCTGCCTACTGATCTTTGAAAGCCCTAAATAGCGAGATTCAGTGAAGGAAATACACACACACACATACACACACACACACACATACACGAAACAGCGTGGCTCTTTCAAGTTGTTTAAAATATACTGAGTGTGTGTGGTAGGTCTTTTTTTTTTTCTTCCTAAATTAAGAGTACAAAAGAAATATGTTTCCTCTCCCTGAGAATATCTTGGCCAAACCTTTCCACATGATGGTCTTAACGTTCGCTGCTTGGTGGGGCCAAAGGCCAGCAGCTAATGAGAAAAGAAAGCCCAGCAGCACACACCCCACATCTGCGAGAATGCATGTGGCACGGCCTGAGTTCTACAGTGCTTTTGCAGGAAGCAGGCAGAGGCAGCCCCAGGGTAAAGACACGGGAAAGCTGGGCGCTAGGTATTGCTGGCCTTGAGCAAGGAACCCAGCTAGTGCCAGTGGGGTGAGCAGGCTGGCTGCAGGCCCCTGGGCAAACTCATCCACTCCTCTGAGTTCCTTAGCTCCACCTGCCTTGTTGATTTGTGTTAAGGGATGAAGCGATGCTGGGAAGTGACCAGTGCAGAACCTGGCGCTCTGGGACTGAGTAGGAAGAGGAGCCTGTGGATCTGCCTCTGAGACAGGGCCCTTCCCCAGTCCCCAAAGCCTGACTTTGTACTCCCAGAAAATGTGGTTGGAAGGGGAAGAGTGAGGTATTGTTCTTCTCTGTGGTCCAGGTGAGAAAGTAAGATGCACACTTGAGATGTGTGGGGCTTGCCTGTCCCACAGGGTCCAAAGTGCCTTCCTTATCCCAGATCTGTGTAACCTCAGGGTTGGGAGAGTACCTAAAGGTGCAGGTCCCATTTCGGATTGGACACCTACAGTAGTAGGCATCTCCCTGCTTCCTAAGACAGAGGTGTGCCTGGAGAGTTCTCCCGGAGGATAAGCGCCTCATCATGGGCTCTAACCAGAAGATGCCTGTCACTGGCAGCATATGTCTCTCCCCAACATAGGGCTGTGACATTTGAGCAGAGAAGGGCTTGCAGGTCAACACAACATGGCCACTGGCTTCTGGTGCCCACAGAGGGAGGGTTCCATGGCTGGGGCTGGGGACTGAGGCCTCCTGTTAGACACTCCTGGAAGGCAGCCTGGCCCAAGTTCAGGATAGGCAGAGCTCAGGGTGCTGTTGGTGGTCACTCCAGCTTAGGCCCTGGGGTGGGGACAGTGGCCATGGTTTCTTGAGGACTGAGGTGTGGTGGGGGGAATGAGCAAGTGGAAGCATGTCCAGACCCATAGCTGCATCAATAAAGAAGCCAAGAGTTGGCCAGGAAGTAAACAAATTACAGGCTGCACTTTGTCAGCTCTGGGAAACAAGCTGCGTGAGCAGAAACTATTGATTTCTCATCAGGGAACAGAAGGAGGTGTCATAACCCTGAGTGCCACTGTGAGACGCTGCAGCTCATTGCCTGGGTTGCTGCCTCTGCCAGAAGTGCCTGTCTTTGGGGGTTTTGCTCTGTGAGACCCTAAGGTTGGTCTGTGCTCTGTGCAAGCTGGGTGGGGTGAAGTGGAAGCCTCCTGCAACATGTGACTCAGGCATCCTGCCTAGGCACGCCAGATCCAGACTGGACTTCTCCCTGTGACCTGAGTCTTGACTACTTGGAGGGGAACTTCAGCCGGAGCTGACTTGCTTCACTCCTGGTGCCATGGGGGAAGTTAGAAAAGGATGACCCAAAAGCACCAGTGGGACTCCCCTCATTTCTGGGTCCCAAGTTATTCAGAATCCTTCTTGGAGGCATGTTTAATCTTATGCTGGAAGAGGCTTGGGACTCCTGTAGCATTCACATTTGACCATGCCATTCTCTGATCAAGAATCTGTGACAGACACCTTTTGGCCACAGGGAAACAACCAAGACCTCTGTTTTTTTGTTTTTTGTTTTTTGATAGTACTAGGAATTGAACCCAGGGGTGCTTTATCAGTGAGCTATACCCTTTTGCTTTTTTTTTTTTTTTTTAATTTATTTTGAGATAGGGTTCTGCTAAGTTGCCCAGGCTGTCCTCAAACTTGTGATCCTCCTGCCTCAGCCTCCCAAGCCTCTCTGATTACAGGCAAGGGCCATTGTACCTGGCAACCTCGACTTTTTATGTGACAATCAGGCCCTTCGTGTTCTGAGGTCCCAGCTGGAACAGCTCCTTTTCCCCCTCTTAGAACAGGGGTTTATGGAAGGGTGGCCCCACTGGAGGCTGGGGACAGTGTTTTTGCTCTGTGATCCTGCAGCATTTAGTAAGTGAATCAATCCAAAGGACGACTCCCTGTCTTCACCATCTGGACAGGCAACACAGGATCAGGTGACTCCTAAGTGCTTCTGACACCAGTGTTGCTCACTGCAGAATGCCAGCAGAGCCTTCTCACTTGCTCTGGGCGAGAGGGGTCCATTTACTTTCTGATCAAATATTATTCCAATGCTCAAGGCATCTTTGATGTTTGCAAGTCAGAAAAGTTTAATTACATGTGTCATTAGGATGGCATTCTGTAATAGCTCTGTGACTGAATTCATTACCAGAATTCTTAACAGATAAGACAAGACAAATTAATATTTTGTTGCCCATGAAAGCATCTCATTAAGGGAGTAGTGAAAAAGTGATTAATATTTTGTTGCCAATCAAGATGTCTCATACAAATGACAAAGAAAGGAGACCCACACCTCTTTGTGCTCCCTAATCTCTCTGCCTCGGGTTCTGAAGACTGATCTGCTCCCCTGTTTGTAGTTGTGCTTGTGTGCCAGTCAGTAATTACAACGCTGGTGATTGTTTTTCATCTCTCACTGGGAGATACCACAGGCTAAGGGGCTCTAGGGGTCCCATCAATCCTGGAATCTCTACTCCCCCAGTTGCGCTCCTGGGCTGTTTTCCCCGATTAATTTTTTTTTTTTTTTTGTACCTGGGATTGAACACAGGAATACTTAACCACTGAGCCACATCCCCAGTCTTTTTTATTTTTTTATTTTGAGACAGACTTTCTCTAAATTGCAGAGGCTGGCCTTGAACTTGGGATCCTTCTGCCTCAGCCTCACAAGCTACTGAGATGATAGGCTCCCCTAACTAATTTTTGCTTCAGAAATACCCCAGGATTCTTGAGGACCCTGGCTCTAGCCTCTTCAGCCTGATTTCCTCCTAGGGCTACTCCTTTCACTGTCCCAGGTGGGGCTGTCACTTATGAATACCTTCTAGGTGCCAGGCACTGAGCTGGGTGCTTCCTGTGCATATTCAGTATGAGAATCCCCGAGCAAGGAGACACCATGACCTTCATTTCTCCATAGGCTCAGAGAAGTCCAACAACTGCCCCCAGGTTTCTCTGGATTTGTTGGAGGTGGCTGATCACTGTCTCTCTCCCTGGATGAATCAAGGCTAACAGATGGTGTTACCATCGTCCCTGACTATAAGCCACAGAGGTCCACCAGGGCCACATCTGCTTGACTAGGGAGCCTCCCTGGGTTGCTGCTGGCTCATGGGGACTCAGGCTACAAGGTGTTGCAAATGTTGTTTAGCAGCAGCAGCAACAGTATTAATTATGATGATAATAATAGTAATAATGATAATCAGAGTGATATAGTGCTTATGGAATATTATATGCTAAAAACTCCACATGTATCTTCTCACTTTATCCTTACTATAATCCTATGAGTCAGGTGCTGCTATCTATCCCTATTTCACAGATGAGGAAATCAAGGCTAAGAGAGGTCAAGAACTATCTCTGAGGTTACTCAACTAGTAAGTGGCAGAGCTGAGACTTAAACCCAGGCTCCTTTGACTCCAGAACCTGGGCCCTTTCTTAGCAGGCTGCACAGCCTTTCTCCCTGAGGCAGGGGGAGGCACGTGTAGTGTGTTCTATGTATGCCTGCGCATGTCAGGTAAGGACTCCTGTGGGGCAGGTGCAGCCCTGCACCCCCGCATGGGTATTTCTGAGACATGCAGGCTCCTGCGCATTTGCAGGCTACTGATTCAACCATAAGCAGCAAGTGTTTCCTGGGAGGTAACGAGGGGCCATTAATCTTTGGTTGTACCCACAATTATCCAAATTGCTAACCTTATTGTGAAAAGTAGAAATGCAATTGAGTCGGTGCTGGAGGCAAGTTGGAGGGAGGGGAAAAACACTCACAGTAATTTAATTAACTGTGGCAAGTACATTAAGAGGAGTTTTGCCTCAGCCTTTATTTCTGATGTCTTTAAATAGAGCACCAAGTAATGCACATGGACACTCTGACAGTCACAGGTGGCCCTGTCCTAGTACTGAATCAATTACAACTGGCCAAATGCATTTAAAAGCTGTACCTCACCTAGGGATTCTGCATACCCAAACTCACACACCCCAACACTCTCTCTGTCTCCCTCTTGTAAATAGGACACCAAACTTTCTTTCAAGCCCCACTTATCTCAGGCCTAGTGGATGAAGGACTGCCCACCCAGCATCTGTCTATAAACCCTTACCAGGTTGAGCTGTCCTGACATTCAGAGATGGCTGCATGCCATGGGGGGATATTACAAGAAACAGTATGACAAGGGCAGGGAAAGGGTACTTCCTGGCCAGCTTTGACCAGGAGGGACTTTACAGAAGGGTGATATCTTTCCATCTGCTTCCCCCATGATCTCCAGGGTGCAGCCAAAGGGATCTAGAGAGTCTCAGGCCCAACTTTGGTGGTTCCTGCAGCAACTCATGTGGGACCTCGGTCCCCACATAGCAACTTCAGCATCGGAAAGACCTTCAAGGTCATGGGAATTAGCTGATCCCTTGTGGCTGGCAGCGCTGCTGACTGCAGTCCCTGCATGATGTTGCATGGCCCTAGGGATGGAAGGCTCACTGCCTGCAGGGCGGCTCACTCCATTGTGGGGCAAGGTTCATGACTGGAATGGTGTTCCATCTAAGGAGCCTAAATTAGACTCCTTTTGGAACACCCCTTAGTTCTTTGTGCTAATCCAAATCATGGGGCCACCCAGCTCATGTTGGCTCCCTCTGACTGAGTCCATACCTGACTTCCTTACAGATTTTAGAAGGAACCAACGACTCATCCACAAGCATCTCACTGTGGTCCAAGGGTGCTCTTCTGAGTCAAAGAGACCAGCACAGCCCCCTCTTCTGCCTGAAAATTGTATTCCTATTATTTTCATCCAACACTCATCAGCTGTCCTGGAAGCTCACTACATGGGTGACATCACTGTACTTTCCCATAAACTTCTGGGAAGTCATATCATCCATGTGCCAAACCTAGACCAATAAATATACTTGAATTATTCCACTTCTTCAAGTTCAGTGGAAGGGAGGTACTGCTAATGCCGCTTTTCTTATAGATCAATTCACCAAGGATCAGTAGGTTAAGGAATTACTCAGTAACAAAGTCTATATGAGAGATGCAGGGACCCCCACCTCAGCTGCTTGGTTTCACAGAGTCTAGAAGCATTGGTCAAGTTAGGCTGAGTGGTTTCAGCTGCTCTCTTCTGCCAAAAAGTACCACTGAAGTCATCAACCCTCATTTCCTTGCCCAGCAAGGAAGTTTTCTGAAGCAGACTTCCTCTGGCCTGGCCTGATTTCCCTCTACCTTCTCACCTGGCGCCTCCCGCCACCCCCCCCCCCCCCCCCCCCCCCCCCCCCCCCGCTCACCTCTGCCCTCCACAGGGACAACCCTTCTCTCTGTATCCAGTTGTCCATACCCTACCCAGTTGTCTGGCCCAGAGCCTCCCCTGAAGTCCCCCAGCCACCTGCTCCAGAGTCCCCTGCTTGACTTTGTTCTCTGGTTGGCTTGTGGCCCATCTCTCTGAGGGATATGAGCAGGCCACAGAGCCCACTCCTCTCCACAGCCCATTCTCAGGGCTTCCTCCAGGCCTTTGCTAATGTAGGCTCCCTGGGGTCTCCTGACCAGTCTGCTGTTCCTCCCTCATTCAGTGCCCCTTTCCTTAACCAGGCTGATGGCTGCCATTCATTCTATTCTTTCTGGGACTTGGATCTTCTGATACCTTCAGGCTGACAATAGGCCTGAAAGGTACCAGATGTGGGATGTTCAACAGAAACCCTCTGGTCTGCCACTGTCACATGGTGTGCTGCACAGTTGACTTTCCTGGGAAGTACCCTTGAGCTCAGAATAAGTGCCAGGTGGCTTACATTGATGTCTTCCAAGTCCAGAAAGTTTAGGGTGAGCCCGTTGCGCTTCCAGACAATTGGTGGCCTCAGGTCTCCACGGATAGCACAGGTCAGCACTGTGCTCAGTCCCACCGTCACTGTGGTCACACTGACTTTGTCCTCTGGGGCGAGGCTGAGCTGAACCACTTCTGCAGAGGGAAAGGAGAAGATGGTTAGGTAGAGGCTGGAAGTGTGGAATCTTAACCCAAGGCAAATGGCCATGGGTTTACCTAGGGGCAGGGGCCCAGGAGGGCTTCAAGGACCCCTGACAAAGGTTTATAATGTCCTGAGTAAATGTACAGATGGTCACTGTTTCTGGAAGAACAGTCACAACTTATGCCAAAAAGGTTATGCGAGTCAAAACAGGTCAGGAACCAGCCAATGTGCAAGGGTACCATCTGGGCCATGGATTTGTGAGTGGATCCAAGAATTCTGGCAGCCAGGACCATAGGGCCATCACACAGAGCCAGGGTGCCAGCTGTGGGGTGCACTGCTTAGAGCTCCCCTGGCCTAATGAAATCTGTGCCTTGCTAAGGGCAGTCAAGGTCTGCTGGGTGAGCCGACAGATATCTCGTCCATCTGAGGGCAATTTAAAGGTTGCACTGTCTGAAGTCTGGGGAATGAACTGGCTGACCTTTGAAGGTCTGCTTCTGTCTGAAGATTTGCCGAACTTGGATTGGGATTTCTGTTCTGTGACCGTGCACTGTGGCCTTTAATTTTTTGAAGTATACTTCAGGCTGACCAAATTATTAATACTTGCCATTTCATATTTAATAACTGGCATTAAGGTTGATCATTCCTCAGGCAAATGGGAAGGGTCTAAAATATTTTCCTGCCATCATTTGCTCTTTTTAAAAATTATTATTATTTTTTTATTGTAAACAAATGGGATACATGTTGTTTCTCTGTTTATACATGGAGTAAAAGTTTCAAAATTTATGAAAACTTAATCAAGCTTGGATTGTTCAAATGCAAAGATGGGATCAGGCTTCCGGAAAGTCACAACCCACTGATAGGACTGGATCCCTCTCTCTTCCTCCAAATTCTGCCCACCCAGCAATCAGAGGTGGCATGAACTTAGAGAGGCAGATTGGTTTTGGGGGTCTGTGCGTATTCTTTGATGTTGGCCAAAATGCTGGGACCTCTGTTCACTTTTAACTACTTAATTGGGACACAGGTGATCCTGATGGGTGTGTCCTCTAAAAACTCTAGGACAAAGCACAAGTTAGGAGCTGAGCTCTGTAACTCAGTGGGCTACTTGTGAACTGTGCCCAGGCAGCAGGACCACTGCTGGTGGTACATTTGGGCTCAGCTCTTTTGCCAGTGTGTGCGGCAAGGGGAGGAGAGAAGAGCTGCAGGCCTGCAGGTCCACCGCACTGCAGAGCAGTGAGCTGAAAGCAGGTGCCTAAGGGCAGCAAAGTCCTTCCCTCACCCACCAATGTTTAGTGGCCCAACCCTGGGTCCACGAAGATGAGCAAGAGGTCCACTAGGTGCTTCATCAGTGCTTACTGCATGAATGGATGAACAACAGAGAAAATGGAAATAAAGGAGCAAAAGAACCAAGAGGCCAGTGGGGAGGGGGTGATCCCACACAGGAAAAATGTGACACCCGGTGAAGGAGCCACATGAAAAAAGATAAAACACCGAGTGATGGATGCAGACGCAGCTGGCATAATATTTCACAAACATTAAAGTGATACATTTCAAGTTCCCTCTTAAATCATGTCCTGCTTGCTGCCCTCCCACCTCTGAATCATGAAGCTTATTGCTCAGGGCAGGAGAGAGAAGGCACTGGACTCTCTGTAGCAAGAAACAGGCTTTGGAGATTCGGGGTGAGGAGAAAAAGAATTTGTTGAAATTGTTCAGCTGCCGCCAACTCTGGGGCAGAGAATCCAGAGTTCTTGAGTGGAGAGGTATCCCTTTCTCACTGAAGGATGGTCAGGCTCTGTGCTCTGGAAGCCGGAAGGGGTATGGAATGCCTTTCATGTCCCAGAGGATTGTGGGACTAATAAGGGGTCCGTGGGTGGGTAGGGGAGGAGATTTAAGGGGGGGCTCTAGAAGGAAGCCGCCCCCTTCCCCCATAGCTTGCTCCCCACCCACCTGTGAACCAGAACACCTGGGGCCCTGGACCTCTGCACTCACAGACCTCATGGGGTGCCAGACTAGTGCCCTGAGCCTTAAGGGGTGCTCACGGCAGCAGGGACAGGGTGGGGGCTGCGGGAAGCCCAGCTTGAGCAGGGAGCAGCATCCTGGCTCCAGGCTGTGACTCAGACCAACAGCATACCCAGGGCAGAGCATAGCCTGAGTGTCCCCAGACTTGGAGACCTAGAAGTCCTAGAGTGGGAACTGGAGGCAGCAGAGGACAGCAGAGTTGTTTCCCTGCTCCCCTAGAAGCCAGCCTAGAGGGCAGCCTGGAGGTGAGCACATGGAGATGCATTTTTCTTATACAGAGCGTTACCTACAGGGACTGTTGAAATGGTCACTTGGACTAGGCTGTCCAGTGAAGTGAGCATTTAGCTGCATCCTTCTCAGGAGGTGGGGGAGGGGTGGGCGGAGCTTGTGAAGAAGTCAGGTTAGTTTCAAAAGGATCCTACACTTTCTCTGTACCTGAGCTCCCTCAGAGGAGAAGGGAAGGACCAATTGGGAGGACAGAGGGGCCCTTGGAGGAGGCGGGGCTTCCTCTGGGCCCTAGAGCTCTACCTCTCAGGTGTGGCTCCTAAACCATCTGCCATCACTTGACCAGGTGTCCTGCCTCTCTGCCTTTTGGCTGCTACAGACTCTCAGCGGGTTGGGTGAGCATCCCAGGGGGTTCTGTGGGACTCTGAGACCTGAGAACAACTGCCTTTCAAGATGGAAGAGGGTCTGGGTAGCTGGAAGTGGGGAGTTCCTGTGGAGGATGGGTGGGGGTTCTGGGGCTGCAAGCATGGACCCTCAATATAGGACCCAGGTGAAGTGTAGGATCCCTTTCTTCACATGGCCCCCCAAAACAGCTTTCAAACAGGTTTAGAGAGGATTCTGGAGGAGTCTGGAATATGGGCCTAAAACAAACAAGCAAACAGATTCAAGTGGGAGCTGGAAGCCTTCCTGTCCCTCGAGTCCCTCGGTAGGGGTAGCTGGTTGCCACACGCTTCCTGATTACATTCCCCATCATTTATATGTACGAAGACATTTGCTTCGTGCAGGAAAAAACTCATGCAAAATTAGAATGCGTGCGTACTGACAGAACCATCGTAATTCCACTCCTGTCAGCTACACAAATATTAACCAAACAGCAAATATTTGGATCATTTAAAGTTTAATTAAATGAATGTTTTATTGGATTTAATTTGTGTCAATATTCCCTAGCTCCTTTTAAAATTCTGAAGAGATTTGTGGCTACTGAACCCTCTCCTTCCACTCTCCCTGTTATTTACTGTTCAACGGCCCTCCCCGAGCAGGCCCTGTTTCCTGGTGAGTGGCAAGACCACGACTCACTGAGCTCCCAGCGTGATTTCCAGGGAGAGCAACAAACAGGAGGGCACCAGGGACTGAGGCTCAAGCAGCAGGACAGGATTCTGGCCTCCAGCCTTGGTTCTGCTGCTACGAGCTGAGTGACCTTGAGCAGGTCCCTTCCTATCTCTGGACCTCAATGTAGACATGGAGAAAATGAGGGGTTGGCTAGGAGGCTCTGGAGCCCACCCACGCTGCTGTTAGGTTTTGCACATCTGAACTGATGATTCTGAGTGGATGTCCTGCAGGTGCCCAATCTGCCCCTAAGTGTCACCTGCCTCTGCTCTTTATCCATGATTGTAAGAGTGACACCTCAAACAGAGGCACCAATGGAGGCCAAAAATTCCCTTGTGTCACCTGCTGAAAGCTCCTCCTCCTCTCCATCCCAGGTATTCATCTCTCTCCTGTGTGGCTACTCCTCCATTTGCCTGTTTCCTATGTCTCCTGTCACCTCTTGTCACAGTCCCGCTCAAAAGTCATCAGTGACTTTCTAAGGTCCATAGACTCACCAGGTAGAGTTCAGAGCAGTCCCTGATCTTGCCCCAGTCTTCCAACATCAGGTACCAGTGGGTCCCCATCTCATTGCATTTTGGGACGTCAGGCTGTGTCTACTTGGCACTTTCCACTTGTCCATTCCCAGCTGCTCACTCCCTTGGCCTCAGTGCAAAGGATCTGTGGGATGTTTCTGAGACCCTGAAGCCTTAGCATAAGGAAATGTTCGGACAGATATTGGGTGGCAGATATTGAAAGAGAGAGTCCTAGAGAAATTACGAGGACTGATTCAATCATAAGTAACAGAAGCTCTCAGAAATGCTCAAGTAGCTTAGCTGGGGGGAAACCCCAAACCAACAAGGAGGATGGTCTTAGTTGCCATAATGGGAGATCTATGGGTCAGAAGGGCCTGCAGGTATCCCTGGACCTCACTAGTGGTGGTCACAGTGTGGTTGCAAGATGCCCAATGGTGCCCCCACACTCACATGTGGGATCCACAGAAAGCAACCACATATTTCCTGTGAGCTCTGTAAAATGGCATGGGGGGGTGGGGAGACTCTGGCTAGATGTGACTCCTGCATTCTTCCTTAGAATGTCACTGAGAGCAGGTGAGTGGAATAGCAAGATTGACCCACCAGGCCTGGACTGTGTAACCATCCCAGGGGTGGGACTGGGTGGTTGGGATGGGGTCAAGCATCTGACAGAAAGTGTGTGTTGGGCAGATCAACACCTTACAACCACCACAGGGATGCAGAGAGGGCCTTTTCTCTTCCCTCTGTCCCCATGACAAAGAAGCCTGGATGTGTGTGATCAGGGAATAGGTGGATAATTCTGTTGGGACAATGAAACCTATCACAAGTGAACCCTGGTTCAAGTATGGCAGCCTCGCTCCACCCTGTCCTTTCTGCACAGGGTGGGGGCAGCTTTCACAGGGAGGGCTTGGTGAGACCAGCTGAAGGGCCCTGCCGTCCTGGTGAGCTTCATATCATGATGGGGAAGGGCCTGGAACTAGTGGGGCTGGTACTCCATCCGTGTGCAGTGACCATGCCCACTGACCCTCACTCCTGTCACCTGCACAACTGCAGGGCAGGGCACCAGATAAGTCTCAGGCCAGCTCTCTGCTGTAGGGAGCTGAGTCACCAGAAGGAAGGTGTGGAAGCTACCAGCAGCTCTCCAGGGAGCCTGCCTAAGGAAGGGCTCACCAGGGCCTTTTTAGTTCCTGTGTGACTCTGCAGCTCCCAGGGTGTCCCACATCCCACCTTGGTGGTCTTATAGGCCATCAAAGAAGGAACTTCCCAGGGTCTCTAGAAGACCAAGCAGCAAGATCTGCCTTGCACTTAGCATAATGGGGGTGGGTGGGGAGAGAGGAGGTGGGTGTTGGCCAGAAGCAGATGCTAGATCTGGGGTGAGAATGTGCCCATATAAAGGGGTTGGTGTTTTGGGTAGGAAAGGGCTGGGGTGGAGTTCAAAACTTGTTCAAAACCACTGGGGAGTTTGTCTGACTCTGCTGGGCAGAGCTCTGTGCCCACAGGGAGACAGTTGCCCCTGCTGTAAGAACTGGCATGGGAGAGCTGCTTGGTGAGTAGGGGACTGGAGGAAGGTGAGGAAGTTGGGACTTCTCACAGCTCAGACACCTGTCTCACTACGGGTCAGGCCTCTGGCATTGGTGGCATTGGGAGTGATTGGGTCATGAGGGCTCTGACCTCATCAATAGATTTGTCCATTGGTGGATCCGTAGCTTTACGGCCTGTTGGGAGGTGGTAGACACTTCAGGAGGTGGGGCCTCGTTGGAGGATGTAGGTCACTGGGATGTGCCTTTGAAGGGCATATTTTGTTCCAGCCCCTTCCTCTCTTTCTTTGGGCTTCCTGGCCACCATGAGATGAGCAGCTTTCCTCTACCATGCTCTTTCACCATGATGTTCTGCTTCACTATGGGCCCAAATAACCATAGAAGGAAGCCTCTGCAACCATTAACTAAAATAAACATTTCCTCCTATAAATTGACTTTCTTAGGTATTCTGTCTCAGCAACAGAGAACTGAACAACATAGTGGGCCAGAGGTTAAGACCCCTCACTAGCCCTGCTGCCAGAGCAGTCGTCACCCTTGGTTTTCCAGATATGAGGTGTTTCAGAACCAGTCCTCACTTCCTCCTTGCACACTTGGAGCTTGGAGAGAAGGGGCGGCTGCAGGGACTAGTGTGTCTACCATAAGCAGGCCAGCAAACATCTTTCCCGAAAGCAGAAGGCCATACCATTTCAGTCACTGGATAACTGGATTTTAGTTCCTATTACAGCTTCCCCTTAATCTCAGGCGCTATTTCTCACAATGACTTGAACTCGATGAGACACTCATAAACCCATCAGCACCCACTCAAACAGGATTCTGGTGCTTCGTAGCTATAGAAATTAAATTTCTCAAATTCTTGTCAAGTTGGTGTTAGTTTTCTTATGTCAGAGATGTACTAATGGAACACATTTCTACCCGGACATTTGCCATTTTTCAAATGATGCTCTTGGTGAAAAGACCCTGTCAAAAGCTCAATCAACCTGCCTGCACATCGATATTTTTTGACATAGCCTTGAAGGGCAAACCTAGGCTCAGGGTCCTGCTTGAGAATTAGCACAATTTGCAAGGAGACCCCCCCAGACCAGGCGCTGAGACACTGGTGTGGAGTTGCAGCTTCTACTCACAGTGCTTTCCCTGAAATGAATACTTTATGTGACCTGAGAGCCACCAAAGAAGGTATACGCCTGTGCGATGAACTCTGTTAAACTGTGTGATCAGGGCCAAACTATGAAGTTGGGACAGTGTGACTGCAATTGGTGTTTACAGAGTGGAAATTCTCAGGCTGTCCTTGGGGGACAGTGTTTGGGAATAGGATTGTGTGCTTCTGTTCCTGTTGCTGCTTTGTGGTGCTGGGGTTTGAAATCAGGACTGTGTGTCTTTTTCCTCCTCTGATCTCTTCATCAGAGAACTGCCATTCTAGGATCCTTTCAAATATCTTCTGCAACTTCACGGGCGGACGGCTGGGAACAGGTTATCTTAACGCATGTGATTTTGACATGCATGCTTTGAGCACCAAAGTGCCACCAGCCCACATGGGTGGCTTTGGACAAGCCAGACTTGCTCCAAAGTCACTCAAGAGGGCACTTGTCTGTATCCAAAATTTCCTGTTTCTTTACGCATAATCACTTTCAATTTTTTCGGTTGTTGTCATAGTTCCTCTTGATGGCCTAATTTTGGAGATGGCAATAAACTTATTAGCTAATTACCTGAAGGTCTGTGGGTAATTTACTTTTTCAGTTGATTTAGGTTGCTGGGTGTTACTTCAACCTTTATTACAGTTTAGTTAAAAAGTTGTGCTCCACAGATCTGGGAGCCACCAAAGGAGGTGTAGCACCTGTGTGACAAACTCTATTGATCTGGTGTCATCCCTGTGACCAGGGCCACACTGTGAAGTTGGCGAGTAGGGACAGAATGTAAGTGTCCAATGTCTCCTGACCAAATGGGAGACATCTTTGTTATTGGCAAAAAGTCAGGGACTAGATCTGTTTTACTTATTTGTATCCCCAACACTTAACATAATCCCTGGCACACAGGAGGGACTTAATAAGTAGTTTTATGTGAGTGAATGATGAGTTCTTACTTGGCAATTGTTTATTGAGCACCTACTATGTGCCAGGATACAGTGGGAATATACTGGCAAGCAAAGTGGGCCTTGTGCTGGCTAAGCTGGAGCCCATATCTTAGTAGGGAAGCCAAATGTTAGATGGGAAGGCAAAAAAAGAGACCCAAGGTCTGTCCCTAGTTAAGAGCCCTTGGCTCCTGCAGAGCCTGGCTATCCTCTCTCAGTAGAGCCCTCCCCATGTGCCTAGGAACACTTGTGTCCTGCTCTGGGGTTGCCCATGGCTGGCATAGTGTTCTCCTTGTTTGCAGGAGGGGTTGGTGCAGGGGCAGTGTTACCTGGGCATCCCTCTGAGCTCTGGGGCTCCATTTTGCCTCCTTTGGTCAATAAGTCTTTTTGGTTTTTGGAAAACTAAACACCACGGTGACTCTGTGTACACAGCAAGGGAAGTTGGAGATGAACTCAGCATCCACGGGTATCACTGTCCCAGGGTGCCCTGCACTGCTATGGTGGGCAGGCAGCAGAAGCAACAACTGGAAGGAGCAAGGGGTCAGCACCAGGGTGGAAAGCCTGGGGCCTCTTGGTCAGCAGGGTGTGTGGCTGTCACTGAGCCATGTGCCAACTCCCCTCCCCAACCTATGCCCACACCTGAAGAGGCCTCTCTCAGGTGGCCGGCTGGTCTACATGTGTCCCACACCCCACCAAGTCTATTCCCAAAGATGATGGAAATACCTCTGCTTAAGATATTTGCAAAAGAACAGAGCATCTTAACTGCCTGTTACTTTGGTGACTTCAGGGGAAAAGGATGTGAAAAATTATCTTCTGCTAGTTACTCAGAATTACATAAATTCCTCCAGATCTCTAGAACCTCCCAGACAACCTGTCAGTAGGGAGAAGCCAAAGTAAGGGAGGGTGGAGAGAGAGAGAGAGAGAGAGAGAGACAGAGAGAGAGAGAGTTTTCCAGCATCTTTTGGGGACAGGACAGGGCCATGTGACTGAATCAGTCCATGGGAGCTGGCTGACTTTGATGCCTGGTCACATACCCTTGTGTCAAGATGAGGGTTAATTTTATTTGACTGGGCCATGGGGTGTCCAGGTATTTGTTCAAACTTATTCTGGATATCCCTGCAAACATGTTTCTGGATGAGATAACCATGTGATTCTGTAGACTGAGTGAGATAGATTGCCCTCCCGAGGTGGTGGGCCCCATTCAATCAGTTGAAAGCCTGGCTTCCCTGGGTCTTGAGGCTGCTGAATTTCAGACTGGGGCTTATACCATCAGTGGTCCTGGTTCTGCATCTGGGTCCCCAGCTTGACAACTGTTGATCTTGGGATTTGTCAACCTCCCTAATCATGTGAGCCAATTCCTTATAATAAATCTGTGTGTGTGTGTGTGTGTGTGTGTGTGTGTGTGTGTGTGTGTGATCTATCTCCTGTTGGATCCATTTTTCTGGAGAACCCTGACTGATGTGCTCTTTATCCACGTTCTCTTCTCCCCTCTGCAGGGACCATGTGGGCACACATTTAATGAGAGCTAAGAACGTGGCCTCCTAGTCGCTGGTGAAGCAGAGCTGCCCGACCCCATCAGACCTGATGAGGGCGAGAAATCTGCCTTCACTGCGTTATGCTACTGAGATTTCAGGGTTTCTACAGCAGCTGGTGTTATAATTACCTAATACGCCCCCTCAGAAGGGAAAGACATACAAGTTAATGTATTTTCACTAAAGAAGTTCAGGGAGACGTGGGAGGGACCTCTGAGAGGCCAAGTCATCCAGGTCAGGAAGCCTCTGAGCCTCCTCTGACAGAGAGAACCAACTTCATCTCCAATCCCTTGAGTGCCTTCTGTACATGAGGTCGAACCATCCCTAGCCCCACACCTGTTTCTATTGCTGCAGAGCCCAGACTCCCAGCCCGGGGGTGGGTGTCTCGAGCTGGGCTGGGGGAGAATTTGTAAACAAATTACACAGTGTGATAAGCACTATTAATGGAAAGAATAGGATGCCTGGACAGAATGGCAGGGGAGGCCTATCGAGATGCTAGGGAAGTGCTCTACCAGGAATACTTAGGTGGAGATCTGTAAGATGACAAGACTCCTGCTGGCAAGGGGTGTGTGTGTGTGTGTGTGTGTGTGTGTGTGTAGTGGATAAAGTACTCCAGGAACTGACAAAGACCAGTGTGACTGAAGCCCTAGGAACAAGACAGAGGCCAGTGGCACGATGCAGTCAGAGGGACAGGTTTTATTTAGGGCCCTGGAAAGTGGTGGGAGAATTCAGGTCAAGGAGCGCAGTGATCTGACGGTCAGGGTGAAAGGGCCACTCTGGCTGCTGTGTGGACAACAGCACTGTTGCGGGAGAGGGGAGGATGTGGGAGACCATCTAGGAGACCAGGAAAGAGATGCTGGTGACTGGGGATGGGGAGAAGGGGATGGAGTTGGGCTCAGAGACAGTTTGGATGAGGGGTCAGGGAGAGTGGGTGTCAGAAACGACTCCTCTATTCCTGCTCCACCCTCTTCTGTAACATGGTGCACTTTCCCGAGTTGAGGCAAGTTGGGAGGGGACATTCAGGACCCCCATGCAGTCTTGAGGTGCCATCTCTGTCTTGGTTGAAGACCCTTTACTTTCCCCCAGGCATTTAATGTGAAATTTAGATTAGAGTCACTCTCTGGGTTCCTTCAATGAATAAGATTTGAAGACAATTTCTAAACTGTGGCATTCTTGTTGCTAAAAACCCTAAAGGAGGAAGAGGAATAGATGTTTCTATTGGTCAGGCTCCTCTCCCTAAGTTCCCTGGGGCTGGGTGTGTTCAGAGGGCTCAAGAGCAGAGAAGCCAGATAGGGAGACCCCTATCCCATGTCCTTTCACCCCCCACCACCTTGAAGCACAGTCACGCTTCATGCATGCAAAAGGGAGAAGTCAACAGATCTTGAAAGAGCATGCATAAATAGAACTTGTTTTCTGTTTAATTATCCAGTCTCCTGAGAATGCTAAGTCATGACTGTGTTTTGTAAACAGGTATCAGCAGACCATTTTGGAGAGCAGTTACATTTGTTTTTGATTCCATTTCCCTGAGTGTGCCGTGGCTTTGATGAATTCCTGGTGAGGGGCTCTTGGGCCTGCCTCTCCCAGCTCTTGCCAATCCCTGCCCCCTTTCAATTCCATACTGGGGATTGAACCCCAGGGATTACTCTTCCACTGAGCTGTATCCCCCACCTTTTTTATTTTGAGACAGGGTCTCACTAAATTGCCCAAGTTGGCCTTGAACTTTCCATCCTCCTGTCTCAGCCTCCTGAATAGCTGGGATTAGAGGTGTGGGTAACCTTGCCCATGGTCTCTCAGTCCCTTTTCAGCCTGGGTCCTAAGGACTTTGGCTGTGGGGTGCTGCATGGTGTTCTGATTTTAGGGCCATCTGTGAAGCTGTAGCTTTGTTCCTGGGAGAGTTAGTAACAGGGCAGGCAGCCAGCTGAGCCCAGCTATTGGGAGAGAACATCAGCAGGGACTGTGGCCTTCGTGGCCTGGTTTGGAGTTATCAGAGGGGTGCAGGGCTAGAGTGTGGACGGGCCCTACCCTCACCAGTTGTTGATACTTGGGCACCAGCAGGAGAGGACAGCATGGAATTAGAGGGAAGGTCTCTAGGGGTGGCCAGAGGAGGCTGGAGCAGGGCCTTTGGGCCCCACTGCTATGGGGAGGAGTTTGGGTTTCATTTTATGAGACGCTGTTGGAGGAATTTAGGCAGGAGGCTAAGATGCTCTGATTTATGCTTTTAAAGACCACCTGTGCCTCACCTGTGAGACACTTCAGTTGTGTTATCAGAAAACCCTGACTAGAAATGGGGCTGATGAATAAGGAAAATCTATTATCTATGTAATGAGAAGGGCCTGGGGAGGTTCCTGGTCAGGTTAACCCCAGGGTCCCAGGATGTCGTCAAGCCCACAGGTGGTCTCCTTTGTGCCCTGACATAGGCCTTAGCAGCTGGTGGGGTTTCTTTGCAACCACAGGTAGTGGTCTAGGTCTCATGTGCAGGTCCCACATCAACCAGTATGTGTGCATTTTAAGAACAATAAACCTTTCCCAAAGCCACCATCTGATGTCCCCTCACATTTCATTAGCCAGATTTATGGCACTTGGTCACTCTTAAAGCAACTATGGCAAGACTGGCTTGGGAAAGCTCTGACTTGGGGCAGAGACTCTATCCAAAAGGAAGGAAAGATGGTGCTTTGTGGCTGTGTGGATGGGACAGTGGGAGCCATGGAGGAAGCAGAGACCTGTAAAGAGGTTACTATCCAGGTGTCCTGGACTTTGACCAAGAGCATGGCTATGCAGGTCCTGAGGGGCAGATTGATTTGGGACACCTGTCAGAGGGAGGGCTGACAGATGGGATGAGGAAATTGACGGAAGGGAATGAATCAAGGATGAATACTGGGTTTTTGTCCTGGTGTTGGTTTTATTTGTTGAAGGGTTGAGGGAGAAAGAGCAGGTATTTTTAGGTGAGATTCTGAGTTCTTTTTTCACTATGGCAGGCAGATGGAGGGTGGGTAGTTGGCTATGTAAGTCTGGGGCACAGTGGGTTAGAGATCCAGGCTAGGGGTAACACCTTTGAAATTCATCAATGCATAAATGCTATTTAAAATCGTAGGTCAAATGAAATCCCTAGAGAGTGTGAGAAGAGGGGACAAAGGTAAGGACTGGAGCCTGCCTGTGTTTAGAGATAGGAGGATGGGGAGGATGTGGTCACCTGGTTCCAGTAGGGCTAGGAGTTGCCTGTTGAGATTGACCTTGGGATTGGCAATCAGGAGGACATCTGGGACCCTTAATGTGTCATTGGAACTCTGGGGGATGAAGGCACTTTTGGGATGGGTCAAAGAGAGCAGGAGGAGAGGAGGATGAGGAAAGGAGGAGCTTTTTAGATGACTTGTTTAGAGGGGAAGAGAGAAATGGGATGCTAGGTCAAGGAAAGATTGGTCTGTTTTTAAGGTGCATGTTTGCAAGTCAATGGGAAAGATCAGCTTGAGAGGAGAAATTTATGATGCAAAAGAGGGAAGGGACTTTTAGAAGAAAGTGTCTGAGTAGTTGAGGTGGGGCCCTGGGTATCAGTGGAGGCCTGGCCTCTGATGGGGCAGAGACTTGGAGATGTGTAACTGGAGGTGTGTGGAGAACGGGTGGAGATGTGGGGAGGTGGATCTGACCCCTTGGTACATCCATGGTCGTCAGCTGTAAGTGATCCCCTCCTTCCCCTGGCAGACATTGGTTATGCCTGGAGATATTTTTGGTGATCACTTGAGGAGGAAATAATCTCCAACTGGTAGTTAGGGGGTGCAGGCCAGGGACACTGGTAAATTTTTTACAATGCACAGACTTGTCCCTACAACAAAGAATTATGTCTTCAAATATAATGTATACTATGGTGTACCTTAATAACCACAGTGCTAGCAATCACAATGTGACTTGTACATCCCTAAAACACACTTATTCTTTATTTTCTGCAAGAGGTCGTCCTTCTCTTGGCAGGAATGCCTGTATCCATGACACGGCCCTGTCCTCACTAACCCGTGTCTTGGTGGATACACTGTGCGAGGCTGGGGAAGGCCCCTTGTCATTCCTCAGCCTGAGGTCAGATTTTCCAGTGGAGTTCTGTCAATATGCTGTTCTGCAGACACCCGGCCTGGGTAGGCCCACCTGCTACTCCTGAAGGGGCAGGCTCTCCATGCAGGCAGTGGACTGGGGAGGAGAGGCCTGGCAAGAGTGAGTGTGACCATCTATGTCTAGTTATGATATAGAAACTGCTTCCTTTGCCTTTTTCGAAACCTTCCTTGCGTCAGGTTAGATGCGTGGCAGCAAAGTTTTTAAAACATTGGGATGTGAGAAATCTCTTTGCCCTGTCTGGGACATTCATCTCTCTCTGAGTCTTGGGTAGATTCTTTAACTTATCTTTCAGAAAGAACCCTATAATGTATGCTTTATCCAAGGACAAGTCTTTGTAAGAAAAATGCCTCCTGCTTCCTCTCCAAAGACTCCTCCACCATCTGTCAGATTGGAAATCTCCACATCTTGACCCACGGCAAATTGCTTCTCCACAGCACCGACATGGCGCCTGCCTTAGGAGGCACACACTGAGGCTCTGGCTAGCTGAGTGAACGGTACATTACAGGGATGGATGAGCCAAAATCTCATCCACCTCTCCCCATCTTCACAATTACAGCTCAGCTCCCCTTTGAATCCGCCCCTTTCCTTTCATCTGTTCCACCGCTGCTCCCAGTCATGACTCCATTATTTGCTGGAAGTCAGCAGTGTCTTCTTGGGAATCTCTCTCCAGGGCAGCTGCCCTTTCTGTCTTGGAGGGGAGTGAGCTCCCCTGCGTGGCATTTAAGGTCCACTAACACCTATTTCCAGCTTCATCTCCCACTGCTCCTGCTTAGCTTGAGCCAAACGGAAGTCTTGGGCATTCTCCAAATGCATCCTGGGCTTTCCCAGGCTCACATGCCTTGTTGGCACAGCCTCACGGAGGAGCTCGGCATTATGCAAATAGGTCTGGGATAGCTCAATGCAGAGTATGGAAGCTGGTGGGAAATCACTGTGAACCTGCCAGACTTTACTTACATCTCTGCCTGCCCTGTGCTACCCTGCCTCTGAGGGTGAAGCCTGTGGAGCAACTGGCCTGGACCCAGTGAAGGTGCCTGTCTGGGAGACTCTGGGCAGGGGTGGGGCAGGGTACCAACCCACAAAAATACAGACATTTCAATCAATACATAAGTGGGAGTGAAACTAAAGGTCTGAAAAATTATTTTCCATAGCTGGACAGTATTTCCTGTTTGGTGGATTGATTTTTGGAGAATTGGTCAGCAGTTCAAATGTGCAGGAGGTACTCTCACACCTCCCAGGGACCCTCAGGCCAGCAGGAGCTGCCCAACAGGCAGGCTGCCAGGATCCTCACAGGGCTGGCCAGCCTACACTGATGCCATCGGCAGGACTGTCCCCCTAGGAAGGACAGGAAAGTGAAGACCCAGAGAGTGACAGTGGCAGGACCAACATCCCAGGGGGATTTCCAGTTCAGCAGAACCCCAGAACCTAGTGCTGTCACCCGTGTTCCTGACACAGTTTACACTTCCTGGCTACAGGAGACTGATTTCTCTCGGTCTCGTGTGTTTTGTTGGATGTGGTGCCGGATGCTTTTATTGTTATGTCTGACTACTCTCATGCAGGACAGGAATGCTGCTAGGGTCCCTGGGCCCTGGGGCAGACTGAGCAGATGTCAGTGTGCTGATGAATGGCTCCTGCATCAGAAGGTCTGTGTGTCCTGTGTGAGTGTGTGTGTGGACATGTTCAGACTTCACCAGGGACAGTCACCCAGCTTGGGAACCTGCAGTGGAAGCTGTGCTGGGTTCAGGCTCTTCCTCTTTCACACATTGTAAAAACAGGCTCTGGTTCAGGTTCAAGGGCCTTAAGTGTTTGAGGTCAATCTCTGGGAGATGAGATTGAGGCTGTTTTATAAACACTCACCACATAAACAACCATGCATATCTCCCCATCCCCCACACTGCCTGCCCTCCTGCTCCCTCCCCAGAGAACCGCGGCTTCACCCTCATGTACCTCGTGGTTGACTGCCTGGAGTGCCCCCTGAGGCAGTCCTCCTGCCCTGTATCTCCATCTGTGCCAGGAGGCCCCACCTCAGTCTGCTTTTGTTTCCTACTCTGGCCCACCAGAAAGGAAAGTGTTCTGAGAGACGGGTCCCCTGAGGAAGGCTCGGTTGAGAGCAGCTGTTCCTTTCCCAAGTCCCAGTACCAGCTGCTTCCAGTGTCCCTTGACCTCTTCACACCTGAGCCTTCGCCTGCGGGGGTCTTGGGGAAGCTGCAGCTGGAGAAATGATCCTGAAACCAGTAGACATCTACCTGCTCTCATGGAGAGTGCCCACAGGAGAGCTCAGTGTCCCTGCAAAGCACAGAGTCACTGGTGGCCACTGACTCTTGCTATCAAACTCAGGGGCTTTCAGGAGAGCAGAATTATTGACCTGGAACCCAACAGCCTATTTCTGGAATTTGTAGCTGGCCAACCTGCTCTTGGAACATGCTTCCACCCTCGATGGCTTGCCTTATCCCTCACTGCCTCTCCCCTTTCCTGGGCCCAGCTTCACTGTCTTTCCTGGTTCCTCAGCCTCTTGCCCCACAGTTCCTGGTTCTGGTCACCTCCTTCCCACACCTTTTGGCTTGGCCTCTCCTGCACACTCCCAGAGCCGCAGGCCAAAGCCTCCAGGACCAAGCCTCCACAGGCTTCCTGCCTCCAGGACCAAGTCCTGGGTATTTGCCCTCATAGCTGGGGACAGGCAAGAGGACTAGTGTGAGCTGGTCCAGTGTTCCATTTCCTGTTTCAGGCCCTCATCTGTCCACTGCCTGTGCCTTCCTGAACCTTCCTGGGTTGGGACCACAGCCTTATCAGAGTGCCCTGTGCTAGGCTCTGGGGAGATCAGATGAGTGGGACCTCACATGAGGCTTCACTGGCCAAAACAGAAGCACTTAGTGGGGCATGCTGGGGTAGCAGGTAGTAGTGGTAGGGTTGAGAGTGCCAGAAAAATAAAAAAAAATAAATAAAGATATTGTGTCTATCTACAACTAAAAAGAAATTTAAAAACTTGTTACTGGAAAAAAAAAATAGAGCATCAGACACTGTCTACCTGGTTTCCTGCTGCCTCTGAGCACCTCACATGGGGTGTGGCTCTCAGATGGATCCCCAAGGTTAATCTCCAATAAACATTAGCTAGATAAGAGGAAAATGAGCTCAACAAGTGAGGAGGAAAATGAGCCCTCTAGGAACAGGAGGGCAAAGGAGGGCAGGGGAGCCACTGTGAGCTCAGGATGTTGGCACTGAGACAGGTGGTAGGGAATGGGACACATGAGCCATGGGAGCCCTGGGTCTCCAGGCCCTGCAGAAGGCACTCGCCCCACTACCCAAGCCTCGGGGTAGCCCTGTAGGATGAAAGGAATACATCGGGACCACACAGCGGAAGTGGTGAGGCAACAGCTGAGCTCAGGTGGTTGCTGAGCATGCTCCACAATGGGCTTCTGAGCCCTTCATGAGGGTGAGTGTACCATGGCTGCCCAGAATGGTGGTTCTAGGGCTGCTGAGCCCAAGGGTCCTACCATCTGTGACTGTAGCACACCTCTTCATCCTTCACTAGGCATTGTGAGACTTCTCAGCACTGGACAGATGGTTCTGAGCATGCAGAATGGCAAAGCCCAGGTGTGGGGACCTTTGTTTGCCAACGAGGGATACCCAGACCACACTGTGTGCAAACCCAACATGACTGCCAATTGCTGTTTCCTGGGTCCTGACCTTGGGAGCTGAAAATGAATTTCTTGGCTTCTGGTGGTTCTACAGATGAGCCAGGGAGTTGTGGGCAGAGCAGCTCTGTGCTGCCCTGAAACAACATTGGCTTAATGAGCTCCCCGCACTCTCCAGTGAAGTGTGCCCATTAAAATGTATGTGGCTCAGAAGGCTCCTGGCCCTCTCTTGGCTGAATAGCAGCTGAGGGCAAATGCCAGGGGAGCAGAAGGTCTGCCTGACTGGGGTAGGGTCCGCACAACAGCCTCTGTCTCACCTCCTTCTACAGCTGCCATCTGCACTGGCTCCTGACCTCGGAGAGAAGGTGGGGAGCCAAGAAGGCAGTGGAGCAGACTCTGTGGAGAGTCAACACAGCCTGGGAAATTTGGGAGACACAGGCTTTTGGATCTCTTTGTTCTTTGTGGGGAAAAGGGTGATGTATGCTCAGCTCCTTACTAAAAGTGGGACCCTACCCTGTGTTTGTCCCAGGAGCAAATGCTTTTGTGACCATGGTAAACATTACATTGTTCTGTCATTTCTAATTCACTATCTGCCTGTTCCTCTCAGCAGCTGCCTGCATGGAACCTACTGCAAGAGACCAGTGTGACTGAGAAGTCAGATGTTTACAACATGAAGCATGGCTGGGGTGGGCATGGCCTTCCTGTCTACTGACCAACACGTGGTTGGTCAGTGATGGTTGTGGGGACATGGTACCAGCACCTGCACAAAGTTCACCTGTCATCCAGACGTCTTCCTGAAGATGTGGCTCTGACTCAAACACTAGTCTGAGGGCTGATGCTGCTTTGTGCAAGACATTATCTTCAGAGTTTGCAGAGTTGTGTGCATGATGATGCTTTTTTGTCATTGTAACTTGCCACTGGCCCTTTAGTCTAAAATTATCTCCTTTCTGTATGATGCACTTTCTTTGATGATATTTTGGTTGTCATAGAAGCTACTAGTTCTTGGTCAAATAAAAGTTGGCAACCTTAAAGTTTTTCTTTAATTATATTAGTTTGTAAAATTTGGGAACCACGGGTATTGGTGTGAATTGGGACACTCACATGCATCTCTCACATGACCTTTTCGGTCAGTCTTCTGAACCTGCAGCGGCAGGGCTGGCAGGTAGGTTCAACACCATCACCAAATCTGGCTGGTTGTGTTGAGAGGCATGTGAGCCACTTTCAGGATGAGTAGAAAAGAAAAGCATGGTCAATGAGCTGGATCTGAAGCAACTTGGGGAGGAATCTACTTTTCTTAGCTATTGACCTCTAACTTAAAGTGAGCAAGTTTGCATTTATGAAAGGGCCACACCAATGGACTCAAATAAAATGTTAACAACCATCTAGTAGATCCTGAGAAAACCAGTTGGTCATCACTTAAGCTTTAAAACTTCAAAGCTTTACTTTGAGAACCTAGGTGCTAGGGACTTTATTCAGGCCCAAACTGATAAACCCACTCCACATGCTTCAGAAGGAGCATCATTCACCAAGGATGGAGGCTGGATTCCCTCCTCCCCAAAGCTGCTTCTGCTATGGACTGAGCTCCAAGGTAATCAGGTTTTGGGTTTTAAACACAGAGCTGGTCAAGGTTATGCCTCCCCACCCATACCACACAATGGACAATTGTATGTCAATGCCCAGAACTCCAATGTCACCCCTTTCTGTACTGTCCCCTACTTTGGGTGGGATAGGCCACCACTCCCTGGCCCAGGAGTTCAAGAGGTTGGGCTGAGGCACATCTGAATTCCTGGAGATTGACAGGCCCCTGGAGGTTCTGAGAACTTTGCAGGTCAAAGAGTGGTGGGGGCCCATGTAAGCTGTCTTCTAACCTAGTTCACTCTGGGGAAATTCCAGATATGAACCTCAGCTGCCTCTCACTTATCCCGGGCTGTTTGTTTTTTTCCTAACTTTGTAAACCATAAGACAGAGATAAAAGAACCTGTCACTTTTGGAGGAGTTGCTAGGGTAGGGTACCTGCAAAATCAGATCCTTCAGGAAGCCTCTTATGATTTTACTGACAGTATAGTTGCACAAATGGGCAAAGATGTCTCTGGCCAATGATAACAACTGCAGTGTTATTTGTGGTGGGGAAAAACTAAGAACAACCAGAGTGCCCATCATCAAGGAGTGGGTTACATATATTATGTTTTGGTCTCAAATTAAATGTCTTACAGCTTTTGGGAAGAACCAGGTGAATCTATCTGTACTGACTTGATACAGAGTTAAGTGAGAAAAGCAAGTTGTAAAACAGCGTGTGGAATCTGATTCCAGGGTGGGTGTTTATACATGTAGGAAAGAAAGCCTGGATGGGCCCAAGCAAACTGTCAGTGGAAGTTATCCCTCAGGCCTGGAAATACAAGGGGAGAGTGCAGCAGGATTGATGCTTTGAAACAAAAGATATTTCAAAAAGAAAAGAAAGCCCTTTGGGGCCCTCATTGCTGTTTTAGATTTTCATAGTGAGAAGGGACAGTGGGGATGAGTTCTTAAAAATTCATGCTCCTGAGGGGAGAAGGTCAGGGTTAGAGCAGGGGTGCACTTCCCAGCAGTTCCTCAGCACCAGACTGAACGAGCAGGAAGACTGCCCCTCAGCGAGGTGAGTATCTAAGGGAACTCACTGAAATTCAGTACTGGACAGTAAAGACGCAGCATGTTGGAAACTTTGAACACAATATGAGGAATAATATGTTAGAGATGCACTAGCTTGAGGCTGCTGAGGGGTGGGGGTACATCAGCATAGAGAGTGGAAAATGCAGGGGGAATATTTTGGTTTTGGGAAACCGGTGGAAGAGAGAGGGAGGGTGATCTTAATGGACCCAGAGTTGGTGGGGCAAGTTGTTGAGTGAAAAGCAACCAAAATTGTGCCAGCCTGGGGCAGATGGTTCAGTGGTTCCTGGGGTTGCTGTTGCAGGAAACGTCTGTAAGTGCTCTGTGACTGGGAGCAGAGACAGGAGATAATAAACTCATAAAGGAATTTGCCAGGGACCCGCCAGTCACCTATCATGGGCCCCAGAATGTGCCTAGATCAGTGTGACTGAAATAGGTATGAAGAGAAAAGTGCTCAGAGCATCCAGGCTCTGGATACCAAGGAGAGAAAGCTCCCTCTGTGGCTGGCATCCCATAAGAACTGTTGGGAAGACGCCAATACCACCAGACAAGAGCATCTGCACTCCAGGTCTGATCCTGGGTACTTCAAATCCATAGCAGTGAGTCTGAAACCTGTGGAGATTTAAACCCTATACTCAAAAAGAGTGAAATTCATCCTTGCCAACAGTTTTGACCACCTTAGTGGAAGCAATCCCTTTATTTCTCATTAAGAATTTTTCTTTTTTTCTCTATTCCCCCCACTTTTACTCTATTTTTTTAAACTTCTCAAATTTCATTTCATTGCATTTTATTGTTTTTTACTTTCTTCCATTCTGTGAGATTTGTGTGAATGTGGGTGTGTATGTTCTCACTGCGTAAATATTTCAAAATTTATATATCAATTACATACATATTTATACACAATACATAATCATCTATGTCATAATATAACTTATATGTAACATAAATTATATTTATTAAATATTCATATAACTTTACTTTCATTTTAATTACTTTCTTCTTCGCCAATTTATTATTTAGCCTTAGTTTGACTTAGGAGGGATAAAATAACACACAGGTTTGAGTTGTTTGCTCTTACATTTGTTTATTTGTACCTTGGTTTTTGCCCCTCTTATTGCTCCTCCTTCATTCTCTTCCCCCACTAATAACCAATTTTTCCTGTTCCCTCTTTCTCTCTTTTGCTTTTTTATTACTTTTAATTATTCTTTTACTCCTCCTACTACATAATCATCATCTGATACCTATCTCCTGCCTCTCCTCTATTCACTTTTTAAATATTTCAAACTTTCTCTTGCCTTCCTATGCTATTTTCTCTTCACTTAAAAAAACTGTTATCCCACTATCTAATACAGTTTATGTAACTCCTATCCCATTCATTTTGTTGTGATTATTAATACTGTGGATGACATAGAAGACACCTGCTGTTTAATGCCTGATCTAGTTAATGTTCTTTTATTGTTGGCACTGATGTTAAATGTTGACCCTGCCATTCCTATATAGGTGGCAATTAGTGCTATAGATGTCAAAGTAGACATCAGACATTTATCTTAATGCTTTACATCTGTTGCTAACTTTAGTACTATTCATGAATCCTCTCCGCCATCCTCTGAAAGGCTGGAAAGTGACTGGGACACTTCAAGTTCACAGAGTAGAGATCTTGCTGCCAATAAATACTCACAATTCAGCTGAATAACAGCAAATCTCACCCCAAATAAATCTAGCACCATCTGAGCCTCTACATTACTTCATTACATTGAATGGGGAGAAAAAAACCTCCAACCAACAACCAGGCCCCAAGGAAGAACAACCAAAGGGGGCCCTCAGTTCACATCTATGGATATTTACTCATACGTCAAAAACAGAGAGAAGTTCCAAATAAAAAAAAAGATAATTGTATACAAAAGGACATGTGCATAAATGACAAAAGGGGATCCATCTCAATTGATGCATGTCTAAGGCTTTTGCAAACATGAGGAAACAGGCAAAAAAATTTCTCCACAAAATCTGCAATTCCCCCAACAAAGGATCTTAACAGATATGGAAGTGGATGAGATTCTGGAGAAAGACTATCAAAAACTTATTACAATGTTCAATGAACTAAAAGAAGATCTAAGAAATGAATTAAAAGAGAAAATACGGAAGATGGAAGGCTATTTCAATGAAGAAATAGAGACACTAAAAAGAAACCAATCAGAACTCCTGGAAATAGAAGACACAATGAATCAAATTAAAAATTCACTTGGAAAGATCACCAACAGATTAGATTACATAGAAAATAAAACTTTAGACCTCGAAGACAGAACTTCAGTCCTTGAAGACAGGGAATATGAACTTGAATACTCTGTAGGCAATAAAGGAAAAAAAGAGATCATGATCAGAATATATAAGAACTCTGGGACAGCATCAAGAGAACAAACATGAGAGTCATTGGGATAGAAGAGAATGCAGAGATACAGAATAAAGGCATTAAGAACATCTTCAATGAGAGCAATAGAAAAATGTCACCATCTTAGAAATGAGATAGATGTCCACATACGAGAGGAATATAGGACCCCAAGTAGACAATATCAGAACAGAATCTCTCCAAGACACATCATAATCAAAATACCTAACAGAAAATAAGGAAAGAATGTTAAAATCTGCAAGAAAAAAATGTCAGGTCACACTTAGAGGCAAACCATTGACACTTGCTTTTGACTTCTCAACTCAGACCCTAAAAATGAAGGAGAGTTTGGAATGAAATATTTCAACCTTTAAAAGAAACTGATTGCCAGCCAAGATTGTAATAGCCAGCAAAGCAATCTTTCAAAATTGACTAAGAAATAAAAATGTTCCGTGACAAACATAAACTGAAAGAATCCATGACCAGTAAGCTAGCACTACAAAGAATATTTGAAGATATGCTGCACACAAAGGAATCTAAAAACAGACCTCAAAGTTCTCAGATAACTGAAGATCATTAGAAGAGCAACCAACTAAATGAAAATCAAGACAATTATATATAATAAACAAACCAAAATGGCAGGAAACAACAGGCATATATTCATAATGACTCTGAACGTCAATGCTCTCTACTCCCCAATTAAAAGACACAGATTAGCAGAATGGATTAATGAATAAGACCCCACTATATGTTGTTGCAAGAGATTTATTTCATAGACAAAGATAATCATAGGTTGAAAGTAAAAAGATAGAAAAAAACATTCCATGCAAATGGAGTCCCAAAACAAGCAGGAGTAGATATTCTCATATCTGACAAAGCAGATTTCGAGCAAATATTAATCAGAAGAGACAAAGAAGTTCACTACATACTGGTAAAAGGAACAGCATAACAAAAAGATATAATGATAGTAAATATGTGTGCCCCAAATGTCAGTGCACCTTAATTACATGAGAAAATGCTTCTTGACATTATTTCACAGATAGACCCCATACAATAATACTGGGTGATTTCAGTACACCCTTATCACCAATAGACAGATTATCCAACATAAAATCAATAAAGATATTTCTGACCTAAATAGTACTATAAATCAAATGTACCTAATAGACATCTACAGAATATTTCACCCCCAAACAGCTGAATTTACTTTCTTCTCAGCAGCTCATGGTACCTTTTCCAAAATAAATCATATTCTATGTCACAAAATAAGTCTTCATAAATAGAAAAAAATCAATACAATTCCATGCACCCTATCAGATCATAATGGAATGAAACTAGAAATTAATAGCAAGAAAAATAATAGAAACCACATAAACACACCAATATTGAAGAATAGATCATAAAAGAAATGAGAGAGGAAATCAAAAAATTCTTAGAAACAAATGAGAACAGAGATGCAATATATTAAAATCTCTGGAACAGTATGAAAGTACTTCTAAGATGAAAATTTATAGCATTGAGAGTCTATATTAAAAAAATTGAAAGATCCCAAATAAATAAGCTATGTTCCATCTTGAGGCCTTAGAAAAGGAATGAACTAATCCCAAAATCAGTAGAAAAAGGAAATAATTAAATCAGATCTGAAATTAATGAAATTGAGAATAAAAAATTAAACACTACACTGGATCAATGCAATAAAGAATTGGCTCTTTGAGAAGATAAATAAGATTGATAAATCCTTACCCAAATTAACCAAAAGAAAGAGGGAGAAGATTCAAACAAACAAAATTAGAGATGAAAAAGGAGATATCACACTTCTGAAATCCAGTGGATTATTAGAAACTATTTTGAAAATTTACTCTCCAATAAACTAGAAAATCTAGAAGACACTGATAAATTTCTACACACATATGACCTGCCCAAATTGAACCAGGAAGATATAGAAAACCTAAACAGAACAATATCAACTAATGAAATTGAAACACTAATTAAAAGTCTTCCAACAAAGGACCAGATGGATTATCATCTGAGTTCTACAAGACCTTTAAAGAACTAAAACCAGTCTTTCTCAAATGATTCCTAAAATTTATTTGGAAGAATAAGAGACCCAGAATAGCAAAAGTAATCCTGGCCAAGAGGAGCAATGCAGGAGGTATCACAATACCTGTTCTCAAATTACACTACAGAGCAATAAGAAATAAATAACAAAGCACAGCACTGGCATCAATGAAGACCAATAGAATAGAATAGAAGACACAGAGACAAACCCACATACTTAAAGTCATCTGATACTTGACAAAAGTACCAAAAATACATGGTGAAGAAAAGACAGCCTTCTAAATAAATGGTGCTGGGAAAACTGGATGTCCTAATGTAGAAGAATGAGACAAGATTCCTGTCTCTCACCCTGCACAAAATTCAAATCAAAGCTGATCAGAAACTTAGGAATTAGACAGAAACTTTGCAATTGCTAGAAGAAGACGTATGGTCAATGTGGTATATATACACAATGGATTTTTACTCAGTTACGAAGAAGAATGAAATTATGGTATTTGCTGGTAAAAAGATGGACATGGAGAATGTCATGGTTTGTGAAATAAACCACACTCAGAAAATCAAGGGTTGGATGTTTTTTCTCATATAAGGAAGCTAGAGCAAAATAAGGGAAAAAAGAGGGTGGATAGGATGTCAAAAAGATATAAGAAGATCAGTGGAGTAGAAGATGGAGATTGAGAGGTATGGAGGAGGGATGGGAAAAGGGAGGGAATGCGGAAGGAATTTAACAAAATCATACCATGTGCATATATAAACATACCAAGATGAATTCTACCTTTATGTGTATGTAGAAAACACCAATAAAAAATAAACACGTGAGCTGGGTGTGGTGGCATATGCCTATAATCCCAGTGGTTTGGGAGGCTGAGGCAGGAGGACAGTGAGTTCAAAGCCAGCCTCAGCAAAAGCAAGTTGCTAAGCAACTCAGTGAGATCCTGTCTCTAAATAAAAATACAAAATAGGGCTGCAGGTGTGACTCAGTGGTCTAGTGCCCCTGAGTTAATCCCTGGTACCTCCCCACTGCAAATAAAAATAAAAATAAAAATAAAAATAAATGAGCAAAAGGAAGATCAGTGGAGCAGAGGAAAGAGAATGGGGGAGGGAGGAGGGGAGGGAAATCAGGGGTTGGGGAACAGGGATGGAAATGGAATAAATCAAGGGTTATGTAGGTATGATTTTGTCAAATGACCCCAAATACTGTGTATAACTATAATGCTCTAATAAAAAATAATTCACATTCTTAGGGCTGGGCTTGTAGTTCAGTGGTAGAGTGCTTGCCTAGTATGCAGGAGGCCCTGCCATTCATCCCAGCACTGCAAAAACAAACAAACAAACAAACAAATAAAAAAGAATATAAAATTGGTGCTTGTTTGTGTTCTACTCAATGTTCTTGTCCAACTCCTTCTCCCTGCTCCCTCAAGTTCTGCTGGACCTGTTCATGCTGTTTTCCTTGAGCTGACTTTGAAGTCTGAAGAATTCTGTAGCACTGAGCATGTCCTCGCTCATTTCACTGGGTTGCTGCTGCAGCATCAACTGTGTCTTGGACTTTTATGAATATTGGTTTGGTGAACGCTGAGCTTGTAAAGCTGACAGAGAGAAGCCCTGGAATGTGATGGCATCTGTCACTGACTAGCCACTTCTGAATGGAAACCTCCAAGCTCACAGACCTGCTCTTCTTCTCTACCTCCCTCCCTCTGCGGGTTTTTAATTTAGGTCAACCTTCTCTGGTCGCCCCTAACTCAGAAAAATGTGTGCACCTACCACGGCCCTTTCTGCAGGGTTCTGCCTCATTATCTCCATAATCCAACATGGAGATGGGAAGAAGAACACAGCCACTCTCTGAGTGATTTAACAGGATGTTTTAATGATGTATTGAAAATGAACATTGACCCCAGGTAAGAGGTGCTAAACTGATACTTTAAAGTACACCCTCCATTTCGCTCTGATGGACTCTCCTCCTTAAATCACCGTGTTGTCATTTTTATGATGCCGATCTAGCTATTGAGGCTACAGGACTGTGAAATGTCATATAAAAAAGCCAATAAGAAAAAAATAAAATTAAGTTGCAGGGAGCGTGCATTAGCATTTCAAAAATGTTCTGTTGCATTATGCCATTATTCTCTCTCTGTCAAGGGGCACCGGGATCCCGTCCTCCCATAAAGAGACTGTGCCACAGAATGTATTAGCGCTCTATTCCTGAAACGGTGTGGCGTCTGAAGGGCATAGTTACGATAATGGTGAAATACATTCCGGACTAAATTTGATAGGACATGGGGGCCTTCTGCCTCCTCTGATGACGAACTCTTGATTGCTTCTCTCCTTGTTGGCTCAGGCCTGTTGGCTTTCAGAGATTTGACAAATTAATGTTTTCAGCACTTCTTCCCTGGAGAAGAGTAAGGAATGAAATCTGCTGAGGTGAGGGTCCAACTTTGGTGTTTCAGGTGACAAGTTGAGGGCTGGGAATCTGTGAGGCATGGCTACCCCACCCCATGCTCCCCTGCCTGCAGTCTGAATCCAGTCCTCTTCCCCCTTAACCTAAGCCCCGGAACCACTTGAAGTGTTGAATCTAGGTTTCCATCTTTAAATCCCCCACAAGACCTGTGTTGTGTTGAAGGTTTGGTTGCCAGCCCATGGCATTGTTGGGACACAGTGGAATCCATAGGAAGTGGGGCCTTGTGGAGGAAGTTGGGTCATAGGAAGTGTACCACTGAAGGGCATACTGGGACTCCAGTCCCTTCCTCTCTTTTTGTTTCTTGGCCAACATGACATAAGCAGGTTTCTTCTGCCATGTGCTTCTACCATGAAGTACTGTGCCTCTGTGGGCCCACCACAACAGGGCCGAGTGACCATAGACTAAAACTTCTGAAAAATGCAAGCCCCAAATAAACCTTTCCTCCCTTTAAGCTGATTTTTCTCAGGTATTTTGTCATCATGACGGAAAGCTAACACAGTGGGCCTGACTAACTGGGCCATAGGGAAAAGAGGAATTAATAGTTCGCAAGGGGCTGAGCCCTTGCTTGGAGCTCAAACCATTGTTTCTCTGAAGGGACCATTCAGTTAGATTTGCTTCATGAGCTTGGCTTCCAGGCCTGGTTTGAGTCAGATGGAGGGACAATGGCTATGGAGGGAGGATACCCTACCAATACTTGCTAACCTGAAAGAGCTCTCTTGGTCTCCCTGGCAACTGTGGGAGATGCAATTCCTTTCTATAGCTCTGAATTCGCCAAATTGGGGAAGATGAATCTAGTGTTCTGGTAGGTGATTACACTGAACCATTGAGACAATGGCATGCTTTATCTGGAGCTTTTTGGGAAGCTGACTTACTCCCCAGAGTTATTGTCTTAATGGAATTCCACTGTGTTCTTTTCCAATGTGATGTGCTGCAAAAGGCACTTTAGTTTGGGGAATCTCACTTTCATTTGAGAAGATGCCTCTGCTGGGCTTCTTGCAGCAGGGGTTTAGGAAGTACCAAACTCAGCCCCGGAAGGTGGCTGGAGCAGGACACTGCAGAAGCCCAGGGTGGAGCAGCACCGACCTATTCTAAATGTCCTGCCAGGAGTGGCTTTTTTTTTTTTTTTTAATGTATTCAGCATCAAATCTAGCAAGTGAGATTCTGCTCTGAATTGAATTTTATCCTTAATGAGATACAAAGTCCCTTCTGTTCTCCGTAACAGAGACCTTGAGAGTTTTTATTAGCGAGCGAAACAAAACTTTCACTGTTTTCATGCTTCCTACTAACAGCCTGAATCATATCCTGAATTTTTATGCAACTAATTATGACTGCGACTTGGGCATGAAAGATTTATATGATCAGAAAAGAAATTACATGTGTTATCTCTGGGCAGGTGGGGGATGAGCTGCGTAAGGAAGTTAATCAGTTTTCTAGGTCACACAAAAGACACCTGCACCAGTGCAGCCAGTGTCAGGGGTGGAGGGGGTGAGGAGGGAGGGACACCGGGGAAGCCCTCCCAGGATGTTCCCTGGCGCTGCCTTTTCCTCCTTCACTCTGGAGAGCAGCCAGCTTTGGCCAGTGTTGGGCTTTAGATTCCAGACCTGCTCCCAACACGGCAACCCCAAGCTCCTTCCTAAGACCACTGCTGGACTCAGAGTCCTGCAAAAATAAAAGTACATTGAGTGGAGGTGGTTAATGGGAAACAGGAGACATTGCGGGAGAGGGGGGAAGCATGAGGGGTGATAGAATCCACCAGGAATGTCAATTCCATGATTAGAATGAAAGCCAGAATTCTAATTTTTGCCCCTTAAAGTTTTATTTCAGTTAAAAACAAGGACTGGGAATTAACTACCTAGCTAAGCATTGAAACTATAGGAATGAGTGTTTGACTAGAGGCAACGACTCCGGGAACCCTCACACTTGTTAAAGTGCTAGGGTACTGTTGATCTGCGGAAAAAACCACTTGCTTTGAGTGGCAGTAAGGAGGGTACAATGGAGAGGAGGAGCCCTGGGAGAGGGAAGTCATGTGTGTGCCGGGCCATGATGTGCGCAGTTAGCTACACCACCGTGTGTGGAGGCCCATGACTGATTAATATACATAGGCTTGTTCATTTACTCAGCATTATGTTTAATCATTTAATTTCGCAAGAGTTTTCAGATCTTTTAATCATCCTAATATTCTTCTCATTGCAACATATTACTAAGCTGTTAGTTCAATTCAATTAAAAAGTGTCATCCAAAAGTAATTTATTCTATGGGCATCGTTAAGTGGGTACCCCAGATATGTCTGCGGTTTAGAGGAATAATAACTCTTCTGATTTTATTAGTCTGTAAACGAGCGCTCTGTGTTAGCACTGAAGGAGACGGTGCAAGTGTCTGCTGGCACTGATGGGGCCACAGGTCTCCGACGACCTCTCTGGATTTTATACTGAGACTCAGAAGAGGATGTGAACATCTGAACCATCTGTTAGTACTTATAAATCTCAGGTGTCCTAAAATCTAGTTTGACTTTCTGATCCTGGTGGTATTTTTCATAGCACAACCTTTAAGTTCCCCCTTTGGGGGCTTCCTGCCAGGGGTTCCCATCCCCTCTGTCTCCCACTTCAGGAGCATGGAGGGGAGCCCATGGAGAGCCAGGGTTCAGAAAGCACCTGGTAGGGCAGAGTTTAGTCTCCTTGCCCCTTGTCACAGTCTGGTTGAGTTTTAAGACATTTCCTCTGTCTTCTCCAGAGCAGTACCGTCCCTGGAAGTGTGACTCAAACCCTTGTATCTAATTTACATTTCCTGGCAGTTACCCAAACAGTAGAAAGAAACAGGTGATACTAAATTTTAATAATAAACCTTATTTAACTCTCTATGAATAAATGTTATCATCCAAATATGTGATCAATGTAAATTTAGCTAATGAAATATTTTACTCTCTTTTCCACATAAGGCTTCAAAATCTGGTGTGGGTTTTATAGTACACCTTAGTTTGAACTGGCTGCGTTTTGGGTTCTCAGTAGCTGCATGTAGCTAGTGGCTACCATGCTGGAGACAGGTGGGGTTGGGGATATCGGGACAAATATGGGCTCCGCAATCAGATTGGAGATACATCCTGGAGGCCTTAGGCCTGAGGGATTCATCTGGACCGGTAGCAATCTTGGTTGAGAAGGGAGCAGCTGGGGCCAGCATCACCTGGGACATTTGCCTGCAGAAACTGGTGGCCCTGCTTTTGGCATGTGTCTTACACAGAGCTGGCCATTGATGACCTCTGAGGCTCATCTCACCCTGAGGTTGCAGGAACCCTGAAGGCCCAAGAAGGGGTGGCTGGCAGAAGAAACAGCCACAAAGGTGCAGGTGACCGTGTGTCCTTGTGCACAGGTCTTTATGTAACTAATAGGAAACCTGTCTGCCTGCAGTGAAAGGAGGAATCCACTCCGGGGTTAAAGATGGAAGCTAACCAGGTAGGGTCCAGATCCATCTGTCATACCCAGCCCAGGAATGTCCCTTCCACCCCTCCATCAGAAGACCAGCCCTGAGGGCTGAATCCTGAGCTCAGGGAGGTTTATTCTTTATCCTGCTGTGTCCCAGAAGGAAAGACATAGTCTCCATGGGAACAAAATATTCCATGATGAGGACACTTTGGATGTTAACTGTCTTGGAAAACCCCTCGCCATGGCCAGGGAATGATGGAGTTATTTGTAGACATGTGCTCTGGGCAGGTAGGGATGTTACCTGAATCTGTGACAGCAGCCAGAGGCAGTTTTCATTTTCTAGAACTTTGAGCAGTTAATCCCTTGGGTCTATCCCTTATCTGGTCTAGCTGAGGAGCTTGAGAAGTCAGGGACAAATAGAGAGACCTTGTGAAATCTCAATGCCCTTCCTTGCTCTTGCAGAATGCTCTGGTTATTAATGTCTCACCCTTGGAAAAGGGCTATCTGTGCTGTTTTGTAAGAGAACAGCAATAAAAGAGGGAAATTAAATTAGCAACTCCGCATGAGCTTCTAATCCATTAAGGTGTCTTCAACTCCATAACCTGTTAACTTAAACTCCGGCCATCTACTTAAGTGGTTTCAAGAAAATAGCGGCATTCCACTCGGCCCCATTTTGCACCCATTACGATAAGAGTGATTGAATAACTTGGGGCAGAAGTCTGGGGGAAGCGGGCGGGGTCGGTTGCACAGCCTGCCCATGTGACCCCGCATGCTAATCCTTCCTGGACACACAGTCCTTGCTCCAGATCCCTATTAAATAAGAGGAAGATAAAACTGCCTATGGATGGAAAACATCACAAAGAAACTGCACTTGGTAACAAGGACAGGGTACTGGTAACAGTTGCTAACAATTATTGAGTGCCAACTGTGTACATGACTCTGTGCTATGCATAGGACCTGCTACATAATTTGTACGGTGTAGTGCAATCCAAAAATGCAGGACCCATTGTTAAAATATTATTCAGAATTTTAAGCTGTCAACAGTAGAGCATGAACCCTTGTGTGGGGTTCTTTTGCATTGATGGAGTTAATTTCTCAAAACAAAACTTATTATGCCCTTCCTTTTACAAATAAGCAAACTGAGGCTCAAAAAAGCTTGGGGACAGAAGAAATGAAGTTTCTAAATGGAGAAGAAGTGATGGAAGATCTGCCTGTGGTACAGTTGCTGAAGACACCAGAGTCCTGCTGCAGGTTGCCCAGAGTCATGCTGTGAGCACTGATTTAATTTCAGGAAAACAATATCATTTGTCCCATTAAATTAATGTTGTTAATTTGAAGTTTATTGGTTTTGTAGTTTGTTTTTATTTCATTTATAAATTTGTTTCAGCTTTATGATTGTAAAAGAGTGCTACACATAAGGCACATCTACCTAGTTTTATGCTTGTACATATTTAACTAACATTATACTAAACATAATTTAAGTGAACAGACAGGAAACCACATTTCCCCTTTAAGTAGGGTCTGTACATTTCTCCAGGAAGGTAATCTTGTTCCTCAAGGTGGGAGTCACAGGGGTGCTGGCAGCTCTGTCCCTCAGATCTTTGCTGGCTGGAGGGTCCCAGAGGAAGTGGGGAGGGGTGCAGCAGGTGGCTCCCTTGAGATGGCTGTCCAAAGACTGGGAAATAAAGGCACCTAGAAAGTCTGTCTGGCCCTGACTCCCCTCCTGGTTGCTGTTCTATATTCCTTTGCTCTGGCTCAGGAGCCCTCAGCTTTGTGACACAGATTCCCAGAGAGTGACTCTGGTCCAAAGGCAGTGAGGGACTGGTAGAAACACTCAGAACCCAAGGCTGTGGTGGAGGGAACAGTCATGACTCCTGAAGACTGTATCCCTAGCTGACCCTGAACAGGTACTTTGGGGTCAGAAGCCACCCCTCCCTGTTATGGTTTGAATGTGAGGTGTCCCCCAAAAGCTCATGTGTGAGACAATGCAAGAAGGTTTAGAGGAGAAATGATTGGGTTATGAGAGTCTTAACCCAATCAGTGAGTTAATCCCTTGATGGGGATAACTGAAGGTGGGTAGGTAACTGAAGGTGGGTAGGGCATGGTTGGAGGAGGTGGGTTACTGGGGACGAGTCTTCAGAATATATATTTTGTATATGGTGAGTGGAGTCTCTTTCTACTTCCTGATCATCACGTGAACAACTTCCATCCACCACACTCTTCCTCCATGATGTTCTGCCTCACCTTAAGATGGAGCCAGCTGTCTATGGAGGGAGATTTCTGAAACCAAGAGTCTCTCAAATAAATTGTTCCTTCTTTACACTTCTTGGGGTCAGGTCTTCTAGTCACAGCAACAAAAATGTTGACTAAAACACTCCCCACCCCAACCCTGGCCACCCACAGTTAAGTCTCTCATCCAGTAATAGGAGTGTGTTTAAAACTAGGAATGAATATTTTGTTATACTCTCAACTGGCAATTTTACACCAAGATGTATTTCCCAGAGAAATGCATATTAAGGACTTGCATAAGAACATTCATTGCAGCATTGTTTATGATTTCCCCAAACTGGAAACAACTCAGGTATATCAACCATGGCATGTTCTTCCAATGGAAGATTATCACCGATGAGAAGAAACAGACCTCTGATATGAAGTTAACAAGAGGCAACTCTTGCAGACAGTTTTGAGCAAGCAGCCAGACACAAAGGGCATGGACAGTACAATTCCACTGATATAAAGTTCCTAAAACAGGGAAAATTACTCTGAAAGAAAGTGGGGAAGGAAGGGCAGGTTGAGTGGGAAAGGGCATCTGGCATGTTCTATTTCACTGGGATAGTGGTCAGCCAGGGTCTCCCTCACTGAGTCATTTGCTTTTCTGTCTGTGTGTATTTCACTTCTGTTGCAGTTTTTGAAAATGACTGAACTATTATTAGAGGAAACATACAACTAACAGTAACTAAAATATATATACAGAAACAAAATGTCTTTCTACTCCCCATCATCCTTCATCTCCCTTCCCCTGGAAAGTCCTGCCTGGAGGTCAGGGTACTCCTAGACTTGAACTGTCCTTTGGGCAGCAGTCCCATTAATGAGCCTTACTCCGGGGGATCCTGGGGTCCTGGGTTTTCTCTTTAGTACCACCATGTGAAGTCCTGTCTGAAGTCGTATTGAGGAGTCATCTACCAAGGACACTTGGTGCTGATGTGAAGCCTAAGAACAGCCAGTCTGGGGCTAGGCAAGGGGGCCTTTGGTGACAGGGATCCCACCACCTTCTGTTTTTTCCTGTGACCAGAGCTGTGTATTCCTCTGAGCTCAGTTCTAGGGCCTGGCAACCACCTACTTCACAGAGGGAGAAAGGATCCCAGGAACATTAAGAGGTCTGCAGGGATACTCCCAGGGGCACCCAAGAATACTGGAGGTGATAATTGGTCTCTCAGCCAATGCTAGATTATCACATCAATTAATGCAGTGACATTCAGCAGCACTGAGAAGTCCCCCTATGTGGCTAAAAATACCAGTCTACAGGGGGCCAGTCACTGCTCCCATCCTATCCAAAGTCCTGTCTCCCCCTCTACTCCTGAGGTAGCATGTGTGGTAAAACCTTGTGTAAATGTGGGGTAAAACCCCACCAAGCTCCCCACTTTCTGCCATGCATTTGAAACAGTCTAAGCCCCACTTGCCAATCAGCCATAGGGAAAGGCCTTCTGTACTCAGGTGCCTCTACTGGAACTTTCTTTCCCACATTCCATTAAGCCTGACACTGACTTATGCTTACTGCTCTGTCGTGAGTTGGGCAGATTTTAATGAGGACTTCCCCCCTTCCCAACATAGTCTAAGGGAGTCAAGATCTATTCCTCTGCTTGCTCTAGAAGGCTGGCCCAGCGTAGGCTCTGTCCAAAAGCCCTTGGGCCATGAGAGGAAGTCTTAAGTGTGATTTTGAGCACCAGGTGTTGGACTCAGACAATGTGTCAGGAGGGAGCTAGTTCTCCCTTGAGATCTGCAGGTCACTCCAACCTAGAAGACTTCAACCACTTCCTGACAATGGGACTTTAGACACAGGACATCAGACATAGGACATCATGGAGGGAATGATCCTTAAAGATCATCTGACCCTCCACACCTCCCACGGATGAGTAAACTAAAGCCCAGAGGGCAAGGGAGCCTCAGACACACAGGGAACTAGCAGCCTCACTGGGCCTGAAACTCAGGCCCCTGGGATCACAAAACCAGGTGGGGTTCTGGGCACCATCCCCTGGAGATGCAGTGCTACATGGACTGGGCAGCCTGACCCTTCACCAACTCAGGCCTACACAGGCCATTACTATGTGTTTATAATTCAAGTAATATTTTGATGTTGAGGTTCATGCATAAGAATGTCATTTTCTATAAAGAAGTCCTTTAGAGCTGATGGTGTGTTCTTTAGATTTCTGGTACCAAAGATTGTAGTCAATACTTGGGGGTTAAGAACCTAGTGAGGAGGGTTGAGCAGCAACCAGACTGGCCACCTGCACACATCTCCTAGGAAGGTCAGAGACCCCTCAAATGGGCCCAAGGGGAGTATGAACATGGTGACAGAAGGGGATCCACTGAGTATAGGAATGGTCATGGGTGCAGAAGTTCCACAAGACCAGCAAGTCTAAGATATGCACATGGCAGGCATCCTATGTCAACTCCTTGACAGGGTCATCCTTCTCTGGACCTATGGTGGATTGAGTAATGCTCCCCACCTGCCACCAGTTCATGTCTATTGAGACCACACATATGGCCTTATTTGAAAAAGAAGGCCAAGTAAAGACAGAGGCAGAGACTGGGCTTATGTTGCTACCACCCATGAATACTAGGAGTTGCCAGAAATTGGCAGAGGCATGAAAAGATCTTCTCCTAGAGCCTCAAGAGGAATGTCTTGTCCTTCCAGCACCTTGATTTCTGACTTCTGCCTCCTGAACTATGAGAGAGCACATTTATGTTGTTTCCAGCCACCTTGTGGCAATCTGTTATGGCCATTCTAGGAAACAAGGCCATTTATGAAGTTCAGGGGATGTGGGAAAATCAACCCACTGAACCTTCCAAGTCTGTAGGTGGTCACCCACTCTGGACAGTCACTTCAGGGTCACCTGACCTCCAGTGGCCACATTACATAAACTGATATAGGTGGAAAGTGGCAGGTGGGTATGGGGAAGAAGAGCGTTAGGGAAACCTTGACACCACAAGTCTCAGACTTAGTCCAGTTCACTCATTACAGCTGAGAACTTGGTACCTTGAGCCCAGGCATAAATATCTGTGAGCTGAATTGCTTCCAGCTGTGAGGGGTCCATGCCATTGGGGAGGTGGATAGGAACAGGTGGGTGGAAACAAAGCATGAAAATCATCCCTTAGCTCCTCTGAAAACTGCTCCTGGCGTGGTAGTACGAAGCTCTCAGCCCCAAAGGAGGACCCCCAACATACTGCCTACTAGCAGGGAAGCTCCCTGAGACCAGGGATCTCTGCTGCCCAGTCTTGCTGCTGGTGTTTCCCCAAAGACTAGCACAGGACCTGGCCATTCCACAACCCCAAAGCTGAGCACCCCCTAGGATTGCAGAGTAGCCGCCCCCTTTCCTCTGAGCTCCTTTTGCTTCCCATCCCAGCCACACTGGCCTGTCTTCAGATTTTAAATATGCCAGTTCCTTCCTACCTCCAGGACTCCTGGGCATGCAGCTGGCTCCTTCTTCCTTTTCACTGTTCTTCAGAGAGGGACCATACTCAGAGCCACCCCAACTACAGATCCCCACTGCTTTTCTATCTCCCCTGAGGACTGTAAGTTCCAAGGGCAGGGGCCACAGCTGGTCTTGCTCACCATTGAATCCCAGTAACTCCTCAATGCCTGACATGTAGAATATGCTGGGTGACCATTTGGTGGTGGGTAGTGGCCTGCACACTGGTTCCTTGGGTCTGGGAGACTCCCTGGAGAGGCGAGTCACCTATATTCTGCCTCTTCCACCACTCCACCTGTCAGGAGCTCTGAGCCTGCCACTCTCTCCTTTGTCTGAGAGTATTGTTCCCCACCTGCCACCAGTTCATATCTATTGAGATGTTGGGCCTGCTGTGATCTGCATTACTGATCCTGAGGACCATGTGAAGGTCATCCATCCAGAGTCCCTCACAGACCTCTGCTGATTATTGCCTAAAACTTCCTACCTAGGAAAAAAGTCCCCCAGATAAGGTGAACTTAGGAGGCAAAACCCAGCAGCAATAGAAGTTGATGTTCCCTGGTCACCCTGCCTCACACTTGCTGACACAAAGTCACACAGTATTTCTTCAAAATCTTGGGGCAACAGGGAGAGTGTGTTTACCTCCATTATACAGATAGAAAACTGAGGCTTAGAGAGAGGAAGCACTCCCACCCTGAAGGACCCCAAACTGAGCTCCCTACTGCAGGTCACTGCAGTCCTGGTGCAGGCCTCTCTGAGATTTGGACTGAATAACTGGGACATGAGAATAAAAGGGGACAAGCTCAATGGGACTGGAGATTGAGGGGAGGTGGCCAGGAGGGGTTTTCTTGTGAGCTGCCTGTTGAGGGTCTGCACTGGGCAGGGTCTCTTGTCTTGGCACTTGGCTTTTCCAGGAACTGGATATGAGAAAGTCCAGGGGAAGAAGCTGAGGCCAGATGGGCAGTGACCAAACACTTGCTGGGCTTCTGCTTTGCATCCTCATTGGCCCCAATGTCCAGAGGACATTTGAGTTGAGTCTTAACAGAATTGTCCCAGATGATAGAGAATGGTGAGAATGGGAGGTGGGAGCTTCCAAGCAGAGGCAGCCATATGAGCCCTTTGCAGGGTGGCGATGAGAGGTGGGTGGAGCGCGGAGGTGCATGGTGAGGGCACAGGGAAGTTCTGCAACTCTCAACCTCCCAGAGGAGTCCTGCCAGTGTGCTCTGTAGCATGTGGGGAGAAGTCTCTGGTTCTAGTTCCCTGCTGGCTCATAGTTACACTGTCCCCTTTTAATTAACATTCACAGAATAATTGAAATAAGTGATGGGAAAATTTGCAATGCAGCAGGATTGGTTTCTCTCCATAAGAAGCCATCCCCCTTCTGGGGACCCTTCTCGTGAGATGCATCGGAGGTTTAGTAGCTGTTCCTAAGGTTGGGAGTAGAGGCTTCTGTCCTGGGGATGACAGGCATCCCTTCTTTACACCTGGTGGCTGGGTTGCCCTGGGATCCCCTTGCCCACGGGTGCAGTGGGCTGATTCTGCCTGGCTGCACCCTGAACCCTCACCTGGGCCTCACCCCATTGAACTGGGGGTTTTCCATCCTTGCTCCAATCCTTTGAGCCCCCTGGATCCTGATTTGGAAGGAACTGTACCAATCTTGTTACTAGGAGCAAACAGTCCCTTTACCTGGAGAATAATTTTCTCTGAACAAACACCACAGTCCTGCAAAGCAAAGCTCATCTGACATTTGTCTCTTCTTAAAGAGACCACCTTTGACACTTGTCAAGTTCTGAGACATAATTGGTTAGCAGAGGGCCATGGAATGCCTGTTAGCACAAGGTTGGGGCCCTGGCAGGGGGAGGTGCACCCCACCATAGCAAATGTGCCATTGTTTTCTCACCAGGCCCCACTAGAAGCCTTCTGAGGACTGCTTATGAGTGACATTTTTAAGAATGGTGGTGGAGGAATTGGGTGTTCCTTAAAGACATGTTACAGGAGTCCTTCCTGGGGACCTCTGAGTTGCTAAACTCAGTTGTGGGGCAGGGATTGTGCAGGAGTTCTCCAACTTTCTAGCTGTGCCTTGAGGATCCAGCTCAGGGAGGCAGTCCTTGCTGTCCAAATGGTGGACAGTGACATGGACTCAACCTTGGAAGGATGTGTCCACTGGCAAATGACAAAGAAAGCAAAATGAGGCCAATCTCCCAGACACAGCTTGTGAGAGCTCTATTGCCAGGTCCAGATCTAGGGGGATGGCCTGCCCTTAGCTTCTCTCTCTTACCTTCCTGTTCATGTCAAATAATGCCAGACACCTAGTGGCATTCCCTCTCAGACCTGGGGCAGTAGATTCCAAGTGTTGCTCAGGATGGAATGGAGAGCAGGCCTTGGAGGTGTTTGGCTGGAGGGTGCAGATGGAACTGGCGGATGCTCAGAGAAACTGCACTTGAGGGTTAGGGTTTGAACAGTGGGCTGTTGGTTCCCAACACTGCATGTACCTGGGACAAGGAGCAGTGGACAGGCGCGTGGAAGGCAGGGTGTGATCTGCATAGAACTGGGTCGGGGCTGCTGAGCACTGGCTCACATCCCACCTGATTTATCTACCTCTGAGATAGCTGATACCATTTGCATATCTGAAACTCTAAGCACACCCCAAGGAACAAATCTCACAAGTCTCTGCTCCCTGGGCAGATTGCAGATAATCAAAACGTTGTTTCATTTAATGAGATTGAGTCAGGTCATTAAAAACACTGTCCTTTGATTGTTGGGAGTGTGACATTCCTTCTTGATCCTAAGACAGGATAAAGCAGGCGGGGACGCTGTGGCAGCTGGCAGCAGGGAGAGTGCAGCCTGGTCTTTGGTAGCTCTGCAGCTGTGGCCCTGGAGCTGTGATCGTGCCTGCTGGGCCAGCCTCCTCCCGCGGCAGCATGGCCACTGTCCTTGCTCTCTTTCTCCTCGCCTGTGCAGATGCAGCCCCTGGCACAGGTCTCCCCTCGGGCACTACTCTGCAGCTGTTCCAGCCAGACTCTGCCTTGGGCTCTTGCTCTATTTCTTAAGTCCTTGGCCAACCCTCTTGGAGAAGACGTGGGCTTCCAAGACCCAGACGAGTCCCCCACCTGCCAATCCCCTGCCCACTTTCTTCTTTGAAATGGGTAATAAGCTAAGTCTCTAAAGTGTGTGAGGATAGTTGGTTCGGATGCTGTGGAGATGGGCAAATTAGACAAGTCCCTACCATCCTCGAACAAATTAGTTTTTTACCTGGAGGGGGATCCCAGGGAAATGTAAACAAACCCATGGAAAGAGACTCTGGGTAGGATATCGGGGTGTTGCGAAATGGCTGGCTGGGGCATGGGACCTAATGGGCAGTGGAGGTGTTCAGATTTGATGAGGTAGGAGATAGGGAGCCATTGATAGCTCTGGAGCAGGTGACTACCAGGTGATGGGTCACGCTTTGGACACCCTACCAGGTAGCCATGTAAGTGGTCAAAGCATGGCACTGAGTGTGGACACCCTTGATGGTGCCCTTCTATGCCCAGTCTGGTTCTGAGGGGACAGGGAGATCTGCACAAAGTTTATTGCCTCCTGATTATGAACAGGCAGGGAACACTTTGAAAGAAAAGAGAGAAGATAAAAATATTTGTGAACAATGCAGAGATATGAGAAAACAAAGGGAACTCATGACAGAGATGGAACTGCATACATACAAATAGGAATTTTATTTCAGTTTTGAACAGCGTGGCTGAAGGAGGGGGACTGAGAACTCAAGGGAGGTTCAGCCGGGGGCCAGCCCAGCACTTTCCTGAAGGCTGCCTCTGGTTTCAGAGGCCCTCTCCAACAGGAGAGGAAAGATACCGCCCAGCCCCCATGCCTGTGCTCTTGGCTCTGGGACCTTGCGCCTAAGACTGCAGTGGAGTAGGATCTAATCTCTCACATTTCCTCCTCACGTTTCTAAAGGAATCACCTCCCAGCATCCTCCAAGGCCATGAGCAAGTTCTGCACTTGGGGTGCCTCCCCAACCTCCAGCTCACACGATCTTTCTCCCCGGATGTGGAATCAGCTGCATCAAAACTCCAGGCAAGTCAGAGTCTTGAGGGCCACTCAGACCACCAGGTGCCTGAGCACAGCAGAAATCTGACCTGGCCCTGCCTTCATGGGGTCTGCAGTCTGTGTGAATGGCATGGTCATGACACTGGACCTACTGCTAAAGGGTCCCTGGGTGTGATGTACAGTACTTACACTGGGTCTAATCCCAGCTCTACTGTTGACTGTGCAACCTTGGGCAAATTCTTTAACCTCTCTGGGCCTCAGTTTCCTGAGGGAAATCATAACAGGATCTGCCTAATAGACTTTCTGTGAACATTAACATGTGAAATGTATTTAACATTGTCCCAGGTGCATGATGAGTGCCTGTAAGCTTATATTACTATCAGAGAGGGACAATAGACCCTGGAACTTAAGGAGTCCTTCCCAGATTTCCAAGTTTAAGTACATAAAAACATCTGTATTGAGATTCAGGTTTTTGCTGATCTTATTTCTACAGACCACATTTTAGATGCACATCCACTTACTACGAGTTAATCACCTCTTCAGTCTTGACAAGAGCCTTTCTCACCCACAAGCTATGGTTCTAAGGGACTTAAAAAAAAATCAACTCATGAACCATGGGCTTGATGGATGGTGCCAGCTCAAGGCCATATCCTTACAAAGGGGACCCTCTGTTGCACATCTGAAGCAAGGAAGGACCGGAGGGAGGGGACATGGGGATGGCTTCTTGGAAGTCAGGGCATTTAATGAGCTGGTCTGTAGTGGGCCCTCAGGGTTCTAAGAAGGAGGTGGGTCGACCCGGCAGATTTTTGAAAGCAATTTCCATTCTCTTTGCTTTTATTCGAAGTGCCTGTGAGCCTCTGGAAGTTACAAGACACACTCATCACCTGGAGTGTCATCAGGCCACATTCCTCTCAGGGCTTGAATGGAGCGTTCCTTAATCCCACAAAAGGAAAACCTGATTTGAGAAGTATTGATTTTTAAACATCTTTCCACCCCTTTCACTTAGAAGCAATCCCTCAACACTGGGCAGCCCCTGCACCGCCAGGCTGCGGGACCACCCCGTCACTTTATGTTCCTGGGGCTCAACAGCGGCGATCTTGAGGCAGAAAGCCTCAGGCTCCCGCGTGTCAAGGCTTTATGAGGAAACTATTTTACAGAGGATGTTCTGCTGCCCCTGGGAGGCGGTGAATTACAGCTGCAATAGCACCTGTTGATCAGCCGATCAGGGATGCTACCTGGGCGGTAGCCTGGGACGGAGGCAGCAGTCTGGATCATTCCTTCTCCCGAGACTCAGGTGCTGCATCCCAGCCAGCTCACCCGTGGTCCTGCTTCTCTCCTGCTCAGAACTTCGAATGGCTGCCTCTGGCCTGACGTGGAAGTACTCCGCCCTCTGACTGACCTCACCACTAGGGTCCCCCATGCTCTGGGACTGAAGTAGCTTCCCATTTCCTGAATGAGTTCTGTGTCCTCAGGGTCTTTGTTTATACCATTCTTCCTGCCATTTACTCCTAATTTTACCCATATGCTCCTAGATGCCATTCTAAGGTCAATGGCCACCACCTCCAGGGAGCCTTCCAGGACTGCCATGCCACACGCTCTGTATCTTCCCCACCTCCCAACTTCTGAGAAGCAGAATAGTGCAGTGGAAGGGCCACGTGTGTTGGAGTTGGACTTGCCTGGGTTTAATCCCAGTTTTGCTGTTGCTTGGCCTCAGTCATCTGACCTGCAAAATGGGGCTAGTAATAGTACCTTGTTCAAGGACTAAACAGCATAAATTATAATCTATGTAGCACAGTACCTGGCAAAAAGTAATGACTCTGTGAAGTACAGCTACTACCTAAAAAAATTAAAAGATTGACTTATTTTTAGAATCTCAGCCTTATCTCCTAATGACTGGGTATCCCAGAGAGCAAGAGACTTAACCTCCCTGAGGCTGGGGCCTTGTGGAGTCTGCAGGCCCAAGATGATAGTCCTGGGGATGGGCTGAAGCAACCTGTGGTAGTGGAGAGGCCCCTCTGTCCATGGGATTCCCTGTGGTGGGCCAGGAGTCCCAGGCGCCTATGGCAGCACCGACGCGGATCCCGGCTGCTGCATCCGCACCTCCCCGGGCCTGTCTGGGTCTGCCCAGGCTCCGCTCTTGCCCACTCATTGTATTGAACTGTCTAACAGGATGCTGCTGTTCATCTGGAAACAGTGTCACATTCAATATCGACAAGACCAAACACAACCCGCTCGGCCACAAGCAGCTTGAAACCTGACATAGTCCCAGGACTCAGAGCCCCACTGCAGGAAACTCATTGAGATGTGGCATCAAGATTGTCAGGAGCCTCTCTATACCCTGAGTCCCTGCATACGGGGACAAGGCCTTTCTAGGGGGACCTCTGCTTCCTGAGCACCTGGTGGTGTCTGTGACCTTGCTCTATAGACATATCTGAGTGGCAGCTCCTGCAGGACAGTGGAACAGCACTGAAGGGGACATCTAGGGCTAAGGGCCACTCTACCTCTGAAATCTCATATCCATTTTGGTGTCTTTACCTGGATCACAGGGACTGGTGCCTGTCTTCCTTTCAAAGGTCAATGTGGGGATCTATCGGTGGCCGCTCTCCATCCCTCAGGGCTGGTGCTGTGTCCTTACCCCTATCCTGCAGCCTGGGCTCAAGGAAGCACTACTTGTTCTGCAAGAGGCCCTTTGGGCAAGGGAACCCATATATTGTTTGCCCCTCTTTGGTGGAGCTTGTCTCAGGAGCAAGGTCAGCTCAGTGGCTTTGGCCTCCTAGATGTTCCTGGGAGCTGGGATAACACTGAGGAGGCTGTAAGCTCTGGAGTCCAGGATACTGCAGGACAGAGTGGAGATGAGTCTCTGCCTGGTCTTGAAGGCCGAGCTTCAAGTGTCTCATGCGGATTCATCCAAATTCAATAGTACTTAAAATGGGAAGAATGTATGTTCTTGAACCCCACTCCTGAACCTTCCTCTGCAGCTTTCATCTTGAAGTAGAGTCCTTCCTTTCTCTCCATTTAAATAGACCCCCATCTTCAGTCTTTGAGGCTCAGCCCAGGCCTGACTTCCTCCAGGAAGCCCTCCTGACTTTATTGCTATTTCCAAAGCAGTTATCATCCTGCACGAATGACCAGACCCATCTCCCTTCCCTAGCTTTGATGCTGATGGAAAAAGTCTCCAGGGTCATTTTGGACAGCAGGAATGAGAGGCCGTGTGACAGGTAGTTCCGGCTGTTATGGGTACCTGTCTCCCAGCTCGTCTATCCTGGCACTGATGTAGCCCCACACCTAATATTCCACTTCTAGAACTATCCCAAATCAGCCCCCATCTCTAGGCTGGCAGCTTGACCTGATAGTGCCCTGTCCCCGTTATGGGGGCATATATTTCACCTGGCACAGCCCGGCACAGTTATTTATTTCGACTCTCTTTGACTGTCAATTCACTTGACGAGAAACAGAAATGGAGCTATGGCTTTGGAAACAAAAGGAATTTTGTCTCAATTGCATTTGTATTCAAATGGACGAAATAAATTTTAGTGCCTTGCCGAGTATGCCAGGAGCGGTGCCTGAGTGTGAGGGGGTGCTGACGGCCCTCCGTCCCCGAGAGAGCGGCCAAGATGAAAAATGAGGCTTTGGAACAAGCCTTCGGCAGTCAATCTGTTAAGGCAGCCGAGCAGGCGCGCCATCGGAGGGACCCCCACCCTCCTGGCCGGGTGTGCCCCCTCGCAACGGCAGCTCAGTGATTAATTATCGAGCATCACGGTCCAGGACTAGGAAGAGGAGAGTGAATAAATAAGATGCAATTTTATCTCTGCATGCAATGGGCGGGAAGCAGGTGAGACTATTTGCTGCTTCTAGTGAACAGAGTGTTTAGAGTTGCTGCAATCAGCGCCAGCAACCTCAGCTTAACCCCTCTGCTGCCAGCTGCAGAGCCTGGGAAGCTGTTGCTGGAAGGCAGAGCTCCTGTTGGGTGTGGGGAGGCCCCTAGCCTCCTCTGCTTGGAAGCAACACAAACCTCCAGCCTATCTTCCTTCTTAGGACAGCTGACCTGCTTCCTGGTCCTGGGGCAGGGGTTCCAAGTGGGTGACTGGGAGGCTCCCATGGAGTTACTTTTTTGCAGGATCTGTGGATCCCGAAGGTGTCTTGTCTGGGCAGCTGTGGGATGAGTTCACTGGCAAGGGGCAAAGCAGGGGCCCCTGGGGAGGGCGGCGTCAAATATGGCCCTCCTTGCAGTTCTGAGAATGGCTTTTCCTTAGCTCAGTCAGGGGCTGTCAGATGGCCTGGAGCTGGGCAGGCCAGGGGGGCAGGTGCCTGGGCTGCAGGACACCTGTCCTTCACCTGCTGTCTCTGTAGCTGCTTCCCTTCACCGTAGATCGCTTCAGTGGGATTCCTTTGCTGTTTTCTGGTCAACCTGTCGGCAGGCAGCAAGCCAGGCCCAGCGAGCCCTCCATGCCCGGAGCTTCTCAGCCACACCGTCCACACCTCCACCTACCTGCCTGGCCTTGGACCCCTGCCCCACTGCCATGTGCAGCTCCTGAAAGACCTGACCTCTCCCCTGGAAGCATTTCATCTGATTATAAAAGAAGTGTAACAGAAAAATGACAGTACATTACTGGGACAGACATGGGGGGGGCACACAGGGAAGGATTTAGTCACACAGTGTGTGGTGCCATGGGCAATGATCAAGTGTGTGAGGGGGGCACCAGGAGGCTGCTGAAAACCTGGAAACTGAGGTCTAGTGGCCTGGATGGGGCAAGACCCTATGGAGGGGAGTGTGGATAGAGGAGAGGAGCCCACTAGAGTCTAGCAGGCCCTCCACCACCTCTGCAAATAGGGCTTCTAGGGACACAGCCATGCTCACGGGTTTACATACTGCCCATGGTGGCTACGCCACGTGTTGAATAGTTATGATGGAGACCCGATAACTCACAAGGCCTAAAATGTTTGTTTCCTGGCCCTTTACAGAAAAAGTCTAAAGGGCAGGGGAAAGAGCTTATCTATGACGGAGATGGAGAAGAGGAATCCCAAACAGGAGAAGCAAATGAGTGTTGAGGAGAGAGGTCTGTGGGGCTGGATCTGCACAGAGGTCACAGTGGATGAGGACTGAGGGCGTCCGTTGGCTATGCCACCCAAGCACCACCTTCCTCATTTATACAGGTATGCAGTAGAAGCAGTCAGGGAAGGGGACTTGCCACAGAGGGAAGAGCCAGGGGTTAGGTGAGGCCATGGAGCTGAGACAGTTCTTTTGTGATGCCTGGATGTTTTAGAGAAAGGGCCACAGGCAGGACAGCGTGTGGGTTCAACCTGCAAACCCTTCCATTTCAGACCTAAGCCTTGACGTCATCTCTGACACCTCCGAGTCTACTCTCGGTTACAATCGTCAGCCAACTTTACAGTCGTGGCCTTCCGGGTCTGAACTCTCCACACAGGACTGTGGAGGGGAGAGCGGCGGCCCCGGGCAGAGTCCTGGCACTGGCCTGACTTATGTCAACTCTCCAATTCTTTCCCCTCTCTTACCCCCTTTCCACCCAGAATCCAGAAAATAGGTTGATTTGGTCAAGAGCTTTGCCGTGTAGTCTGCTCTGACCCTTCTGGTCCTTCAGTCTGGCAGGCACTGGCCTCAGGGTTCTGTGTGGCCCACAAGCTCAGACTGCCAGTGGGCATGATGGTGTCCCCTGCTCCCAGGTCCCAGTGCTGTCTCTGTGTGTCCCCTCCCAACATGTGCCTCCCTGCACTGTAAGAACAGGCTGTGGGGCTTCTCTACCTGCCTGGCACAGCCCAAGCCCGGTGGCCCACTCCAGGAGGGTCTGAAGGCAGCCCCCTGGTTTCTGGGGTGTGCCACCACATCCATCATGGTAGTGCCACCGCCAGCCCAGGGCCAGCCTGTGAATAAAAAAAAAAAAAAAAGAGTGTGAAGTTAAGTAGCAAGCTCATCGCTTGAAACTCTCACGTTCCCTGAGATGAGATGATTCCCATTAACAAAACACCTTCATTTTCAGAAAATCCATGTTCACAGCTTGCTCGGTAGAGCCTGCCCCCACAAGTTATGATTTATATTTTATTACAAGGTGAAAAGAGACAAAAAAAAAAATCCACCCGGGGCGGGGGAAGAAAAAGCCCACTGACTCTTTACAGCAACTCCCAGGGTGTTTGATTTAAAGGGACATTGTCATCTTTAATGTTTTCATCCAGAGGAATTAGAGAGCACCACCACGGTAATTTAGAAGTTCCTGATTTAGGGGCAGCCTCTGTGGTGTGGCTTCACTGTATTTCCCTTTTTATGGTTCCAGAGAGTATTTTCTGAGAGATAATAATGTTGGGTGATATTTCTCCTTTGTCATGTGGAAGCCTGAGAAGAAAATTAAAGTAGGTCCTTTCTTCCTTCCTCTCAGCCAAGCTGTGGATCGGGAGGACTGTCACGGGCCACCTCCAGCCACTTCATCTTCTCCAGGCCTGACCCTGCTTTTTGGTGCCCCCAGGGCTGGGGCCAGGAAGCAGGCGGCCATCTTGGCCTGGTTGGAAAGCCCCAGAATGACCCTTACTATTCCTCTCTTTGGTTTCCCTGCTCCACTCAGCCAGTGGTCACAGGAGCCTCTCAGAATTATCTTTGTTGTGCTCATTTCTGCTCCCACTGTTGCCTCCAGGTTCAAGTCTCTATTGAGTTCTCTAGCCCTGGGGGTCTTCCCAGTGGTCTTCTGGGGGCCTCCAGGTCAATCCTTGTCTGACTGGCTATGATCATGCCCTTGCCTGCTTCTGTGTCCCATGACAAGCTAAAGTCTGTGGCCTGGATCTGGGGCCCATGGCAGAGATTGCTTCATGTTCACCTAAACCTAAGTCCTTTCCCTCCCATGATCATAGTTAGACTATGTTTCCCTATTTCAAGCATGGCCATATGACCAAGTTCTGGCCAGGGGACTGTGTCAGCAGGACTGTGCACAGTGCTTGCTGGATTCAGAGGATCTCCTACTCTTCTGTGTGTCTCCATGTATCAGTCAGATGCAGGATATCTTGGAAAGGAATCTGAGGCTATAAGGTGAAAAATGCCTGAATCCCTGGATCACTGTGGGGTCACACACCAGACAGCAGCATTGAACTCTTACATGAATGAAGAATAAATCTGAGCTGTGTTATGTCCCTGAGACTCTTGGGCTGTTTGTGATTGCATTTAGCCTCCTTGACTAACATAACCCTGCTGCTCTCATTCTAATCCTTCCTTCTAGCATTTCCTCCTCCTTCTCTCTTACTTGTCCAAGACACAGGTACATACTGGCCATGCTAGGGGATGGGCACTTTCCCATCTGCAATTTTTCTTCACTCATTTACCTCAGCCAGGAGGCCTTCCCCCACTCCCTTTCCTGCCATGGAATTCCAGCCATCCTCTGAGAAGATGTGCAGGCTCTTTTTGATTAGCTGTGTTAAGCCCTCCTCTCAGTTCCCATGGTGATCTTTCAGTAATCATCCCACAGACTTTTTGCCTCATCTCTGTACATGTCTTGTTATCCCATAGGAGAGTGAATTTCTTGGAGGCAGGAGTCAAATCTCACTTATGTCCAACTCATCTATGTTGGAAGGTTCTTTGTGCAGTGTCCAGAGTCACTGGGGGAGACTACCTAATTCCAGCTTCTTTATTGCCTTTTTGATGCCTCAGTTCCTCTTCTGTAACATGAAGATCAAAAGAGGGCTCTGTCTCAAAGCACCTGCTCTCAGGGAGAGATGGAAACACCCATGCCTGCCTCCCCACCTCCCCTTTTGTTACCGTCATCTACTGACTCTGGGTCACTCCCTGCCTCATTTCTGATGATCATCACCTATGGCTACCAACAGTCTCTCTGGCATGTCTCCTATGTTAACTCTTGGTGATTTGATTATCCATGTTGATCACCATCTTTACCTTACAGGCCCTTATTCCCTTATGTCCATATCCTAGAGTCTAGACATGGTCATTGCAAAAAATGGCAGCCTGAAAAATCATCTCCCATCTATTCTGGTTTACCCAGACTCCACTGATTCTTCAATCCCACCGAAACCTACAATCCAGCATTTAATTAATGACATTAGCTCTCCTTCATGAATGACATCACTTTCTTCTTACCCAGCTTACCATCCATGGAATTTAAGCCACACATGTGCAAGTCCCTTCCTCCCTCTTGGCAAACTCCAGCCCTGGTGAAATCTATCTGAGGTACTCTGTGCTGACATTGGTTTGACTGAGCATGGTTGGGGAAAGCCACCACCCCCTGACTGACTTCACTTTGAACTCAGGTCTAGGAGTCTCAGGTGAGCCCTTCGTACTGCCCAGTGACCATGGCACCATCTAGTTCTACCTCTGTCCCCCTCCCCTCTCTACCCAACTGCTCCAGGGCTTCCGCTCTTTCCTCATCCTCACTCTCAGGAACCTTGCTTCCTGTTTCACTGGGAAAATGGATGTCTGCACAAGCTCCCACTGCATCTACCCACCTGCTGGTATCTGCTCCCATGATCGGCCTTCTCTCCTGTTAACATGGGTCTACCAGCCACGCATACAAGGCAAACCCGGCACCTGGGAACCTCACTCCATCTCCCTTGTCCCACTCAAAGACATCACTCCAGCCTCATCCCCTCTTCCACAGCCTCAACTTCCCCTTTTCTTCTTGATTATTTCCATCAACATACATGTTGCTAGTTCTGCACATTTCAAAAGAAAACCTCTTGACTTCATGATCCTGCTAATTTCTGCCCTATTCCTTTGTTCTTCATCTCAGCAAAGCTTTAGAAGAATTTTCTGTACCTATTGTCTTCACTTCCTTTCTTCCCATTCTATCTTGGACCCATTCCAATAAGACTTTGAACCTCTTCCCATGCCACTCTATGGAAACTACTCTTTCAGGCCACCAAAGACCACCAAAACACAAATGCCATACTCTTCTTTGTATTATCTTAACTAATCTTCCAATTGGCACAGCCGACTGCTTCCCCTCGCTCATTCTTCTCTTGGCTCCGAGGACGAGATCCCTGACTCCCTCCACCTTCTTCTCTTGTCTGCCTTCCCTTCATCTCTCTCACTTCTTCTCATTGGACACTCCTAGGGCTCAGGCTTGGACATTCTCCATCTATACTCACCCATTCAGTGATTTTTGTCCAACCTCATAATTTTAAGTATTGTCAAAATTTTGAGAATTTCAAATGCCCAGACCAGAACCTTTCCCTTGAACTCAGCCCTGCATATCCAACTGTCTCTTCAACATTGCCACTTGGGTGTCTGATGGCATCTCAAACTCAATACACCCCCAAATTCTTGATCCTCTTTCCCAAACTTACCCTAACGATAGCCCTCTCCATCTCAGTTAATGGCAACTCTGTCCTTTCAGTTCTCATGCCAGAAGCCTTGGGATGCTCCCAGACTCATCTCTTTTCACATAATCATTGCAACCCACCAGAGAATCGTTTTGGCACTACCCTTCAAGATATATCTGTAATCTAACCTCTTCTTACCACCATCTTGTCCATCACTTTGGGCTTGGCCACCATCATCTCTCGCCTGGATTATTGCAACAGCCTCCTGATTAATTTGCATGCTTCTATTGTTGCCCTGTAACAGTCTTTTCTCAAAACAGCAGCCAAATGATTCCTTTGAAATATAAAGTCAGATCATATCATTTCTCAACTTGAAAGACTTTGTTTCATTCAATGTGAAGAGAGTCTTTATATATTGGCTTCCAGGACCACCAGAAACATTAACCTCAACCCCTCCTTCCCACACCACTCTGGACACTTATAGTCTTGCATAAGGGCCAGGAATATGTCTCCCTCTGGTGCCTGCATTGCTAAGGCTCTCACCTCTCAATGCTAGGCCTTTTTGGAGAGGCCTTTTCTGAACTACTGTATTTAAATTTTGCTGCCCACTGCCCACCCTGTCCTGTACTTCCCTCTGTATTGTTCTCAAAAGGTGTGCCTCATGTTCTATCTAGTCCATGGACTTCGTGGTGCACAGAGGTCCGTTTGCTACAATGGAAGTTCCATGAGCATGAGGATTTTTGCTTTGAAACCTGCTGAAACTCCATCACCTCGAGCAGCATGTACCAGGGAGTATTTGTGTGAATGGCTATGTGCTGTTTCCAGGGGGCTGGGGGTCATGGGGCCACCATGCAGGTTCAGGTCTGAGGCCACATGGTAGGACATGCTGACTATATCAGGCTGCCCCCCAGAATCAGAAACTGTACCCTTTGGTGGAAAACATCTTGCAAAAGGATTCTCTATGGGAGCCAAAATGACAATTTTTCATGCCAAAGAATATCACCGAAAAATGATTTTGCACTAATGTGTCGTATCCTGCTTGTGGGATCTCAAAGCATTTTGCAAATGTGTATTAATTGAGTTTTACAACATTCCTGACAGTCAGAGGAAGAATCAGTCTCCTGATTAAGAAAACGACTCTGTTTTCATGATTAAATCAGGCACAAAGATGAAGCATATGAGCCTCAGGTTGCCAGGAACAGAGGGGGTGCTTACACCTGTCCTCAAGACAAGGTGTGGACTCATGGATGGCATGTGGCCTCTTCAGACATGCAGATGGGTCTCTGGAGTCACTGTGTCTGACTTCAAATCAGTGGTGTGCTGGATTCCAACTGGGTGACCATAGCCACGTTACTTAATCTCTTTGGTCCTTTTTTTCTCACCTCTAAAATGGGATACTTATATAGCCCCCAGATAGGGCTTGGGACATGGAGCCTCAGGAAGTGCTTGCCAAACTGGTCCAGGTCCTTGAAGGCTTGCTCTAGTCCTTCACTGGGCAGGGCAGACTCTAGAAACTGGGTGCTTCCTGGGGCAGTACCTGTGGGACAGGGTGTTGGGGATGGACATGGGTAGTGTTGGAGCCAGCAGTTCTCTACCCTCATCTGGATAGATCCCTTCCCTTGGCCACTGGTATCTGCAGGGTCAACGCCTGCTGAATCTCAGGTACCCAAGGGCCCTCATGAAACAGATGCTGGGGACCAAAATGGTCTACAGTGGTTTTGAGAGACTGTGTAGCTTAGTAGGTTAGAGCTCAGGCTGTGAAACTGGACTCCTGGTTTCAAGCCCTGTCCTGTGGCTCTCTAGGTCTGAGACATGGGCAAGTTCATGGTGCCTCTGGGCCTCATCTGTCAAAAGGGATAATGATAGCTCCTCCCTCATAGATTGTTGTAAGGATTAATGAATCCACTTAGAACAGCTTAGCATCAGCTATTATTGCTGTATTATCACCTGAAATTAATTACACAGCTTCCAAAGCAAGCAGTGCAGCATGCTGGGAGCCCCATGATGCTCAGCCTCCAAGCCGAGATACCTCTGCACCGTGTGTTGAGTGCTGTGTCCTGCCCACACAGCAGATGTCCATCATGGGTGGGCTTCCTGGCTGTGAACCCTGAACTGTTCTCTCAGTAGAAAATTTGTAGACTATATCACCACTCTCTTCCTAGGGCCCAGACCAGACCTTGACTAAAGCAGATGCTAGGCACACATGGCTATATGAGAGCAATTAGGCACCTGTTGCTTCCATTTGAGGCATTTCCTTCAACTCACATTTGCTTAGAGCAGAAGCCCAAGAGCTTCCTAACTTTGTTGGCTTGGTGACTTCAAAGACCATGGCTATCACAATGGCAGGCTTCTTCCAATAAATTAAGTCATGGTGCTCAGCCACTTGGTACCTGCCTCAATTCCCTTTGGGAGTTTGCTATCCTCTGTAGAGACCCAAGGGACAACTGCTTTCAGGTCACTTGCCCTGTAAGTCCCTATGGCATCAGGGCATCCTCATCTGAGGATCAGGAACTGGTCTTCAGGAAGACATCCCTGCACACCCAGGGTGGGTGCTGAGCCTGGGCCAGGGCCATTGTGGCTGTGCCGTTGAAAGGATCAAACCACTCCCCTACAATGAAGACCACATCCAGCACCCTGGGCAGCATGGGAGACTTTTGTTTGCAGACATCACAGAGCCAGCAAGGACCTCAGCCTTCTGAGACACTGCTCTTTGAAGCAGTAGAATCGGGTGCTGTCAGTCAAGTTCAACCCAGCCCATTTAACACCGAGATGCCCAGACTCTGGGGCCTGTGACCAGTGCTGCTTATAGAGCGTCTGGGGCCTGAAGTCTGGCAGCCAGGGATCATGGGCTTGGCCTGGGTCCATGCCCTTTAGGCAAGATTGATAAACTCTCTTAAGACAGGTAGACACAGGAGCATGGAGCAGAGCCCACAGGGCCAGATATCCCCAGTCCCTCACCCTAGGTTCACTTAACCCTCAATTCCTCCCTCCTTTCCAAAGCCACCACTGCCCAGAACTGGTACTCAGCTGCACACCCTGCTGCTTCGAGTTCTCCTTCCTCCCCATGCCCCTTCTCTTTCATACCGGCTGTTTTCAAACTCTTCCCAGGTGGTGACTGGCAGGTGGGAAGGCAGGGAGGCTGGTCATGAATATTCCAAAGTGGACAATCAGCCTCTAAAGAATGGAAAGCAGACTCCAGGGACGAGGGGCCCTGCTCAGCCCATACCTTCACGTTAATTTAATTTACAGAATGCAAGAAAAACATCTCAAGTGGAAGCACACTGGTATTGCTCAATCAGTGAAGCTGCCCTCCCTGAAAGGCTGCTCCGCAGGACCTTCAAAGCCTCCCACCATGCACACATTGCCTGGGAAGGTGTACACCCTTGGCTGAAAGCACGGGGAGGTGGGTACTTTGACCTTGGGGTGGTTTGGGGAGGTGGGGCCCAGGACAAATGAACAGAACTTGGAATCCCAAACAGGCTTCAAGGGCCCTTGGGGAAGACAGGGCAGGCGGCAGGATGGCCAGATTCAGCCTCACCTTGCACCTGCTTTGCTCCCATGGGCTGGGGGCTGTGATGCAGGCCATGTGCTGACCACAGGGAGAGAGCCTGCCTGCTCCTGCAGGTATGTGGGATTGGCAGGGGACCCTTGGCCAATGGCAGGAGCTTTCTCAATGTTGAGTAATTTGACCTCTAGTCTTCTTAGGCCCAACTCCTGACCTGTTCCCATCTGTTCTGTCTGTGTCACCCACAGGTTGATTCCACTGACTTTTAAAATTTCTACTGTGCCCTGAGCACTAAAGGATGGCAGCCCCACCTGTGGCCCAGCAGCTGCCTGGCCAGTTCTCAGCCCAGGGCTTCCTGAGAGCTCCTCTGACAGCTGGCAGCCTTCATCAAGGGGTCAGTAAGTGAGCCCCAGGGATGGGTGCCCTGAACACACCCGAAAGGCAGGGATGTGACCTTTGTTTCTAAGCTGCTACTTCCCTGACTTTGAAGCTACTCCCGAGCACCAGCATGTTCTGAGCACTAGCATGTTCTGAGCAGCAGCATGTTCTGAGCAGCAGCATGTTCTGAGCACTAGCATGTTCTGAGCACTAGCATGTTATGAGCAGCAGCATGTTCTGAGCACCAGCATGTTCTGAGCACTAGCATGTTCTGAGCACCAGCATGTTCTGAGCACTAGCATGTTCTGAGCAGCAGCATGTCCTGAGCACCAGCATGTTCTGAGCAGCAGCATGTTCTGAGCAGCAGCATGTTCTGAGCAGCAGCATGTTCTGAGCAGCAGCATGTTCTAACAGGATCGACACTCGGGCTGGGCAGGGCTAGCACGAGGAGTCTCTGGAAGTACATTTATCTGTGGGAGCTGGGAAGGGATTTGAATGTGATGGGTTTTGTGCTTCAGAGGAAAGCATACTCCTGGGCGCCTGGATAACTCACGGAGCATGGGGAACCTATTCTGAACAACAGGCCTGCTCCTTGGGGACCCTGCTTCCCTGTGGAGCTGGAAGCTCTGAAGCTTTCTTCATCAACTGCCCATCAATCTCTGGGACAGGAATTCTGCTCCTGTTATGGTGTCTGCTCCAGCCTGAAAGGGATCTGCGTACCATGCATCTGAAAGCACCCACTTCAGGATTCCCAAAGTGGACGCTGGTGCAGGGCCGTGCCCTCCGTAGCAGCGTGGGGGTGGGGGTGGGGGGAAATGACTCTGGTGGGGGTCCTGGCTACAGCAGGGGCTGCAACTCTCTGAGTACTTAGTTCATCTTCTGGCCTATTATTGAAGACATAGCTTTGAGTTAGGCTTTGCAGCCTCTAGCCTCCCTGGGCCTCAGTTTCCTCATCTTCAGAACTTGGGAGTCAGGAGAGGTGCTATCTGCCATGTGCAGCATCTGGCCTGCAGGGAACGCTCAGTGAGCAGCAGGTCTGGAGAACCATTAGCAGCTGGCTGGTGGAGACTGTCTGAGGAGGCTTGAGAGTGTCCAAGGAGACTGTGAGCTCAGAGACGGTGGGGCGTGTGGGAGTCCTGTGCTGCATCCCACCCGCACACCACCTGTGGAGATAGGAGAGCATCCTTTGGGCCCCTGTCTCTCCCCAGCTGGATGCGATTTGCAGTCTCAACAGGTGCACAACAGTTGTTCTGCCTGAAGCCCCTGTTTGAAAACAAAATGCCCACACCATCTGGAAAAGAACTCTCCAAGACTCAGCAGCCGGCTGCCTGGGGCCTGCCTGCTGGGCTCCCTGCACCCTCCCCAGGCAGGTATATGAAGGAAGCGGGGTGCTAGAGGGACTGCTTCTGAGGTGCTGGTTGCAGCTTGAAATAGAAAACCATTACCAAGTACCCCGTGCTGACCAGAGACACTAGGCTCCTTCGTGGTGGTGGCCAAATGCGGCGTATCCTCCGCTCACCATCCTCAGCCTGCAGCAGGGAGAAGCTGTGGTTTCCAGTGAGGTCACAGGGGAGAACCGAACTATTTTCCTGCTTGTGCCTCTCCTGTGTCCAGCCTGAGGTTCAACCAACTAGTTATGAGAGTTTGCTTGTCCCAGTCACAGCAGGAGCCCACAGTCCAGAGATGTCACCAGACTTCAAACATGTAGGCAAAGTCTGGGACCCTAGAACCCTACCATGGTCTGTGCAAGTTAAATGAGAACTCCGGGCTCAGAGCATGTGACCATTAGTAGGTGTGCCTCCTCCTACGCAGAGTCAGCACCTCTGCTCCTCTGTCACTGGGAAACACCTCCCATGGACTTATTCTCTTGCTGTCCTTGCTGTGATCCCCCTTTTCTGCTTCTGAAGACGGTAAAGAGCCAGAAAGACCAATGCTCACAAACTACTATGACCCTCCAACTTTGCAAGCCCTTCACAGATAAGATTTGGGTCCAGACACATTATGGAAAAGTGCATTTTAATCCCACTCTACTTCTTGGACTTCAGCCTCCTTGCAGTGTCCAGGAAGCCTCCGGGAGATAATTGGTAAGGACTTGTCAGATACCCTGTTATAAAGGGAGCTAAGTGTGGCTTGACAAGGTCCAGTGGAAAGTCAGCTTTTGGGGAAAAGAAATCCCACAAAGACTGCAGTGAGCAGGAGTATGGTGGAAAGCCAGCACCTCTCTGCTAACCCCTCATCCCCTTATGGAACACCTGTGGAACTATGGGGGGAACAAGGCAACCCCCCGATTGTTCTTCCTTCTTTCTGGAAACTGTTACAACCACTCTGAACCTTTTCTCTTTACAATGAAAACAAAACAAAACAAAAAATTCATCATTGTTTTTGTCCTTTCCATAAGCACCTACTTTGTACCAGGCTGAATACCTTCCAGGTGGAAAGTTCCAGGTTTCTCTACCTCTCCTGTTGGCCTTGTCCTCCAGCTGGAACAAATGCCAGTAACATCCTGACCCACTCCCAGAAGCATCCCTTCCTTCCTCTTTGCCCTTCTTGACTTGTGCTTTGTCGGTGTTTCAATCTCTGGTGACACTCTCTTGTGTCACCCAAGGCAGACTCTGTCTGTATTCTAGCCACCTACCACCCTCCCTGTCTCAGAGGGAGGGCCTGGGGAAACACTGGGCTCTGGGTCAGGGAGGTGCCCTCAGCCTCTGGAGCTGAAGAGTTGCTCTCTAAGGGCCATAATAAGGGGAGGGCCAGGGAGTCAGTAGGGACTGTGGATGCCTGGAAAATCTAAGGTGGACACCGGCCAGTGGTCTGGGATTTCTGGCTCCTCCTCCACTGCTTGAGTGTCTTTGGCAAGTAGTTGTTGCTTTATCTAGGGCTTGTCTGTCCCTAAAGTGTGACTTTTCAGAAAGTTCCTCATCAGAGGCCACCCAGCTCTTGGGGCTTGTGTGCTCCCAGCCTTGAGAGCGGCCCACAGGGCTGCTTACTCAGTTAGTGGCTGTGCCTAACAGGAGTGAGGTTCCTCTTACCTCTCCACCACTCTCTAACTCAGGACCCATCTTATTCCCTGTGCAACCCACGAGCTGGGCCCTTAGAGTGCTGGAGGTAGGGGCTTGCTGGGCACTGTCCCACAGCCTGGAGAAAGGTGACTGGAGAGGAAGGACAGACTAACAAGGTAAGGGACAAGTGATTGTGTTCCATGCATCCTTCCTGGGTTGATACATCTTTAGGAAGGGTTTACCTTTCAGAAACACACCTAGGTGGGCCTTCCCATGCCTTAGAATACCTGGTCATCACCGGGTGCCTCACAGTGCACACCTCTCACCCAACACTGAGGTGAGGGTGATGCTGGTAGGCCAAGAAGGAAGTGGGCTGGGGCTGCACCCTGTGTTTTGCCAAGCTTTGTTTCTGTTTTTTTTTTTTTTTTTTTTTTTTTTTAAGTACTGGGGATTGAACTCAGGTGCTTAACCACTGAGCCACATCCCTAGTCTTTTTTGTATTTTATTCAGAGACAGGGTCTCACTGAGGTGCTTAGGGCCTCACTAAGTTGCAGAGGCTCATGATCCTCCTATCTCAGCCTCCCAAATCTCTGGGGTTACAGGCGTACTTGCCTGGCTGGTTCCTGGGCTCTTGCTTGGATCCCGGAGGCAGCCTTGGCCACATCAGGAATCTCTCTGAGATCTGGGGTTTGGATGGCTCAGCCATTCCCATCCTGAGCCTTCCGAACACCATGATCCAAGGGAGCAAGCTTGAGAATTGGAAATGTGATCTTCAGGGCTTAATTGCATGTTGAAATCCTCACAAAAGCTTTGCAAAAACACTGAGATTTACGAGAACAATACTGTGCTATCCTGGTAAAAAGCTGACATTTCAATCATTCACGTTTTATATCTTTGTAATGAAATTCTTTGTTTCCTCTGCAGCCACTTTAAAGTATTTACTAACATTCAGCAGACTCTCTGTTCCATGCAAAATTTTGTTTCTCCATGGTACATAAAGTCAGGCTGGGCTTTGTGACACTGCTCTGCAACCCTGGAACAGTGACAGACAAGGTATCCAACTACCCCATCTGGGCCTATCTAAAAGGAGGGTTTAAAAAAAAAATCACCAAGGCATCATATTTTAATGAGTTTTCTTTGCAATTTGCGTATAATAGATTTTCAATAACAACCTGTAATTAGTTCATTTTCTACTATTCAATTGCTGTGTTCTGAGGCCATTGGCAGCTTCCAGCTGGGATCTTTACAAAATGGAAATGCTTGAAGACTCAGCTCTAGACAATAGCTAGAGCGTGCTGGGTCTCAACACACCTGGTAGGAGGAAGAAATTGGAGATGGGAAAGAGGCAGCATGGGTCTGAGGAAGAGGAGGAAGAAGAGGAGGAAAAACTGGTTCAGGGAAAGAGAGCAAGCATCAGTTCTGCTCAGAATCGATACTTCCAAGGTGTAGAGAGCAGAGATTGTCCCAGCCAGAGCTCTAATGCTTGGGTGGGAGTCTCATCCCTGCCACCCCTGCTCTCCATGTGGCACTCACGGATACCTGCCGAAGGACCACAGATGGCTTTTCCAGCACGATGGGGCAGTTGGAGGCACATGTTCACCCTTGACTGGGTTTCTACTTTCATATAGCAAGGGAAAACCTAACAGGACAGAGACCGGACACTGGGACCTTAGAGAATAGCCCTGCTCACTTTTCTGTCCTGATAGTCACCACTGGAAAGCTTCAAAGGCCACACCCAGCTCTCCACTGATACTTGGTCCCTACTCCAGTGATTTGCTTGGGCTGGCACCTGCAGTGACGGGGCCTCACCAGCTGGCAGGCCACTCAGGCCAGGTGGAGTGGCTGCTTGGGAAGAGTCCTCCCCCATGGGGGCTTCTCCCAGCACCCGCTTCTTGGTCTGAGTTTTGTGGCCTGGGCCCCACCTGTCGCCACTACACCCTGGGGACTGCATCCTCAGCCTCACAGGAGCACAGGCTGCCCCACTGTCTGGAATGGCTTTCTCCTTGCTCTTTGCCTGGCTTTCTCCAACATGGTGCTCAGGTCTCAGCTCAAATGTCCCTCCCTGACCTCTCTGTGGATGGCTGGTCCTCCCTGCACCCAGCACACTCGGGCTCAGCTTCTGTTTTGTTTGTCTGCCTTTCTGTTCCCCAACTGCCTCTCTGCCAAGACCACAAGCTCCCTGCAGTCAGGGGCTGGGGCAGTCTTGCTCACAGCTGGGTGCTTGCCAGAGAGTGGGCTCTAGAAGTGTCGACCTGACACTGCCTTATTGTTCTTGGTTTTCCTCCTCTTAAGCCTTCCCATCTCAATTCCTGAACCTTTGGTCATCGTCCTATCTCTGTCCTGTTCAACCTCCTCTGAAATGTTGTGGCTGGTGGCCTGTCCCTTGCGTGGCCACTCAGTGACTTGGTGTACACCAGCTCCATGGCAGACTCCCCCAGACCCCCAGTAGTGGTCTCCCTTGTACAGTTCTGCACCCAAGTGAGCTGGGGGCCTATGTGCTCTGGAAACCTGCCTTCCAGGACCTGACTTGGGTCCTGGGGCTGCCAAGATCTCCAGTTTTCAACTGGGCCCGCTGTGGCAGAGGCTTCAAAACCACAGGCTGTCCTTTCCCAATGTCTTAGTAACAGGGCTTGAGGTTGGAGGGAGGTGCTGTGGGGGCTGCACTGGTGTGTTTTGGGTTCCCAGCAGCTGAGTTCTGAGGAACTACAAACCCGCCCTCCATGAATGAGATGTGTGCACACCCACAGTGCTGAGTTCCTGCTAGGAGGAGCCAGAGCAGGGGGCTGAGCTTGGAGCCCTGCAGCCAAGGTCTGCTGCCTCCTTGGGGCATGGGCTGTGGGTGGTAGGAACCACAGGGCTGAGGCACAGTATTTAGCAGGAGCTCTTATCTCTGTGCACAGTTGTTGGGGGAGGTAATTAAACAGTGGGCAGGCGGCCTAATGGCCTAAGAGCTTACTTATCCTGAGGAGAGCTGAATGGTCAATGAGTGGCCCTGGGAGCAGGATGGGGCTTTCTGGAATAAATAGCTTTGGTCTTCATGAAGGCCTCATTCGCTCATGTGGGAGGCAGGGATACCCAGTCCCTTGGTCAGCAGCCCAGGATGTCTGGGCTGCCAAGGGCAGCCATGTGGGTGCTCTCTCTGGCCTGCTCCAGCTTGGCCCATGGTCCCTCACCAGCGGCCTAGCAGCAAGCCCCCCACAAAGCCCTACCTCTGCTCCTTCTTCCCTGAGCCCCTCCAGAGACACGCAAAGGCCCTCTGGGATCCTGAGTCATAGTCATATCACATTCAGACTCCTGCTTGCCAAGTATATTTCTCCACAGACTTCATTTTCTCACAGAGCAGCATTACCAAGGACTTCCAGGTACATGGCAGCAGGAGCAGAACAGTCTCTACCCTTACCGTAGCTAGGGTCTACGAGGGAAGGACAGTGATGGCTGGGAGAGAGGGCGCACACATGTCCTCATGGCCACCCTCACCGCCTCAATCACTGACCTAAGATGTACTTTAACACTTACCTCATGTGAGGTATCGTGCTAATCACTTTGTGTAAACTATCTCACTGAGTCCTGAATAACCCTACTGGTGGTTATTAGGCCCTTTTTACAGAAGGGGAACTTGAAGTCAGCCTAACCTCTGGTAAAAAGCTGTCTCAAGTCACATAGCTAGTAAGTGGCAGAACAAGGATCCAAATCCAGGTCTGACTTGGACTCTGGGTCCACACTCTTAACCAGCAGCCCCTAGGTTTATTACTATATAGAGATAAACCCAAGGTTGTGGACACACAGAGGAAGGGGTGTGGGGCTTGGTGGAGGGAAGAGAAACCGAGGAAGACTTCCTGAAGGAGAAGACCGATGAGCTAGGGCTTGATGTTTCAGGAAATCACTTTGGGGATAGTGAGATTCTCTTCACTGGAAAATATGGAGGAGTTGCAATGAATGAGAAAGTTCTGGAATCAGATGGTGGGTACAATCCTGATTCTGCTACCTGCTGGATGTGTTGGCAGCTTAACTTCTCTGAGTTAAAAAAAAAAATTCTTTATCTGTAAAAGTGGACATAATACATAGTGCTGACCCATGTTAAATGCTTGGTTATCTCTTTATGCAATTGGAGTATTAAGGGCCCATTACTAACTACATCAATACTCAACAGCAAAACACTCAGATAGTACACTGACCCTAACCCAGCTATTGAGTTCTGGCCTCAGGGGCCCTTGGCAAGCTCATGTGGCAGATTCCACAAAGCCCACCTCTGTGCTTGAAGTCAGGAGACCATCCCCTGTCCTTGGGAAGGGGACTGATGAGACCCACACTTCTGTCTTTCATTTCAATTCCTCCTTTGGCCACTCCACTGGAACCATTTTGTGCCCTTGAGAGAGTAAAGGGGACAAGCACTGTGTATCCAGTGTGTGGCCACTTCACTTGCAGGTCCTGTGTGTGGTGACCAGCTTCCTTCTCTGGGGTAAGGGATGTCTTTGGCACCGGTAATTTTGCTGTCAGCCCAAACTGAAGTCAGTCCACAGGCACTGCTTGCTCCCCCAAATTCAAATCTCCAAGTAAATCCAGAAGGAAGTTTTGGCAAAACCCATGCTATCCATGATCATTCTATGTGCTATTCTTGACTCAGGAACTAAATAGGGTGAGATAAAGCAGTATGCTTGTCACTGAACTTCCTATCCAAGCTCACCTTCCACAGATAAAGAGCCAAATAGATTTGGTTAGTGAGGATGCTTGCTGCCATTTTATCCAGCCATTTTGTTCTTCCCAGGGTGGTGTGAGGACTGGTTGATGTTCAGTGGGTGGAAGTCTGGACCTGAGCCAGGCATCTTCCATCTAGGGGACAAGGACGTGGACAGTGAAGCCACACCACTTTGCAGCAACAGTGGCAGAAAAACAGTTCCGACTTCGCCAACTGACCATTGCACTGGATTCAGAGCTGTCCTGCCTACAGAAGTAGGGCACTAAATCAGATAAAAATACCATTTTCCTTGCTGCTCGCCTGGAGCTTACAAGCAGAAGCGAGGGAGGGGGCCTGACCCCCACCCAGCCAGTGCCCTGCGGCCCTGATGATCCTGAACATTACCACGGGAAGCCCTTTATTCTGCACCCCTAGCTGCTCAAACCCTTCCCTTGCATCCAACGCGTTTGCTGGGGTTGCCCTCAAAGGATTAATTAAGAGGACAAGTATCTTTCTAAAAAGCAGAAGAAACTTATAATGAATTTAAAGAGAGAAAAATCCTCATTTAAGCAACATGTTTTTTCCCCATGAACCCAACCTGAGCACTCAGGAAAGTGCAAAACATACATAATTGAGGAGCTTTTTAGATGAGCGACTTTTAGATTAATTGACTGTGATGGACAGACAGGGCCAGGGTGCATATTGTTCACCAGCTGCCTTGGAGCCTGGGTCCCTGCCTCTGCAGGGCTGCGTGCCTCTGCTCCCTGATGGAGAGGTGGGAAGGGAGGGTGGGGGTGTGTGTGGACAGGTAGCCCACCTGGAGTTCCTAGACCTCCCTTTGACTTTAGATGCCAAAAGCATCTAAAGAGGGGCGTGAGATGCCACCCTCCTCGTTCATTCTGGTCACTATATGGTGACAGGTGATTGGGAGTCTTCGCTCTGACAGGAGGAGATGGAACTGATTCCCATGGCTCTATCACCTGCCCTATGCCCTGTTTCTGGAGGGGTCACCTATTCCTCAGAGCCAGGAAGGAGGTATAGCCCTACCATGAACCAGCTCGGCTGAGCACGGGCAGCCACCAGCCAAGATCTCACCCTCAACCAGCTGCAGATTACGACAGATACCTGCCCAGTGAAGGCCAGACTAGCTGCATGGGAAGCCGATGTAGGAGCCCCCTACCCCTGGCCTCAAAAACTTACATATACAAGTCACTTCTGTAGGGAAAACACCCCCAAATCCGTCATCCTTTAATACAGCAACCAAGTCTGCTTCAAAAGGCTACAGGGGGCCTGGCATGGTGGTGCATGCCTGTAATCCCAGAAGCTCGGGAGGCTGAGGCAGGAGGATTGTGGGTTCAAAGCCAGTTTCAGCAACTTAGCAAGGCCCTGTCTCAAAATTAAAAATAAAAAGGGCTGGGGGATGTGGTTTATCGGTTAAGTGCCTCTGGGTTCCATCCTTGGTACCAAAAGGGGGAGCAGGGGGAAGGGGTTATAGGGCTGGAGTCACCTTGAAGACCCCATTTTGGACACTGGAAAAATAGAGACTAGAAAATCAAATTCCAAATTTTTAACTGCTGCCAGTCTATCAGCTCCAGTTTTTTAAAATTAAGTCCAAAATGGCGTTGCTGAGATGTCTGACATACGACTTTTTTGGATTTTAGTGAGATTCCTTTAATGCCTATTGATTGCTGGGTAATAAGTTGTATCTGTATGTCTCATTTACCTATGTAAAATTCACTGAACCATAAATCTATTCCCACAGCTATGGGAGTTTAGTTTAGCATTCTTGTGACTTTGAAAAACCATTGATCCCCGTGTACTCTGAGTGGCTGCATGTCAAACTCATGTGCTCTGAGTGCCTGCAGGTCAAGCCTTTATAGCTGGGGGAACTCATTTTGTGGCTGTCTTAATGGCCGTGAGTTTACATTTTATTGCATATCTATTATTTAGGTTGTGCTGTGATGAATGGTTTGACTCCCTGGTTCACAACAAGCACAAGGAGACAGCAGTATCTAATTTGCTTTAAAATGATGATTATAAAGCTTTTCAAATAATCATCCAGGAATGAAGGAGTGGACATCACATTGCCCTGCCTGAGACGTATGACTGGAGGTGAGGGGACGATGTGCCCTCTTTTCCCGGGTGGACTGTGTGTATATGACCTTCTTTAGGGAAGCCCTGGGAGGCCTTCTTTTTCATCCTAGGCAGCAGTGATGCTTCCATTTCCTCCAGAGAAAAACCAAGAGCTTCTGTATGGTCCCAGATCCATTCTTGGGATGGAGTCCACAGAGTAGAGGCTGCTGTAGTACCAAGTACCAGGATGGTGCCCAAGCAATGCCATTCTCTGCTTAGTAATGCCCCTGTAGGACATATGAGTAGAGATGCCAGGTGTAGCCCCTAAATTCCTCAAGTCTCTCCTGGGGCTCTGGCTTTTTTTATTTCTTCTCTCTCTCTCTCTCTCTCTCTCTCTCTCTCTCTCTCTCTCTCTCCTCTCTCTCTCTCTCTCTCTCTCTTTCTCTCTCTCTCTCTTTCTCTCTCTTTCCCTCTCTCTTTCTTTCTTTCTTTTTAGTACCAGGATTGAATCCAGGAGTGCTTAACCACTGAACTACATCCCCAGTCTCCCCACCCCCTTTTTTTAAAAAATTTGAGACAGGGTATTACTAAGTTACTTAGGGCCTCACTAAGTTGCTGAGGCTGGCTTTGAACACATGATCCTCCTACCTTAGCCTCCTGAGCTGCTGGGATTACAGGTATGTACCACCTCACCCAGCTGGTGCTCTGGCTTCTAATACACACTGACCTCTTCCTTTACCACTCTTTTGGCAGAGTGGTCTGAACCTGGAAATGCATTTCTGTCCCCAGAAAACATGTGACTTCTGTCCTGACTTGGACAACTGCTCTTGCTGTAATCTGTCCTAACTGCACTACCCTATTTTTGTCCGTGTTTATTTTGAGGGGGGTGGAATTTCCCCAGTTTTGTGCACTTGTATGGTATAAATTTCTTTGAAGAGTCCCACCATGGCTGATTTGAAGCTACTGATGATTCAAGTTAGCTTGCAAAATTTCTAATAATTTTAACAATCAACTCTTATGAAACCAGGTATAAGGAAACATTGTAAATGTAGAGACTTCTTTTTGGGAATAAGCTTCTTAGTCCACAGAACAGGAACCTCCCACAGCAGGAAAAAGTTTCCCAGTGAGTGACATCTTAATAGGAACTAATAGAAGAAGAATGAGTTTTACTAGAGGGTCGAGAAGAGGAGGATAGGGACCAAGTCTGGTCACATGACATCAAGCAAAGCCCTGTAATAACCCAGGGTCGAACTTTTGGCCCTTGGTACTAAGGATGCTCTGAATTGGAAAAGTCCCCTCCCCTCCACATCAATCATATGGGCACTTCCCTCTGGGAAGAATCATACTTGTTTCTCTCCCTTATGTCATCCAAGTGCCTCTTGCATCTGCCACAAGAGCCCTTCTTGCCATCGAATTGCACAAACTCCTTCTCAGGCCTTGAGAATATTTGCAATAATGACAGCTCACAGAAATATCAATGTGAAGCAGGAATAGCTTTCTGAAAATGAAACTCCAGGTAAGGGCTGAGGGAGGAGTCCAAATCTGTGGCTCAGGATACTCAGTGCCCTGGCGGGGACCTATACCCATCTCCCCAAGGCCAAATCTTGCAGGTAGGTGCTGTGAGCCTGCAGGTCACGCCCAAGGGCACATCATGAAAGGTGCACACATGACCTGCTCTAAGAAGAGCCTGAGTACTTTCCAACATAAAGGGGTTTCAGATCTCTGGAACTAAGAATGTCCCTGTCTCCAATGTGGGCCCAGCACTGCAGTTCTCTTTGCTCTCTGGGGTAATCGTGCAGCTCACTTCTTTGGGAAGCGCTGTCCCAGCTCTGCCTGTAGTTAACATGATGTAATCCCTTGGACGATCACCTCGGGGCAGTCACAGGTCCTTGAGACACCCCATCCACACACAGGTGTTATGCAAAATGGGCCACCCAGAGTACTTCCTCCACAGCCATAAGAGCACCTGTTTTCTGTGCTCCCCTGGGGATCCTGTGCCTTGCCTCAAGTTGGACCTTCACTCTCCATTGTCCTTGGATGGTTTCTGCCAAGTTTCCAGGCCTCCTGAGGGTTTTCCCCTAGGCATTGATCCCTAGTAGAGACAGCCCAAGGATAGACCTGGAATCTGCTCCTGCCCTGTGTAGTCACAGAATCCCCCTCCCAGTTCTGCTTCAGTCACACTCCTGGGTCCCTCATGAGAAAAACCTTTACCCAAAAGGAACAGGGTGAGCCCTCCCTGTTTCCGCCCATTTTCCTTTAACTCTTTTCTTACACCACGGGTTTATTGCAAAACAAACTCAACACTTCCATCTCTCAAAGAAGCCCACCAGGGAGACAACAGGACAGACTGCAGGCCCACCACCACCAGCAGGAGCATCTGCAGATATGGGCCTCTGGGAACCCAGGCAGGGCCTGACTTACGGAAGGCCGTGTAGAACTCGTGTAGGGTCAGGGAGTTGTCACTGTTGTAGTCGTCGAATCGGAGGAGGTCTCCTGGCGTGCACCCCAGAAAGTCCCCTTCCAGGTCCTGCTCCTTCAACATGTGCTGTGGGGTGAGGAGGGAACAAGGCCAGAGCCACAAGTGAGTTCAGTGTCATGGACATCGCTGGAGAAAGGCTCAGGCCCTGTGGGGGCTTTGGGGAAGCTCCATGGGCCTTATAAACCACCTGAAGGGCTTTGATTTTTGTCTTGTTTGATTCTCTTCTTTTGTAGATGAGAAAATGGAGGCCACAAGAGAGGGAAGTGACTTCCCCAAAGTCATAGTGTGTTTGGAACAGAGTCTGTACTAGAGCTCATGTCTCTCCCTGTCTGGGCAGACAGACCCCAGACAGTGTAAGATGGGAAGGATCTTTGTGGCCACCTGGTTTACCCCTTTGTGCTATTTATGGGGCAAAGAGAAGAGAAGGGTTCTGATCAAATGAACCCGCCAAAAAGTAGCTGACCTCAGTGCGGGGAACGAGGTCCCCAGCTCCTGTCACACAGAACGGTGGTCACAGCCCCATTGCTGCACCCCCAGTCCTTACCTCTGTCAAAAGAGCACCTCCTGGCCACGGCACCCCCAGAAAGGGGCAGCTACATTCTACTGACTAGGCCTGAGCCCCATTCTACTGGTGGGCCCTCGTGAACTCCTTTCTGGTCATGGTCTGGGCTGCAGGACCAGCCACATGCCAAAAGGTGACGAAGGGTAGAGATTTCAGGCATCCTCACTCAGCTGGAGCTGGAAGCAGGGAGCACAGGAAAATACTCAGAAGGAAATCTCAGAAGAGAGGAAATGATTTTGTTTTATTTTGAAGGGGAGAGGAAAGCAAAGCTGTTTTCTCTTTGCTTAACATTCTCAGTTTGCCCTGTTATATTAAAGGCAATTTAATGTGATAATGTCAAAAAAATGACCCCTTACCCAGCAAGGGAGAGAATTCGATAAAAGGGAGATCAACCATAACGCCTGAGATCAATCTTTCGAAGACAGAAATTTCCCTTTGTCTATTTCTGCATTGGAAATTGATTAACTTTTCATAGGACCGACAAGTTTTTCCCCAGTGCCTTTGATTCAGCGTCAAGGAAAGACCCACGTTAGCTGGGCTTTGCTTGGCAGTTTTATGAAATGGACTTTAAATATATTAAATTTTAAAGAGGAAATCATAGTCCAATTACCATGCTTGTTAATGGCATCAGATGCCTCAGGCCACGTCTCTGCTAGATTACAGCACTATTCCCGAGAAGGTTCTGTCTACCTGGTAGCTACCTGGGAGCTGCGTGGAGCTGGGTGCTAAGTGCCCACAGCTGCCTCTGTCAGGGTAAGCTGATGTCAACTGACCTTGTTGCTCCCTGCACAAGTTGTACTATAGGGAACCACCAGGTGGCTCTTCCCACAGGTAGCTGAAACTAACAGGATCTGGGCTTTCCCAGAGCAGCTCAAGTCACCTATGGGTCCCTGGCACTGCCCCTCAGGGTCTTAGCCAGAGCAGGGGCCAAGAGCTGAATGAAGTGGTGACCTGCTGGTTCCCTGGAGGCCATGGGCAGCAGGTCCCTTGGGATGCACTGGTCTGTGTGTGCTGCAGAGGTGTGGGTGAGCAGAGTGGAGTCATCTGAGATTCCTCAGGTGCTCCCAGGAATCAGGTCCTGGCCTGGCTGGAGCAAGGAGCCTGCACTCTGGGCTTGGGTCATTAGTTCTCACTTGGGTTTTGTGGGTGCTTGCTTTCCCTGCTGACCTTGAGAGGACCACGTGGAGCCTCCTGGTGGGAGACACCTGGTGCTGTGAGGAGGGCAGGTGAATGCGGAGCGACCCTCATGGGTTACACCTGTGTTCTATCTTGTTCCGCTAGTGATCACAACTACAGCAAGTTGTTTGACTTGTTAGAGCCTCAGTTTTCTCTGAAAATATCTGTGAAGTGGGACGATAGGCATCTCCACCTTATAGCAGAAAGGTCAAGGAGGAAAGGATGAAGACGACGATGATGGCCACAGTTGTCTGTTGTGGACGCCAACGTGCCAGGCACTAGGCTAAGGATATCTTAGCTCCTTTAATCCTCATGATGACCCTTTGAGGCTCACAGATGAGAAATAGAGGCCCAGTGAAGCGAGGCCATTCATCCCCCAAGAACCACCAGCTCCTACAAGCTGGAAGCAGCCCTTGACCTTCAGAGTGTGGCTCTGAAGTTTGTACTGTCGGCCACTGTCCTACATTGTAAGGGACTTGTCCATGCTTACTAGCCGTAGGCAAAGGGCCTGGCTCAGTGCCAAGTCAAGGTACTTCTCTCCCCAGTCCTTCCTGGTGACCAGGTCACTACCTTGATGAGGTCACTCTACCATGGTTAAGATTTCTCTGGCATAAATGTGGGGACACATCCTTGTCATCTCTGCTCTGGGTGGCCGCTCTGCAGTCTCTGGGGCTGAGCTGCCCCCACCCACTCCAGGCATGGGGATGCTGACCTCACTTTCTTGCTTATCTTTGCACCTGGCTCGTGTGCCTCCAGGGCCTCAGGTTCTTAGAAACAGCAGAGCAGAAGCAGGAACGCAGACTCCTCAGGCCCACGCCAGCCTTTCTGCCATCAGGACCCTCCCCCTGGCCCCAGGGAGCAAGATCAGTCTTTCCTTGCTTTTTGTGCTGCAGTTGCTGACTACCCTCACAGCAGCTTGTCGCTGGACCAAGGGACACCTTTGGGGAGGGACACCAGCCACAGGGTTCAATGCAAGTGCTTCCCCAGACAAATGTTTTTGGGGTGGACTCAGGGCCTCCTGCAAGTAAGAAGGCTGGGGTTTGGGTTGCTGATATTTGACCACCAAAGAATCGTGTTGTCACTGAGCAGAGGACTTGGGGACTCCCAGGATAGAGTTCCAGAGATGTTTGCTGGAAACCAAGCACTGCTTCCTTTAGATATTTCTGCTGAGGAAAGTAAAGGACCCAAGGAGGAAAGTTTGGTTTCCTAATTAAAACATCAGCCACCAGCCCCTCAGCAGGATAGTGTTTTGCCAGCTGCCCACGGGGTGTCACGGTGTTTGTAAACAGTGGCTGAAGGGGCTGGTGGGAAATGAGTATAACTTTGCCTGTAAGATGTTCTCAGAGGTGTTGATCACAGACTGTGGTTCCCAGGAGGGCGGAAGAGGGGCCTCCTGGGTGCTCTGTGACAGAGAGTTACAACCCACTGTCCTCCTGTGATCTCTGGATCTCTGTGTCTCTTCTATGTATGTGTGGAGTGAAAAACTGGATTCCTTTATAACTTTATAACTTGGTTTTCACTGATTGCTGTACCCACCTGAGCCAGTTCAGAGCTGCTGAGGTGGCCGTTGCCATCAGCATCCAAGTCCTTAAACAGAGATTCCACCAGGAGACGCTTTTGGGAAGCAGGGTCTTGTCTGTTATCCCCTTCTTGGAGTGACTGCTGGCTAGTCTGGAGCGCCAGAAGGACATTCTTCAGGCGGGCATAGCCAGCCATGGTGCACGTGTCACCTGGAAGAGAAGATGGGGCTATTACAGCAAGATGTGTCCTTTGATGAGAGAACATTTTCTCCATAGGACCATTCATGCATGCCACTCACAGGGAGTCACTGGGAATTTACTGTGAAGCAAATCTTGCAACCATAGTAGATGGGACTTGTTTGTCTGTCTGTCCACCCAGTCATCCTACGAATATTTGTGAGTATTTAATAATAATTAAATAATTAAATAAATGCTGCATGTGATGCAAATGCTGGAGGGAACCTGTTTGTCTGTCCTATGAATATTTCTTGAGCACCTACTGTAGGAGAGTGAACGCCAGATGGAACAGGAAAATTCTGCAGAATTTACAGCGGTAGCCCCACAGCAGCTTTAGGAAAGCCGGCCCCGATTCCATTTTGTAATAGCTCACTTTTGTCTTAATCCTACCTTAAAGGCTGTTTTTGAATACTTGGCCTCATAGATTAGGGAGTCTTAGTTAACAGGACTAATAAGCCCTGCTTAAGGTAATTAGGTACACTCCCAGAGCTGGATTACTTGAAAACAAACATGTGTACACAAGTCCATGACCAAGAAACAAAGGGAAGCTTTACCAAATTAAACCCACAGCACATAGCCTATTACTCTTAGGCCTTTTATCGCAGGCGTGTTCGCTGAACAGCATCGGAATCGCACAGTGCTTTGGCAAATGAGGCCTGTGATGCACTGTGACATGACATAGTTTATCTTGCTGGTGACGGGCCACTAGGATGAACACCACACAGGGCAAAGCTCATAAACCGGGGCTGCAGGATGTCAGAGTAGCGCAGTCCCTTCTGCTCTGCTTCCCCACCTCCCTGGGGGATGGAGCATTTCCTGCTTCTGGCTTTGCTCAATCCTGGAGAGTGGGGATGGCTTCTCACCATCCGACCCAGGCTGCTGGGAGTGGACTGTCTGAGGCTTAGCCCTCTTCCACTTGCTTTCAAGGCCAGTTCAAGGTACCAGTAGAAAGCAGTGCTGGAAAGCGTGGCTCCGGGGGACACTGGGTTTGAGTCTACACTTCACTGCTACTGGGCTGCATGACCTGGGCCTCAGTGACTTCATCTGAGAAGTGGGGATGACAGGGTGCCAGGTTTTAAGGAGTAACTAACACATGCACACAAAGGGCTTTGCACTGGCCTGGCACTGAGCATGGGCTCAAAGAATGGTCGCTATTCTCTCCCTTGTTATTAGATCCACATTTGCTGGAAAACCACAAAAAGCTAGTCAGAGGGGAAGAGGATGATGGGTGGGTCTCGGGTTTGTTTCTCTCTTCCTTCCACCCTCTCTCACTAGACAAGTCTGGGTGTCCCAAACACTGTCTCTTGCATTTGTTTGTATTTCTAGATTTTCTTCCAATTTGGGGTCAATTGATTCCCATCAGGAACAGATGCCTGTTACCATTTCCTTCTGCATGTTTATTTAGAAAAAAAAAATCAATTGTTGTGTTCAATATAATCAAATCTATTTGCTCCCTGGGAGTCTCCATGCTCTGTCAAGAATGGTTCTCTCCTATCCCCTAGCTAACACCCCGTTTTTGTTTTTTCCTTTGCCTGGTAGGTTATTGATTTTTGGGAGTTCTTTGGGATTCCAGTTGGTAAACCTAGTCCTCAAGTCTGAATGGCTATGCAGTGTTGAACATGGTGGCCTTGCCCCACTACAGAGATACTCCCGCCCACAGGAAGGTGGAACTGGTTGCTGGCTATTTCTTCTTTCTGGGTCCCTCACCTTCCAACCCCCCAAAAGGAGGGAATCTAGTCCTGGCAAATGGGCCACAAGTGGGGATATAGAATAGGAATGAAGAAGGAGCTGTCGGGTGAATGGCGATGCAGGACTCATACTGGCTTGTACTGAGATGCTGGGAAGCTGGTGTGCACAGCTGGAATTAATAGGAGGCTCGTCTCAGAAATGCTGCTGGTAATGAGGATCTTAGAACTTGTCACAGCAGGGCCCCCTGAAGCTTAGGCCAGGCCAGGCCAGGTTACATCTCATTCTTGCAGGTCACTCAACCTTCCTCGTGGACTGTAGTGGGGCACAGACTGCTCTTGAGGTCCTGCACCAGGGGTCTGCAGCTGGCCAACACTACCCACACTGGCAGGCGGGGGACGCCACATGTGGGTCCTGCTGAGACAACTCCTGCAGTTTCTGCCCTCCTTTCACATCTTTTTAGCCCACTGTGAGCTTGAGTGCTTCTAGCTTCTCTACCCTGGCAACTGCCACATGTTTAGAAGTCAACCTGGGGCTTAGGAGGACAGGTGCCCCAAGTCATCAGGACCAGTGAGCCCTCTAACCAGCCCGGGCCCCTCCTGTCATTCACCTTCACTTATTGACAAGCTGTGTGCCAGACATCGGGCAGTGTGGTGAGACTTTAGGTGCTTCCAGGGCACAGCATCATGGGTGCCCGTGAGAGGAGAGTGTACGAAGCCAGGAGGAGGGAAGCCCCGCAGGGATAAGCAGGATGAGGAAGAGTTGCAGGAGAAGGACGAAGAGGGAAGGTGCTACAGACAGCAGGTGGGCACGTGCAGGAGCTAATGGCCCAGCCTATCTGGAGGTCTGAGAAGGCCAGTGGTGGGAGGGAGTCAGTCGGGCGACAGCAAGACAAGGCAATGTGGGACGGGGCAGTGGGGCAGCTCAGGCAGGACCCCTGAGGCTGTGGGCAAGTGTGGGAGCCAGGGGAGGGTGCCAGCTGCTGCAGCTCTCAGTTCCAAGCTCCCTTTGTCCTTTGCTTCCTTAACTGAGGGCTTCCCTGTATCAGGTGGCTGCTGGCCACTAGGGTCCTGAGCAAATGAGGAGTGTCTGGAAGAGAATCTTAAATCCTTCTTCATCCCAGGAGCAGCTATACTAAAATGAGTCACAAGAGAGGACTTTGTCTAAAGTCAAATCATGAAGTTGTTTGTCCAGTATTTCTGATCTCCTCTTGGGCCTCCCAGAAATCCCTGCCACTGTCACCTGAATCCTACAGGTTCAGGGGCCAATGGAGGAGGGAGGACCTCCTTTCCTGCCCTCTTCCTCCCGGAGGCAGATGCCCCCAAAACTGTGACTTCCAGCTCCATCTGAAGGTGAGCTTTCCTCCCGGAGGCAGGCCTTGGCCTTGGGAGAGTCCACCAAATTCCTGTTTTAGGTTTTTCTTCATGATGCCCCTGGTTTCACTGGGGGTGAGACAGGAGTGGCTTACCCATGTGAAGCTCTGTGATTGTGCCGAACCTGGTCTTTAGCTAGAGGCTCTCTGCCCTGCTTCCAGTTCCAAACAGTTGTCTTGTCATAAAATAAATATATGCCCATCAAAGAGTGCTTGGAAAGCACTTATGAGTATAAATAGAGATAAATAAATAAATATAATAAATCAACCATAATCTATCTCCCAGAGGCAGCTGCTGCCAACACACTGCTGGTCAGAGGTTAAGCCAGCCCCTCTGCCCAAGTGACGAGGGGCCCATTAGCACAATGAGCTCATGCACGTAGCCAGCTGGCCTGCTGTGTGTGGGCTCTGAGGCCTGGGTTCCCCAGCTTCTATTTTCTGACTTTCTTCCTGCCTTTCTTAAATTCCTCTAAATTTTGGCAAGAGAGTGTCAATTGCAAGGGTCACGTCTTTCTCATCTTCCCATGGGTCATCCCTGCCCACCCCCCAGCAAGTCCACACAGGGGACTGAGAGGGGGGGTATGGAGGGAGAAGGTTCTTCAGCAGTACTGACCCCTGGAGCATGCTCTGGTTGGAGGCTTTGCATTTATTGACTCCTTCCTCCATCTGGAATGTTCTTTACCCAAGTCTCTTCATAGCTCACTCATTCATTTCATCTTGCTAAATGTCACCCAGTCTACACTAGCATTCCCCAGCTTCGTCACTGTCTGTGCCCTGACCCTACTGGTGGGGTATGGGTGCCTGGGGGAAGGACATGTGGTCTCTGTGGACTAGGGCAGGGTCCAATCTTGGGCCTGACCTCAGCACACTTGGCCCCTCCAGGGGGATGTTCCCTGAAGGGTATGCAGCAGAGGCTTGGCGACTGACACCCCTCCCTAGTGCTCCATAGATATTGACCAGCCTAGTGTTGAGAATGAAATGGGCAACCCTTGGTGTGGAGGCCTGAACAGAGGCCCAGTTACCATTGCCAGGGACCCTCTGGTCCAGCCTGGGTTTGGGGCAGACTTGGAATACTGTTAATGTGCCCACTGATGGATCCAGTGGTGGCGTGACCCTTCCATGATTTGAGGTCTGGGCCTTGTCATCATAGGTTGTCTACCTGAGACTAACACATGAGAAACAACTGTCACAGAGCACTGGCTAGGGAGTCAGGAGACCTTCGGACTTGGACTGGCTATGAGGCCCTAGGCCCCTCACCACCTTACCAGGTCCTGACATAGAGAAAAGGTGAGAGGAAACATCCACATGGCCAGACACAACTGAGGATTCTCTCTCTCTGTGGTGATCGGGATGGAACCAGGGCCTCGTACATGCTACATGGCTACATCCCCCAACCCCTTTAGTTCCATATTTCTATAGGTACATTATAATTTTACATAATAGTGGGATTCACTGTTACATAGTCATACGTGCACATGTTATAACAATATAATTTGGTCAATATCAGTCCCCAGTATTTTCCCTTCCTTCCCCTCCTCCCTTCCCTGGTCTCTTTCCTCTACTTTATTTGTCTCCCTTCTATTTTCATGAGATCTCCCCCATGCATCTTTTTTCCTTTTCTTTCCCTTTTCTTTTCTAGCTTCCACAAATGAGAAAACTAAACAAAATATGTGCCCTTGGCTTTCTGAGTTTGGCTTACTCGCTCAAGTTCCATTCATTTTCCTGATAATGACATAATTTTATTCTTCTTTATGCCCCATCCCTTTCATTATTTTGATTTTGAGACAGACTCACTAAGTTGCCCAGGCTGGCCTCAAACCTGTAGTCCTCCTGCCTCAGCCTCCCGAGTAGCTGGGATTACAGGTGTGCATTCCCAGGCCCAGATCATCTCCTGTTGATGAAATGTGCTCATTGCCCCAAGTAAGTAGGGGGTGCAGTTCATGTGTCTTTGTCCCCTTCAACCTGGGGCCTGAGACAAGGTGGCAACTATGGATCAATAGAAGAGGGGACATGTCCTGGATTTCCTCCCTTCCTTCCCACTGCCAAGGGCCCTTTCATCTCTGAGTCCTCTCAAGGTCCTGGCCAGCCTCAAAGGCCAATAGTAGGGCTCAGACACCTTCTTGCTGGCCTGAGTCACCCCACACAGCAGGGCCTGCCTGGCCAGCCCCTGACTCTGGCCTCGGGCTTCTGCCAGCACACATGTGCTGTGTGGCTCCTCCTGCTCCCCGGCCAGGCCTGCTTTGGCAGATAAAATATTGATCAGTCTGCTGAGGAGCCCAGAGTGTGATCCTATTTTCATGTCAGAACTTGGTAATGAACTACATTTATCAAGCCCGTTCTCCATGAGAAAGGTCAGTCGCAGATCTGGCTAAGTTGTTATGACACCTCATTAATCTAGTTCCCTCAATAATTGTCCCTCTTTGAAGATTCTAATGCTCTCCCATTCTGGCCGCTCTCCCTCCTCACCGAAGAGCACGGGCACGGCTACGTTTAATTTTTAAGCAAAGGGAGATAGGAACAGGGAGCTGCCTCTGGAATGAAGTGTCCGTCAAAGGAACACTTTCTGTTGCAAAACAAAAGGAAGCGAGGGAGACATTGTGAATATTCCATCAGCCACTTGTGCCCCTGCCAGGTCATGCCCCCAAGAGACCATCTTTATTCTGTGGCAGGCAGGTGAAACTCCAGCCCAGGTGGGGCCAGAGAACTCCAGTCAAGGGGAGGGAGGGTGTGGCAGAATGTGGGCAAGACAGACAGGCAGCAGGAAGTCCAGCTTCTAACCCAGAGTGGGATAGGCCATGTGCTCAGGACCCATGCCTTGGAGGCACCTTCCTGGTGACGAGGCTGGAAAGGGGGCTGTCTCTTGTTCTTCCTCTTCCCTCCCGTTACAGTTGGGATATGAGGTGTTCCTCCAAATCTCCTGTTAATGTAAGAATGTTCAGAGGTGAAATGATTAAGTTATGAGAGTTGTAACCTTATCAGTGGATTAATCCATTTGATAAATTACTAATTTGAATGAACCAACTGGGTGGTCACTACAGGCAGATGGGGCCTGGCTGGAGGAAGTAGGTCACTGGGGATTATATATCTTGTCTCTGGCTCTTTCCTCTCTCTCTGCTTCCTGGCTGCCATGAAATGAGCAGCTTTCCGCTGCCATACCCTTCAACATGATGCTCTGCCTCACTCAGTCCCAGAGCAATGCAGTTGGCTGACCACGGACTGAACCTCTGAAACCATGAGCCAAGAATCTCATGGATATCTCAGTCACAATGAAAAGCTGATTAATGCCACTCCCACCCCCAACCATTCCCTCACCCGGCTCTTTCGTCTTCCTTGCCAGCCTCCCTTTCCCACACGCCAGTCCCTGGCTGAAGAGGTCCCTCATGCACTGCCCCTGATCCCCCTCCCTGCACTTCTCTGTTCTTCTGTTAGATGCTTATTTAGCTAATGCTGATTGTCAGGCACCTCGTTAGACAGCAAGCCTCTCCAGGGCAGGACTGGCCTTCTTTGCAGGTGCCTCCCCAGCACCTGGCCCAGTGCCTGCATACGAACAGTGTGCATTAAATGTCTGTTGCCTGTAAGACTGTGGGCTCTTGTGGAGAGGGGAGAGAGGTGACTTGGAGCTCTGCCTTGAGGGAACAACCCCAAGCACCCTGAGCCACAGTGATGACTCTGGAGGTTGCTGTGTCATCTGTGTCATCTATCATATCAGCTCCTAGGTGCAATGTGAGTGCAGGAGCCCAGCTCCTGAGTGTGGCACTTGTGGCTCACGGATACACCTTCCTGGGCTGGCCAGGGGTTGTGAGTCTTTCCTCACCCAGTGGATTTCCTACAGAGTGATTTCTGGCATGGCCAAGCTGGGGATGATGGCAAAGTGGTTAGACAGAGAGGGACTTGGATGCTAGGTTGCTTAGGAAAGTCTCCTTCAAGCTGCCTCTGGTGGTCATGAGGCAGGTCCCTAGGAAATGCCTCTGGAGAGGAGGCAGATGAAATGTTCAGTTCTCTTGTCCGATAATGGCTAGCCAGGACAAAGCCCGGACAGCTCTGCAAACAGGGTACATTCGACCAAAGCATAGCTTCAGGAAAGGCCTGATGACTTGGCTGGGCTTTGCTCAGTAAATGAGCACAAAGATGACCCTGGGGACCCTCTGTGCATGGGGAGAGTTTTAGACACAGGTAAGCACGTGAGGGTGGAGTGGCTTTGAAGGAAGCCAAGGCCACAATGAAGACCCTAGCCCTGATGGTCTCCAGGATACTGGAATTTTCCTCACGGGCAGAAGCCCCATTCTCAGGAGACTATAAATCCCAGACTTACTGGAGAGGGGAATGCCAACGCAGGTAACTGATGTCGTGAGCAAGCTCATCTTTCATTCTTGTCAGAATTGCCCTTATGGATGGGGAGGACCTAAGGGCAGGGGAGGGGACAGAAGGAAGTGCTGGGTGGGGGCTGTGGGTCATACTCCAAGGTGCCACCAAATGTGGCATAGGCAACTCAGTCCCCCAAATCTACACATGCCAGCACTTCAGAAACCACACAGTAGCCATCCATGCTCTTGGGCCACACTCACTGGACTCTAGTCCTTCTTCTACCTGACAGGGTGGCATGGTTCCTTCCAGGCAGGCCAGGGACCAGAGCTCAGCTCCCTAGAACCAGACCTGGGAAAAACCCAGACCCGCGAGAGGCGGATGTGCTCCCATTCTCTTGGCTTCTGTTGAGTCTGCTCACGCGCAGGCTCTGAGCTTTCCCCAGATATTAGCAGCATGGCTTCCCACATGTCCTCAGCCAGTCTGAGAACCAGTATCACATGCTACCCAGACAAAGCTGAGATCTTTACCACCGAAGCAAAAATGTGCGTAATCGTCTGGCACCAACCTTACAGATGAACGTGGTTGCGCTACACAGGCCTCAGTTGCCATGTGTCATTTTGAGGTCTATTTTGAAACCGCTAAGCTGTGCAAAGAGCGAGAAGTATTTTACTCCCAGATCTAATTTATGAGCTGCCGTAACTTCGCTAGAGTTTAGCTTAAGAGGAACAGATGTTTAACTTGATGTAAATTCATGAACATTAACAATCTTTCGGCTGCCATTTCTGGGAAAATTCAATTAACAATAAATGCCAAAACCAATGGACTTATTTTTTGGATACATTTTTAGCTAAAATGATGCCATTCCCCTGGTGCTGTGAACCAAGCCACAAAAAGCTGAAAATCCAGGAGACTGTGAAGCGCTCTTGAGACTGTCTTCTCACGTTCCCTGAACACTTGCACAAAGTCTGGCCACCTGGTGACCCACAGCTGACTGGAGCTTGATCACTTTCCCCTGGACTCAAGCATCCTGTGCAGGTGTCTATGCTTACCTCTGGCCTTCCCTGGAGCCACTGGCTTCTCCAGACTTGCTCCACCAACTCCCCATGATCTGCTGGAAAGCCTGCCTGCAAATTTTCTTCTCAGGTGACCCCCCTCTTGGAAGACCTTTTCCTCAAATTAGACTTTTAAATATTTTTGCCAAGGTCCAACTCCATGGAACTGCTCCTGTTCCCTCCAAACCATTTGGGCCTTGAGGAATTTTTCTCTGTCCTGTCTACTGCACAGACTCAATGTTCTGAAGCAAGGACTGTGCTCCTGTCTTTGTGGGTGACTCTGGCCACTCTCTTAGAGCACACAGTCATGGTGACCCATGGTGGACACAACTTCACCAGGAGCTGCTGCCTGCCCACAGGTTTGGAAGAGCTGGATCTGCCTCCTGCCCCTTCTATCACCCAGTGCTTTGCCTAGGTCACCTCCTCACTCACTAGTTCCAACACCATAAGCACAGTGAGCCCAAAAGACTCATTAGATAGAGGGAAGGGAAGAGGCCCAAACCTTGGGGATGCCTGGTGGCAGATCTTGGATTAGAACCTGGGTCTCTTGGCCCTAGTTCATGTCCTTTCAACCACATGGCAGAGAGGTCTCGAAACACACACACACACACACACACAAAACAGAAGGAAGGACCTGCTTACTCCACTTTCACTAGAGGAACCTCAGGTCAGGCCTGGCTGAAATCATGGGGGGAGCTGTTAGCTTTAGGGAAAGTAACTAATGAGGAATGTTTTTATAAGGAACTCAAATTTGGGTTTGCATCAGAATCACTTGGACTCTGACTGAAAACACAAATTCTGGGCCTTACCTCTAGAGTGTCTAGAGTGAGGACTGGAAGGTTGGGTGTTAACAGAGTCTCTGGTGACTCTGAAATGGACAGTTCACTGACTACACTGGGAAACGGTCCTTCCACAAACAAGTTTATCTGGCCCTTCCAACAAGGCTCACTTGACTTAGGAAATGACTGGAACGGACATCCACCAGGGATTAAGTAAGGAAGATACCCTGGGCCACACCTGGAGGTGCCTCCCCTGAGTTAAGACTCAGAGACAGCTCCTTCCTGTCACTTCCTAGCTCTTGCTCCCCTGCACAGCAGGGATGCACTGGTCTCACTAACCGGCCAGCCTATGGGTGCAGGGAGAGGAGGGCATGGACACAGGACTGGGTTCTGTCTTGCTGTGCAGAACTGTCAGCTGTCACAGGCACTGCTGAATTTTCAAAGGTCACCAGCTGGCATTTAGCCATGCCATGCTCCTGTGCTCCTGGGCCAGGATTTTGGTGTAAGGGCAGCCAGGGGTGGCTGAGGGAAAGCAAACTGAAGTCTCTTCTTAGATGTGGCTGGGCCCTAGTGGGTGTAGCTCTCTGTCCTTCCAGAACTCAAAAGAGCAACGTTGGGTTGGCAAGCTCTCCATCTGGTCTTTCTCCTGGAGTGTCCACATTTGCAATCCCAGTTGCTTTTGAATTATCTGGGTTGAAGATATGAGACCCACGTGGGGACCATAAACAAAATCTGCACATCAAAGGCTCTCCAGGGCCTTTAACCCTGCATCCGACATGACACACACACACGTGTGTACCTACCTGGTCCCCAGCTGCACTGTACTGCACATCAAGCTCACTCCAAACCCTCCAAATAGACAAACCCTCATCTCCATTTTCACCCCAGCTTCAGGTAATTTAAATGAACAAAACCACTCAGACCTTTGTTAGATAAATGGTACATTTGCTCATGAATGCCTGGTTCAATTGATGTTGCTATACAATCTGCTGTTTGACATTTACAATCCTCTCTTTTATTCCTATTAGAGAAGGCAAAATTGGTTGGATTTCTGAGAGAGGGATCCACATATACTTTTCATGACTGACTGGCACATCTATCAGGTGGCCCTAGAATGAAAAGAGTAATGTTTGAAAACTTGAATAAATGCTAAAACCCTCCTGGCATTAAGGACTTTATTTTTTCACTGTTGTGTCAGTGGTAAAACCACACACAACTAGGCTCCCTAATAAATCATGGATACCTTTATGAAGGTGGCCACTGGCTGCCTATAGGCTCAGGTACCACACTGCCCTGTCCGGAAGTCCAGACCCTGCTCACTTCCTCCAGCCACCCCTCACCCACATCCAGAGGAGCAGGACCAGATGATGGAGGGGTGGAGGGGTAAGAGAGTAGGGGCACCCCCAACCTCCTGTGTAATTCTATTGATTGCCATCCTGATTCTTCACTGGGAGACTTCATCCCCCCAAAATCTAACTGGTGAAAGTCCTGATGTTGAGATAGCACTATCTTGGCTCCTTAGGTACCAGCTATGACTGGATATGTAGCTGTTTTAATTTTAAGCTGCAGTGGTCTTTGAGTGGTCCCTGGACTGAGTGGCAGGATGCTTCCCCAGAGACACAGCAGGGTCTGAGGCTGTGGCTATGTTCTGAAGAGGTGGGTAATACAGTAATGAGTAAGGCTTAGGAGCCAGGCCTAGGAGCACTTTGTTCCCACGTGGACTTATTGCACATGCTGGGAATCCACATGAATGGTCTCAAGAAGGGCACTGTGCTCCCCAGGAGGCCCTATGGAGTTCCATGGCAGTGCTTTTGGTTGTCACATGATTGGGGAGCCTTAGTGGCACTTAATGACCAGGGATCCTAGGGATCCTGCTGCTGGCCTGGTGTCTCATGAGTCGTTATTTTATGTGTTTATTCCTTGTATTTTCATATGAGTTTTTAAATGTCCCCTGAAAGTGAAAGATCTAGTCACTAACATATTAGCCTAAATTAAAACTATATTATACACGCGTTCCATCCCGCCACCCCAGGGTTTGGCAAGGACTTTTCAAGGATGCATCTATGCTATCAAGTACAAATTTTGTTTACCAGTTTTTTAAAAATTGGTCACCACTTTGGAGAACCATTCCTCCCAAAGCAGTGACAGCTGAGGACTCAAATTGCCCGCACAGCACACCTGGAACAGGTTCTAGCTGCGGCTCTTGCATTCACGGGGATCTCAGCGTGGGTGTGGATACGGGGCCACTTTGCACTTTAAACATAACCAGGGTCCAAACATCTATATACGGAGGGCTATTTCATGCTCATCATGTTTCTTGCATTTCTCTTTTGTGTCACTGCTGTTGATAAGACACATTCATTTAAGATAGTAAAGCGAGTTTTACAAAAGTCTTGCTGTAAAATGGGAACTTTAGGTCTGATGGGGTTAAAGACAAGTGATGGTATGAAAGGCCCGAATCTGTGGCCTTACTTACTGGGTGTTGTGATTGTTAAGTGCGTATGTGGTGAAGTGTGTGTGTGTGTCCCTGTGGATATGCTGTGGACACCTGTGTGAAGTATAGCCTGTGTGAAGGGAAGCAGAGTGTGCAGGGTCCCACACTTGGCCACCGAGTCTCTTGGTTTCTAGGAGGGCAACTTGCAGCAGACCTTGAGGAAAAGGCTGTATCTGGTCCCCTGGGATGGAGAGGACAACCCTCACTGAGGAGGGCCCGCCTCCCTCCCTGCGGTCTGCCTTTCCCCAGAACTAGGCTCTATCCCATCTCTGTCCTTCCAGGACACCTCCCGGAAGGCAGGTCACAGCGCTAGGCTAGCAAGTGAGGAGAGTGGGCATGGGACAGTCTCAGCTGGGGCGGCCTGCAATGTTTTCTTCTCCCAGTGTCTCAGGGCTGTTTTCTCAGACACAGTAATTGTAGATTCAGGGTCAAGCCAAAGAGCTCCTGGGTTTTAAAGACAACAAGCAGCAATTGTCCTTCTCTGGTGTCAGGGTTGCACGGACTTCAGACTGGTGCCTGGAAGGAGCTTTCAAATACCACATTTCACCTGTACCAGCTTTGTCGGGCTCAGGGACATTTACTTTAGAAGAGATGTTAGGGGGACACTACCTCTGGATGGCCTCTGAAAATGACTCTTGCTAAAAGCTGGGGATTTGTGCCCTTATGTGGGCTTGTAGAAACTGGCATTTAAGAGAGGAACTGCCTGCACACAGGGTTTTAGACCTGACAGGGCTCAGGAATTTCCTGAGATTTGAAGGATTGTTTTAACCTCTCTGTCTTGGATGACTGACGGTAAATCCCAGGTTAAAACAAAACAAAGATTCACGATGACTCGGCTCAAGAGCACCAGTGTTTTGAGGAACTTTTGCTTCCTATGCAGTACTAGAGGTGCCGGAGGAGTTTAAGAGGCTCCTTCCACTGGCTGCCCCATGGCTTGGGCATTGTCCATACCGGAAACTAATCAGAATTTGGACAGCCAGTGGAGGGAGCTGTAGAAACCCTTGTGCGTGTGTAAGTCAGACCCAGGTGGAATATGTGGGTTTTTTGACCTGGAGACTCTGAGCCTCTGAGCAGGCCCTAAATCAGGAGACAGTGGCCCACAGATGAATGTGGCTGTGCTGCTGGGAGAGGTCACCGGTGTGCAGCTTCTCTGAGCGCTCAGAAAGCCCCTCTCCCCCTGCCATGTGAGTTATTCCAGATGCAGCTTGTCTGCATGGCATCTAAGGGCTTCACTCCTCAAGCAGTGGCTGGATGGGATTTTGCAGATGGGCTGCCTCTTATTACATTCCCACGCTGAGAAGTTGCTTCAGCTGGCTCTTCACTCTCCATATTCATAAGTTCTCAGAGTCCTAGAGTGGCCTCCTCGCTGCCTGATCCAGATGCTTTGAAAGGATTCAGGACCCACGGGACACAGGAGTGAGAGGGACACTTCAGGATTCTCCCATGAAGGGACTTGAAGTACATCCTCACACCTCAAAGCCTGGGCAGGTGTCTCTGCACCTGAGTCTGTGGACACAGTGCAGCCCACACGTGGGGCAGAGGTAACTTCTTTTGCCTCAGGATATATTTACCTGTTTCTTTTGATTTGGGTGTTAAAAATTTCAAAAAGAACCTTCCACATTGAAAGGCAAATGGTGAGAAATGTACTACTATATTACCTCACCTGACAGGGTTCAAGACACCTGACTTGATGACGCTAATGGTTCTTAATAAAAATAGGAGCCATCAGTTAAATGAGACAATCGAATTCTCAACTTGACTTTTTTTTTTTTTTTGAACGATGGTGCTTTGTTTGATAAATATAGTGTCCTGGTGGGATTTTTCAAGAGTAGGCTAAGAAATGGTCTCATTTCTTCTGGAGGCCTACATCACCCAGTACAGGGGCAAATGCAGAGAGGAAAATAAGTCCATCCACATGCACACATCCTCTTTCTTCCATACACTCTCTCTCTTGCTATCTATCTCTGCCTCCTGTCGCCACACCCTTGCCCACAGAGCTGTGGATCTGGGTGTGCATTCTAGTGACAGTGGCCCCGTGCCAGTCACTCAGTTCAACCTTATTTTCCCACCCTGTTTGCTTCCTGGAGGCTCTGGCACAGTCTGTCCATCATACCTCACAGGCTGCAGACCCCAAGAGCAGGGGTAAAGGTTTTGGAATGATGTAGTCTAGATTCCTCATTTATGGACTAGGAAACTGAGGCCCAGGAACAGCCAGGCTCGGTGGCACACACCTGTAATCCCAGCCCCTTGGGAAGCTGAGTTAAGAGGATCTTGAGTTCAAAGCCAACCTCAGCAAAAGCAAGGTGCCAAGCAACTCAGTGAGACCCTGTCTCTAAATAAAATACAATATAGGGCTGGGGATGTGGCTCAGTGGTCGAGTGCCCCTGAGTTCAATCCCTGGCACCCTCTGCACCCATTAAAAACAGTCCTGTCTATGGAGATGGGTTATCCCTGCCTGGAATTTTGTGCTTCACATTCTTGGAGGCTTTTTCCTCCCTTCTATTCTAGTTCCAGCCTTCCAGTTCTTGCAAAGGAACCCCAGGAGATAGGAATAAAGTTTGGGGAAAGGATGAAGGAGCCTGTGATGGGAGAGGACAGGATTTTCTACAGCATGAGGAAGATGTTGAAAACCTGCTCAGGTACCAGGACCTTTTATGGGGCAATTCTTATCACAAACACACGGCACAGCCTGCCTTTTCCTGCCACAGCCTTGGTTAATCACCTCATCCAGCATCTGTAAATATAGAGGTCATAATGATGGGGATTTCCCAGTCCTTCAATTCAGAGAAGTGACCTGCAACCAATTTCTAGGGCAAGTGTCCCTTCAGGGAAGCAAAGTTGCTATCCACAACTTTGTGGATAGCAAACTTTGTGGATATCTCACCATTTCCTTGTGAGGGAGAGGCTGACCCTCTCCTGACCTATCCTGGAGGTCTGGTACTGGGCATGGCCTCCTGGGTCAGGTGGAGGGATGGGCAAGAAATTCTAGAAAGAACCATGTTGTGGAATGCTCTATAGGACAGCTATTCTGGGGAAGGATGAAGAGAGCCAGACCCTGGCCTGAGCCAAGAGGGTCCTTCAATGCCCCATGTTTGACCTCTGGTTCACAGTGTCCCAGGGTATTACCTAGGGCAGGAAGATGCCTAAGAGTCCACAGGTAATCTCTTTGTTCAATTCTACTAGTATTTTTCTCCTCCTTTGGTATAAATTCCTGAAATGATCCCAGTTCTGAGCTGATATTGCAACTGAGATGATTAAATTCCTGGGTGGTTGCTTTGTGTTGTAAGTGCAGCACTACATCACAGTTGGTCAGTGGCCCACCATACTCACGGGATCATTCTCTTCTACACTTGACCCTCTGGCCTCTGCTCTCCTCTTCCTATTTCCCTTCTTCCTGGGGATTCCTCTAAATGACACTGCTTTTAGCTCCTTTTCTGATAGTCACTCTCTCTTTCAAAAGGTTACTGAACATTGGTTATGCTTGGGTGGGAACCTGAATGGACCTTGGTGTTGGGGACACTTTTGAGGACTGGTAACATTCTGCCTCCTGATATGGGTGCTAGTTAAACAGATGCGCTCTTTGTGGAAATTCATTGAGTCATATGCTTATGGCTTGTTCATTTTTCTATATGTCCTATACTTCAATAAAATGTTATTTTTTTAAATGTTATTTTTAAATGCAATCTTATGTTTCTCAATATCTGAAAGATTTCCATTGCTTTGAGTAGAGAGTCTTATTGTCAGACAAGCCCAGGCCTGGGTACATGGGGACAGAGGAAGGTGGGGGCTCCCTGGTGGTTACTGATGCCTTGGACTCTGCCTTGGGTCAGTGAACCACCCTGGGCTGAGCATCCCATCTGCTAGGACCTGGCTGCCCATCTTCCATGGTGCTATTGTTTGTTAGACATCTCGGGCCTGGGGTCTGTGGGGAGGATGCCACATGTGTGGGGTGTTGGTGCACAGCCTTAGATGGAAGAATGACAGAGTCTGAGAGTCAGGGGACACCCACTGCCCTGGAGATCCCCCAGTCCTGGCCTCACTCCCACAAGCTGTTCCTGAGAAGTGTGTGGAGGAAGCTCAGAAGCTAGGAGGACATGGTTCAGGCCACTGTCCATGCCAGCCCTGGAGCAAGGCTTCTGAAACACCTGGTGGCTGTGTCTACCTGAAACCTACTTCCTATTTTGGAGGCATGGCTGGCAGTGGGTGGCTCTTATCTCAGAAGTACTAGTATGAAGGTGGCTGATTGTTTAGTCTATTCCTGATGGGGGTTTGCCATGGCCCTAGTAGTGGCACCCACCAGGGAACCCCTGAGTGCACAGGGCCCAAGGCGCCTCTCACAGACCACACCCTGGCCTGCTCCACCTCCTTCTCCTGTCTTGGGTCTTTCTTGGTCTCAAGGACTGAAATGAAGACTCAGGCATGGCTGGGACTTGACTTCCATAGTCCTGGTGGTTTGGATCACGGGACATAGAAAAGGACACAAAGGGCCTCCTGTTCAGAAGGAATCAGCAGGATCCTTTTGCAATCTCGCTTCATAGACTAGTTGCAGGTCCTCCTTAGATAGGCCTAGCCTCACTTCCTCCGGCCTTGCTTAGTTGGGATCCTGTACTGAGATATCCTCTTGGTATCTCAAGTCCTGACTAATTCTGGGATTGCTTGTGTCTCCTTTACTTCTAGAAAGTCTTCCCAGGTAGCTCCCCTCTCTTTATGGGGCAATCAGGGTCCAGACCCTATACTTTACTTTTCAACATTCACTGCTCTGATTTGGGTGTTAAAAATCTCAAAGAGAACAAACAAAAAGGGGTTGGGGTTGTGGCTCAGTGGTAGAGCGCTTGTCTAACATGACTGAGTCACTGGGTTTGATCCTCGGCACCACATAAAAATAAATAAATAAATAAAATAAAAATATAAAGGTATAAAATATAAGAGTATAAAAATACAATAACATTATTAAAAAAAAAAAAGAACAACAACAAGATGTCTAACGAACTATATGGCTCCAGGGAAAGTACTGCTAATACTCTTTCCAATGTTGTGGGTGATGCCTGCCAAGCAAATGGGGTCACATGTGCCAACAGTGGGACCCACCAAGGCAAGAAGGGTGCTTTACCCTCTGTGGTTATTACACATGCCACACCCCCCACCCACATAGGATGCCCAGTAACAAGGGGAGGACAAAGTAATTAGCCCTAGGTGATGTGACTTTCAGGTGGCCTACAGTGAGGGAGCAGAGGGAAGCCATAGCAGGAGGTATTCATTGCCATTCCGAATGTCTGGCCCGGCTGGGCACAGTGACCCTGCAGGTTATCCTACTCTCTGAACTCACAAGCACATGACTCACCGCCTGGGTTTACCTAACTATATATTCCAGGCTGAACATAGACTGAAGAGACACCAGGCAAAACTCTCAGAATCCCTGGGTGGCAGTCCCCCTTATCTTGAGGCCCCAGAAAACTAGGCCCTCATACCAGTCAGATCTTCACCCTCTTGAGCCCTTGCTGACTCCGCAGCCTTAAGTCCCTCTGAGCATTTGGTGCCTAATGTTGGAGGAGAGTAAGTCTCATCTGTATAGTCACACTGTGCACATCCAGGGCAGGGCTGTGTCCCCACCTTCCTGGGCCTCTGCAGATCTGTGGGATGAATGATTTGCCCTATCATGATGGTGTGCTCTGACTTGGGCGTGGGGGGCAGGAATGGGACCCTCTTGGCAGCTGGGCAAGGCCTACACTCAGTGCTCTACTTGGGGAAGCAGCCCCTGAGTAAGGTCCAGAGCCCTCGACCTGCTCTTTCACGAGCATGAGGCTAAGGCAGGCAAGCCAGGTCTTGGCTCCTGACAATCTGTCCCAGGATGTTCAGATAAACCATGGAGGGAAATCAAGATTGCATTCGAGGTTAGAGTTGCTTTGCCTGTGACCCAAATGAAAAAGCCAACAGTACATTTTCCAACTAAGAATTGCACCTAAACAATCTTCTACAACTAATCTGTGCAAATACTGCACCTAGTTTTTAGAAGGAGATGAGGTAAAACTTGCTGTGGCCACTGGCTCTGCTTGTTTAATTGGGGTGCATTAGTGCTGATGGGAGCCCAAGATGTCTTGGAGAAGTGGATCTGGGTCCACTTATCTGGATCGCATCCACCTGAGTGAACGGCCATGATTATAGCTTTTAAATGACTCAGTAGAGCTAATGGATCACAGAAAAGAGCAAAGAACTGAAAGTAAATGTAAAATGAGAGAGTCGGCTGACTTAAAAGCTGGGTTGCCAAAAGGTAATACCAGCAAGAATGACTTTTAAAATGCCACCCGTTTCTAAGGGAATTCTCTGCCCAGCTCGTGCCCCCTGTTTCAGTTGGATCAGAGTTTGAATTATGAACCAGATGTCTAAGGACTGCCACTCCATTCACTAGAAAGCAAACAGAAGGCCAGGAAGCATTTTTTTCCAAGTTCACCTAACTAAATGGAATTAGTTTTTAAGGTGCTACATAGCTCCTTATATATGTAGTGGGCATTTGAGGGATGCTCTGAAGAAATGGAGCATCCATTTCAGTACTTTCAGAGCAAGTACTGAAAACAGTCATGACTCTGGTCTAGAAGTCACCCATACGTGTGTGGCCCTAGATGTGTGTTGGGTGGTAAGTACATGTGCGAGGGCATCTGGTACAGGGGTTTTGGGGGTATTTGTGTATCACAGGATGTGTATGAGCATGAGACTGGCTGCTTGGATAAGTAGTTAAGTCTTCTGAGTCACCTGTGGGGAGCTGTCTGTGGGGTCTGTCAGCACATCTTTGGACCAGCTTATGTGGGCAGGACATGAGCACAGCTCCAGGACTCGCCTCTGCCACTAGGCCCCTCCTGACTCCAGACCTTACACTCTGCCACAAGTCTGATATGTTCTATTACCCCTTGCCCCCTGGACTCCACATGGACCAGATGGAAGCTATCATCAAGATTGCTCCTACTTTTACATCCCAACCTCAGCTAGGGCCCCTGTACCCACGCCTCTGCTGCCCAAACTACATGCATGGCATTGCCTTGACGTTCCATCTGTCCCCAGCTGAAGAGCCCAGCTCAGGCCATTTGTGCCTCCTAAGCATCTCTTGACCCACTCCTATGCCTCTATTTTAGGAAACTATTAACACTCTTTGATGACCATGATACCCCAGCTGGCCTTCTGGCTCCAGTCCTACCTCCACCAATTGTCTTCCACTTAGTAGCTGGGGGAATCTTTGGGGATTCCCCACTGCTCTCAGGGTGGACCCGAGCTGCTCCGGTGGCCTGCAGCACTCTCCTTGACAGGCTTGGTCTCCTCTCCAGTCATATCCGGTCCCAGTTACACACCGGTTTCCTAGGGACTTGGAGACACCTTCAGTTCTTCCAAGAACCCTGACATCACCTGGGGCCCTGGTCCACATTCATGACCTTGTTGCACTTTGAAAACTCCTGATCATCTTTGGGTCTTAGCTGGCACATGGCTTTCCTGACCACTCTTGGCTAGGTTCAGCCTCTTCCTGTGTGTTCTCAGAGCACCAATTATCTCTGATTTTTTACTTGTCCACCATGTCCTTCCTTTCATGGACTGAGAGCCAGCAGGGGTCCTGGTACATGATGAGCACTATGTGCCAGATAAATGAAGAAATGATCAAATGGACAAATAAAAAACTTGGTCTATAGCTCCTTCTACTGAGACACTCATGGCCCTAATGCCAAGAATCCAAGATGCCAAAGAAAGGCCACTTGCTTACTTGGACACCAATACTCCATGCTCACAGACTTGCCCACTGCCTCCACTGGGAAGCTTCCTCCATTCAAACCCAACCCTTTTTCTAAGTGGAGGTAGAAGAGAAATAGTGACATATAAGCCCCAGCATGGAAGGCTCTGGATGGAACCAAGCTTGACCCTGGGGTCTGTTCTCTCCCTGATTGGTTGGGACGGAGCTCTGCCAGGTGTGGAGCCGTGTGTGAACTGGGATCATTGTGGTTCAGAGTCCTCCCTTCCTGTTCTCTTTTACTTTTGCTCTCCCTTATACATCCTCACGGGACAGGCTGGAGGGGTGGACATGAGTTTCCCAAGCACTTGTGTCTTAGCAGAGGAGCACTGGCCTGCTTGCCAGGTCACCTGTCTCTGAACCTCTTTTCCTCATCTATAAAATGGGTCTGATAACCTGTATCCTCTCTCTGGGAGTTGACGACCTGGGATGTACCTAGCCTGGCACAGGGGAGGAGTACCCGAGAGTGCAGAGAAATACTCTGTTCAGATTCCCAGCTCCTCCAGGGTATGTGGTGAGTGTGGGGTGTGGAATGTTTTGCGAATTCAGTCTCTCCCCAGAGGAAGCACCTCCTGGGGCTTGACCTCAGGGAGTCCCCGAGGCCCACAGTAAATGTCCCTCTTCCTGGTGGCGCTGTGTATGTGGGTGGGTAGGGGCACCACTAAGAGACTGTAATGGAAACATAAATTGTCCTACTTCAAAGCAGTCACTTTAATATTTTGTAACAACCATTATAAACCCATTCTCTGCACACCCACTAATAAATGCCTCAGCTGCACATCACATTTCCCTGTATCTCCAAAGACACCAGGAGAAGGCAGGGGAGCCATGAAAGAAACATAAAAATGCAGTTGTAGATGAGCCTAAAACCCATTTCTTTGAAGCTTAATTGATGGGAAAAGCTTCTGGCCCCAGAGAACTTAAAGGCCCATCATGCAGATATTTGATTAAGCGTCCCCATATCACAGACCACACGAAAGTGAAAATCATTATCCAGTAATTGCAAATACATTAATAAAATGATGACGTGGGTTTGCTCAAGACATAAAAAAAGAATCAAATAATTCACTCTGATAACTTCACAAAAAATGTGCAGTCTGCCCCAAGATGGCTGGAAGCTAGAGCTGTCCGGGTCTATCTTACCAGCCCTCTTGACATGTGCCTGGTGTCTGTTTCCAAAAGCTCTTGGGGCAATGGAAGCACAGCCAGGCTTCAGAAGCATAGCCCAGGGTTGGGGAAGTGGTTCAGTGGTAGAGCGCTCGCCTAACAAGGCGCTAGGTTGACTGATGTCTGGTACTGAAAAACAAGGCAACACTGCCCAGGCCCAGGTGTGCAGCAATTCAAACGCATCTGCATTAAGTCCTCAGGTCTAAGATAAGGCTGAGATCATTGTCCTTAAGTGGCAGCTGGCTTCCCCTTGGCATTAGCCAGGCTGGGCCCCTGGTTCTCATACCCTAGAACACAGTCAGACAACATCCGGTAGCCTCCTTGAGCATTTCCCTTGCATATTGGGGAAATGCAGGAGCCCCTTGCCAAGTCTCTGTGAATGTGTGGGAGAGGACAGGAGCAGGGGGCTGAGGGGAGGGTCATGGAGACCTTGCAGGAGGAATCCCTCCCCCTTCCAGTGCTTGTCTGCAAGGGGAGCACACCTAGGTGCCAAAGTCTTTGGCACTTGGCGCCCCTCCCCACACCCATGCCCACTCTCTGCTTGTCCACCTCCCACCTGTGCTCCCAGGCTCACCTTGAAACATTCTTCCTCCAGGAAACCCTTGGTGTGAAACCTGGGTGTGCCACTTGGATCCTGGATACACTCTGTTTGATCTCAGGTTAGTCAGGCAACCTCCCTGAACCTTAGTTTCCTTATCCACAGTGCTAGGAAAAGAAATCTTTATTGTACAGACACATTAGATGCCCCAGTGTCCTGCAGCCTAATCCCCCCTTCATCCCTAAGCATGCTGTCTCCTGCATCAGACACAGTGTTTGCTTCAGCTCTGTTCTCAGGAACCCAAGGCTTCCTGTGGGACCTCCTCCCCCTGACCCTCAGGCAGGTCCACGGGAGTCCCCAGGAATTGAGGGGAGCTAACCCAAATCATATAAGTTGGCAGAGAGGAGAGGAGAACTGTCAAAGCCCAATGGGAAGCTGGCACTGAGAATCTGGGGCATCATTTGGACCTAGTGGCAGGCTTGGGGCCAGGAGGGAAATAGGTGCAGCTGGCACCCCACATTGCCTGAGAGAGGCTGCGGGGATGTGAAAGGAGGCCTGTGCGTCCATTGTGTGTGTGGTGGGGGCGGGGTAGGACTCAGATGGTGACAGGGCAGAGCGAAGAAGGGGTGGGATCCAAGACTGCTATAAAACAAACCTGGAAAACTAGACCGTGCCTCTGCCAAGGCAAGCAGCAGGGAACTCTTGTGCCTCTGTCCCTGAACAAGCCGCATCTTCCACTTCCTCTACTTCAGTTAGGAGGCAAGCTGTCGACTTGCTCATTTGCTACGTTTTTACCCCAAATGCCCCATCAAGAAAACAGCATTTGGAGTTGACTTCTGCCTGTTGGCTCTGCGCGCCTCCGCGTGCATGTGCGCAAAACCACGCAGCAGCACCCCGGGGAACAGTGGCCTGCAGATGACTATGGAGGGTCTGCTGCCAGGCCATCAAGATGCTGCGAGGAGACTGCGGGGCCTCAAGGTCTCTTAGACACACACACGTGCACACCATGAAGAGATGGCATGCTGCTGGGATACCAAGTGTGCAACCTAGGTGGTTGCCAGGGAGGGTGGGCGGGGCTGTCCTGCCGCCCCCACAGCTGGAAGAGGTGGAATAGTGGGATTTTAGGTGCCATGGGTAGGGGCCAAGGACTGGCGCCACCGGACACCCCCACTCCCTCACTCCCCTGACCTTTTCATGGAGTCTGCCTGAACAGGCCCCGGGAGACATACAACTGGTTGATTTCAGCCCTCCCTTGAACTGGAAGTGTTCCTGGTGAGGGGAAGCATTTTTTTGAGGAAAAGAAAAAAGGACAAGTACCTAGTCACTCAATTGTTCTGGATTATTGGCAGTTGGGGTGTTGTCCCTTTGCAGAGAGGCTCTGAGTCAACCATCAGCCCTTAGAGTTTCTTGTGTCTCATTTAGTTAAAAAGTTCTAAGGCACCCAAGATACAGGGCAAACTTCCCTTAAATACAAATAATAAATTTGTAGCACTAGAAGTTCCTCCTTCAAGGGGATTATGAGAAAATTTGGAAAAAAAAAAGAAAAAAGAAATTAATGATGACCAGTGATTCTGAAGCCTCTAATAAGAAGGCCATCTCTGTTTTTTTTTTTTCCTCCCTGCGATGCTGGGGATTGAACCCAGGGCCTTACGCTTGCAAGGCAGGCACTCTACCAACTGAGCTATACCCCCAGCCCCCACCTCTGTTTCTGCTTGTTCCCTTGTCATTGGTCTTCGTGTGATGTATTGGTGAATTATGGTAATGGCAGCACCCGTGCCACCCAGAGTTTGGCTTTTCTAACCATCTCTCAGAAGAGTGTTCCCAACTGCTCATGAATCCTGCTACCTCAAGGGAGCTGCTTCCCACCATCCCTAGAAAACAGGCGTGCCTGTAACTGACACGGTGTCTGGGAGCTGGGCCTTCCCTTTCTTCTGAATAGAAACAGGCTAGGGACTGCCCTTGCCAACCCATCACCATGAAAGATGCTCTTGTTCTGTGGGTGATTATTATGCATTATGATGAAGACTCAGACCATCCGTTCTGGAAAATTCACCCTATTTCAATTAAGGAAAAGTAAGGCTTTGTGTACATTTCCTTGGAACTATGGAAAAACAAAGAACATATCTGGATCCATCCTCTGAAACCTCTGTGAGGAGAACAGAGGGAGAGTAGAGGCTGGTTCAGATGTGAAATGTCTCCTCTGGGACACTAGCTGTGCCAACAGAAGGCAGAGCTGCCTTGGCTGGGGCTGAACCCTACATTGATGTGGAGACCACCTGCAGCCAGTTTCTGGGCTCCTAGAAGGCTGGCCCAAAGCCAACTCCCCTTTCCCAGGAATACATGAACAGTCCTGGAGCTTCAGACAGAATGCAGAATAAAGGGGACTTTTCAAAACATTGCACTATCCTTCTGAACCCTGGCGTTTGAGAATCTTGTCTTCTAAAACCACATTCATTGATCCAGTTTGTGTTCCTATAACAAACTACCCAAGGCTACATACTTTATAAAGAAAAGAAGTTTATTTAGCTTACAGTTTTGGAGGCTGAAAGTCTAAGATTGGGTGGCACATCTCTTTGGCCTCTGGTGAGTACCTCAGGGTGGATAGCATCCCATTGGTGTGACCATGTCTGATAGTAATCTCATCATGCAGCAGAAAGCCAAAGAGATTCAGGGGTCAGGCTAACTCTTTTTATAACAACTCCCTCTCAAGGGAACTAACTGGGATCAGAGAAAGTCACCTTAATACTCTTCTGAGGGCCATGCCTGCATGACATAATTACTTCTTAAAGGTCCCACTACCTCTCAAAACTCTGAGGACCAAGCTTTGAGCACAAGAACTTCTGAGGGACAAAACACAACCAAACCATAGTACCACACAAATCAAACTGCCTTATCAAATTTGAAAGAGGACTTTGACCCTATTCTTGAAACATACAGTTCTTATAACTGGGGGCTGCAGGTTGGTGATGTCTGTATTGTTATGTTCCAGGCGGTCGGAGACCATTTTTATTAAGGGCACGATGCCCACTTACTGGGTTTCTGTTTCCTCTGCCAGACCTAATTCTGTATCATCATTCTGCAGACAGCTTCTTCAATTCAATTGCTAGATTGTGAATTTCCTCAAGCAACTTCTATTTAGTTAAGGCCAGATCTCAGTGGGCGGTAATAAATATCAAAGTATAGGACGATCAAGGGAAGCAAAGTAAAAAGACCCAAATCAAATATGATTATTGATCAACACTGAACTGCCTTAATCATTTCTATGCTAATTCTAAATATATACATACATATCGGCATTTTCATTACATAAATACATTGACATTTTCAGCTGAGGAAATATATTGAGCGATTCAAAATTACAGTCTTTGGAGAACAGCAAATAAATAAAAACTATAGTAAAAGGCACAGAACAGAAAATACTGTGGATTTCTATAGGCTGGAGATTGTGAAATATCTTCAGATGTTTAATGTGGTTCTACTTCCATTAAAGTTTTAAAAGCAAAATATGCACACCATAAAATCAAAAGAGCACAACTTTATATAAGGCATTAATACCATTAGACAGTCTTTCTGGCCCCCTCAGGATGGAAGCAGACCATTTCTTTCCTTCTCTGTTACTTCTGACTGTATGATCTATGACACTAATTTTGACCTCTTTACATTCTGTAACTAAAAGTAATAAGTATAAGTTTCTATTCATTGACTCTAAAATTGACAATGAATGAAGAATATTAGCAACATTCTGATTTGTACCCGTCATCCCAGGCAGGAAAATCTAGCCAATCTCACCACAGGGGCCATTGGGCCAGGTGAGTCCCCTGTGCTGCTTCAAGGAGATGGTTTGAAGCTTCATGGCCAAACTGTTCTCTTTCTTTCCTTTCCTTCAATTACTCAAAATCTTGACAGATTTCAATTTGCTCAATATTTGGCCATGCCTTTCTGGTTCAGCCATTTGTCTTCCCTAGAATTTTTAACTGCCTTAAAAATGTATCAAGAGATGGTACACACGTGTCTTTGTCCTGTTACTGAGATCTTCCAGCTCCTTGGCCTAGTTTGGTTGAACAGAATTAATTTTCTTCTTTTTTTTTTTTTTTTTTTTTTTTTCTTGTAATCATTATTTTTCTTTTTTTTTTTTTTTTTTTTAATTTATTTATTTTTTTTACGTTTACATAGGGTAATGATGTTTATTATATTTTTCCCCTCCACCCCACCCCTCCCACCCCTCCCACCCCTCCCACCCCTCTTTTCCCTCTACACAGTCCTTCTTTCCTTCATTCTTACTGCTCTCCTTAGCCTAACTCTAAACCTAACCCTAAACCTAATGCTAGCCCCTCCCACCCCCCATTATATGTCCTCATCCGCTTATCAGCGAGATCATTTGTCCTTTAGTTTTTTGAGATTGGCTTATCTCACTTAGCATGATATTCTCCAATTTCGACCATTTGCCTACAAATGCCATAATTTTATCATTCTTCATTGCGGAGTAATATTCCGTTGTATAAATATGCCACAGTTTCTTTATCCATTCATCAACTGAAGGGCATCTAGGTTGGTTCCACAATCTGGCTATGGTGAATTGAGCAGCAATGAACATTGATGTGGCTGTATCTCTGTAGTATGCTGATTTTAAGTCCTTTGGGTATAGGCCAAGGAGTGGGATAGCTGGGTCAAATGGTGTTTCCATTCCAAGCTTTCTGAGGAATCTCCACACTGCTTTCCAGAGTGGTTGCACTAATTTGCAACCCCACCAGCAATGTATGAGTGTTCCTTTTTCACCACATCCTCGCCAACACCTATTGTTGCTTGTATTCTTGATAATCGCCATTCTAATTGGGGTGAGATGAAATCTTAGGGTGGTTTTGATTTGCATTTCCCTTATTACTAGGGATGTTGAACATTTTTTCATATATCTGGTGATTACTTGTACATCTTCTTCTGTGAAGTGTCTGTTCATTTCCTTAGCCCATTTGTTGATTGGATTATTTGTATTCTTCGTGTAGAGTTTTTTGAGTTCTTTATAGATTCTGGAAATTAGCGCTCTATCTGAGGTATGGTTGGCAAAGATATTCTCCCACTCTGTAGGCTCTCTCTTCACAATTCTGATAGTTTCCTTTGCTGAGAGAAAGCTTTTTAGTTTGAATCTATCCCAGTTGTTTATTCTTGCTTTTATTTCTTGTGCTATGGGAGTCCTGTTAAGGAAATCTGATCCTGAGCCAACAAGTTGAAGATTTGGACCTACTTTTTCTTCTATAAGATGCAGGGTCTCTGGTCTGATTCCGAGGTCCTTGATCCATTTTGAGTTGAGTTTTGTGTAGGGTGAGAGATAGGGGTTTAGTTTCATTCTATTGCATATAGTTTTCCAGTTTTCCCAGCACCATTTGTTGAAGAGGCTATCTTTTCTCCATTGCATATTGTTGGAACCTTTGTCTAGTATGAGAAAATTGTATTTATTTGGGTTTGTGTCCATGTCCTCTATTCTGTACCATTGATCTACCTGTCTATTTTGGTACCAATACCATGCCGTTTTGTTACTATTGCTTTGTAGTAGAGTTGAAGATCTGGTATTGCAATACCCCCTGCTTCGCTCTTGCTACTGAGGATTGCTTTAGCTATTCTAGGTTTTTTATTCTTCCAGATGAATTTCATAATTGCTTGCTCTATTTCTGCGAGGTACATCATTGGGATTTTAATTGGAATTGCATTGAATCTGTATAGAACTTTAGGTAGTATAGCCATTTTGACGATATTAATTCTGCCTATCCAGGAACATGGGAGATCTTTCCATCTTCTAAGGTTTTCTTGAATTTCTTTCTTTAGTGTTCTGTAGTTCTCATTGTAGAGGTCTTTCACCTCTTTTGTGAGATTGATTCCCAAGTATTTTATTTTTTTCGATGCTATTGTGAATGGAGTAGTTTTCCTAATTTCTCTTTCTGAAGATTCATCACTTATGTATAAAAATGCATTGGATTTATGAGCATTGATCTTGTAACCTGCTACTTTACTGAATTCACTTATGAGTTCTAAAAGTTTTCTGGTGGAATTTCCAGGTTCCTCTAAATATATAATCATGTCATCAGCGAACAGGGATAGTTTGAGTTCTTCTTTTCCTATTCGTATCCCTTTAATTTCTTTGGTTTGTCTGATTGCTCTGGCTAGAGTCTCAAGGACGATGTTGAATAGAAGCGGTGAAAGAGGGCATCCCTGCCTTGTTCCAGTTTTTAGGGGGAACGCTTTCAGTTTTTCACCATTTAGAATGATATTAGCCATGGGCTTAGCGTAGATGGCCTTTATAATGTTTAGGAATGTTCCCATTACCCCAATTTTTTCTAGTGTTTTGAGCATGAAGGGATGCTGTATTTTATCAAATGCTTTTTCTGCATCTATTGAAATAATCATGTGATTCTTAACTTTAAGTCTGTTGATATGGTGAATGACATTTATTGATTTCCGAATGTTGAACCAACCTTGCATCCCTGGGATAAAACCCACTTGATCGTGGTGCACTATCTTTTTAATATATATTTGTATGCGATTTGCTAAAATTTTGTTGAGAATTTTTGCATCGATGTTCATTAAGGATATTGGTCTGAAATTTTCTTTCCTTGATGTGTCTCTGTCTGGTTTAGGTATCAGGGTGATATTGGCTTCATAGAACGAGTTTGGTAGGGTTCCCTCCTCTTCTATTTCATGGAATAGTTTGAGGAGTATTGGAATGAGCTCTTCTTTAAAGGTTTTATAGAACTCGGCTGAGAACCCATCTGGTCCTGGACTTTTCTTTGTTGGTAGGCTTTTGATGACCTCTTCTATTTCATTGCTTGAAATTGGTTTATTTAAGTTGTGTATGTCCTCCTCGTTCAGTTTAGGTAGTTCATATGTCTCTAGAAATTTGTTGATGTCTTCAAGGTTTTCTGTTTTGTTGGAGTATAGATTTTCGAAATAGCTTCTAATTATGTTTTGTATTTCACTCGTGTCTGTTGTGATGTTTCCTTGTTCATTCCGAATTTTAGTAATTTGAGTTTTCTCCCTCTTTCTCTTTGTTAGTGTGGCTAAGGGTTTATCAATTTTATTTATTTTTTCAAAGAACCAACTATTTATTTTATTAATTTTTCCGATTGTTTCTTTTGTTTCGATTTCGTTGATTTCGGCTCTGATTTTAACTATTTCCTGTCTTCTACTACTTTTGGTATTGGTCTGCTCTTCTTTTTCTAGTGCTTTGAGCTGTAGTGTTAACTCGTTTATTTGTTGATTTCTACTTCTTTTTTTGAATGCACCCCATGAAATAAATCTTCCTCTAAGTACTGCTTTCATAGTGTCCCAGAGATTTTGATATGATGTGTCTTTGTTCTCGTTTACTTCTAAGAATTTTTTTATTTCCCTCCTGATGTCTTCTGTTATCCATTCATCATATAATAGTGTATTATTTAGTCTCCAGGTATTGGAGAAGTTTCTGTTTTTTATTCTGTCATTTATTTCTAATTTCAATCCATTATGATCTGATAGAGTACAAGGTAGTATCTCTATCTTCTTGTATTTACTAACAGTAGCTTTGTGGCATAAAATATGGTCTATTTTAGAGAAGGATCCATGTGCTGCTGAGAAGAAAGTGTATTCATTCTTTGTTGGATGGTATATTCTATATATGTCCGTTAAGTCTAAATTGCTGATTGTGTTGTTGAGATCTATAGTTTCTTTATTCAATTTTTGTTTGGACGATCTATCCAGTGGTGAGAGAGGTGTGTTAAAATCGCCTAGTATTATTGTGTTGTGGTCTATTTGATTTCTGGAATTGAGAAGGATTTGTTTGACGTACGTGGATGAGCCAATGTTCGGGGCATAGATATTTATGATTGTTATGTCTTGCTGATTTATGCTTCCCTTAAGCAGCATGTAATGTCCTTCTTTATCCCTTCTGACTAGTTTTGGTTTGAAGTCCACATTATCTGAGATGAGGATGGATACTCCAGCTTTTTTGCTGTGTCCGTGTGCATGGTATGTTTTTCCCCATCCTTTCACCTTTAGTCTATGGGTGTCTCTTTCTATGAGATGTGTCTCTTGCAGGCAGCATATTGTTGGATTTTTCTTTTTAATCCAATCTGCCAGTCTGTGTCTTTTGATTGATGAATTCAGGCCATTAACATTCAGGGTTATTATTGTGATATGATTTGTATTCCCAGTCAATTGACTCATATTTGTTTTTGACATGATTTGGTTTCTCCTTTATTTGGCTATTCCTTTAGGCTAGCGCCTCCTGTTGCTGATTTGCATCGTTGTTTTTCATCTCTTCCTCATGGAATATTTTGCTGAGAATGTTCTCTAATGCTGGCTTTCTTTTTGTAAATTCCTTTAGCTTTTGTTTATCATGGAAGGATCTTATTTCATCGTCAAATTTGAAGGTAAGTTTTGCTGGGTATAAGATTCTTGGTTGGCATCCATTTTCTTTCAGGGCTTGGTATATGTTGTTCCAGGCCCTTCTAGCTTTTAGGGTCTGGATTGAAAAATCTGCTGATATTCTTATTGGTTTCCCTCTGAATGTAATTTGATTCTTTTCTCTCGCGGCCTTTAAAATTCTGTCTTTATTTTGTATGTTAGGTATTTTCATAATAATGTGCCTTGGTGTGGGTCTGTTGTAATTTTGTATGTTTGGAGTTCTATAAGCCTCTTGTACTTGGTTTTCCATTTCGTTCTTCAGATTTGGGAAATTTTCTGTTATTATTTCATTGAATAGATTGCTCATTCCTTTGGTTTGTTTCTCTAAGCCTTCCTCAATCCCAATAATTCTCAAATTTGGCCTTTTCATGATATCCCATAGTTCTTGGAGATTCTGTTCATGATTTCTTACCATCTTCTCTGTTTGTTCCACTTTGTTTTCAAGGTTAAATATTTTGTCTTCAATGTCTGAGGTTCTGTCTTCCAGGTGTTCTATCCTATTGGTTATGCTTTCTATGGAGTTTTTAACTTGGTTTATTGTTTCCTTCATTTCAAGGATTTCAGTTTGGTTTTTTTTCAGTATCTCTAACTCTTTATTGAAATGATCTCTTGCTTCCCGTATTTGGTCTTTTAACTGTTGATTGGTGCGATCATTTAATGCCTGCATTTGCTCTTTCATCTCCTCCTTCAATGCCTGCATTTGCTCTTTCATCTCCTCATTAGCTTCCCTGATCGTTTTAATTACGTACATTCTGAACTCCCTTTCTGACATTTCTTCTGCTGTGCTGTTATTGGGTTTTATTGATGTAGTATCTAGGTTTGTTTGGGACATTTTCTTCCCTTGTTTTCTCATAATGGTCAGTTGTCAGTGGGACCCTGAGATATTGCAGTTTTCCACTATTGGCTTATAGTGTCCCAGTAGATTTCCAGTGTATCACCTCCCAGCCTTCAGTAGCCTGATGTCTTGGAGGAATCTGATAAAGCAGCTCATTCGAAGAATACTGCCCCTAGCCCCCTACTGGTTCCACGTTTTGGAACTGGCTCTGTGCGGAAATGCTCTCACTGTGGGCCTGCACCGTGCAGCTGGCCGTGTGGGAAGAGCCCACTGCCGGAGTGTGGAAGACTACCTTGGGAAGACTCAAGCTGCCCTGCCCGGCTCTGCTAAGCCACCTCTATCTGGGCCTGCCACCCGGGCCGAGCTTTACCCAGTGGGCAGACTCACCCGTGGCTAATTTTCTTCTTGAGGACTTTCTTTTTAGAACCGTCTGGCTTTCTCTTCTAACTTGGGTGGATCATCTCCCAGGCTTTGACCTTTTCCCTTCCTTTTCCTTCACTTATGGGGTCTTACTCACCATGTTGCCCAGGCTGGCCTCCAACTCCTGGGCTCAAGTGATCCTCCAGTCTCAGCCTCCCAAGTAGCTGGGACTACAGGTACACACCACCTCACCTGGCTCTCATCTCCAGGTTCCTTACACTGCTGTCCCACCTTCATGCTGGGCTTGCTTTTCACTACATATGGCTTAGTTCTACTTTTTCTTGGACCAGTTCTTTTTCGATTCCTTTTCTCTTTTGCTGCATTACACCTCTCTCTCTCTTTCTCTCTCTCTCTTTTATTCAGAAAGAAAGTAATTTATTTTGGCATGGAAAATGTCTTTATTTGCAATAGAATTCTATGTATGACATTGTTTTCCCTCAGAAATTTGAGGGCAATTGCTCCACTACCTGCCAGTGTTGATAATGCCAAGCTACCAGCAATGACTCTGGAGCCTTTGTTGATCAGACCCCTTTCTCCCTGGGAGCTTTAGAATCTTCTCTTTATCCTTGATGTTCTGAAATTTCAAGAGGATGCACAACTGTAGATCTTTTTCCCTTCCCTGTGCTCAGTTCTCAGCAAGGTCTTCCTTTGAAGGTCTATATTGGTTCAACTCTGGCGAGATTTCTTCGATTATTCCTGTGATAATTTCCTCTTCTTAAATTCCTTTATTCTCTCTGAGTTGACTCTTAGACTCTAGACTGCACATCTCTGTTTCCTAGTTTTTCTCTCATCTTTTCCATCTAATCTATATTATGGAATATTTTCTTTGGCTCCTCCCATTAAATTTTTAATTTTAGCAATTATGTTTTAATTTCCAGGAAATATTTCTTATTTTGTTCTTCTTTTTCATAGCAACCTGTTGTTATTTTATGAAAATGCTATCTTCTTGAGTCTCTCTCGGGGTTTTTATTAGATTTAAAAAATGTCCTTTGTTCCATATCCCTCAGGGTCCCTTGTCCTTTTGGTTCCTGTCATTTGTGTTGGTGTTCTCTGAATGTCTCCTGAATCCTGTTTGTCCACTACATTTATATGAGCTTGACTAATGTAGTCAGTGGGCACTGGGGCTCTGTGGCCATGTAGATCTCTTCCCTGGGAGTGCTAGTGGTGGCCTCTGTCTGGGACAGGTGTGTCACCCAGCAGGCTCACTTTAGGAAGCCCGTCGTGAGTGGGCAGGAAGACAGGTGACCCTGCCCAATCCTCTGGGACTTGCAATTCCTTGAGATCAGACCAGTTTATGTATTTTCCTCTTCTTAGTTCCCAAGAGAACCTTAAACAAGATAATTACTAACTGACAAAAAGAAAAACAAACTAAAAACCCCTTACTGTTCATTAAGCACCTGCTCGGAGCCAGACATTTTATAGCTGCTTTATTTCCATTTATCTTATTTAATTCTCTGAACAACCCTAGTTTTCATCTTAGAGATGAGAAAACAGACTGGAATGTGTGGGACACCTGCCTGTGTTGACGCCCTGGGACAGAGCCAGAAGGGTCCAGAGCCTTGCTCTTTCCAGCACTGCCCTTCACCTGTTGAGGCCACACAGACCAACCACTGTATGTAACTCCAGGAATCCAGTCACCACGTACTGCCTTCATTTATCCCCCCACGCTGTGCATCTTGTAAATCCACAGCATACGGAGCTTTGTTCAAAGCAATCTCCAGGCCTGAGAGTGAGCAGAGACAGCTGCTTCTGGATGTGGGGCCTGGCAAAGCTTCCGCTGTGGAGCTGGGCCAGGGAGGTAGGCATGCTGCGGAATCCAGTGTCCTGTTGGTAAAAAGATCCCAAGAAAGACCTTGCCACAGAGGCCTAAGACCCCTCCCACAGGCCACTCAAACTGGACCATGGGTGTCAGTACCTGGCCTTCACCCTGTGGGGAAGTGTGGTTCTTCAACGCAGGAGGGCGAACATGACAAACACAAGCTGGGTTTGCTCTGATGACCCATGTCGAGCCTACATTAAGAGCAGCAATGTCACCTACAGATATCCTGTCATATAGTTCAGATGAGAGGTGTCCCCCAAAAACTCACGTGTGAGACAATGCAAGAAGGTTTAGAGGAGAAATGATTGGGTTATGAGAACCTTAATCCAATCAGAGGATTAATCCTGCAATGGGATTAACTGAGTGGAAACTGAAGGCAGGTAGGGTGTGACTGGAGGAGTCGGGCATTGGGGGTGTGGCTTTGGGGTATATATTTTGTACCTGGAGAATGAAGTCTCTCTCTACTTTCCGATCATCATGTGAGTCACTTCCCTCCACCACAGTCTTCCTCCATGATGTTCTGCCTCACCTCGAACCCTGAGGAATGGAGCCAGCTGTCTATGGACTGAGGCCTCTGAAACTGTGAGCCCTCAAATAAACTTTCCTTCTCTATAATTGTTCTGGTCAAGTCTTTTGTCACAGCAAAGAAAAAGCTGACTAAAACACCCTGGCTCATAGAGGCTGGTCCCAGGGGAGGGGCTGGCTGGCCAGCCTCCTGGAACACCAAGCCCAATTCTGCTCTTTGGCCAAAGACCCTGGAGCACCTGGAGAAAAGCAGCTATTTAGAGGCCCAAACACCTCTGCAGCAGTTGATCTCCAGACCCAACTGGGGACACAACCCACAGACACCAAATCAGCTGTAAAACTGCCCAGCTGCAAATTGCATCTTGAGGACCAAGATCGTATGCAGGGAACCAACGAGGGCCTAGTTGGCTTTATCATGGACTTAGAGCTACAGAAATCACTCCTGTGGTTGTCATGTAGCTCTCTTTTCTCCTTCTGCAGCTGTCAATTCTCTAAAATCAGTTATTCACTCTGACCCGCTGGGCAAAAAATAGAACCTTCATCATACCAAAAGCCAGCTGAGTCTCAGAAGTGAGCATATTTGTCAAATTCTTCTAAAGGCCTATAAGACTAGCTAAGGAAATTAATTTTTTCTCACTGCTTTAATTTTTAAAATTTAAACTACACTTTGATTTAAAAGTTGCCCTAGGTGTTATCAGAAGTACTGTGGTTGTTTGACAGAGAAAATCTTGTTCTGGAAAGATCCAAGATGGCTTTGATACCCTCTGAATGTGCAGGGGTTTGACCTGAGCCTGGGTTAAGCTTTCCAGCTTCTTTTTACTGGTCTAAGACTTCCCTACCGCTCATGAGGCGTCAAGGTGCGCCAGCTCTAGTCTGGGCCCCACTACTGCTGTGAACAGGGTCTCTAGGCCTCTTCCCAATACTTCTTGTTCATAGAACCTGGCCTTATCAGAAGACCTCTCCTTCACCAGGCCTGGAGCCCCATCAGTACATGGAGACAGGCAGAGGTGGCCAAGATGCATATTTGCATTCAGCCACAGAACCCCTTTGCCTTCTAAATCCAGCAGAGTGGACAGAAGCCTCCTGGGGCCTGAGGAAGTTCCTCTGAAGAAAGCAGTCAGGAGAAAGCAGGCAGGAGCAGACTGTGGTGCGGCAGAGGGAAGCAATTGTGAGGTTTCCCTTAACCAAACACCTAGCCAGCAGGGAGGCACCCCTGGTTCCTCCACCCAGCAGCATTCCCCCTGCCCACCCCACCTCCCGTCCTTCCCTCGCTGCACTTCATTGTCCACTTGATTTTATAAACGCGTGGAATGTGAAATCACCTAGTCCAAGATGATGGAAGATGGAATGTGTTAGCTGTAGCCAGAGATGGCAATGAATTTTACAGATAGCTTTCTGGAAGCTCTCATTCAAGTTCACAAATCAGGCCCATAACAACCCCAATTCTACATCCCCACAGATAGAGATGGCCAGCTTCTCATTTCCGGCAATACCATCTATCTTGGGCCTAATCTTGTTCATGTAGCGTGGAAGCCTCAGACTGAGCCTAGATTTCCCAATTGCCTCCAATGGCAGGGGAGACAGACCCTGCCTTGCACAGGTCCACTTTTAAAGGATCCCAAGTGTTCCTGCTGAAACTGCCAGAATCATGGGGTGTCATGGCTAGAAAGGACCTGAGAGACCAGCATGCAACACTTCACTTGAAAGACAAGGAAACTGCAGTCCAGGCTTGTCCAAAGCCATAGCTAGGTGAGCAGGACAGTATTTCAGAAATGATAACCAGTGTTTTTTCATTTTCAGCAAGTTGTTTTTTCTCCTTAGTTTCTCCACTATGAAAAGCAGACAGGAAGCTGAATGTCAGGGCCTCAGAGGGGAGGATGGGGCCAGAGCACAAAGGTGTCAAAGTCTTTGCTCTTGAAACTCTGAGCAGGGACAGTTTTCTGGAAACTACAGTTCTAGATTTGTAGAAGACAGCCTTTTGAAAAAATAAGTTATTTCTAAAACTCTAAAATCTTGGCTTTTCATAGCAAGAAGTGGAACGGTGCTGTCCATGAAGTTTAGAGCATAGGCTGCTTTGCTGGGAGGAGGCGCAGGGTTAAGAACCAGCTTCCCTGTCCATAGGGGATCAAGTCACATGGCTGGGGAGGAGCAGAAAGAGCAGGAGAGACAATAACTAGAAGGGGCCATATGTCATCTTCTCCCAAGAGGACATCTGATCAAAATTCCATGTAAGTTAGCAGGGGTCTAGGAGAAAGGAGACCTAATCTCTGAGAGGGGCTGGGAACCTGGCTACAGAGCCCCTGAGTCTAGCCAGTTTCAGGTTCTGGAGGGCAGGAGGGGCCTGGGTGTGCATGTGGGTGTCCGGGCAGGATCTAGACACACTCACTGGGTGTTCTCCAACTTGTTGCCTGTGAACTCACTCCTGGTATACCCCCTCTGCCTCCTTGTGGCTAGTTACTGGTGCCTCAGTTTCCTCATCTGAAAAATGGGGATGATAATACAGCTTACCACACTGGTTGTTTGTGAGGAATGAGATGGAACATGAAGAATCCTTAGCATGGAGACTGGCACAGAGAAACTATGCCCTGAATGTGACTCTTATTACCATTGCTGATGACAACACACTGGCTTTGAAATCAGCCTTTTGGAATAAGCAGAACTAGGGTACTCCCATAGGCAGGGTCATTAAAACATCCACGTCACTGCTATCTTTTCAATAATGGCCGCTTACGACCAGGACATGGGGGCTTGTGGGGTTTAATTATGCTCAGTAAAATCTTCAATAGTTCTCTCAAGTCCACAGACCAAAAAAGGAAACACATCTTGTGACAGCTTTAGTCCTCCTTATAGAGAGGAGGCTGGGATGTAGACCCAGGGATGTAGCTTCCACGTGAGATTCGCAACCCAGGGAGGAGCAGTGGATGGTCCTGGGAGGACAACTCAACACTTTTTTTTTTTATTTTTTGGTACTGGGGATTGAATTTAGGGGCACTTAACTACTGAGTCACATCCCCAACCCTTTTTCATATTTTATTTAGAAATAGGTCTTTCTGAGTTGCTTAGGGCCTCGCTAAGTTGCCGAGGCTGGCTTTGAACTCACGATCCTCCTGCCTCAGCCTCCCGAGCCACTGGGATTGGCTGGTACATGTGCCACTGTCCCAGGCTCAAACACTCTTTTAACTGCTGCAGAATTGGGTGCAAGGCTGCTCCTCATCTTGGGTGCCTGTGTGTGTGGATGTGCACAGCTACCTTTCTCTGGGGTTCTTTGTCCTCCTTGCAGCCCATCTCTTGAAGGAGCTTTAAACAGTGGAGAAGTCACTGTCCTACAATGCACAGTATCTCTGCACCAAAGAAACTATAAGGGGCAGCCAGGTCAATGCTTTCAAGTGGAGTGCTGCCAAGAGATCTGGTGTCATACCATAAGGATGTATTGTAGTGTGTGTGTCTCGGATAGAGTGCCATGTGTCTGTCATGGACAATGGCTATTACGGGCATTGAGGTTAGACTCTTGGAGGTCAGTATTGCTACACTGGAGTCACGATCTGCCTCTCTTGGCCTCTTACAGGAAGGGACCACGGGCAGGCCTGCCACCCAGCCCTGGGCTCTCAGGCCTGACCATCTTCCTCAGGTCTCCCTCCTTCCTCCTCAACGTTTCTCCCAAGGGGCAGGTTCCTGCTTTCTCTCTTGCCATCAAAAGCTTTTTGACATCAGTAAGGATTAAATTTACTGTGGGTAACAGCCCCACAACCCTTGGCCAGGGGCTTAAATACATTATACATTTATTCTGAATTTTTAATTATAATGGCAATTAAAATGTTTTCTATCAGTTTAGTGTAGCTATTTTTTCTAAGAATAGTTAATTCTTCCAGAGTGATCTCTACACTATTGTTGCATTAGTTATTTTATTTTTTATGGTGCTGAGGATTGAACCCAGGGCCTCATGCACACTGGGCAAGAAAGTTAGCACTGAGCTAAACCCCCCACCCAGGAAATATTTTAAGTACACTGAAAATGCTGTATTTTAAACAAAGATACATAAACCCAAAATTTTAAAGCATCCAATAGCTATTTAAGTTTTGAAATGAAAAACAGGAGGTCCCTTCTTCTTCCTTTCATTTCTCTTCCCTAGAGGTTATCTCTTTCAGCCCTTTTAATTAGATTTTTTTGGGAATTTACCTAAAAAAAAAAAAATTACAACTTGTTTTTATAGCCTTGGGCATCTGCTAACTTCTCAGTGTGGAGAAGCAGGTGAACGCTCCTTTACACACCTGCTCCTCCCTCCCACTACAGACAGGCATTCCCCAGCCCCTCTTCCATTTTGGTTAGCTCAGCATCCAGTGTCCATGTTACTGGGTCTTGTAAATGCTGTTCACAGCCAAGTCACAAAAAGCACAGTGAAAAAAGCTCTTCTCAAAACTTTCTTCTCCCCACTTGAGGTCATTTTTGGTGATGGACAAATAACCCCTCCATATAGAAGGAAGCAAAGATCTGCAGGTGGTTGGGCCAGACTGCTCCCTTCTGAGGGGTGGACCAGGGGTCCCTTCCACACCCCAACGCAGGACAAGTCTTTCCTCCTGCCCTCCCTGGGGTTTGGTGGGAGGATATGGGGCACCATCTACTATGCTTTGGATCTGAAATGCCCTGCCCCCCAAATCTCCTGTGTTGAAAGTGTGGTCCTCAAGGCCACAAGGTTCAGAGCTGGGGCTTTTAGGAAATGATTGGATTGGGAGGACTTTGACTTCATTAGTGGATTAAACCCATTTAATAGATTAATAATTTTTTTTTATTGTAAACAAATGGGATACATGTCGTTACTCTGTTTGTACATGGCGTAAAGTCATACCATTTGTGTAATCATAAATTTACATAGGGTAATGTTGTTTGATTCATTCTGTTATTTTTTCCCTTCCCTCCCACCCCTCCCACCCCTCTTTTCCCTCTATACAGTCCCTCCTTCCTCCATTTAGATTAATAATTTGAATGGACTACTGGATGGTACCTGAAGACAGATGGGGTGTCCTGGAGGAAGTAGGTTCCCGGAGGTGTGCCCTAGAAGGGTTATCTCTTCCCACCCCTTTCTCTCTCTCTCTGCTTCCCAACTGCCACAAACTCAGCAGCTTTACTCCACCACATCCTTCCACCATGATGTTTCTGCCTTGGAACCAGCTGACCAGACCATGGGCTGAATCTCTGAAGCTATGAACCAAAATAAACCTGTTCTAAGTTACTCTTGTCAGGTGTTTTGGTCACAGCAATGAAAACTGACTTTCCCCTCAGATGGGAGCTACTGGGAATGTAAGCAGGGAGTGTTGTGCAGACATCTTGAAGGACAAATGCTGGGTGAGGTGGGGGGTGGGGCAACCGTGTCATAAAAATCACAGTTCAACACTTTCTGGAAATTTTCCTTTAAAAAGTTGACACTGAGCAGTGTTACAGTGGAGGCTAAAAAGCCAAAGACAAAAATAACTGTACACGCGCGCGCACACACACACAGACACACGTTACCCTCTGAAGCAATAGCTTTAGCAGCAGGAAGGAAGCACGCTACCCACTGGGCTCTGCTCCATACAGTCTCTGATTTTTTATGGTACTTTCTTGAGTTCAGTCCTTTTGAGTTGAAAGCAGCAGGAACCCCAAACACGCTGGGTGTGCTCTAGACCTGCTGGACAGGGCTCATCCTCATTGGCTTTTCCTCACAGAGCATCAGACAGGCCCTAGCTACTGACTAACGGGAGCAGGAGACCTAACGGTAGGTTTCCAGAAACAGTCTGGGTCTGCTCTTGGCTCTGCTCCTGCTGTGTGGCCTTAGGGTGGTCATTCACCTCTAACACCTAGTTTGGCCATTTGTAAGATGATCCCTGTTATGTAGGACTATCATAAGGATGGAGAGAAATGGTATACGAGAGAGAGAGATTGAGAGAGAGAGATAGAGAGAGGGGGGGGGGGAGAGAGAGAGAAAGAGAGAGAGAGAGGGGGAGAGAGAGAGAAAGAGAGAGAGAGAGAGAGAGAGAGAGAGAGGGGAGAGAGAGAGAGAGAGAGAGAGAGAGAGAGAGAGAGAGAGAGAGAGAGAGGAAGAGAGAGAGGAAGAGAGAGAAAGAGAGAGAGAAAGAGAAATTGGGGGAGTTTATGGTGCCACTTGGACCCAGGTGGGCAGCCCTTCCCAGGTTGGAGAGAGACAAGTAACTAAACACACACACACACACACACACAAGTTGGCCCCATTTGGCCCTGCAACAGATGAGAGCAAAACCGCTGTTGCTAAGATGGGAATGTGGCCAATGTTTTCAATGCTGGGTGGAGACTATTGGGTAGAACTGGCTGTTTCCCAGCTCAGGCCTCATGGCTGAAAGTGCATGGAGGTCCTGCAATGGAGATGATGTCCTGGAGACCCTGGTGGCCCAGTCCCAGGCCTCTCTGCCTTCTGCCCAGCAGCCTGTGGCTACCTAGGATCTAGCCCTGCCAGTCACTGTGGAGTGTGGATTCCCTTCACCTCCTTAATGAGACCACATAAACTCCCTGTACACCAGGATTGAACTTGTCACTCCTGTCGCCCAAGAAGAAGTCCCAGAGATTGAATGGAGGGTTGGGCGTGGGGCAGGCAGTCAACGAGACTAGCCCACAGAGTTGGTGTACCTGAGTGGGCATAGCACCAGCTCTCCAGGGGTGGCTTTGTGACAGTTTTGCAGTTTAAAGACCATGGCTGTGCCCACATAAACTTCAGGTCCCCCTTATCAAATCTGCATCACCAGAAACACTTTTTCCCTCCAGATGGTGAGCAGACAGATAGTACCCAGGCAATGGCAGGGATGTGTGTGCATGCTCAGGAGTGAGGAGCGTCGCTGCCAGTGCTGGCCTGGGCCTCATGGCTGCTCTGTGCCTTCTGGCTCCTGTCATGCTGACGAGGGGCTCTGTCCTCTGCTAACTGAGTCTGGGAAACCCCATGGTCTGCGGCCATCTCTGGCTCTGGTGGATGTGGAATTCCTCAGAGTGGGTTTTAGCAGTCCTAAGTGTGGTTGGTGTGTGGTTGGTATGAGTAACACCCTCCAGCCGCTCCTGGAAATACTGACTGCATATTCCCAGGGGCCCACAGCCTGCGCTAGACTTCCGTTGGCACAGGTGAGGGAGGTCATGTTCTAGATCCCTGAGCACCCTCCCTACCAGAAACCCCCAGGCAGCATGCCAACTTCTGAGGAGAGAAAGCAAATAAGCCGCACTTAGCATGGGACTAAAGTGTATACCACAGAAACTTTCTCTGGGCTCACGAGGTTCACCAAATTCTAGTGGAACCTTAGGACCAGCATTAGCAATGTCAAAGTGAACTGCAAAAGATAGGAGAAATAAATCTTCCAATTATTTGTGTCTGTGTGTGTGTGTGTGTGTTTATGGCCAAAAAGGGGTTTCTACTCCTTTATTTCTGACTTGGTATTCCTTTTTTTATGTGCTGGTCCTCTTTCCCTTTTGCATTCTTGAGGTCTTGAAATCAACACCCATGAACAAAACATCCGGGACTGTGTGGTCCTCAATGGGAACCCATTGTCCAGGCCTCCAGAGCAACCCCAGCATGGGGGTGCTTCATCTTTCACAGAGGTGCAGGGGCCTGGCTCATAAGGGGCCTCTGATGATACGGAGGCCAGTGACAACTCACTACCCCAATCCTTTCTGCAAGAGCAAAGGGGGTCTTCTGTAAGAAGTCCTCATCGTTAAAAACATCCTTGCAAAGCAGGGGAAGGATTGTTTACGTGGGGGAAGATTGTTTATGTTGCAAAATGATTTTTATTCATGATAGATTCAATTGCAAACACATACTACATGCATACTATGTACCAAACCCTAGATACCTGGTTGTGGTATCACTGGCCGAGGCCCCTTGGTTTATGAAGCTTGTGTGTTGTGGGGTTCAGACAGACTGGGAACTGTAGGCATACCCAAGGTAGCCTAAAGGATTGTGGTGGAGTCTGAGAAGGGCTCTAGGAGGAGATATTTGGAGGGTGCATCTACAGTTTGAGAGGAAGGAGCATGTCACGGAGAGACTTCACGGCCTCTTCTGCAGAAAGAGGCTAGGCAGGAGTGGACAGGTTGGAGGTCCCTGCAGAATTTTTCTTCAGGTCAATCCAGGAAGCAGAGAGGCCAACAGGGAGCCTGTGGATGTGTAAATAATGGCACCAGCTTAGTAGAAACCATTTTGTAAGTGGCAACTGCAGGGGACAACGTCACCAACTAGGAATTCACAGAGAAAAAGAAGTGAAGGGTGGAGGTGGCTGGAGGAGTGGTTGTCCCCATGCCTGTCTTGCAGGAATCTCAACCCCTTCTCTCCCAGACTTTATGGCTTCATAGCTTCCTGTGGGATTTTTGTAGGGATGATGCTGGCCATGGATATGAGCTCCTTAGGCCACCTATTCCTTCCCTTGTCTATTATGCAGTGTATTAGTTGGTGGCTAAGCTTTTAAAGGGGCATGCAATCTCCTAATTTCAGGTCAGTTTCACAGCCCAGAGTGAGAGTGGGGCATAGAGCCCAGGGAGAGGCTTTGTTAACCCTGGAATCCAAGAGGCCTGGGGGGCAGGGCTGAGGTGGACAAGAACCCATGGAGAGACTTGAGCATGGGCCTAGAAGTTGCTGGCGATATGGCCACACTGGATCACTGGCAAGTTACAGAAGAGAGTGCGTTTGAAATCTGGCACTGTTAGCCTCAGACCTGGCTAAGAATAGCAACTTTGACAATTTTGATGTATTCCCCCCCCACTTCTGTTCAGTTGGCTCTCTCTACGCCTCCACTATTAGAACTCCCTACTTCCTTGCCTGCCTCCTGCAGACTGAGCCCTCCTTCAGGTTGTCCCCTTCCCTAGGTCTCCCCACATCCCCCACAAGGCAGGGGCAGGTCCCTCTCTCCTTCCTGGATCCTCAGTGCCTGCTCACAGGACATGCTGATAAATATTCATACAGACACCTATTGGCAGTAAGTCAAACAGGCACATGGATCTGATTGCAAGTCCAGGGGATGGATTTCTAGCTGCTTTTGGCCTTTTCACGCCTGTTTTATAGAATGCAGTTTTCGAAGGTGCTGATTTCAGCTGAGGCTTGGACCTCTGCTACAGTCTTCCCTAAGCAGAAAGGAATTCTTCCCTCTGATTTCGCCTTCCCAAATAACTTGACTGGAAGAACTGCCATTCAACCCCCACCTCCTACCGACAGAGCCCTCTCATGGCCACATCAGCTCCCGTGGGCTCCAAGGAGCCAGGCTTCTTATCTGGCTTATTTCTGAAAGATGTGCCTCCTTTGGTCTCACTCTCCAGCACCCGCACTAACCCCCAGGATGAGGCAGGAGGAGTGTGGGAACACCCACATGGAGTCCCCAAAGAAGAAGCGTGCGTAGGCTGCACAGTGGCCCTGGGCCTTCCCCAGCCACCTCCACTGACCTGGTGCTGATGGCTGTCAGGAGAGCAGCACAGCCCTGATCACCACTGGGCTCTGACCTCGGATCAGCTCCCTGCTGCCAGCTGGTCTGTGGTCAGTGCAGCTGGTCCAGAGCTGCCTCTCCTCAACTCTGCCTGCCCTCCTTCCCCATGGGACTCCGCCTGGCCCACTGATCTCTGCCTTGTCCTTTTTCAGGCCAACTTGCTGCCTGTGGCTATTGGAACACACTGCTGTAGACTGAGAGGGTTAAAGCAATTGCCTTACTCTTCTGGAGAACAGAAGTCCAAACTGAGACTCACTCTGTGAAAATGAAGCCGTTTGTAGGGCTGCATTTGTTCTGAAGTCTCTAGGGGAACATTCGCTCCCTTGTCATTTCTGGCTTCTAGATGCTGCCTGAATTCCTTGGTTGGTGGCCCCTTCTCCCATCACCGAAGTCAGCAGCTCAGCATCTGATCTGCTTCAGGTCTCCTCTGACTCCGACCCTCTTTCACTTGTAAGAACCATAATCCAGGATATCTCCATCTTCTGGTCCTACAAAGTCCCTTTGCCATGTAAGGAATATACGCACAGGCTTGGGACTAGGATGAGGGCGTCTCTGGGGTGTCGTTCTGTCCACTGTGCTGTCTAGTTCAACCCATCAGCCATAAACTCCAAGAAGGCAGGGAGGGACTGTGTTGCCTTTTTGGTGGTGTATCCGCATTGTGAAATATGATGGATATTTGAAGACTGACTGAACCAGGGACTCATGGATTAATGTCATGGTGATAAATACCAGAAATATTTATCTGAACATAAGAAGTCAGACACAAAAAGTTATATACTAAACAATTATACCTAGAAGAAGTTTTAGAATAGGCAACACCAATTTATACTGATAGGAATCAGATTAGTGACTGTTCTCTTTGGGGATGGGATGGGGTGGGGTGACTGGGAAATAGCCATGGCAGAGCTGTTGGGGGTGAGAGGGACATTGTATTTTTTTTTTTTTAATTGTACCAGGGATTAAACCTAGGGACACTTAAGCACTAAACTACTTCCCAGCCTTTTTTTGAGATGGGGGTGGGTACCAGGGATTGAATTCAGGGGCATTCAACCACTGAGCCACATCCCCAGCCCAGTTTTATATTTATTTAGAGACAGGATCTCACTGAGTTGCTTAGTGCCTTGCTTTTGCTGATGCTAGCTTTGAACTTGCAATCCTCCTGCCTCAGCCTCCGGAGCTGCTGGGATTATAGGTGTGCAACATCAGGCCCAGCTGTCTTGATTGGTGCAGTAGTCATACTGGTGGGAAGCATTTATAAAACTCACTGACATTAGTCACCTCATTGTTAGTGATACCATTAGTGTGTTGATTCTTAGAAATTTAGAGTACACTTTAATAAGTGAACCCCCCCATCTGTTCTACCCCCTATTTTGCTTTTTAAAATTATTTTCTTTATCAGTCTTTAGATTAATTAAAACTCTTCTCTGGGACCTTTTTTCTCTCTGTTTCTCTACTGGTCACAGCCTCAGTATCCATGACAGGTACTTCCTGAGGAAGCAGAAGGGGCAGGACAGGTGTCCTGGGAATTCTCTCTGATCCTCACACTGCTGCATCTTAGATTCAAAACTGCAAACTTGGAACAGAACCACCATTTGACCCTGTTATTCCACTCCTTCATATATACCCAAAGAAATTAAAAGCATACTACAGTGACTCAGCCACATCAATATTTATAGCAGCTCAATTCACAATAACTAAGTTATGGAACCAATCTAGGTACCCTTCAACAGATATATATACTTATAAAGAAAATGTAATTTATAAATTACATATATATTTATAAATTATATATATATATTTATATATATCCATTATATATATTTTCATTATATACACACACACAAAGGAATATTACTTAGCCATAAAAAGAACGACATTATAACTTTTGCTGGTAAATGGATGGATCTGGAGACTACCATGCTAAGTGAAATAAGTCAATCCCAAAAAACCAAAGGCTGAATGTTCTCTCTGATATATGGATGCTAACACAAAAAGGGTGGGGGAGGGAAGAACAGAAATCCAGTGGATTAGACAAAGGGGAATGAGAAAGGAAGAGGGAAAGGAATAGAAAAGACAGTAGAATGAATTGGATGTAACTTTCCTATGTTCATCTGTGAACACACAGCCAGTGAAACTCCACACCGCGTACAACCACACAATGGGATTCTAATTAGAATGTTATACTCCATGTATGTATAACATGTCAAAATACACTCTACTCTCATGTAAATCTAAAAAGAACAAATTAAATAAAACAACAACTGCCCCAGCCCACTGCAGTGTTGGTGTTCTGAGCTCCAGCCTGCCTTGAGGCCCCTGAACCTCTGCCTACTGACCCCAGGAGCAAGTTAGAGAGAGGAGATTTCATATGGCACTCCCCGGGGTATAAGCAGTCCTGATAGGTGCTCAGCTTGGCTTCCCCTCCTCCACCACACCTGGGGGTCTAGTGAAAATGAAAATCTCCCTCTTTTTTTTCTCAGTTATTTACCTGCATCATATACTACAAGTACCATCTCCGCTTATTCTTTCTTTTTTTTTTTTTCTTTTTAAATACAAAAGAGAACTTCTAGTGATTCCCCCCCACCATCTCCTAGCGTTTCCTTGACCTTCTAAAACCCGTTTTATGGTGAGGAAGAAAGAACCCCATTGTTAATTCAAAGCCAGCTTTAGGATCTGACCTTAATGCAGGAAAATCTGTTTTGGTCCAAAAATCATTTTATGGAATCTAAATCTGAAAATATTCTCACTTCAAATCTCAAGTTAAAAGACATCAACATTACTATTAGTGTCTCTTAGGGTTTGTTTTTCAGGCAATAAAAAACTTTTCTGCAATAAACCAGCTATCATTACTTGTGAACCATTTTTAAGTTTACTAAATTCGATAGGCTGGAAAAGGAGGCGAGAAAAGGCAATAACATCCTGATAGCAAAGATGCTATTGATGTGATTACAGTTGCGGGGAAATAAGAGATGACACATTTAAAAAGTAAACTTCTCTTTACATCATTCAATTAGGCTCAGTTAAAGTAAAAATAAGTGCAAAGAAGAGGCGATGGTTTCAACATCCACTTTAATTCCAGGCAGTTAAGAGCAGCAATGCATTACCCTTCAAAAATCATAAATAAAGTTGCAGAGTAATTGAAAATACTCTTCATTCCTTCTGGGATGGCACGTCATTCTCTGTCATGTTTCCTAATTGTCACCATGAGTGATGCTTCCTAACGCAGGGAGTTTGTCTTCTTACATTTTCTGCTGCGTTTTTTTTTTTTTTTTTTTTTTTTTTTCCTAAAGCAAAACTTGGGGAATTAAATCTTTGAGAATAAAACTGTTCCATCACAATAACACAATTGAGTCTAAACTCTTTTTTCTCTCCTTGGAGTTTATAAACCTCGAAATTTGGCTCTGAGCAAGAAACCAATTTTAGAAATGAGTTAAATGACCCAGAGTTAAAAAGAACATCAGATTAACTTTTTTGAGCCCTTGCAATTGTGAACTGGTCTGAACCATGACTCCTGACCTCTTATTGCTCTAATAAACTTTCCAAGGAGGAGTAGCATTCCAACCCTGAGGGCATGGCTCCTTTCCAGGGCTTTCTAAGAACTGGTATTGTCTCTGGAGGAAAACCATCCCGGAAGTGGGAGCCCCTTACTCTGACCCTCTATGTCCTCTTGAGGTTTTATAGTCGATAGAATAATTCTTGGTAGCCATTTACTACTCCAAGATGTCTGTCTCTTCTGTGTTGTCTGTGGTTTTTTTTTTTTTGCAGCAGCAGCAGATTCTCAGCGGATCTTTTGCTCCTCCTGAGCTGGCATCTCTTTCCTCTTTTCCATTTCCTCTTTTTCAGCCTCTACAAGGCCCATTCCTAGTCTCTGTCCAAGAATCTACAGAACTCCTGGCAGGATCCCACCAGTAAATCCTGGCCAAGACCCTTACTGGTCTTTTGCAGGATATCCTGATCTTGCTCCTAAATGTCTTCTTTCACTTCCAAAGTGTTCTTGCAATTCTTGAGGCTGGGAAGGTGTGACCAGGCAGGTAGTCATGAGGAGGGAGACCCATGGGAGCTGTCAGTCAAGTTTCCCTCTCTGGAGACAGTATTTCCAAGTGGGACAGGCCTTCTTCTTAGCGTATTTTTCTAGAAATTTCTAGAGCATTTTCAAAAGTCACAATGACTGTGGTGGGTGGGGATAGACTTGCGTTTAGTATTGAGAGGGCAAAAACCAGTGATGCCGACAGTGCATTGCATGGTATAGTCCTTCACAACAATGAATTGTCATATGTCCCTATTTTTAAAAACTTCATGTAGGTGAAAACATATTTATAATTATGGGAGCCTAGAGCCTAATTCTGGTTATATATGAATGCAAAGTATTTTTTTACATAGTTTAGAATACTCAGAATTTTCCTGGGCTGTAATTACTATGCAACCAAAAGAAGAGTATACATTGCTTTGTTGAGAACTTTATCAAAAGTTGTTCATCATTATCTTGTTGCCAATGGCAACACAGTGTGTGGTATGTGAGTTGCCAGTGCAGTACACCTGTATCAGCTGCATTTGTAGAAGATACTTTCATGCCAACAGTTCGCTACATCGTTATGAATTCTGTCTTGCACCAGCACCTACATATTGAAATACATGGTATTTTATTACAAATTATTTTCTTTGTATTTCTCATATCTACTTCAATGAGTGTACCCTATTTTGAAGTCATTAAGGGTAAGTAGATTATATTATCTATCATTTGCATTTTAGGGTAATAAAAGGCACATTATTTGAAATATTTGTTCTTAAAAGATGACCCCACATCTGAAATTGCTGAGAACCAGTGCATGAAGATTTGACTGTGAATTCAGTCACAACAGAGGGTAGGCGTGGCTTTGTTCACTTGTTTATGCATTGGTTTAATTAGTTCTTTCTCACCCAGCATCCATGGTTTGAGCGCCTCCAAGGTGGATGGAGAAGCTCACTGTCCACTCCATCAGGGTTTCTCTGACAGGTCCAGGAGCTGAGGCCTCCAGGCCTGTGGTATGCTCATACATAAAGAAAGGTCAGCTCTCTCTCATGAAAGTGATGAAGGGGAGGCTGTGCACAGGAGGTGGCTTTGACCCTGATGACCAGGCTCTGAGAATTCCTTCCTGTACTTTCCCATCTGGAAACTTCTAAATGCCTCTCTTCTCTCTTTTTTCTTCGCAGCTATTTCTTAACCCTGCTTGCTTTATTTTATTTTTATTATTTATTATTTATCTTTTGCAGTACTGAGGATGGAACCGAGGGCCTGTGCATACTAGGCAAGCACTCCGTCACTAAACTACTCCACCACTAAGCTATAACACCACTAAGCTATATCCTCAGTTCATCCTTACTTGATGTTTTAAAGCCATTATCTCACACTTTCATTTTAACTTCACTAATTTCAAAGATTTTAACCTATCTCCTTTTTTAAAAAAATCTTAATTTTAAAATTCATTCTGTTTTTATTCCTTTCTTTTCTACTTTATCTCTAGTTTAATATCAGGAATTAAAATTCTAGCCTTCTAATTCCTTTTCTCCTGTCTCCTGTAGCTGTCAGCTTTTTAAACCTCTTATTTTAAACCTCATCTGTTTTATTGATTTTCCTCTGGTCTAACTTATTCTTGTTTTATTTCCATTTAGGGCTTTAGGTCTGCTCTATCATTTTTAAAGAAAAAAATTATCCCTCTTTATTCTTTTCTCTTTCCCAATAATCTGGATGCTCCACAGAGAAATAAACAAAGCAGTTGTACAAATAACCTCATTGTTGAGCACTGTGGTGGGGGACGGCAGCCACAGGTGTCCAACGCCCATAGGAGAAGTCACCCTTGTTTCTATAGGTAGGGTGTGGCATATGATGGGGGTGTTTCTGGAAGCTTCTAGCTCTAGCCCTGCTTGTCCTTTGGCACAACAAGGCAGCAGGGATCCCCTGCTGCAGCTCCCCTTCAATCTTCCTTTCCTCCAGCAGCAGTGGAAAACCCGCCCCTGAAGATTTCCCTCCTTCCACTGCCCCCTAGCCATACCCTAGGCTTAGCTTCTCTCAGGGAACCTTCTGGGTTCCCACAGCCCTCAGGGTCCTCCCAGTCCCAAAGGCCTTATGTCTTTATATTAGGTAACTTTGTATGTCTCCTACCTTGGTATTTCTTCTAAAACAACATTTAGCATCCACTTGGGAGGCCAATCCCTGAGGCTGTAGCCATGTGGTTGAGGTAACCAGGATGAAATGAAGACTGTGGGTTCTGGCACCTCAGAGCTGGGAGGCAGTGGACATAGGGGCTGAGCCTGGACACTACGTTGCTCCAGTTGCAACTTCACACACCGAAGGTGGCCTAAAACAGGGCTGCCTAGGCCTGCACCACGTCCTGCCTTCTGCGGCCTTCATGGCGCACGGAGGTTTCTGCCACCGTGCAAGCCCTCCATTGAGTTCATCCAGCTTCTCATGGCTGGTCTACACGTTGTCTACACACAAAGGTATTTTGCTTTCCCACCAGCTTTCCCACCAACGTTTAGCTCATCTCTGAGCCCTTAAATGTGCTACCAGGGACAGAACTTAAAGTGACCCTTTTCCAGGGTAGCCTGGCCAAGGTGGCATACAGACAACACACAACACTCCTGCATTATCAGGCAGGTTGATGACTCGGAAACACAGAAGCCAGTATCCCTGTGGGGTGGTTGGTGTCCACTACTGCTCGGCAAGGGACACGTTCAAAGTGCCCTTTGTGAGCTGTGGATATAGCTCAGGGGTGGAGCACTTATGAGGAGCATCTGTGAGGTCCTGGGTTTCATCCCTACCACCCCAAAGTGCACTTTAAGCTAGGCTCTGTCTCTTCGATTTCAGGTCCCTAGACTGCTGATAATCTCTAAAGTGAGGATCTTTTGGAGCTGTGGGGTGGACAGTGGTGGTCTCTAGGGAAGCATACTGTCTCAAAGGCCTGGAATTTCTGAGGGCATCCTGAGTATCTTCAGGAGCCATCCAACTCCCCTGCATTGGGGCAGCGGGCTGCAGAGGGACAAATTTCCAGGACCCTATGCCAGGGCTTTGACACCTGCTGAGCCCCGAGTTAAGGCCTGTGGTCAAGACTCCACCCCGCCTCCGCAGGAGTCTTCCTATGAGCGAACAGCATTTGGAAAGATGCGCAGTCAAGAGACAGGAGCCTCAATGAATCCTGAAGGAGATGCTACATTTTTTTAGTCACTTAATTGAATCTGTGGCAGTAAATCTTTTAGTCTTCTCTTAGCATTTAGAATTTCAATTTACTCCATGGATTTTTTTGTGCTCGACGCCCAGAGAAAATGAGCATTTGGGCTGAAAAGCTTTTAATCAACCGTTCTCAAAATGTCAGTCCTCCTTATCTCCAAAGCTCACTGAAATCTCTGTACCTATGGTCTTAAAATATGTTCTGTGTATCCTGTTTCTCCCTTCCAGTTTCTAGTTTTCCTTATCCTGGTTAATCAGAGTCATCTTTGATGTTCATCCCTCTCTTAATCTTAGATTTCTTTTTCAGGTGAGCTTTCTACTTCAATCTAGCTTTGCCGACCTATTAAGATTTTTTGTGGCCGCTGCCCACAAAGACTGATTTTTGTGGAAAGCCCTTGCACATCCATGTTTTACTACACAGAAGGTTAATTGCCCAGTCTTTAATTAAATCGGTCATTTTTCTTTAGCGTTGTTTGTGGAACTCCACAGTAAATTAAGCCATAAACATGTCCTTGCTTTATGAGGACTCTGAGTTTTGAGAGCGCTTGCTCACTCTTTTTCCAAAGACTGGTGATGGCAAAAGCTAATTCTTGGGTTGGGGTTTTGGCTCAGTGGTAGAGTGCTTTCCTACCATGTGTGAGTCCCTGGGTTCAATCCTCAGCAGCACATAAAAAGAAATAATAAAATAAAGGCATTGTGTCCAGCTACAACTAAAAATATTTAAAAAGCTAAATCTTTAAAGAACCCACAAAAAAAACCCCATAAAACTTTAATGGAGAAATAACACAAAATATCCTGAAAAATGTAATTGTAGCGCTTTTGGTAAATGTTTTATTTATCCAGGGTTTAGGGAAATGTGTTTGTACTTTTGTGACAAAATAGAAAAGGACGGCTGACCTGGTGGAATCTTCAGGCAGGGCCTCCCAGGATCCTGGAGCCCAGGATGGTTCCAGGTTCCCCTCTGAGGCCTTCCTGGGATGCAGTCATGGAGTGGCCACCAGGGGGCAGCACACTCCCCTACCTGCAGATCTGCTAATCAGCATCCTGCCTGCCCTGACCCCCTGCTTGGGGCAGCCAAGTTCTCCATCGATTTCTCCCCAGTCCTCTGATTTCCGATGAGCCTAATCAGCTGTGTGGTCTTCAGTTCTTGCTCCTTGATTTGTCAGGAGAATGAGTTATCTGAGCTGATGCTCCCTGTGATTTGTAGGTTGGAGAACTCAGCCGTACTGCCGTGACCTTTTCAATATTCTGTTATTAGAGGGGCTGGCCATTTCAACTTCCTCCTGAACAAAGTGTCTTCAACATGTGCTGAAGAGGGAGAAGGGCCAGTTAATCAGAACACCAAATGCTGAAAAGGTTAAACCAGGGCCATGGCTATTAACATTCACTGTCTGCGTCAGCATCATGCAGTCTCCCAGGCTGGTAACCCCAGGTCTGGCAGGACCCCATTGAAGGGTTTGGGCTTAGTCTTCAGATCTTTTCCCATGCCTTTCAGACAGGGCCTGCTCCCAGACTACTTACCAGGGTCTACCATGCCCCATCTTAGGCTCCCAGCTCTTTCCCACCCTCCTCTTCCATCACCCTTCATATCACTTCTGATGCTACAGACATGGTGGCCTTTGCATGCCACTTTGAACATGCCACGCTCCTTTTGGTCTCAGGACCTGTGCGCATGCTAAGCCTTAGCTTGGATCTCTCTTTCCCCAGATGTTGGCACAGCTGCCTCCTCCTTAATGCAGCTCTCAGCTGACATCTGAGAACATTGGTCAAAAGATGTCCCTTGGAAACCTTCCTGGGCTCCCCTTGCCATTCAGACAACGCCCTGCTCACTTTTCTTTTAGTCTTTATCATTTGTCATACTCATCTAGACCTGTTAATTCTCTCCCTCACTCTCACATGCAGACACCTTGAGGGAGGGCTGCAGTCGGACAAGGTCACCGCCGTACCCTGAGGGCTTGTCACAGTCACAGGAACACAGAGGGTCCTTAATAAATGTTAACTAGCAGAAAGTCATAGTGATCTTGATAAAAAAATAATCTCATAATTCAGACTCCTCTCTGATCACTGCATACTTCCTTCTACGGGTTTTCTCACGTTCCTTTTCTCACCTTCTTGGAGGGCCACTTGCACATGATCCCATGACACAGGAAGCCAGATGAAACCCAGCACCTGGAATTTGAACTCACTGCAGTTACTCAGCCAAATCAACAGCAAGGGGCTAACCCAGAAGTTTCTTACACGGTTTATAGTAATGAAACCATTTTGATAGCAAAAGTTTTGAACTTAGGCCTATTTAAAAATCAATCTTACTAAAAAAAAAATTCCCTTAATTTTTTTGGTGCAGGGCATCCTAAAACTGTTCAATCATACATTTAAACTTGGATTTGTATTGAAATGTTGAAGTTGAACAGTATCAGGACAAGAGAGAGACGCCCCCATGATTCAGAACCCTCCCTGGGCAGGCCTGTCCTCAGGAGGACTCTGTGTTAGCTCTTGGGGGGTATTCTTAGGTTGAGGACAGCAAATCTTCTTTCCTGGAAGAGCTCAGCTCAGGGCTGACAAGGGATGACACAGATTCAACTGACGAGCTTAAAGCAGCGAGGAAGGAGTGGGCACCAGGATGCCCGGAACCCGTCACCCTGCAGACAGCAAAGACTCAACTCAGCCAGCACTTCGGCTTCCTCAGGTCTAAGATTCGTGTCTAAAGCCCCAGAGTGGAATGAAACTGTTTTTCAGCAAATCTGAAAGTGTATAGGTTTTGGATGTGTTAACTCTGAAATAACGTGGCAATATTTGGCCCAGGACATCTCCCTGCAGCCCTCAGGTAAATAAGGGAATGCTTCCTTCTCAGAAGTATTCTTGGAATCCAATCAAAGCATCCTGTTCTAATCAGATCCTGGGTTTTTAGGATGACAGTGTGAAGTGATTTTGCCACTGCAGCATGTGACGTTCTTCCATGAACACTTTGTCCCAGATCTCTACCTGCAGTCAGCAGAGCCAGTTGAGCAGCCAGTGCTCAGCCATGCTTTTTCTCCTGGCCCCACCTTGAGGGTGAAAGATGTTAGGAAGTATGGGGAGGCAGATTTCCCTGCCGCTGTGGGGTTTTCTGCAGTAGACCACACCAAGAGTTCAGAATCAAACATGGGGAGAGTCAAAAGGAAATTAAGTCTAATGGTTTTAAAGAGTCTGCCAGCTATGATCCTTGGGAGAGAACAAATCGAACAGTTTCCACTGGTGATATGGATGTACCTGAAGAGAAACTGAACACAACTTTACATTTTTTTTGGCTAGTCAGGTGGAACCTTGTTCTCCATGCTCTGCTGCTGGCTGATAAACCCCGGCCCAACAAGCAGGATCTCTTGGTGTCTGAGGCCTTGAAGGAGCCAGGAGACTATCTCTTGCAGTCCTACCTTGGGTGGATTAATCTTGCCCAAGAAGAGGTCTGGCTTTTGCTCTTGGCACCTGGAAGGTGATTGATAAGCACTTGAAATGTGCTACCTGATCAGAGTATCTCTGTTTACCTTGGGGCTTTGGGCCATGACATGAAGTCTATCTAATAATGTGATTTACAGTGGGGGCATGGACCACATAATGCTAGATCAACCTCTGAAGGGGCCAGAGACTGAGGTGAGACATGTGGATACTCAGTCACATCTATGAGGCTGAGCTCCAATATCATCTTTGGATACCAAGGCTCAGATGAGTGAACCTGTTTGGCAGTACCCCATGTTTACTATAGTCTACCTGATGTGCTGGTGATAGGTTCTAACACTCCCAGTGGATGTCTGAAACTCTGGATAATACCAAACCTCATATACAAGCATTTTAAAACTACGACAGTCAATCTGATAACCGAGAAAGCTCCTAAGTGACTAACAGGCAGGTAGCATATACAGTGTGGATGCATTGCACAAAAGGATGATTCATCTTCTGGGGAGGATGGAGCAGGCTATCATGAGATTTTATCCTGGTACTCAAAGTGGCACAAATTTAAAACTTACAGGTAGTTCACTTATGAAATTTTCTATTTAATATTTTCAGGCCACAGTTAACTGCAGGGAACAGAAACCATGGACTATGAAAATATGAATATCAAGAGACTACTGTATTGTCACAACCATTGCTGGGAAGAGCAAGTACTGTTCAACTCCACTGGAGGGCTGTGTGGAAGCTCTGAGCCTGGAACTCTCCTGGCTCTGCCCTAAGCACGTCTTTTCTCTGCTACTTCTAGTGCATCCTTGAACTGTAATCAACTACAACGATGGCTGTGAAGGCCTTTCTGAGTCCTGCAAGTTATTGAACAGTGGGTGTCTTAAGTGAGGGTGGTCTTGGAGACCACTTAAATGTGGAAGTTGAGGTTCAGAGTGTAGGAGGGAAAGCCAGGGAGAACTTGGGTTTCTAATGCCCAGACAAGTTCCCTAGGCAATGTATCACATGCACATGGCTTCCCTGTGCCCAGAACAATCACTTATCAAACAAGAACCATGAAGAAGGACTCTGCAAGCTAGCCTCCTGGCCTTTCTGTCAGATGTATCTGTCAAAATGGCCTGTCAGATGTATCTGGACCACCAAGTCCACTAGGTCCTCTCCTTGTTCACAACTGTGACATGCTGTTGGCCTATCACCTGACCCATTCTGATCACTTTATTTCGTTGAGTGACGATTAGTTGGCAGGCCCAGATTTTTCCTGGTGCCAGCTGGTCTTTTCTGCAAAGGGGGATTTTCCAGGAGGTGGTACTTCAGGGATTCGGTTCTCATGGTGGGGAAAGCCAACCTTGAGCAAATGCAGCTGAGTGTCCCAGCAGATGAAGGGATGAAGCTGTGGGCTCTTCTCAGGTTGGCTTGGGCTCCACACTCACATGAGTCCTGCAGAATGCCACCAGCCTCCAAAGTTACCCAAGCCTGATCTTTTCTTGTTCATGTTAATTCCTGTTTGTCTTCCAAAGTTCGCTGTCTATCTGGCATTTAATACTTGGCTAAAGAGAACCATACCTCATGATAAAAAAAGAAGTCTATTATGCAAGTTGCTGTGTTGGCAACTGGTGTCTTGCTAATTCACAGTACATGCAGTCCCTCTGTTAACTGTCTATTTGAACTCATTGCTCCCATGACTCCTCAGCAGAACCTGGACTGAGACCCACACAAAAATGTCTAATGCCTCTTCCAGCAGAGTCATGGGGTGCCCCAGTAGGAAGGGGACTGAGAAAAAGTCAGGCTGACCCCCTCATTGCACAGAAGAGTGAGGTCACCTGGCAAGGGACAGGGTGGGAGGTCAGGTTGGCTCAAAGTCACAGCCTAGTGAGGTCAGAACACCAACTCTGGCACCCAGGCCAACACATCCTTTTCCACTATGCTGACCTGCTTCTCATTCTCCACAAGGAGCTCAGCTTAGACTGAGCTCAACTTAGGAACTGGCCCTTAGGCTCAGAAGACTAAGCTTCTTGTGGAGAGTAAGCTTAGGCAGACTCATCCTGACAGGAGGTTATCTCCTACATGATGTGAGTTTAGAGACTCCAGCAGGTACAGTGGACCTGAAATGGCACCATAAGGGTCAACACACTTGTGCTATTGGATTTCCTGGGTGGAGTTCATCATGTGGCCACTGGACTCAGCAGTGAGGCTCCCTCTCTGGAAAGTCCTGCAGCTGAGGCATCCCTGTGGCAGAGGACAGAGGACAGCTAAGCTTTGATGCAGGTAGAGGAGCACCTGCCTCTCTTCCCCAGGTGACAGTGAGGCTCTACGGATGAGCTGGGTCTTGTCTAGCAGCCCGCCTCTCTACATAGCCAAGCTGGGGTCCAATCCCCTTCCTTAGGGAAGCTTCCTGCTCTCACTGTTTGTCTCTTTTGAACTGCCCTGTGTGTGTAGTCAGAGCATCATGGTCCTCATCATGAATCATACCCTATTTTCTGTCTGCCCTGATGAGGCTCAGAGTCCTCCTGGGTATAGGAGAGGATTGGTTTCTGCCCAGGGTTCCCAGTCTGGGACCAAGTGAAAGAGATGGAAACTTGGATCATGGCAGCCATGGTTGGTGGCCGGGCAATAGACAGAGTGACAGGGACTGAGACTGACCATTTCAGCTCTGTGGCTTTGTCAGAGATGGTCCTTTCACTTGGTATTTGATCCTGATGCCAGTGCTGCCAGAGACTCATCTGGATCATTCTATTTAAGGAGCCTATCTCTAGGAGAGGGTTCTGAGTTTTGAAGAGGAAGCCATAGGCCCCCAGCAAACCTGGTAGAGGACATTTGAATGAAGAGAAGCCCTGTCCCAGCCCTGAGGAGAGGCAGGATAGGTGCATGGCCAGGGCAAGCCAGGTGCAAGGCCAGGAGCATGACCAGAGGCTTGCAGAGGAGTGTGAGATCAGGGGCAGCACAGAATTAGGGAGGCTGGTCTATTGGGAAGGCTCAGGGTTAGTCCTTTGTCCAACCAGCTCAAGATGGGGCATGAGAGCTGAGGCCGTGCTGTGGGAGGTAGGAGGTTGGGGTGGGGGTCTCCTAACCGAAAATAAGCAAGAGGTCAGACCACCCTCACCCTCAGAGAAAAGGTAGCGGTTTTAGGAACAAGGAAGAGGAAAGAATTTGAGGAGTTCGGAAGAAGAGGGGAGGCTGGATGCTGAGTTACTCCGGGGAAAAGAGGTTGCTCTTTCTTAGATGTAGGATGAGTATAAATTGGGCCCCAGCATAGAAATGAGCTTTGACATTAGGTCGGTCATTAGAAATGCATTGCCTACTTCTCTGGTTCAGCATAAAGCCTGACTCTGTGGATGCCTGGGTGGCTTCAGGTAATGTCAGCAAGCTGTGCCCAAGTAGGGACAGGGCCCAGCAGCCTGAGTGCCCAGGGACTCACTCAGAGGAAAACCACCGCCAGGCATCAGTGAAGCCAGCCTGGGGGCGTGGCGAGATGAGTCCACCTCACCTGGATTGGGCATCCACTCCGCCACATAAGCTCCACCCACATTCTGGGGCTGCAGCAGATGACCTCAGAGTAGGTGGCTGTCCTGACATCTGCTCCTGAGGACACTCTCCCAAGTGGTTCTTGTAAAATTTAAAATCAAGGGCTAATGTCTCTAAAACCCCCACGATGGAAAAAGAAGACATGAGGGAGGAGGACCACAGGGCTACAGAGAGGAAAGGACTACCTCCTGGTGGAAGGACAGACTTGTCTGGGAGGTGAGAAGCTGCTGGGTGTTCTCAGAGCGGGGCTGTCTCTTTTCTGCATAGCACAAGAACTTCCCCCAGGGAAAAAGGCCTCCATACCTGTTCGAAGAGCCTGCAGAGTATTACAGAATGTGGCAGCTGACTCGTGTGCATAAATATGAGCTAGAGGACACGGAAATGTCATCTTCGCCTTGGAAATGTGATGGGAAGATGGTTGCACCCATCACTGGGCGTCCTTGGTAATAGGAGTGTTGTTGAAATAAACCGACTTGGGGCTTGAAAAATACTGAGATACCAACAGTGTTCACTGGAGCCGGACAGTATCCTCATCATTGTTCCTTCCTCCAGGGCAGACACTCCTCCCCAATTCCCTGACTACTGCTGCCTTGCAGCCTCGACTTGTACAGCCCCAGGGACAGACAGCCCACTGCTTCACCAGGAAGACAGTGGCCTGAGAACTGACGGCCCCAGCTATTGGAAAGCTCACCCTTGTGTGGTGGAAACTGCTTGCAGAGGGGAGGAGTGAAAATTCATGACACAGACAAGCAGGGCATTTGGAATCAACACCCTGTCACCCACCCACAGGTCCAACATCTGTCTGCTAGGGCTGAATACACTCCATCCAGCTTCCAGGTGACAGGCCTTCAGCTTTGGAGACTCTTCTCATTTTTCCTGCCAGGAAGATGCTTCAGGCAGGATATGAGAACCAGTAGAGATTTTTTTTTTTTTTAAATGTCCTATGGGATAAAGTTTCTAGACTGCAAGATCATCCCAGTTTTCACCCCTGGAGGTCACCGACCTATCAGAATCCCCCTAAACATGTATTGATAAGGACAGAACACTGAGCTCCTCTTAGCGTCTAGCTGTACTCAATGAGGGTGTCTCTTCCACTGAAGGGGTCCCAGTGAGGGCCAGGTCATTGCTCAGGCCTCCTGGTCACCATCTGCCAGGCCCTTCAACCACTTGTCCTGGAGCCAGCAAGAACCCAACTTCCAGACTTCTTTTCAGGAACTTTTTTTTTTTCCCCAGTGGGAGCTGGAAATGGAACCCAGGGCCTCAAGCACTCTAGGCAAGCACTCTACCATGGAGCTATATTTGGAGGCTTGCAGGAAATTTTAAAGGTGACAAAAACCATGGCATGCAATTATAAAGATGCCGCTTCACTCTGGACCTGTTCTAAGTGACAAAGTGGGAATAATGAAACCAGTTGGAGTGAAAGGTGGGTGCCATGGCATTAGCATCCTTTACCCGGGGTTATGGCTTGGGGCATTTAGAACGGCCTTTGCTTCCCTGCTTTCAGCAGACCTCTGCATGTCAGAAATCTGCATTTGAGATTATGGTGGAAATTTGACTTCCCATGGGGAGAAGCTGACATTCGTGGCTCTGTAACAAACAACCACTGAGATCCAAGCTGACACCCGCCAACCCGTTGCCTTTCCAGGGTGACCCATTTGTTGTGTGTGGGGGGCCATGGCCAACATCTTAAATATTGGGCCTTGGGGAGTTATACTGGAAAAGTTTGATTTAGGGATGATTTCTTTGCGTTATCTCTGAGAGTGATAATGTGAAATCTGTAAGAGCACCTCATGGTTGGTTGTGCAATAAGCAGTCTATACAATAAGAGGCTGACTTTGTGCACATGCCAGAGGGAATCAGTGTGAACAAGCAATAGTCCAGCATGGAAAGATGACCCAGAATATTCTGCTTTGTGGTCAAACTGATCTATAGTGATGGCCTACTACACTGGCTTCCCATGATTTATACACCAGTGGAAACATGGAAGTGTAGTAGTCTGAGTCCTTTGAGGGGAACCCGAATCTTCCATGCACGACTTTGCTCCAGTTGGAATGGGCCCCATCCTTCAGGAGGTCCTTAGCAGGTTGGTTGTGTGACCCCATTCTGAGCAACTATTCAGGGGCAGACTCCTGTATTCCCAACTTTCTCTTTTTGGAAAGCTCTGATCACAACATAGTCCATGTAGTCTAGGATGGGGCCACAGTGCCCTTAGGTGAGACACTAGGGTAGGTGACCAGCACAAGCAGTGAATGGCCCCCAGAGTCTCAGTATGAGCATCATCTGGTTCTACTTACACACAACACTCTCTTCTGTGTTGGGTTACACAGCTGTTCAAGGGCTCAAGAAGTATCCCCCTCCCAGCAGGAAGCATGGAAAGTCTCTCCCCTTAGGCTCCCCACAGTAACCATCCTCAGCAGCACAGACAGAAGGGGCCAAGTCACTTGTCTCTACCTGACCTGAAATGGTCCCTGTGCCCAAGTCAATCAGGGCTGCCTTGCCTTGGGTGGTAGGTAACTTTAAAAGGGTGACTTCCCTAGATCTGGGAAGGTCAAGAGGACCCCTATCTGCCAAGTTCCCTACCCTGTGCTGACTAGCCCCATCACCAAGTGTTCCTTTCTGGATGAGAGTTCACTTCACTGGTACAGCTGAAGGGAGGAGGGAAGGGTTCGAACAAGGGGCCTTCCAGAGACAAGTTCTGAATTCACCATCTCTTCTCTGAAGTACAGAATCATGCAGACAGAATGATCTCTTAAATCTCTCCCCATCTAGAGGAAATAGTGACAGCATGGCAATTCTTGTTAAATATGAACCCTATCAGTAATTTTCTAAGTGGAAAGTTAAACTAAAAGCTCCTTAACTGTTGTCTGAATTTTGTCTCTCAAAACTCATATCCAAATCTCCAATGTGATGGTATTTGTGGGTAGGGTCTTTGGGAGGTAATTAGGTAATGTGAGTGGAGTTCCCACAAATGGAATTATTGAATGGCTAAAGAAAAGGTGGTATATGTATACACAATGGAGTTGTACTCAGCCATAAAGAAAAATGAAATTATGTCATTTGCTGGTAAATGGATGAAACTGGAGAACATCATGTTAAGTGAAATAAACCAGACTTAGAAAGTCAAGGGTCAAATGATTTTCCCCACACACCAAAACTAGAGAGGAAAAAAGGAATGAAATGAAAGGGATTGCGTGAAAATACGAGGGAGATGTAGATTTGAGGTAAGGAATCAAGGGGGACGAAGGGAAGGAGGAAAGGGAAGAACTGGGGTTAAAGTTGGTCAAATTATGCCACATGCATGTATGAAGTATCACAATGAATCCTGCTTTTATATATAATTATAATGCACCAATGAAAAATATGTAAATAAAGAGAAAGAAGATCAGAAGGGTAGAGGAAGGGGAACAGAGAGCAAGGAGGGGAGGTGAAGGAAAGTACTGGGGAATGAATTGGAGGCAAATTATGTCATATGAATACATGAGTATGTTGCAATGAGTCCCACTGTTATGTATATGCACTAATAAAAACAAACCAAACAAACAAAAACAAGAGATTTGTTCAGAATACAATGAGATGACGTTATCTGTAAACCAGGAAGACAGCCCTCATCAGACACCAGACTGCTAGCACCTTGCTCCCCGACTTCCAGTCTCAAGAACCATCAGAAATACATTATTTCAAGCCAGTCTATAGTATTCTGTTACAGCAGCCAGCTTTACCAAGACACCCTTTATTTCAACAATTTAGGCCTAGGGGGCATCAAGGCACAGACTAGGAAGGGAAATTTGGAATCCCAACATTTCAAAGTTGGACAGAAACTTGGGGGGCATAAAATTCATGCCAATCATTAAAAAACTTGTGGTTTAGCTTCCATGAGCAAACTGGCATATAACCTGGTTAGCTGTTTAACTTTGACACCTCTGTCTTTCCTGAAACAGTTAATTCTCAGCACTCTTATCCTGTAGTGATCTCCTGAGCACCCAATACCTATCTGGGTGGAGACCCTTTTCTCCCGAAAGTGATGGTTTGAGGGAAGACATTGGTTTTAAAGTGTTATTTTTTGGGGGTGATGGGGGGAAGAGAAAAACCAGTGCATGTGTTGTATGAACACAAAGAAAAACACTCTACAAAGTTATACACTATGCTGTTATTTGTGGTTCTCTCTGATGGTAAATAACTTCTATTTTACTCCTTCGTGTTTTTCTGTGTTTCCTAAATTTATGGAAATAATACATAATGCCATTGTAATCAGAAAAACAACAACAATAAAAAGAAAGTAATAGCAGCGATTTTTAAAGACCCCCAATCACGGTTTTCCTGTTTTGACTGAAACAGCAAAGCCTCATGCTAGTTGCTCATTGTCAGAAAATAGCTGGAACATTGGCAGAAGCATCAAAGAAAATAAACTGGTCGTATGAAGTGGTGGAGGAGCTTTAAGGTAGGTTCTACCTTGTGAAGAAAATGTGACTTATTCTAGTCTTGCTCCTGTTGGGTATAGTTGATCCATTAGAGACAGCTACCGAAATTTCCTCTCTGTCTAGAATTCTGGCTTCCTGTCATATTGGGATCAGTACTAGACTCTAAGGTTAATTTGTTCTTCCTACATTGACATGATTTAAAGTGAGATGAACCCTTGTGAGAAAAGAGTAGAGACAGTAGAAAATGTTCCATGTTTCTGTGACAGCCGTGGCCCAGGAGAGCAGCCATGTTGCTGTGTCAACTGACATTCAGACATAAAAAATGGAAAGATATATTATGTTCACAAACTGCAAGCCACCGTCATGTAACGTTCGTTCTCTCTGAATTGACCTATAGATTCAATGCAATCCAAATCAAATTTCCAACAGGCATGTGTGTACAAGCACTTGTGTGTATGCTCTTGACACACTGATTCTACAATCCATACAAATGTATGAAGACCCAAGGAGAGCCACAGTGCTCTTGAAGAAAATGAATAAGGGCTTGTCCTATCAGCATCAAAACCTGTTACAAAACTCTAGAAATTAAGACAGCATGATTTTGGTGCTCAGATCAACTGAACAGAAGAAAGAGTTCTGCAAAAGGTCCTTGTGAATGCAGACAGTTGTTACAGGACAGAGATGGTATGATCTCTGGGGGAACACAGACTGTTCAATAAGTGATGCTAGTGCAATTTGGGATTCATATAAAAATAATAAAATTTGGTTTCACTTTATACCATTTACAAAAATAAAATTAAATCTGGGGTAGACTAAAAATAAACATGGATTCCATTTCTGGAATGGCAGCATGAGGATTTGTAGACCTGCTTGCCAGAGAAATGATCATCACCGGTGAAGTGACAAGCAAATGAAATCCAGCCCCCCACCCAACAACTGAAAGTGCCTAGAAATTGTCCAATTGTCCAAAGGGCAAATGGCACAGAAAGAAGTATTTTTAAAAGAAAACACACTAAGTCTCAGTAAGAACAGTAAGTGTCTAACTTGAACCATGCATGACCTGCTTGCTCCTCCTCTCCACACCAGCTCAGTGTGAAGAAATTTCACTCTGGATGGAGGTTGTCAAGGAGATAGGTTTTCCTCCTTCCAACTTCTTGTCAAGGTCTGTAATATCCCTTGGAGTACAGGATGCCTGCCATCTCACCCCTTTCCCTGATCCATGTTGCAGAGACTAAATTACAGATGAATACTGCTGAGGAATCTGAATCTCATGTTTTCCATCAGGTCCTGATTGATTGGACAGAGATTCTACTGCTGGAATGGAAGACCTAAGGATAGGGGGATTCCAGTTACCCTCATCCCAGCTCACTCATAGGTTAGAGGTTTTATGATGGGTAAAGCAAGCTGAGATGACCAGAAGCTATTGTCCTCACCCAGGATCCCGCTCATAAACCAGGGGTGTCACTGAGAGAATTGGATCATTCTCACCACCCCAGGCTCTGGAGCAGTGGATTGAAGATTGTCCAGGGGAAGAGACAGGCCTTTAAAATGGAGAACTCAGAGTGAGAGGAAGTTCCTTGAAATAGAACAGATTATGGGGAAGTTCATAAAGGTGCTTTTAAAAAAGAGAAGGTTTGGTGGTAAGAGATTAGAGAAATCTGGTAGCTCCATATAAGCAACAACCAAGACCATAGTCCAGGTAGTTTACCAGAAAAACAATGAATAAAATCTCATAGAAATGTATGGCACAGAAAGCACACAAACATACACATACACACAAGGGGTGTACCAGAAGGAGGTGAGAGAGAGAAAGGAGAAAAATGGTATTTGAAGGATTAAGGGTTAAAGACTAAATTTCTAAATCTGCAGGAAAAAATTTGGTTAGTACATCCAAGAAAGTCAACAAACTCCAAGCAGTATAAACACAGAGATCCATACCCAGACACATTGTAGTAAAAATGTGGAAAACCAAAGACAAAGAGAACAATGTGAAAGCAGTAAGAAAACAACTCATTATCAGTAAGATTAAATGTTAATGGATTAAACAATAAAAAAATCAGTCAAAAGGCAGAAACTGTCAGGTTATATTTAAAAAGACTCCAGTATTTACTGTTTATAGGAGCTATGGTATAAATTAAAAGATTTCAATAGGTTGAAAGTAAAAGAAGAGGAAAAAGGAATGATAAGAAAGCTTGAAGTAACTACACTAAGATCGGTTTAAAGCAAAACTCTATTGTTAGAGCTAAACAGGAGTATTTTATGATGATGAAAGGGCTAATCTATCTAAAATATTTATCAATTTTAAACATATAAGCACCAAACAGAGCTTTAAAATACATGATGTAAAAACTGAGAAGTGAAGGGGAAAATAGACAATTCAACATAATAGTTGGAGGTTCCTGTATCTTACTTTAAACAAGGGATAGAACAACTAGAAAGAAGATCAACAAGGAAATAGAAGACCTGGATAAAACTTTAAACCAAATAAAACACCTCTATAGAACACTCACAATCGACAGCAGAATGTACATTTTTCTCAAGTGTTCATGGAACATGTTCCCAGGTTGGATCTTATGCTAGACCTGAAAATAAGGTTCAATAAACTTAAAAGAATGGGAGTGGTACAAAATATGTTCTTCTACCACAATAAAATGAAATTAAAATTCAATATCAAGCAGGGCACGATGGTACATACCTGTAATCCGAGTGACTCTGGAGGCTGAGGCAGGAGAATCACAAATTCAAGGCCAGCTTCAGTAAATTAGTGGCCCTAAACAAATTAGTAGGGCCCTGTCTCAAAATAAAAGAAAAAAGGCCTGGGGATGTGGCTCCATGGTTATGTAACCCTAGGTTCGATCATTGGTATCAAAAGGAAAAAAAAAGTCAATAGCGAAATGAAATTTGGGAAATTCACAGATCAAACACATACCCAAACAAGCAATTGGTCAAGGAAGAAAGCACAAGGGTGAAAATACTTTGAGATAAATTAAATTGAAGATGAACAAAACAAAATTTAATGAGATGTGGCTAACAGAGTGTTTAGAGGTGGAATTTACAGCTGTGACTGTCTACATTTAAAAGGAAAAGGAAATAAATCTCAAATCAATAACCAAATGTTTCACCTTAACACAATGGAAAAAAAGGATCTGTCTAAATAAAATTAAAGCAAACAGGGGAAGTAAAAAGTAAAGATTAAAGTGGAAATAATGAAATAGAGAATAGAAAAACAACAGAGTAAATCAAAACCAAAATCTGAGACAGACTTCATTACCCTATATACATGTATGATTACATGAATGGTATGAATCTACATTGTGCACAACCATAGATGAAATGATGTACCCTATTTGTGTACAATGAATCAAAATGCAGTCTGTAAAAAATAATAATAAAAAAACAAAAGGCATTTCCTAAAAAAATATTGTCCAAACCTTTAGCTAAACTGACAAGAAAAAATATATATAGAAGACTCAAATCACTAACAATAAGGAAAAGGGGGATATTACTACTGGCCTTATAAATAAAAAGGAGCAACATCAGCAATTATATACTAAACAATGAGGTAACAGTGATGAATTGGATGAATGACTGAAATGGACTAAAAAAATAGAACACCTATATAAGTAAAGAGATTTAATTAATTACTTTGAATTTTCACACCAAGAAGAGCACAGGACCAGATGGACTTACTGAAAAATTCTACCAAACATTTAAAGAAGAATTAACACCAATTCCTCATAACCTCTTCCATAAAATAAGAGGAAGCAACACTTCCCAACTCATTATGATTCCAGTATCAACATTATGTTAAAACCAGACAAGGTAACACAAAACAAGAAAATAATTAACTAAGGTCTCTTATGATTATTTATAAAAAAAATCTCAACCAAACACTAGCAAACTAAACCTAGCAATATATAAAATGTATTATACACCAATACCAAATGGAATTTATCTCAGGAATTCAAGGTTGGTTTAATTCATGAAAATCAATGAATGTAATACACAACATCTGTGGGAAAAAGAGTGAAGCCCACCTGGTCATCTCAAGAGTAGCCGAAAAAGTACAAGACTTCATACCTCTTTTTGATAAAAATATGAAGTAGGAATAGAAGTGAATTTCATCAATTTAATAAAAGGTATCTATAGAAATTCCACAGCTAACATTGTACTTGTGGTGAATGACTGAATGCTTTCTCTTTATCAGGAACAAGGATCTTCACACATTTCTAACCTAAATTGTACTGGAAATTCTTCAGATAAACCAGGGAAGAAAATAAGACACGAGACACAAAAATTAGCAAAGAATATGCAAAAGTGTCTCTATTTATAGTCATATCTTTTCATAGCTAATTCTAAATTATCTAATTAAAAACCAACTAGAACTGACAAATGAGTTTTATAAGTTTTCAGGATACAAGTTCAATATACTTTTGAATTTTTTTTTTATCAATTGCACTTCTATGCATTAGCAACATTCTAAAAATGAAACCACAAAAGCAATTCCACTTACAATAAATTAAAAAATACTAAAAGCTAATGTCAACCAAAGAAGTACAAAACTTCTCCTCTGAAAACTAGCCCCTCCCCCCAAAAAAAGTTGAAATTTAAATAGGCCAAAAGAAAAGGGAAGACATAGATTAGGAGACTTAATACTGATAGGATAGCATCATCCCTAAACTAACCTGCTCATCTGGTGTAATACCTATCAGAATTCCAGTTTAAATTGGAAAGTTGATCTGAAAATGCCCATGGAAGTGGAAAGGACTCAAAATAGTGAAAACAATCTTGCAAAAAATTAACAAGTTGGAGGTGTGACACTTGCTGATTTCAAAAACTTACTATATGAAGATGCCTTAGAAAACTTGGAATGGAACCACCATTTGACCCACCTATCCCACTCCTTGGCCTATATCCAAAGGACTTAAAATCAGCATACTACAGTGATGCAGACACATCAATGTTTATTGATTCATAATAGTTAGATTGTGGAACCAACCTAGATGCCTTTCAATAGATGAATGGATTAAGATATTGTGGTATATATATATATATATACAATGGAATATTAGTCAGCCATAAAGAAGAATAAAATTATGGCATTTGCAGATGAATGGATGGAGTTGGAGAATATCATGCTAAGTGAGATAAGCCAATCCCAAAAAACCAAAGGCCAAATGTTTTCTCTGATAAGTGAATGCTGATACATAACAGGGGCGGGGGGGGGCGGGTAAGGGAAGAATGGAGGAACTTTGGATTGTGTAGGGGGAAATGAGGGGAGGGGAGGTGTCAGGGGTAAGGAAAGATGGTGGAATGAGACAAACATCATTACCTTATGTACATGTATGATTACATGAACGGTGTGACTCTACATCCTGTACAACCAGGGAAATGAAAAGTTGTACCCCATTTGTGTACAATGAATCCAAATACATTCTGCTGTCATGTATAGCTAAATAGAACAAATAATAAAAAAAATAAAAACTTACTACAAAACCACAGTAATAGAGATGACGATTAAGGACAGACATATAGATCAATGGAATTCAGTTGATAGTTCAGAAATAAAGCCTCACAATTATGGTTGACCGATTTTGAACAATTCAAGGGAAAAATAATTGTGGTTAAAACAAAGGATGCTGTGACAACTGGAAATCAACATTTAAAGGTCTACATTGGACCCAGACCTCAGGCCATATGCAAAAACAAAATAGAACTCAACAGACTTGAGGTAATGTAAAACTTAAACATAAAAGCTAAAACTACAAAACTATTAGGCCAAAAAAATAGGAGCAAATCTTTGTGACTTGGGTTAGGCAAAACCTTCTTAAATGTGAAACCAATAGCAAAAGTAACAAAAGGAAACAAGATAAAAAAACCTTTTGTCCTTGTGAGAATAATATAAAATGAAAGAGAACCCACAGAATGGGAGAAAACATCTGCAAAACCTGTATCTGATTAGGGACTTGTATCCAGAATATACAAAGAACACTCACAACTCAATAATAAATAGACAACCCAAAATGGGCAAAGGATCAGAAAAGGACATTTCTCCCAGATATACAATTGGCCAATAATCACATGAAAATATTACTATTCACTGAGGAATACAAATCAAAACCACAAGATATCACTTGACACCTACTGGGTTCCTATAGTTAAAAAGACAAATAGTAACAAGTGTTGGCAAGAATTCAGAGAAACTGAGCCTCTTCTACCCTGCTGGTGCATATATAATGGTACAGTCCCTTTGGAAAACAGTCTGACCATTCCTCACAAGCTTGTATGTAGAGTTAATATCTGACCCAGCAATTCTACTCTTAGGTTTATACTCAAGAAAAATGATAATTATGCCCCCACAAAAACTGGTGCACAAATGTTTAGAGCAGCATTTTTCATAAGAGCCATAAAGCAAAGCAACTCAAATGTTCATCAACTGATAAATGGATAAAATTTGATATGTACATCAAATGGAATTTTATTTAGCAATAAAAAAGAATGAGGACCAATGCATGTTACAACATGTATGAGCCTTGAAAAACATATGCTAAGTGAAGGAAACCCATCCCAAAAGACCATGTCTTTTCTGATTCCATTTTTATGCAAGTCTATAGCGACAGAAAAGTAGCTTTGTGGTTGCTAGGACTGGACAGGCTTGTGGTGGGGGGGGAGGAAGGAGTGGCGTGTGACTATTAATGAACACGGTTTCTTTTTGGAGATGATCAAAATGTTTTAAAATGGATTACAGTGACGGATGCCTGACTCTGTGGCTACATTAAAAACCATTGACTTGTACACTTTAAATTGGTGAATTAGATGGTATGTGAATTATGTTCATAAAGCTTTTATGTCAAAAAAGGCAGAACCATAAAGTAGAGATGATGTAGAATAATGTAGGGCCTTGGGGGCAGGGGAGGATTTATTTTAAAAGGCATGAAATCCACCAACCATGAGGGAACAGACTGATACATTCAACTACATCAAAATTAAGAACTTGCATCCTTAAAAAGAAAGCAAGATAGAGCTAAAAGTCAAGATGCTTGTAGAAGAATCTATCTGTAATAAATATAATCAATAAAGAGTAAATATCTAGATTACAAGAAGGCTTCTGTAAATCAATATGAAAAAGGCAAGCAATGGTATAGAAATACACGCTTGGGCAGGCACACAGATTAATAAGCAAATCAAACATGGTGCTTAGTTTCATTTGTGATCAGGAAAAGTGTCAATTAAACTACAATGAGATACCATTTCATACCTAACAGATTAGCAACAATTAAACATGTTTTAAAAGTCACAAGCATTATTAGTAAGGACGTGAAGAATGCGAAGTCTCATACACTGTTGTTTGCAGAATAAACTCGTCAATAACTTTAGAAAAGAGCAACATCAACATCCAGTGAGGTGAACGCGGCACACTGCCCAGCGATACGCTCCAGAGAAACACTTGCCCAGGTGCGAAGAAGACGTACACATGAATGCCGCTGGCCGCATTGCTTGGAAGGGCCCCAAATGGGAACAAACCCAAATGCTGACATTGCAATAGAATGGATAAATTGCACTGTATTTGTATAAGGGGCTAGTCAGCCACCAAAATGAACAGGCTATAATTATTCTCCTTACAGATGATCTTACAAACGTGATGCTGAGTGAAAAAAGCAAATCAAAAAAAGAGAATGCAGGGCACAGCTCCATGTCTATGAAGTTCCAAAACAAGAAAAAGTCAGTCATGTTGAGACACATATGTAAAAATAGGAATAAAGACAACAAAAAAGAAGAGCCAGAAAATGATGATCACAGAAGTCAGGAAGGACAGGGCAGTCATCTTCTCAGTGGAGAAGGGGAGGGATACCTGAGATGGGGAGGGCTTCTAAGGCCCAGTTAGATCCCCAAAACCCACTCCTTGTCTTAATGGTTATGCTTTTAACTGTACAGGTGCATTTGTACCTGTCTAGATGTCACATTGCATAACAGAATGTGAAGAAAAAGTCTCATTCCCAAGAAGTGGCTTCCCTTCCAACCCTGTGAATGTTCTAGTAGGTGACCCCTGCATGTGGACACAGCTGTGTGCAGGGGTCACTGAGACTCTGAGCCAGGACCCTAGAGGGAGAGGTGAAGCCATGGCAGTGGGAATGGGGTGTGGACTTGGGGTGTTTTCTGTGATACGTAGGCAAGAGAGTCTTGGATTCTTGCAGGTGGTGCTGGCGTGTGAACAGTCGGGCACAGCCCTGTTGACTCAGGTTTCCTCAGTCCTTTCTTGGCTTTGCAATAATTAACCATTGGTGCTCTAATGATATAGGTAAAAGTCAACTGGCCTCTACCTGCTGTCCTCTTCCCTGCCATTCTTCCCATCTTGAGCAAGTGTTCATTGCACCCTTGCCTGGGCCAGGACCTGGGTCAGGCCCAAGATGTAGCAGGATCCAGGTGGACCTGCCCCTGCAAATCAGGGAGGGGTGGCATCATCTCTGATATACCAACTCACTGACTGCTGAGAGGGAGAGGAAAAGAGGCCTCTGGATGCCTGAGCTTGCTCAACAAGGGTCAGACCTGGGTTCAGTGCACAAACCCTGGAAAAACAATGGGGAAATTTTAGTCTTGTCCATGAACTATTAATTTTGTGGAGGCTCTAAACACCTGGAGGCTTCAGGGCTAGATAGTTTGGTCATTAGAAATTTGTGTATGATTGATGTAATTGCTTTTGTTGGGCTAAAATGTTGAACTGGTATGATGGAAAACTTAAAAGATTGCCTTGTTTGTGTGACTTTATCTTTCCTGTCTAGGGACTTAGGATACCTGATGGGAACAAAGTTCAAGATGAATATAATAACCAGAAGGCACCTAAGCTATCTGTAAGGAGATTGTTTTATTCTGGAAGTCCACAAAGAGAATGAGTTTGAGCCTTAAACCATTAGCTCTCATGTTCTATTTTCTGAATTTACAGTCTCTCTAGAGATTTCCTTAACCCTAGAGAGGGACCTAGACATGATGGAGAGAGAATGTGGCTTACTGCATTTCTAATGTACTCTGGGAATGAGCTCTGATGGGGGTGAATATATCCATTTGCACATGACTCCCATGTGACCTTAACTAAGGTGTGACTAGGCCCAGAAGTCAGCCTGGCCCAGGCCTGTGTGTGCAGACACCTAAGATGGCAGTGACACAGGACATTTGTGTTCTTTTTCAGGTGAGATCACTCCACGTTGCCACACCTCTATGTTCTCTTTCACCTAGTACAGTTCAGCTGTTCAAACAGAAGCCAATTCAGCCTGCTGGTAAATCTGGGCATGTCTGAGATTCAGGCCTTCTACGACTCATTTGTATCTCAGCTGTGTGGCCAAACCACCCTCCTGTCTTCTACTTCTTTAACCTCGGACAACTTATCCACTATGGAACTCAGAAGCTAAGTTAGAAATAACCTGAGGCTTCGGGACCTAAGCGCTTGCTGGTAGGCAAGTGCTGTGAGCAGACCCATTTTATGAATCAGGTAAATGATGCTTGAAGAGGCTAACAAAGATCTGGGAAGCAGAAGACCTGGGATTGCAGAACCCATTTCTTGACCTCGTGGCCTGTGCTCTCCTGACCCAGTCTCGCCTGGCCATGTGCCCAGGGACTCCTAAAAGCATCAGTTCTGCTCTAGGCTGCTCACTCTGGTCAGTGTGGACTAGGGAAGAACATGCAGAAGCAGGGCCACTGCCCTCTCTGGCCTCAAACCCTGAATTTAGCCTTGGATATGCAACTTGCTTTTCCAGGGAAAGGGCATGTGAGTGAACCAGCATGGACTCCAGGCTCAGTGAGCCAGGTTCCACTCACCCACCCACCACTTCCTCTCCCCCCACCAGTGATGACCACGAAAGTCATGTTGAAGTGGGTCTGAGTGACAATGGCAAGCTGAGCCCTGCTGACCCATGTTGGATGTGTAGTGTGAGTGAGAAATAAGCTTTTGTTATTGGTGGTGGTACTGGGGATGGAACCCAGGACCTCGCCTGTGCTCTACCATGGAGCCTCATCCCCAACCCTTTATAAAAAAAAATTATTTTGAGACAGGATCTCCCTAAGCTGCCCAGGCTAGTGATAGATGTTTTGTAGCTACTCATTACCAGTGCATAACACACTTCCTAACACCTAACACACCTCCTCCTCCAAAGCCTGGGCTTCTTCCTTACAATGGGGATAATCATTTCCACCTACCTGCAACAACCATTAGTTCCCAGCATCCCCTCCTTTTCCTCCTACTGGAAAGTGGAGGCAAGAACTCTGAGAAACAACTCATTCGTTTGTTGGATTAATCTTTTAAATTGTAATTTTGAAAACTCTTTCTTTGATTAATTAATTAATTAATTTTTATTTGGTGCTGAGGATGGAACCCAGTGCCTCACACATGCTAGGCAAGCGCTCTGCCACTGAGCCACAACTGCAGCCCCTGGATTAGTCATTTACTTATAATCCAGATTGTAATCATTGGAAAAACTGGAGAGCGGGATTCCTCCAACAAAAGACAAACTTGGGTTGACAACAGACACTTGATCATGGAAGGTCAGATGCTATGGCTCTGTCCCCCTGGTTCACTCTGAGCTCTGATGCCTGGGCAGGATGGGCAATGAACTATTTTAGACCCTAAGCTCTGCTAGTGATGCAGGTTAAATCATTAAAAGTGAAAGCTAGTAGCTGGAGTCACACAGTAAATACTCCCAGTTAACTGAAAACATGTTATTTTTCAGTCACTTGTTTTAGATATGTGTGGGCACACTCAAGTCAGACTTCATGGGGAGGGTGGAAAGGAAAGTGGAATGGGGGAGTCGAGAAGAAAAGAAGTCAAAGGGGGAGGAGGAGGGGGCGGCTAGAGAGAGGACTGGGGAAGAGGGAGACTGACTGCCTGGTGGATATTCCACGGGCTTTCCTCGCTCTGAACCTGGCCTCCTGCCTTAGCTGGGGCAGTCTCTGCAGGCCACATGGGCATGACAGATTATTCCTTGGCCCATTTGGAAATGGCATGGCCAACTCTTCTCTAGCTATCCAAGTCCAGCTGATTCCGAGTTCTCCTGTCACAGCCTCTCTTGTGACCCACATCCTGTACTCCCTCCTGGTCAAATCATGGAGCTCAGATCCTGCCCAGTTCACAGCAGGTGCTGCCCAGACCCCACCTGCTGGGTGGGCAGAGTGGCCTCTGTGTGGAGGATGTTTGCTCAGCCTTCTCCTACTGAAATTCTCCTGGTTCTCAGACGCCCAACCTTGCCCTTTGACTCTGAGATTCCCAGAGCCAGAAACTTCCAACCACAGTGGTGGCGGTAGGGTGGGGTGGGAGGGAGTGCAGGGCCTGTCTGACATGTCCTTTGTTGGGTTAGGCAAAGATTCTTATCAAAACCAAATCTTGGTCCCATTAAATGACAAGCCAGAGCCCACTTCCCTGGAAGGAGTTTTTCTCCAATTAACTTAAGTCATGTACCTGCTTGTTGGAATGACAGCCCCGGGGGGCGCTGGGAGAAGACGAGACATCCCATCACTCGGCAGGGACACCTCAAACATTTGCTCTGTTAATTGGCTGCTGTCTTATTAAGAGGCCACAGGCTTCATTACTGATTTCCAGGAGTGACGACAGCTCCCTGATCTTCTAGCTCTAGGCACCAAAGCGGCAGATTCGATGCTCTGATTTCTGTGTCTGAACTTGGCAGTCTGCCAGCCCAGCCTGAGGCCTATGGTTCCCAGACCAAGGCATCCCGGAGTGGAGTCACATTAGGAGCTAATGGTACTCTCTGCTCTCTCTCCTCTGTCCACCTTCCTTGTGTTCTGAGGAACCTGATGCCTTCGTTCCTCTTTGGTCTCTCTCCCCTTAGGTGTGCATCTTACATTGTTTGTATGTTTAATTATAATTTCAGTAATTGTTTAAATGGTTAAGCTTTCGTGGAAGAAAAGAGAACTTTACTGGGAAAACAGCCACTGGCAGAAAACATCTTTTAGGCCTGGAGGTGTGGAGGAGTGAGGACTTTTGGGGTCAAACACCCTCCTTCATCTTCTGGTGGAGTTCCTGGGTGCTGGGGGTGGGCAGGAATTGTAATGAGCCAAGAGCCAATGCTCCAGCTATAGCCAAGGGACTGGGCCACAGCATGGGAAAAATGATACACAGACTTTGATATCCAAGCACTGGGCATTTTCTGAGTCAGCAGGATGGGGTGTGCCCTTGACAGAGGACCAGCTTGTCCTCTTTCCTCACCTGCCAAGTAGGCATAATGGTAGACCTTATCCTGTAGACTTAAATGAGATAAAGCCCTGGACCTAGCTTATGACAATTTAGTTGGTTATTATCCTGCGTGCCATTCCCATCCAATCACTGATCATTTTAAAAAGGTGAGAGGGGTAAAATCACAATAATTTGCTGTACATTTGGATGATTATGATCAGATCCAGCTGAGTCTCTGTGGAGTCGTACCCAAAAGAAACCTGGTAGTGTCTTCTCTTCCAGTTATTTTTTCCTACCTTCTAGATAGGCGCATGCCTGCCAACTGTTTCTCTAAGTTAGCAGGCGGGTTTCTTGCTGGTGTTTTGTACAGGAAAGAATCCACATTTCCCAGCGGTGGATTTACCTTCCTTTTCTGAAGATCCCTGTTTTCAGGAGGTCTTCCTAATGGATACAGTTGTATGCTCTGAGAGCCGCATAAATTTTTTATTTTTTATTTTTACAGACTGCATTTTGATTCATTGTACACAAATGGCGTACAACTTTTTGTTTCTATGGTTGTGCACGATGTAAATTCCCACCATTCTTGTAATCATATGTGCACATAGGGTAATGATGTCTGTCTCATTCCACCATCTTTCATACCCCTGCCCCCTCCCCCGTCACTTCCTTCTGCGTAATCCAAAGTTCCTCCATTCTTCTTTTACCCCCCATCCCCCACCCCCACGCATAACTTTTTAAAGTGGAAAGTTTGTTGCTTTAACGTTGCAAGGGGAGTGTCTATTGAGAAGAGCCTGATATGGAAACAAGATCTTTCTACCTGTACAACTTGGCAGGGGTTGGGGTGGGGACACTGGTGAGAAGGAACAAGGCAGGAGTGGAAAGACAGGAGGAACGGAGAAATACGGGGCTTGCTTCCTTGAGCAGGTGAAGCTGTCACCCCACTTCACTTGGCATCACATGGACTTGTTTCCTCACAGTGTGCTCACTGTGGTGGTCACGACACACTGTCACATGGAAAGAGATGGACGGTGGGGTTCAAGATGGAATGTGTGTGAGATTCTTTTCATTAAAAGACTGGGTATGGCAATGCTCCATGTCATGGAAATTCTAACTTCCGCCTATTTCTGTTTTGGGGACTGGCTGTTTTTAGGTACATTTGACTGACCAGTCACAGTGCCAGGTCTGGTGGAGGAGGAAGGAAAGCCTCCATAACGCTTAGCAAAGCTGCATTAGGGGTTTCCATCTGCTGCTGCTCTGGCTATTCTCACCCCACTCCTTCTTCCAGGTTCAGGTCAAGTCCTCTCCCCGCAGGAAAGTCCCTCCTAGCTGTTGGAGTGACTACGGCATACAGGGAAAGTGAACAGGCAGCTCCCTGTTCTGATGCTCATTTACAGCTCAGTAACTGGGTAATTTGACTTTTCTCTGTCCCATAGTAAATGCCAACTGCATGACACCAGACCCACAAAGCACCTGGCAAGGGACCAGGAGTCTGGCAGATGCTCAGTGAATGGTGGCTTCTATGATGTCCACTCGATCCAATGGCCACTGTTTTCTACTGCACATGGCTTTGTCCCACTGTGGACCCTTGCTGTTGTGGGAAGTTTAACCTCGACCTTCATCTCCCAAGGGACAGTTTTTCTACTTTCCTTGACTTTTTATTTTTTTTGGCAATAGGGCTGTCATGCATATCACTCTTCATGATTAATCACACATTCATGGTTCCAAGTGGAACATTCGAATCCAGAGTGCTGACCTTCCCCCTTCCCCTAACCCCCACACTGGCATTAGCCAATGCTGCGACCAGTGCAACTAATCTCTCCGGTCCAGCGAGGGGTGAAGGGGGATTGGAAAATAAATATTGACAGACACAGATCTTGAAGATTAAACTGGGATCAGGGGGAGCCTGCTCTCTGATAGAGATGCAGGTCTAAAGAGTTACACCAGCAATCTTTATTTACATACATCTCATTATCAGGTTAAAGACTGTGCAACCATTATTCTTTGTATTCAGGAAAGTTACAGAAACTAGGACATCCTATGTAGCTTTTCCACAGTTGCAATCCATAGTTGCAAAGTGCAATGTTAGGAACTTTGTGTAGCTCTCAAGAAAGTCCATTGTTAAAAGTTACTGTAAAGTGGGCAGGAATGGGAGAAGTGGAGCTGGTGAAACATTGTGGTTGTCTAGCATAAGAATTCCTTTCTTCCCAGGAGCTGTGTGCCTGAGATCAAGGTTAGAACTGATAGGGCTCTTGCACAGAGCCTCCTCACACAGGGCATTGCTACAGCAGTGAGGCATCCTGTGCCCTTGCACAGAAACATTCCCAGGAATGTGGCATGCCACAGCCATGAGGGCATCAGAGACCCCTGATCTCAGTAACTGTTCTCCCATCCTCCGTCACCGCTAGCAACAAGCCAAGGCATCACTGTGTAAGGAAGACCCACTGCAAGGGACCTGGGATTTCTTCTCCTTTATTCACAGCCTCAGTTTCCCAGTGTGGGGAGCACAACTAACTACTGTAATGAAGGCATGGGACAGTCAGATTTTACAAAAGACCAATTCATCAATGGCTGATCTGACTCATGGTTATTGGGCATAGCAGCCAAAACAGGTGAGAACAACTGGGGATGATCATTTGGTGCCAGCTTTGAGTTCATTCTGGGCTATGAGGACAGGGTTAATGGAAAGTTGCCTAGTTGGGCATCAGCATCATATGCTTTTTAACACACTTAGTCAAAAATTATGCATGAGCTGTTGAAATTCCCATAAGTGAGTGAAAGAAATTAGTGCACTTAATTTCTTTATTTAACCTTTGCAATTTTTGTTAACTATATTTGAAACAACTATTTAGACAACTTCTCATTTCAGGAGCCGCTGTGTTTCCCTTTGGGCCTCAAGTACCACAACCGCTTTTTTGTCAAATTGATTTGTCATAGATCGTTGGAGGTTTATCTTTCCATTTTTTCCCCTGCCAAGAATATGTGGGTGGTGTATTACCAGAGCCCTTGCCCAGCGGAGTACTCTTCTGCTATTTCCACACATGGGTCACCAGTGGATGAGTGCAGACATTTTATATCGCAATCCCATCACCATGAGACCCTGTGAATGCTCTTCATGGCTTCATTGCTTTTTCATGTTGCATAAAAGTCTAAGGACAGAATGTTTCTCCTTCACATCAGATATTGTCTGACACTCATCTTTGATGTGAATCAGACCAAAGAGGGAAAGTCATCACTGGGGAAGCTGATCAGCTAGGACCACCTGAGAGCCCCCAGTGTGATACCTGATTGCTTTTCAAATACCTCTTTGGTTATTGTGTTCATTTGATTTGCTCTGGGCTCTTTGAGATGACTGATCACCAATATATTAAATCTTTCATCTCTATCCTACATATATACCTCATATCTAACACTATTTTGCAACCTTCTTTTCCCCTCATGTTCTATATATTTTGGGAGAGGTATTCAGGTTTATTCTCCATACTAGAGAACAACTGTATGACTTCTACATGGCTAATCTTGTCCTTACCACTTGACATTTAGATGGAACTTCTATTATTGTATTTCAGGTTCCTTATATTCTTCACTTACCTCCTCCAGCTTTGATTTTCTTTTTGACTTTCGTTAACCTGACTTATATTCCTATTTATCATCTCATTCCAGAGTTCATGTTTTCTTGAATCAACAGTAGAACCCAGTCTACTGTCTGCTGTCTAAAATGTGCTTCTGTTTTTTATAATAATTTTTCTCCTAGGCACACTCTTTTGCTGTCTTGAGTGAGTGCTTTCCTTCTTTTCTGCTGCAGGAATAAACTTATCTTTAATTCTTGTTTGAACAGATCTCCTAGGGATTTACCTCTGCTAACTCTCACTGTAGCCTCGGTGAGATTACCCAGACTCTGCAATTGGAGCTACACCTATGGTCACTGCTATACTAACTCTCCTGTACCCAGCACTTGAGGCTTAACAGTTAAGAGTCATCTGTTCATGTGTGGAAAGGGGGGCTAAGAAGTTCACTGTCTACAAAAATACAATGACATGTAACTGCCTCTTTCTTTGCGACCTCTACCTCTATTCCATGTCCCCTTTTGAAGTGTCTTCCTTGCTCAGGGTATTTCTCTTTTTGTAGTCTTGCAATATACCTCTGCCTCATTCTTTCTTTCCTGTCCATCACCCACCTACTGGGAAAGGTTCTGCCACTGGACCCATTCCACCCTCTGATGTCTCTCGTTTAAGGTTACCTAAATAACAAGTTGCGAGGGCCCACATAGACCTGTACCTGTACAATCCACCTGGCTAGCTACAAATGCAGATTTCGGAAAATCCCCATTTATTATATTCTGATGGAAATATGGATCACTGGAGAAGCCACACATCATCTGAGCAGACAGACAGAAAATGGAGAGGGGTGGAGGATAGGTGGAAGTGTCAGAGAGTTCAACCAGGTAGAGCGAGTGGGAGAGGGAGAAGTCTGCAGAGGTACTTGCTGGACCACTGGGAGACCAGGCCCTGGGAGGTCCACCTTAGCCAACTGAAGGAGTGAGAATGGATGGAAGACAAGGAGTAGAAGAGGAAACCACAGTTTCCTAAGGAAGATAAGAAAATGGAGATGGCTGCCAGGTCCCTGGATGAGCCCTTTTTAGTGACCAAGAGAATTGCATATCTCAGATGGCTCTGCTTATAATAAGTGGACAGAGTTCATTGCATCTGGCTATTTTAATTACATTCAAACAAAGTGATTTTGCCCCTCTCATCTAGAGCAGGTTTTTGAAAACAGTTCCATTTTGATTACCTTTGTTCATGAGTGATTGGGATGCAGGAAAGTGGGAGTGAGCACAAAAAACAGGGGGCATCAAGGAGAAGATGCCCAAGACCGGCAGTTGCTGGGAAGTTTTAAAGAACACTTCATGTTCTGGACACAGCTCTCCTGTGGCATCTGGTATTGAGTGGGCACAAGTTCACCCGCAGGTAGACCTGGGAACCCAGGGTGCCACTGAGGGCTGCCCCCCTCAGCTCTCCTGGATAAAGACTTAATGCACACCTGGCATTTGGCCCTTTGGTGTGACCTTGTTATTAAAGTGTTCAGTGAGCCTGCTCTGCTGGGGACTGTATCCACAGAGATGTTTTGCTGATGGGGCCCCTTCCTTCCTCCCTAGGTCACTGTGTGGTTCTGCCCTCCAATACCTCTGATTTATTTCAATTATTTGATACAGCGTTTCAGTGTTCCTCCCTCTTTGGAGAAACAAAGATGGCACCAAGAGGGCCATTACTTTCCTGTCCAGAAGAGTGGGCAGAGAGGCTGGGCTCCAACATCAGCCATGGGAACTGGGAGTAAGGGCAGGAGGGACAAGGGCCAGGAGCAGTGCAACCACTGCGCCTCTGCCCAACTCCCATCCCCACTGTCTCTGTCACTGCCCCCTCCAGTTCCTGAGGTCACGAGGCAGCAGAAGACCTGAAAGGGATTCCCAGTTAAAGAGGAGCGAGGAAGTCCTTTCCTGGAGCCTGTGAGTAAGCAGAAAACAGCGGCAGGCACCCAGAGTCGACATGTTTGAGCTGTGGCTGGGCTGACAGTTGCTGAGTTTGTCACACAGATAATTAGATAAACTGCTTGAGCATGGAGATTCAATACGCGGTGTCATTTAGCGGCTGCTACACGGGGGCCTTGATCATAATTGAAGACGCAATAGGGGAGAACCTTAAGGAAGTCCCAAATCAACTTCTTCTCACTTAGTAATTAAACATTTGACTCTGAGTGATCATCCAAAACCTCCCAGGTGTTGGGTATGGGCTCTGCTCCAATGGGCCAAGACACCTGAGCCAAGACACCTAGCTCTCCATGCAGCGCTTTGCCCAAATTGGCCTCCTGGAAGGACACTTGTGGGGCCAGGGGCTTCACTTTTCTCCCTTCCCTGCTCCTCATGTCCCCTTCCTTCCTAGTGGCCCCTTGATGCCCTTGATGACTCTCCCATCATAGAAAATCCAACGAGGCCTTTGGGCAGGGTTCCTCTCTTGACTCCGTCTGCTCCTTTGCTGGTCCGTTCTAATTTGTATTAACTGGAGGATTTCTAACCAGGGCTTCCCATTTTGTCACTTGGGGAACTTAAAGGTGACTGCATATGTCCTATTTAATACCTTATCACTGATTTGTGCATTCGTCTAAAAAGTGAACGTCACTGGTGTGCTATGGATAGAAAGACAAAGCAAATGTCCCCACTTGTAAGGACACTCAGTATGGAAGGGAACTAAGCAAGCTAACTAGAAATTTCAACAGAAAGAGGCCTTTGCTCTTGATAGAAGTTCTGACGACCCTTTCTTAGCTTGAGGCTCTCATGAAAATCCTTGGGCCCTGCAGGTTTACTGTAGATAAAGAACGAGACACTTGGCCAGGTTCCTGGACAGATCATTTCTTCCAGGTCATGGCATGACTAAGGGTGGTAATGAAGAGGAAGGTCCCTCAAGGCTCTCTCTTGGTGGGTATGGAGAGTAATTAGAAGGATGATCTTGGCAAGGGGCAAAGAGCTTGGGTTTCCAATGATCAAGAAGTCCTCACATGGATGACTTCCTCAATTTCTCTTCTCTTACTCTGGTCCAGAAATTCTGGCCTCCTCATGGAGCCCCAAACAAGATTCCACCTCAGGGTCTTTGCATCTGCTATGCCTTCTGCCCCGGATGATTCCCCTAACTTCTTGACCTCATTCAGGTCTTAGCTCAAATGTCACATATCACATTAGGGGCTCTTACTAGCTGCCTTCCCTTCCGTTTCTTCCACAGGATACTTGTCACCACTGAACATACTTTATCTTTGGTTTGCTGCCTGTCTCTCTCAAGACTGTGCCTGCCATGAGGGCAGGATTCCTGGCTGTTTGTTTCCCATTGTATTCCAGGGCCCAGAAAACTCCCTGACTTGCAGTAGATGCAGGGTGGCTGAATGAATGGGTGGCAGGGATTAAGCAGAAGAGCACCATATTGAATCCAGGTTGCACCTTGGAAATCCCACTCTTGAAGCCAGATGGGAAGTGGGTTTGAAGAAGTGTGCTGGAAGAAGAGGTAGGCAGGAATGTGAAGGAGGGTCTGAGGTACAGTTGTGTCTTTGCACACGAGACAGTTTGGGTCTTTGAGGCATGGCTGGGGCAGTGGGAAGGGGTGGGATGGAAAGAGAACCAAGGAGGGTTCCTGGGTAAGGAGAGCCCACAGGTACGATGCTGCTGGGGAGGATGGTCTGTGGAGAGGCAGAGGGTGGGGACCAATACCTGGAGGCCAGCAGAGCAGGGCTGCAGGACGGATGATAGATGTCACTGCAGGAGTGATTCAATAAGACCAGACCTGAGAAGTATCAACTGGACTTGGCATTTAAAAGGGTCAAGCAATCTTAACCAACTCAATGGACAGTGGAGAGAAGGGATACGGGAGAAATAACACGGTACCTGAAGAGATGCTGGTGCAAAAGTAGGCTCCTTTTGGTTTTAGGGAAGAGACTGAGCTTGTCAGTGACCAAGACACTGAGGAACTCACAGAGAGGGAGGGGTGAGGGAGGGGTTGAATACCAGAAGGAGGGGGTGTCAGAAAACAGCAGGCAACAACGTGTGTGGGGGAGGCTCCGAGGTTGTAGCTTGCTTCTGTAAGTGAAATCGATGCAGTGTGAGACTTTCTCAGCTCAATAACTTATTAGCAATTTTTAATTACTGGAATGTAATTAATTCATTCAGAATGCAGCAGCTCTGTGAAGCGCACCACACAGGCTGAGCTGATAACATTCTTGCACATTTTCAGGGTGTTCACACTAAGACATTTTCTTGCATAAAACCTAGAGGAAATAGTCAAAGAAGACACATTTGTTTCAAGTTGTATTTCTTGATCCTGGAAGCAGATACTACAAATGGGATGATTGAGCTCCAAGAGAGGCTGGGCTGGGGCTTGTTGTGAAAGAGTTTTGAGTTCACCCTGAATAGTTCGCACCAAAGGACAGAATCCACGGAGTGGGGAGGGGGCATCTAAAATGAGGTTGTCCATAAGGATTTCCATTGGTCCTTGAGGTCTTGGGGGTGTCTCGGGTTAAAGCGGTTGCCAAATTATGACCCAGAGTGGAGGTGCTAGGGATTGGTGCATGACCTTTCTTTGATGGTCAATTTCACGGTCAGGCCTGGCATCCCGATCATTCGGGTATCCTTGTATTCTGGCACAGCCTTGGCACAGCCAGTGGCCACTCAGCAACTATCTAAAGCTGGGAAGTGGAAAGTGGCCCAACTATTTGGTGGAAAGTGGCCCAAACACTCCCTGTGGAGCTCAAAGTAAAGACAAGGAAGGGAACTGGGTACAAAGAGATTCCTTTGCAGGGGTTGGAGGAGCAACAGTAGCCCCTGGGCATGAATGTGGGTAGAACCAGGAGCAGAAGGACAACTGGAAGAACAGGAGAGGGAGTCCAGAGAAAAAGCAGAAGCCAGTCCCAGCTCCAAGAGGCAGGCTGGGCTGATGAAGGGCTCATGCCGGAGTCTCTGCCTGTTTTCTATCCCAGGGTCCCCTAGCAGCCTCTGGGTGTCCCTGTGCTCCCTGCTCTTTCCTTAGAGGAGAGACATGGTCTGGTTTTCTGAGGTCTGAGGCCCTGTGAGTTGGGATGATTGAGCCAGTTTTCCCTGGAGAAGCCCCTGCTTCCCATGCAGGTGCGTGAGGTCTTTCCTAACAAGTCGGGCTCTGGAGCTCTCCTTCACATCGGGAATGTTCTGGGGAAGACAGGAGAGATGTAGCAATTATGTAGCAATTGCATCTCTTGGGAATATGCCTTTCTGGAACATAAATAAAAACAGCTCCGGGGCTGGGGAGATAGCTCAGTGGGTAGAGTGCTTGCCTTGCATGCACAAGGCCCTGGGTTCGATCCCCAGCACCGCAAAAAAAAAAAAAAAAAAAAAAAAACTTATAAAAGAGCTCCATAGTTGTGGGTGTTTTCAAGGACTGGTGGCAGGGGCAGAATTCAGGCCCTAGGCTTGACTCTGCCTGTGTGATTTGGGACAGGTACCAGTCTACTCTGGTCCTTGGACTAGCTTATTTAAAGAATGAGAAAGTTGGACTAGCTTATTTGACTCCCAATTAGCTTAAGTTCAAATTCCCTTGTTTGGTACCCAAGGTTATTATTCCCCACCTTTTAAACCAAGCAAACCCTCCCTCAGCCTTTTTTTTTTTTGCTACTGGAGATTGAACCCAGGGGTGCTTAAACACTGAGCCACATCCCCAGCCCTTTTAAATATTTTATTTAGAAACAGGATCTTGCTGAATTGCTTAGGGCCTCACCAAGTTGCTGAGGCTGACTTTGAACTTGCAATCCTCCTGCCTCAGCCTCCCAAGTCACTGGGATTATAGGTGTGTGCCACCACTCCCAGCTTCAAGATCCTTCTTGAATATTTCTTCTGGAACCTTCTCTCAACATTCCCCTTCTATCCTCAGGCAGGTGAATCCCTTCCTTGGGCTGCACTGACATTTTCTGAGATTTTTGTGCATTCCAGAAACTTCTTCCATGCTGGGAATCAGGGATACTTCATCCTCCTCTTGCTTCTCTACTAACCTGCTAAATGCTCAGGTGACTCATGACTTAACTTTTCAAAGAGAGAGCCAGTTGGAGAAAGTGACAATTACATTTGACCAATTGGAGGTCAAATACTAGTCATTCGCTAATAAATATGTGGAGGACCAATGTTCTTCTCTTTCCTTGCTCATAGGAGGACTCATCAGTCTTTGGTCCATAACTAGCATTGTTACCTAAGCAGACAGGAGTTTCTAGCCACTTGCATCAGCCCCTTGAATGTTTCCCAGTGTTTGCAATGTCATCATCAACATATGGAGGCTGTTGCTACCAGTTTGAGAAGAGTGCTCATTACAGGCAGGCACTGTCCATTGCACATTCATGAATCTACTCTATGAGGTAGGTGTTGTTATTATTCCCACTTTACAGATGAGGTAAGTGAAACACCACAAGCCTTGTCCAAGCCTTGTCTTAGCCCTATCAGCCTAGCCCTGCCTTAGGACCCAGCACTTCCTTCCTATAGGGGCTGCTCTGGCAAAGCTAAAACAATCCCCTGTCATTTGAGAGCATTATAGCCTGCTGTGGGATCTCACACATCCCAAGGTGTGGGTCTCCTGCCCAGGGCTGGACTGAGCTGGCTCAGCCCAGGATGTGAGTATCTTTCCCTGATAGGGCAGAGAAGACCTGTGGAAGAACAACAATGTATCCCCCAGGTGGGGAGCTTAATTCTTAAGTCATCAAGGTTCAAAGCAAAATAGCAACAAAATAACCATAAGAAAAGAAAAAAGGTGGTCCCTCCCCCCTCTAGCCAGATCTATTTATTAACTTGTAGCAAAACCTTGAGTTCTCATGCCTGCTTAGTAACACTTAAGAAAAAAAGGATTAGCAAGACTGTAATGTCTAATTTCTTTTTCTCTCACAAATGGGAATGATTTCCTTTAACTTCTTAACTTGGGAATTCAACTCAGAAGCACCAAAATACACCTACAAACACCATGCTGACTGAGGAAGCTGAAAGATTCACTTAAAACTGAACTTATGAGAGCCCCTTTTTCTTCCATAATGTCATGGTTTGATTGGAAAACTTCCAACTATACTTTTGCATCATCTGGTATTAAAACAACCCTGGTTGGTGAGTGTCTGCTGAAGGCCAAGCTCTTCTTGAGCAGTGGAACATAAAACCAAGTCAGAAACATAATTTTTAAAATGTCAACTAGCCACAAATAGGAATGCGACGTTGATAATTTTTAGAACACAAACTCTGCATAAAGTTCAACAGTGGATGGCACTTGATGTCTTGGTATCCTCTTGGTAATATTTGGTGCTGAGAAAATGTGCAATTCCTCATTTTGCCACAAGCAAAAAGAAACACATCTTTCCCGCATCTCCCTCCTTGTCCCTGACCTTCAGCAAGAGGTACCCTGTTTACCACTCAGGAGGGATCAAAGATGCAAACTCTAACTGGAGCTGGGCTGTGGGGTTCAGTCTGACTTTCACACATGCTAATGATCCCTAAATGAGTGTATTTCATCCCACAATTACAAGGAATCTTCATTGCCATAGTGACTGAAATGTGACACCAGAAGTCGTCTTACAAATGGAGGTTTAGAATGCTACCTCTTCTCTTCTCTCGTGTAGAATGGCAAGTGTCCCCAAACAGTCCTCAGTAGAGACCTTCCCCAAAGGGATCAGGAACTCTGGTCACAGAAGGTGAGCTCCAACCCACAGTGGCTCAGTCCAGCATAACCTACCACTTCTTCTCTGCTTATTCTACATATTCCAACCCCATAAGGATTGTTCTCATTTTGGCTTCCAGGGGCAGAAAAGTCCCAGAGAATGAAGTTTATAAGTTATCTTTTGTAGAGTCTGGTATGAATAGAGACTAGAAGATGGATGATTCTAAAATTTTTGTTTACTTGGGGAAAAAAGATGTTTTTAAGTTTCCTGTATTGATAACTCCCTGAAAATTTGGGACAAATGATAAATGTCATCCATGGAACTCAAGCTGCCACCATTATGAGGGATAGGAACAATAGGAAGTTGTCCTTTATATCCTCCTCTCTCCCAAGACCCCACTCCCTACTCTCAACAGAGCCTCTGACATTTACTTTCTCTTGCACCCAGTTGGAGTGGTGGCTCTGGTGAAGGTGGGGAAGTGCTTGCCCCAAAGCCCCCCACCTTAGGGCTGGCCTGTCTTCCATTGTCATAAGCCCTTAGTGGGTGCTCAGGTCTTTCCTGTCTGCTAGGCACACCCTAGAGGAATGTGAGAGGAGGAGAAGCAGCCTGGCCTCCTGCCTACCAGGACTGGAGCTCAGCCTGAGCATGAGCACTGGAGGCTTCTCCCTGGAGTCCAGACCCAGGGGCCAGTTGTACAGAAAAAGTTCTGGTTCCATGTAGGCATTTCTAGGACAGCATCTGGGGCTGACAATCAGCACCTTCTTTGCCTTCTCTTCATTAACCATTAAGTTATTTAGGCCCCCAATAGTCCCCCAGGACCTCCCAGCAGAGCCTGTGTTCCTGCTTCTGTGTTCCTTTCACAGACTTTGCGTCTCACTGTTCTAGGCCAGTTTAGAATTGAAAAACAGTGATGGAACATATCATTAATACGGAACACTTGGGACGAGTCAGGCACTGAGCTGTATGGTCTTTGTGCAGCATGTCCTTTACTTCCACAGCTAGAACATAGGGATGGCCACTTGTCCCATTTTACATCTGAGGAAAGATCCAGGGAGGTCCACGAGGCCATGCAGATGGGAAGCCTGATGTAGCCCCAGGTGTTTTTTTTTGTTTTTTTTTTGAGGTTGCAGGTTCTGCTCTAAACTGAACAGGGATCTCAAGGAGGGGAGTTCTGCACTACTGAGTGGGTGACGATTCACAGAATCTGTGGAACACTCATTGCATCAGAAGGACTCAGTGGATAAATTCAATAAGCATGAAGCGGAGCTGAGCCCTTATCTGCTTGAGGCTGCCCCCCACCCCCATGCTCCCTAGCTCGGCCCCATCATCCCTCACTGCTCAAGTTTTGTGGTTGTTGTCCTTTCCCTTGTGTGAAATGAGAAATGCTGTTTGAATAACCGATGGTGAGGGAGGCAGTGCATACTCTGATGCAGAAATAAAAACCTTCAGGAAGATGCAATTTGGGGGATATTGGAAACCGGAGAATGGAACATCAGTCTATAAAATTCAACACGGCCAATAAAGCTGGAGCGACTGGCCAAGTGTTTTAGTGTGCACCGTTGCCAGGGAATTGGCAGGCACATGCTGGACAGTGTTTCCAGACTAGGGACATTTGTCCTAGGCTCATTTTGACCTCATTTGCATGATGCATCTCATGATTCTGAAGCACCTCAGCATTAGCATCATAAGCACAGCCATGAAAGTGTCCAAGTCTATTCTCATCACAGGCTAAATGTTCCTTTCCAGGGCCCACACTGCCACGGGTAGTGATGGTGGGAGAGTGGCCCATTATGTGACAGCAAGTGGCATGTGGCAGAGGTGGCAGAGGTTAAAACACCTTTGCTCCCTGCCTCAGCTGTGACTACCCCTGCACATACATAAATCACGTGCCACATGCACATGCTAGGGACAGTCACATACTGAGGGTCTGTAAGAGTGAGGTTGAGCTCAGCACCTTCATTTTGGGTACCTGATCCCTCAAAGCCCAGACTGCTAGAAGCCCTTGTTGGCCACCATTGCAGGCACTTGGCAGGCCCTCTTCCAAGCCTTCCCCTCTCTTCCCTGCCCCACCCAGATCAGCCCTCTGACCTCATGCAACCCCAGTGCTCTCCCACCTCTGATGTCCCCCGGCTTAGTCTAAGTGGGGTTGTTTCCATCTGCCTACGTTCTGATTCTGCCTTCTACACACTTCCTAGTTTATTCATGCATGTCCATTTTGTTTTATTTCTACAGTCCGTGGCATATGCTATATACTAGGGCCACATCAACACAGGAATGTGCATCCAAACTCTGAGCATCTTCTTAAGGCACTATGCTAGGTGCTGAGATCTATTAGTGCATAAAACAGCCTCATGGCTATTACCATCTAGTGGGAGTCAATATGACCTTTCTTTTCTGATCTAACCACAGCATAAGACAGAAGTCTTTTGGGCCCATCTCCATGGACATGTTCTGATGTTCATGTATCTTGCTCAGAGGTGTGACAGACAGGCAAGGCATGGACTAATTTGCTGTCAGTAACTGCTCCAGGACAGCTTGAGAATCTGCCATGCTGGGAACCAGTGTGCTGGTGGCCATCTGGTCACAGTGTATGCACAGTATATTCTCCTGATTCATGGGACAGTGGGGTAAACATGGTCACCATCACCACCTTGCCAGGGTCCACCTTATGTGTAGACCTGGGTTACACATAAGGTTATTTGGTCCTTAATGGATGCAAGTTCTGCACCAGTCCATGTTTGGTTTGACCTCCCTGGATTCTGCTCTGCGGGTGCACGCGCGCGTGCGTGTATGTGTGTCTGGAGGTGGGATACAGACAGAACATGCATCTCTGAAATGCCACAGCTGCCATTCTGTTGAAGTACCAGTCTTGCTCTTTACTTGCTTTACAGTTGTGACCTGTAGACCCATATCCAGGTCAAAAGGGATCCATCACAAAACCCAAAAGCATAGAGTAGAAAGCCATCTCCCTACCTTTGAGGAAACAGTCCTTGCTGTGGACGACGAAGACCTTCTTGCCTAGCAGGCAGGCGGCACGGTGGAGCTCACAGTGGTTCTCGTAGAGAACGCCATCGGAGCCGCACACTGGCACGTAGCTGGGCCTGCAGGCCTTCAGGCACTGGCACTCGGGCTGCCCTGTCGACCTGCTGAGCACACACTGGCTCCCACGGCTGCACAGCTTCTTCCCACAGGAGTTTGGTTGCCCGTGGCTGGAGAGCCCTGTAGGGACACAAACAGGGTCAGTTGCAAGATGCCAGTGGAAGGTAGCAGGCTTCCCTGTGGCTCTTCAAGTCATGACCAGCAGTCTTCCTTACCTGTGAAGCTAAGGCTACCTAAATGGGGCTCTAGCGCTCCATGGAGTCCCTGTCCCTCCATCAAGAGGCAGCCAAGAAGGGCTCGTTGCCCAGTGGGAATCAGGTTTGTGTATGGCTCGCTCCAAACATCTCAAACACAACACCTGGAACCCAGGGACGGGCCTTTGATAAACTCTTTGTTCTTCCTTCAGCTCACTCTTCCTGCTGCCAGTTGACAAATGAACATACCCAGTCATTCTGTGCTCACACAGAGGTGCCTTACACCAGAGGACAGAACCTGCAACCACTGTCCCTATCCCTGAACCAATAAGACTAGAAGCCTGTTAAAATCAGTGACTTTTTACCAAAGTGGATCCCTCCTTCTCCTCCTTCCCTCTTTTCATTTATTTTGTGGCACGAGGCCAGACTGTGTACTAGGCACCTTAGGGGTCTCCAAAGGTGAGCAAGACATGGATCTCCCTCCCTGGGACCTGGTCATCCTGTGAGGTGATGGTGCACGTGCAGACACAACTCTGGTTAGGCCAGGCCAACAGCTAAGGGGGCCCATGGGCTACTTTGTAGGGAAGCAAATAGGGGCAGGGCTCATGGAGGAGATAAGCACTATGGACCCTGAAGGTTGAGAGGAGGAGGCTTTCTCTGAGACACAGCAGGCCAGGGCTCCAGAACTCTCTGCAGGTATCATTTGTGTATGCCACGTATGAGACCTGATAGGAGCAGGAGTTTTATGCAGGGGTGGGAGGGAGAGGGTTAGGCCATGTGTGGTTCTAGGAGACTGAGAGAGCCAAGCGGAGAAACTGAAGCTTGATACTATAGGCGCGGGGGAACCATGGCAGAGTCTAGACAGGAGGTGTTCTCTTGAGTGTTCAGGATGAGGTCGGGGAGGGCAGCCTAGGTGGGAAGACCAGATGTCGGCTTTTTCCTCCAGGGACAACAGGGTTCTCCATGCTATACATAATCAGTAGTGCCAGCAGAAGCCTTTCCCCCACCCAGCACTTTCCAGCAGAGTGTCCTAGCTGTAGGTAAGGAGGCCAGCACATTGCTTTTGGTGTCCCCTGCACCCAAACACATACCCACAAGGATCTCAGGAAAGCAGTGCCCAGAGCTCATACCCCAGAGGGCAGGGTGGCTAGTCCAGTGGCTTTTTTCCACAAGGGCACTCATAAATACATGAAAGGCCAAACAGGTATCACTAACCAATGTCAAACTTCTTTAGAGGAGTTCAGAAAATTAGATGATTGCCATGTGTCATTAATAGTAGCAGATGGAAAGTTGAGACTTATAAAGAGATATCAAAATATGAACAATTAAAACATGAATGCAGATGGCTGCAGAAGTCTTTGCTTTACGTTTTAATTGAATCTTCAAAATACTCAGCAAAACAGAATAGCTTTGATAGTTGGTGCTGAGCCTTTAGCCCCAGTTCCTGCCCCATGGGATTGAAATGTCTAAGGGAAAAAAAGAATCCTCCTTTTCTTGTTTTTGGTTAAGTCTGCTTTTCATCATTATGGATTTGAAAGGAAAAAAATCAGTTATCAGCAGATTAACTGCTTGATTCAATAACTCATTTAAATTCCTCCAGCCATGGCAAGCTAAGAAATATTGACTTTTTCTTGAATCGTAATAAACTAGAAGGTCAACATATCTCTGTGTAGTATAAAAGTGCAGATCCTGAGCAGGGGCCTGTGAGTCTCCTTTATCCACTTTGCTAATTGTTGGCATGTCACCTGTCACAGGAAGGCTCTACTCGGGGGCTCTGCAGCCTGCGGGTGGAGGATCGCCACTGGTGAGCAGGAGTGGGGGAAGTGGCTGAAGGCAGAGTCTTGGTAGGGGGGTCTCTGAACTGCAAGCCCCCTCCTCACAGGGCTTCTGGCTGCAATGCCACAATGTGTTTGATAAGCATGATTCTCCTGGGTTGTTGGGAAACGGGTTACCCAGCAAAATGCTGGCAGCTACTTGAAGAAATTAACACGGTTCTAGAAATATCAGCTTTTGTTTCCCAAGATGGAGTGAGGACACAAAGCATTGCTGTTGGAAGACTGTTTTAATAAACTTCCCTGTGCAGATAGGATGGGAACCTGCTAATCACCCCTCTTTGAAGTGTCAGAGCCTCCTCTTTGAGCCTCTGGCCTCCAGAGTCCGCTGTGGGCTTCTGCTCTGGCTGTGCCCATCCCCGCTGCTCTCTCCTTCTGGTTAGATCGGCTCCAACTTGCCCTTGAGTTCAGCTGTTCCCTCCCAGAGGGTCTGTTCCACATGCTGGCCTCAGGAGGCCCCACAGGGGCTAGGCTTTTGTCCTTGAATGGCCCCGGGGTACTCAGCTTTTAAGAAACATAAGTTTTGACTTGATCTCTTTAACACTGATTCAGCGCCTCTGTTTCAACACCAGATTAGGACTGGGGTGATGGGGCGCCACATGCTGTGACTTCGGGCAGGTGCATCTCCTTTTCCTTCCCCTGGGGGCAGGAGGGAAGTGGAAGGATGGAGGCGAGAAGTGGAGAGTATCCCTGAAGATGTGCCTTTGGCAGTAAAGGGAAAGAGTTCTGGAGAGACAGAGCAGAGGGACTTCAGAGACCACCAAATCCAGCCAGGCAGTCAATCTAGAGTCTGCTCATCACAGACCGGGGAGTGCGCTCTACCTGATGCTTTCCTTTGAAATGCCCCTATGTCCAGATTTCAGTGAACATTTCTGAGGACTAGGGCCACATGCAGTGCGTCCAATGCCCAGATCCCAGCTTGCAGGTGGGACACCTGCCACCTTCCCTTAGGCCTTGCCCCAAGATGTCAGTGTTAAAAAAACATCTGTGCCAACCTGTGGCCACTGACTTCCTCGAGAACACTCAGGTTCTCTCTGATATGGAAATCAACTGTCGGCAAATATTTGATTTCTAATTATTTGCAATTAAGACAAAAGGAGTTCTACAGTCCTGGGAGCTCCCTTCACAGAGGCTGTTGACAGCCGGCCTCATGGTGAACTGAGAATCCCTATGCAGGGCAGGCCCGGAATCTGATCCCCAGACACAGCCACGATGCTGACCAACGGGTGGTTTCCTCATTAAGCAAGCCCCTCACCACTACCTCCTTCTTGTCATTAAAACAGAATGAATTCCCTACTCCTACCAGGATGATGATAAAACAGTAATGGGAAAGGTAACCAAGTGAGACTGCGAGCAACTGCCTGCAGTATTTATGAGGACGACCGCGACGCATGAAAAGGATATAACGTGCTTAATTTATAGTCATAAAGAAAGTCATTTACCCAGGTTAAAAACTGATCATCTTGCCAAATAAGCTGCTTTTCAACACTAATTAAATTTACTGAACATGGGTAGAAATGGGAATGGTTACATTAAAGTGATGGCGGCAAGAGAAACAGTCCATTTGTGCCAGTTGGTGCTCAAGTTTCCCCATGTGATTCAAATAAGTCCCTTGGATAAGAGTGTCACAGATGGGGATCACCATAGCTCAGAGAGTAGGTACAGGTGGCGTGATTTAGCAAGTGCAGAAGGAAAGCCTGTGGACCCTGGGAACAGCGTTAAAGGGGGATGAATCCTGAGATCTGTCCCTGTGAAGGTTTATGTGGAATATTCCCCAAAGTCTTATGTGTAGAAGTCATGGTCCCCATTGCAGTGGTGTTCAGAGACAGGGCTTCTGAGAAGTGATTAATTACCAGAGACAGTGTGCACAGAACCCAAGAACCTTAAGAATCCTATCTACCACCTTCCATGAATCCCAGCCTGCCACAGTAGCCATCTCCAGCTTCTATAGACATAAGTATCTATCTAGGAACCAAGTGGCCACCATGGGTAGATACAGTCTTACATGGTTATTACCTCATCGGTAATTAATTCCTCGAAAGTTGAATAAACTAATGGAAACTAGGCGGGTGGAGCATGATTGGAGGAAGTAGGTCACTGAGAATGTGCCCTTGAGGACTATATCTTGTCTCTGTCTCTGTCTTTCTCTGCTTCCTAGCAGCATGCCTCTGCCATGCCCTTCTGCCATGGTGTTCTGTCTCCCTCAGGTCCAAAGCAATGGAGCCATCCTACCACGGACTGAAACTCTGAAACCATGAGTCCAAATGAAGTCCTCCTTTAAGTTTATGCCAGATATTTTTGGTCACAGCAATGAAACACTGACTAACACAGACCCAGACATTTCTTTTTTTTTTTTTTTTGCGGTGCTGGGGATTGAACCCAGGGCCTTGTGCTTGCAAGGCAAGCACTCTACCAACTGAGCTATCTCCCCAGCCCCACAGACCCAGACAGAGGAAGCGGGTTTTAACTCATGGAGAGCAAGAAGACTCCTCTGCTGTGTCCTGACAGTGGGCTACATCTAAGAGCACAGCTGGATTATTTTGCTTCCAAACTCTGATTCAGTCTCTAGCAGGTTCCTTGGCCCCAAATAAATCTATGTGTCCTCCTTTCTCAGAGCTTGTGCCCCAAATGACACATGGGGAAATCTATGGTTGGAATGTTCCCTCTAAGACTGGAACTGAGATTTAATTTCCACTGTAACAATATCGCAGGGGTGAAACCTTTAAGAGGTGATCAGGTCATGAATGAATTAATGCTGTTATCACAGGAGCAGGGTAGTTACAGGAATGAGTTCCTGATAGGATGAGTTTGGCCTGATTTCTCCTCTGTCAGACATGGGTTTGCTTGCCTTCTTGCCATCATGAGGCACACAGAGGCCCCTGGCAGATGCGGGCACCAAAGTTCTTGGATTTCTCCACCTCCAGAATCACAAGCCAAATAAACTTCTATTGTTTATAATTTACCCAGTCTGTGGTATTCTGTTATGGCAGCAGAAAATGGACTAAGACAAGGGGGAACCCATTAGTTTTCCCACTTTGGGATGCTAAAGGCCTCCCCTGCCCCTCACACAGTGAGGTAACAGCTTGGCCACTGGCTGCAGAAACCAAAGCAGGCCAACAGAAGCAGGACATGAACATAGAAGACCAGAGACAGTGTGCACAGCACCAAGAACTTTAAGAATCTTATCTACTACTTTCCATGAACCCCAGCCTGACCTTACCTGAAACCCTAGAGCCGAGGACTTGTCTAGGAAGGGCCACATGTGTACAGAGAGGTGCAGATATGTGGGGTGTGCGGTCCAGGGACTAGAGGTGATGGTGCCAACACTCCACCCTATTTCAGGAAAACTCATACTCTCATTCATGCCCAAGACCTAGACAAAGAGTCTATTTGATCTTGTTTCCCTCAAGGTACAGTGCCTGCAGAACTTGGCAGAAATGACTGTAGAATTTGAGGGCATGGCAGGAGTCCCTGTCTGCCAGCTCTCCATCCACTTATCCATCCAGTGATTTTTATTGCTAGGTACTATGGACATAAGACAGAGTAGCATTCTGCCCTCAGGGCATTACAGTGTGGGAAGACAAGCAAAAGAGTAAACCAGCAAACAAATGAACAAGATGATACGGATTTGGCACAGGCCAGGAAGGAAGTAAATGGAAGCTGGCACAAGAGGAAGCCTGGCTCAGAACTCTCTCTTCAGGGCCAATCTTGCTGGGCACTCCTAGGCTGCAAGGAGCTGAGATGCAGGGGACTCTGCCACTTGCCCAGTTGCACATCTATCTATCTGACACTCAGCACTCCCTGCTCTACTCCTGGCTGCAAGAGACCCACACGCCACAATCTTATAATCCAGAAAGAAGCCCTTGGCCCTGCTCAGGGTTGTGGGTGAGAAGAGAGCAGCCCTCTATGGGTGCTGACCACAGACCATCTTGACTGGGACTGCCACACTTTCCAGATGTCCTGGTGCTGGGACTGCCTCAGGTCATCTCCACCCTGTAAGTTCTCATTGACACTCCAAAACTGGGAAGAGAGTCTAATTTTTCCTGAGGATATGTGCATGCTAACCCCCAATCAGAGAGGGCTGACTGAAATAACTGTTTATAGAAGCAAGTCAATGGTCAGACACCGTGCTAAATGCTTAGAACCCATGATCTTATTTGACTCTCATTTAATCCTTATCATTGCCCTATGAACTAGACATACACACCTTTCCCAGAATGTATTTGTGGCATGAATATATGCCCATTTTACAGATAAGGAAATATGAGAGGCCTATGGGTAGATAGCATGTAGGTGGTAGAGCCTAGATTTGAATTCATCTTGATCCAAATCCCTCATATTTGGGATAATCTGCTTGGCTGGAGAGACAGCCCCTGCCTTCAGGAGCTCATGCTGCCAGGGCCCTAAATGCCATAGTTCCAGCTTCTCCAACATCATGGTGCATGCAAACACCGGTAACCCTGGTTGTGGGATCTCTTCTGCTCACATCCTTCTGACATGCTGCTCCGAGGCCTATTTACCAATCACTCTGAGAGTTGCTGGTTTACAGTGCTGCAGAAAGAAGTCCTGCTTGGATCTGTGAACATCAGACCAAAAGCCATGCCTTGTCATTCACTGTTGCCTGGACAGCAAGCACCCCCACAGTGTTTCTTAGCTTTTGCACCTACCTGCTCTGACTCCTGCCATTTTGTCTGAAACTGGACAGGTGACTGTTGGACAGACATGGTCTCCTGCAGTGACCACAGGTGACTTCAAATGTAATTAATAAGCACAGTGTGTAAGTTGAAGCTCTTGTTTGCTTCATGAAAACAGAAGTTTGACCAGCTTTGAAAGATCCAACCAAATTCTCCAGATCCCAAAGCTTAAGACAAACACATAGTTATCCATTGCTAGAAGGTAATGTAACCTGTCAGGTGTGTTGCTCACAGTTCCTCAGTTCAGGCCTCAAAATAAACCACTAAGACAAGGTTAGAAATGCCTGGGACATGGAGGGAGGGTAACTTTTTCCATCAGCAGGCCTCTCAATTCTGCCTCAAGAGTTTGTACCATATGTGAAAGCTAGAAAGGAATAAGGAAAAGAAAAAAAAAAGGGGGGGGGGGGATTTCATGAAGGAGTATGGGAAGGCAAAGGAGGGGAAGAGAGGAGAGATAAGAAAGGAGAGGAATGAAATCAACTAAATTATGCTATGGACATGTATGAATATATTACAACGATTCCAGTTTTATGTATAATTTTAACGCACCAACTAAAAATGTAAGTATATAGAAGGAAGGCCACTAAAGTAGAAGAAGAGGAACAGGAGGAGGGAAAAGGAAGGTACTGGGAAATTAAATGGAGCAAGTCATAATATATGAATGTATGAATATGTCACAATCTCACTATTGTGTATAACTATAATGCACTAACAAAAACATTAAAAAATTTAAAAGAGAAGTTTGTATCTAACCAACTTTATAATGCACCAAAGCATAAATAGGTTCTTGTACAGTGTTCAGTGACCCTGGGCAGGGCTTTTGGAGGTGGTTGTTCTGGTCACAAATGAAGCACAATCACCATGTACAAGTGCCACAGTATCCTTTTAAAAACTTAAACACATGACTGGTGGTAACACAAAGTGAGCATGTGCCAACGCTTTGGCCAATTGATAAATGAGGGAGGCTGCAGGAGGGAGAAGTGGGTTCAAAGGGGATGAACAGACCTTGGAGGAAGAAGCCTGGGACAAGGTGGCCAGGCTAGACACTCAGCCAGGGAATGACCTACAGGCCAAGGAAAGCATGCCCTTTGAGGTTATCTTTTCCACTCATGTACTGTTACCAGAAACAAACATCCACATTAACACGTCACTGCACAGTCTGATCAATAAGACTGGTGACTCATCCTTGGGGGGCCTGTTAAACAGGGAACCCATATGACACTTGGAGGACCTTCCATCTCTCTGTGCCTTATTCCCACCTCTTGGATAATTTTCTCAATTCCAGCAAATTACCTCCAGTGACAGATATCCCTGAGGAGCTGTGGAGGACTCTCATCCTTTCCCCCTACCTGGGGCATCTCCTTCTTTTGGAGCCCCCACTCTCACAAAGAGACCACAAGGAGGGAGGAATGCGAGGCCCCAAGTCACTTAGTTTAACCTCAGAGAGACAGCGAGAACTCCCTTGGGAAAGGTGCCATGGAGTGGAGACGGGGGGAGGTGGGGCGGGAGGCCAGCAAGCCAGCTGACATACAGCACTGCTCACTGCTTCCCCATGGCAGGTGCCACGTCAAAACTTGTCACGGAGCTCATGGTCACCCTAGCCAGGTCTCAAGGAACACCCAGTTACACCTGGCTATTCACTGAGTTTTGTGCTCCCTGGGGCTTGTTAGCTGCCTGATCCCAGCAAGTTCCCTACCCTCTCTCTTCTTATTTATAAATGAGGCCATATGGTCTGTCCCTTACAGGATTGCTTTGAGGACTGAATGAGATAATTCATGGAAACAGGCTGGCAAGCAGCAAGCGCTCAATTCAGACATTCTGCATTAGTGAATGACTGAATAAATAGGACCGGAAAAGAAGGAGTCATTTGGTTTGACGGATTCAAGTGTGGGTAGTTACTGTTTCCAGGAGGCCAGCCGTAATGGAAAGGCACACACATTTATATTGAAAGTATTGACTGGTTTTACAAGGCAGACTCCAAACAACAGGCCTCAAATATCCCAAGGAAATACTTACCCTGAAATTTCTCTTGCACCAGAGATTTCTTTGAACCATGTAAATTTCTCAGCTTCCCAATGGGGGAATCTGAAATCATATACTCTCAGGACAAAGTGACTGGAACTGATCAAACATAGCACAAAACCTGCAGACTCTGTTTGGCACCTAAGGGTGGTATCAGGAAGTTACAAGGGCCCTTGATCTTCCAGGGGAGCTCAGAGCACAGTTGTGGAGGTGGCCTGCCTGGGTCCTGACACCAGCACATCTCCTAAGTGTTTCAGGTCCACTTTCTAGAGTCAAGTCCAAATGTTTCTCTTCCTGCTGGGAGCCCTCTGTACTTTTGTGCCCTCTCCCTTTACAGTACGGGACCACAGAAAGTCCCTGCCCTACTTATTTCTAGAGTTTTCCTTCCAGTTTTCCCACAGGGGAAATAAAGGAGCTCTCAGATTCTGGCCTAGGCCTTCCTCTGGCAACTAGCTGGACTCCTCAGGCCCTGACTCAGGCGCTCTGCAGCCAGCTGGACTCCATAGCCACTCAGAGCTCCAAGTCCTGGTGTGAGGTGACCTCTATAGATTCAGGGTCAGGACCAGGCTCCATTTCTCATCTATTCTCAGCACAGGGCCTGTCACAGAAGCAGCTGCAGAAAACTCCAGGTGAAAGACTGAATCTGATGAATCAGAGACCCAGGAATGCCTGGGTAGATATCTGAGTTATCAGAAATCCATGGCTTTAAAGAAACAGACACGGTGGCAGATTGAGAGTAGAGACTGCAGAAGGCACTGGGGTGGGCGACTAGAGACCTGGGAGGTACCAGGCCAGTATCTTTCACATGTCAGCCTCAGTTTCCTTCACTGGTAACCTGACAGGGCTGCAGAGATCTCCTGAGACAGAAACAATCATGTCACATCTATGAACTTCGGATGTATATCAGAGCGTGTGTTTTACTTGGATGTCTTTGGGGCTATAACAAAATTACAAAAAAAAAAGTTGCTTGCTTTTTCCCTATCAAGTTAACTCAACTGGCTTTTGAAGGGTTATTTCAGAGAACTTCTTGGGAAGAAAAGCTGCATTAAAATGTGGTGTACAATAGATTTTTGCCCTTGGGAGATCTTCTTTTACAAAATGGCTTTGTTTTGGAGCATTTTCTCCAAATATATTCCTCTCCCGGAGTTTCTTTTCTTTGCCTAAAACATCTCCAGCTTGCATCTGTCTTACGCTCTGTCACCAGGCCCCTCATTTTTCCTTCAGGTACCAAACTCCCTTGTCACTTTCTCTGGCTCCTCAGGGCTCTCTCCATCTTTGAGCTGAGGAGACCAGATGTTGCTGTTCTCACTGTCTTACGAATGCCCTGTGATGTGGGCTCTTTCCAGCTTCTCCACCAACTAATGATACAAGGCCATGACACCCGAGGCTGCCTCCAATTATTTCAAGGATTACTGTGGAGTCACTCAGAGTGAGCCACAATGACACCTCCTGCCACTTTATACCAAGACTTGGAGCCCAGCAAGGGATGCTGAATTATTCTAGGGCCCTTTACCTGAGGTGCCAGTGCTGTCCCCAAGTCTATACTTTACCTAGGTTAGATCTGTTGTCATAGAGATGCCTCACAATAATGACACACTCTCTTCCTTGATTATACTTTTAAAGAAAAAAATGGAAGCGCAATTAAGATATTTAATATTATTAGCACATACCAAAAAGACTATTGTCTAATCAATTGTGTGTCAATTATTTCTCTCAAAGACCTGCCCTTTTCTCTCAGTGGGATTATCAGCCTTAAAAACATGTACCAAAAAAAAAAAAAAAAAAATCAGTACAAAGTTTAGTAATAATATCAAATAATCACATTTCTTTTATCTTAGCTTTAGTTTGGCTCATCTGGGTCAGGTAGCTGCTGAGGCCTTTGCAATGAAGCCTGAGGCTCTGGGGAGGTTGGTTTTCCTGGGTGAATAGGTAGACTAGGTCTGTTCCTCCTCTGAGATCAGAAAATCCCATGGAGACCTGTGAGTAGGAGGCTTCCCCCATGTGCCTCTATAGGGTCCTGGCAATCTGTCTACTTCTGCAAGAGCCCACAGGATCAGCCATGGCTTTGTTGGGTGCTACTTGTGAGACTACTACTGTCTTATGGTACTTAAGGGTCTGAATCTAAGCCCCAAAGAGCAGGCAATGGAAAATAACCATAAGCTTCAGAAGGTCCCACCTCCAGAGAGAGGAAGAAGGAACAAAACTGGAGCTGCTAGAGGAGAAGGGTGACAACTTAAACAGTGACAACAAAGTACCAACATTCCAGAAGAATCAAATTCAGCACAAAGAGGGTTTTAAAGAGAAGTCTAACCAAAAAGAAAATCAGACAAATTTAAGGAGAGAATAGCCACCACTGAGATTCAAATTATCAACTTTCAAAATCAGTACAGGATAACTTTCAAAACCCAGGGCACAAATAGAAATGAAAGAAGTCTTAAAATACAACAGTCATTCCAAGTCAAAACTTTAAGGCAAGAGGAATAGAAGAAAACTCCTAAACATGTCATCTTGGACAGCCAGTCACAGAGTGTTTCCAATTTAAATCAGGAGCCAGACAGGGATACTTGTCATCATACTGAGACAAAAAAAAAAAAAAAAAAAAAAAAGAAATAATCATTGACATTTGGAAAAGAAACTAACAACTATCTCTTTCTGCTGATTATGTATCCATATACTTAGACAGCCAAGAGACTCTAGTGAAAAAAGATTAGAATTATAAGAGAATTATGATGAAGTAGTTGGACAGATGATAAATGTGTCAAAATTAATCATTCTTTCCCACATTAGCAATAAATAATTAGAAATGGAAAGGGGAAAAATAGTGTGCTCATAAAAATGGTAAAAACCATAAAATATTTATGAATAAATTTGACCAGAAAGCCATAGGACCTGTACGAAAAAGACTATAAAATCTTACTGAAGGTCATAAAATAAAATTTGAACAAATGCAAAGAAATTTCTTGAGTGGAGAGGCATCCTCATAAATTTACAAATTTAATGCAATCCTTTTGGAATTGTAGAAAGTGATATTAAAAAGTTCATTTGAAAGGATAAGTGTCCTGAGATAATAAAAGAAAAAAGGAAAAAGAAAAGAAGAATGAAGGCAAAACATCAAACCAGAAAGCTGCTGTGATAAAATCAATATGATATTGAGGGAGAAATACACAAATCAATGACTATAGATGTGGCCATAAAATAGAAAAGAAGATCCAGAAATAAACCCCAATGTATATGAAAATTCTGTGTATGACAAGTTTGACAATTCTTAAGGGAAAAAGATGACGGACTGATGAATGATACTGGAGCAACTTGCTATTTGTTTGGAATAAAATAACATTGGAACCCTATTTCACACCATATAAAAAATTAAATTCAAACAACTGTACATGTTTAAATTTTTCTTATTGAATAGTGAATAAATAGAAAATAATACACACTTTGTGGGCAGCACAAGTATTACATATAATATAATGGACAATCATATGCTCATTCATCTATTTAAAGGAAAAGAATATTTTAAAATTTTCCCATTTGTCCCTCTTCTATTCTCTCATGTCCATTTAGGAGTAACCATTATCCTGAATTTTGTGTTTGTTATTCTTTAGCTTTTATTTGTAGTTTTATCTCATCTTCATGTTTCTATGCAATATATTGATAGTTTTGTTTTTGAACTCTGTATCAATGAATCATACTGTATGTACTCATCTGACACTTACTTCTTTTGCTCTTATGCTAATGTTTTACCAACCTATTTGCATAACCTATAATTCATTCATTTCCACTTATAGCACCCACTGTATGCACTTATTATTTATTGCACATATTATTTATTTAAGTAGTCTGCATTAAGTTGTTTATTGCGTTTTTATGTGCACCTCTTTCCCTGGTTTTCTTATTTTGGGTGAAATACTACATGTCATTTTTCCCCTTCCACTCATTTAAAAATTAAATATACTTTTTTGTCCTTCTACTGTTTATACTATATGTTTAAAAAGTTATAATTAACCTAAAGTCTAAAGTTAGTATTTTTACCTTCCACACAAAGAAGGTCAGAATGAATGAATTCCAATCACTGTTTTCCTGACCAAAATACATGACGATCATGGATGTAAGTTCTATCTTTATTCCTCATAATCTTATGTTTCAAATTATCTGAGTTATGTTTATCTAAAATGTCTATTTTATTCTCATTTTATTTATTTTTTTGCAGTGCTGGGGATGAAGCTCAGACCTTCTATGTGCTAGGTAAACGTTCTACCACTGAGCTATAGCCTTGATCCATATTTTAAACAGGTATTTATGCTACGTAATTAAAACTCTGTGTTCACAAATTTGTTTCTCCAACTTGATAAACATTTTGTTTTGCTTTCAGTCTTCCATTGGCTTTCATTCCTTTGTAGATAATTCACTTTGGATAATTTTAAGATCTCCTCTTTGGCTTTCTCCATGATGTAACTTGCAAACTAATTTGCATTTATTCTGCTTTAAACTCATTTGGATTCCTGAAAGGATTTATGTCTTTTATCAATTCTTGAAAATTCTCAAGAATAATATTTAATCTTCCATTAAATATTATTTCTACTCCATTATTTCTCTTCTTTTTACCCCCCCCCCCCAGGTTCAGCATATGCTACAAGTTCTTATTCTCTTTCAATTTTTCTTATCTCGTTCACGTTTGCCACCTTAGGTATTTCTGTGCTATATTCCATATAATTTCTTCAAACCCATCTTTCGGCTCCTGAATTCCCTCTTCAGCTATTTCTGATCTATTGCTATACTCTTGCACTGAGTTTTTAGTTTTGAAATTTTGTTTCTAGAAGTTCTATTTATCCCTTCACAAAGATGACTGATGACTTGTAGAACTCTAGATTTTTAATCATACTTTATATCTTTAAAAAATTAAAAATACATATTTTATATTCTGTACCATTTAGCTATTTAGAGATTATGTAGCTTCTTACATGAGACTTTTCTTCACGGTGTGTTGATTTTCTTTTTAAAAAGAACTCACATTTCCTGGAAATTAATCTGTGAGAAATTTTTGAGATATACTTTGGATAATGAGCTGTTTTTGATTGTGCAGACACCCCAAGGACTCCACCAGTCTTGGTTAAACTAAAATTTATGCTTGAGATTAGTTTGCATGTGAGCTAAAATTCCGTGTGGAGATCAGCATATGGTTACACATCATCAAGGAACTTTCTCTCTATGTCGTGCCGTGATTTGAGATAAGTATATTTCCTTGCAGACTCTTGGGAAGAGTTGGGTTTCTTTCTTACTCACCCTTCCTTTGAAATGAAAACCTCTAGGGTCCCAGGTTTGTATGGGAGAGGGGAATTTCTAAACTTCTTCACCCTGAAAGGACCCTTGGTTTTGTCCTTAGTGCCCTGAGTCACAGAGGATGTGCAAAACAAAGCTACAGTTCACCCTGTTGGTCAAGACCCTCAACATCAAGTCAGCTGCTGCCTTACTTCTCTGGCTTCCTGATCTCACTTTCTCTTTTAGCTTCCACTATTCCTTATTTTCTTACCAGCATAGCAGTGCTTAAAAGGATTTAAAAAAAATATTTATCTGCCATATTGCCAGAGGCAGAAATCAGACAGTGACTTTCAAACATGGAATTTAACAATTTGAAAGCACTTTGAGAAGGTGCAGGGGTGTTATTTCCAATACACTATTCTTCAGCCTTTTGAACAGAGGTCAGGAGCAGGTCCTGCTCCAGGAGAGCCTGGGCAAGGCTAGGTGATGGCCAGATGGTCTATTTTAATTTTTCTGGGCCTACTTGCATGTTGAAAACAAATCTAAATTCTACCATCACCAGGAGCTTAACAAAAAGAAACCTAATAATGAAATATAGAGGAGAAAAGAAGAAACAAACACCAATAACCTATGCCACCATCTTCCACCTCTAAACCCTGAGTAGGAGCCCTCAGCATGAGTATTTTCCTCAATATCCAAATGTGGCTGGCAACAAACAGAAGGTCAATGACGGATCCCTTTTGGAACACTTCCGATCAAAGAAATCAAAGACTGAGTTGAGTTTGAAGTACCTTCTGAGGAGGCTGTGCCATGCTCTGGAAGACCCAGCAGTGGGGCCTCTGTTCTATAATGTCATCTGGTTTCTAGTCCAGGTTGACCAGGACAGACTTGTTCTGATTGGTCCTATTTCCTGAGGCAGAAGTATTAGAAAGTGGGGCTTCACTTTCATTGACATATTTATACCCAAAGCATAAAAAGAACCATTCTGCAGTAAATATTGGCTCAATCTTACTTAGAGTAGCAAAATTAGATAACATTAAAAATCAAAATATTTTCCTAGGCAAATCATATTAACCCAAACAAAATGATCTTAGAGTCATGATAACATGCTTATATTGTGATAATATGCTTATAACATATTGCATATATCATGATAATATGCAACTCTAAATAAAAACATAGAAATGACTTTTGCTTTTTTTATTTCAAGGAGAGAAAATTCTAACAATGTTTTATCTTCTAAAATATCATAGTGAAGAGGAAGGTAGCAGGGCATGATAATGACCAAGTCAAGGCCACCAAAAGGAAGGGACCATGTGGGAACCTGTCCTACCTGCGTTTTGGTAGGCAATTGAGATAGGTAGGTGGTGGCAAGGTGGGATGAGGGTCTAGGAAGGTGGCAGAGTGAGGCAGAAGCCTACTGGGGGTTAGTTGATTATTTAACATATGGGGGATCCAGCAATAAGTACATGTATTGAGGACAATGGGAGCTAGGTTTCTCACTGAAGAGGAGAGTGACAAATAAGAGAAGAGGGAAATCTTAGCATGAACCCTGTGGTTGGACTGACATGATTGACACTGGTGGTATTATACGAGTGTGCATATACACACGTTTCTTATTGCAGTTCTCAGAAGATCCGCAAGTAGCAAAGCCCCAGTAGCAAGGGGCATATTTAACTTCCAAGTCTCGATGTCTAAATAGAATTTACTACTAAAGGTTCTTCGAAGAAACGGCTTATTCCAGGGAGAGGTAGGGAAAGAATAAGAATAACCTGGAACATCCTGTGCTGGAAAATAAGCAAGCACTTAAAGAATAATGCTGCATAACAAAGGACATAGAACGGGTTTGAAGAAAGTCCTACTGGTCAAATCTGGGGCATTTTAAGCATAAGTGATGAGAGTTACAGAGAATGACTCTCTGTTTATGGAATCCATGAGTCCACACTGATTTTAAAAAGTGAACAAATAAATGGGAAAGGCCCAAGACTTTTTTAATGGTAGCATTTCAATAAGTAAATGTAGACTAAATGATGGAATTAGAAAACTTTCATCTGGTGAGCACCATAGTATTAATTGATTCAGGCAAAATATTATATGTATATTAACTAACATACAACCAATGGTATTACATGTATGTTAATTGGATTGTATATATGTTAAGGAGAGAAAGAATAGGGCAAAAACATTAGTTAATTTAGCATTAATACTTGCTAAAATTAGTGGGTGATGGTAAGAGAAAACAAAGGAGTATTTACATAATCTCAAAGTACATCATCACAAAACATTTGTTAATTTTAAAGGCAAATAGGGCAATTTTGCAGTGGAGAAAATGGGCAGCTGTCACCATATTCAAGTGATCAAAGGTAACATTACTATCGATGGCACGTGTGGGCATCAATTCCTACTTACTGGTTTGCAGGAAGGAGAGCCCATTGTTACTCGAGTAATATCCTTGCCCATATTCATCATCTTGTTGCGGTCACAGGGAAACATCAAATTAAGGAACAGACAAATTCAAATTAAGGAACATTAATGAAATAAATGGCATGTATCCTAAAAAATGTGGAGGGCGTGAAGGTCCAGGAAAGACTCAAAAACTGTTCTAGATTGAAGTGTGGGAAGGATGGTGACAACTAAGTGCAAGGGGTCCTCAGGTTTGAATTTTCTTTCTATGAAGGACATGTTAGCACAGTTGGCAACACTTGGGTGGTATCTTTGGGTGAATGATTAATGGAAATTCTTTGTACTGTTCTTGCAATTTTCCTGTAATACTGAAAATGCTGAAACAAAGTAGGTTATCTAATATTTCATAGACATAAATCTATTTCTAGCTAGGATGTAGAAGTTTGCAAAGTCTTGTTGTTCCCAATTTAATAATAAGAAAATATCAGATAAAAATCATATCTTTTTAAAAGCAATAGATAGTAATGAAGGAATATATATCTAAGTGAACCAAATTCCAGAGGACAAGCCTTTAATTAAACTGACATATCTCTATCTCTATCCATATCAGTTTTATATATATATATATATATATATATATATATATATATAAATTAACAAAATCAGGAGTAAAAGAAGGAATACTGATAGAGATAATAAGGTCTATTTCACTCTACTATCATTCCTGCCCCCTCCCCCTCCCCTTCCTTTTCCTCTACCTAATATAAAGTAACTCTATCCCTCCCTATGCACCCCTCATTGTGAATTAGCATCCGCATATCAAAGAGAACATTCAGCCTTTGTGTTTTTGGATTTGGCTTATTTCACTTAGCATGATATTCTCCATCTCCATCCATTTACCAGTCAATGCCATAATTTCATTCTTCTTTAAAGCTGAATAATATCCCATTATATATATATATATAAAACCATATTTTATATATAAGCCATATATATATGTATGTATATATATATATATATACACACCATATTTTCTTTATCCATTCATCTGGTGAAGGGCACTTGGGTTGGTTCCATAGTTTAACTATTATGAGTTGAGCTGCTATAAACATTGATGTGACTGTGTGATTTTTAAATCCTTTGGGTATAAACTGAGGAGTGGGTTAATACATTTGACAAATTAAATGCAATGAAAAATTTTGTGAAAATTAAATACAGTGGAAAATTTGAAGCCTGTCAAATGTAATCATGGATTAGAAGATTCAGTATGTTTAAGACACCAATGATTCCTAAAATATGTGTAGATTTAACACAGTTTCAATCATGATACAACCAGATTTTCTGAAAAAAACTGACAAGTTAATTCTAAGATATATATGGAGATGCCTGTGGAAATAAAATTTGTATTGAATATAAAAAACAATCTTGAGAAAGAACAAATTTGGAGAACTAATGTTACTTTAACTCTAGGAATTACTAAGACCATGTGGTGCTTGAGTAAAGAGAAAGAGATCAATGAGAGCATCTAGGAATAGATTTATACCATATGGTCATTGAACATTTTAAAGAACAGCTTTGTTGAAGTGTAATTGACTTGCAATAAACTGTACTTATATAAATGAAACCATATAACACATACTCATTTTGTCTGACTGGTTTTACTCTGCATAATTATTATTATTATTATTTTTTGGTGCTGGGGATCGAACCCAGGGCCTTGTGCTTACAAGGCAAGCACTCTACCGACTGAGCTATCTCCCCAGCCCCCATAATTATTTTGAGATTCGTTCATGTTGCAGGTAAATTAATAGATTTTTTAGCTTCACCAAAGTTGGCCACGTGTCAGCAGTTCATTCATTTTCAGGGCTGGGTGCATTCTGCTGTGTGGATACGCTACGTTCATTTGATTGCTAGTGGACACTAGGGTTGTTTCTAACAATTTACAATTTTGAATGAAGTTGCTGTGAATATTCATGTATGGACCTATGCTTTAATATCTCTAGGGTAAATACTTAGGAATAGAATGGTTATATCATTTGGTAGCCGTCTATTTACTTTTTGAGGAAACTGTCAAACAGCTTTCGCAAGTGGTTGTACCATTTTACTTTCCCATCAGCAGAATATAAATGCTCATATCTTTGCCAACACTTGCTAGGTTAGTCTATTAAATTTTACCCATTTTAATAGGTGTATAGTAGAAGGTTGTTGTGGTTTTAATCAGTATTTCCTCATGACCTTTGATCATGAATATCTTTTTTGTGTGCTTATCTGCCCCGTTTTACTCAGCTTTTTCACTGCGGTGACCAAACACCTGACAAAAACAATTAAAGAAGAAAAAGTTTATTTGGGGTCTCGTGGTTTCAGAGGTCTCAATTCATAGATGGCCGACTCCATTCCTCAAGGCTTACAGTGAGGCAGAACATCAGGGCAGAAGCATACGGCAGAGCAAAGCAGCTGAAGACATGGCACCAGGAAGGAGGGAGGGAGAGAGAGAGAGGAGAGAGAGGAGAGAGAAGAGAGAGAGGGAGGGGGGAGAGAGAGAGAGAGAGAGAGAGAGAGAGAGAGAGAGAGAGAGAGAGAGAGAGACGTCCCCTTACCATGGACAAAATATAAACCCCAACGGCACACCAATATTGACCCACCTCCTCCAGTCACACCCCACCTGCCTACAGTTGCCACGCAGTTAATTTGCATTGTCTCATGCATGAACTTTTGGGGTACACCTCTTAGCTAAACCATAAAACCACCCATGGTTATTTCTCCAAGAGAAATGTCCACAGAAAGACATGCACTAAAATATTCAGAGGAATTTTATGCATAGCAGTCCCAAATGGAAACAGACCTAAAGTATATCAACAGGAATCACTCCACAAACTGTGATACAGTCACACAATGAAATATTACTCAGCAATAAACAGAAACAAACCCAACTATATTGACACAACTCAGAAATGTTATGTTGAGTGAAAGCGGTAAGACACAAAATACTTCTGTGTGGTTCCATTTATGTAAAGTTCGGGAACAGCTAAGTGTAGGGCTGGGGTGTAGCTCAGGGGCACAGCACTTGCTGAGTATATGCAAGGCCCTGGGTTCCAACCCCAGCACTGTAAAAAAAGAAGAAAAAAGCTGGGCCTAATCTAGGATAACAGAATGACTGGAAAGAGATAGGCTCTAGGGGGATAAAAAATGCTCTATATTATGATTGGAGTGATGGTGTAGACACTAGAAAACCACTGACAAAGATTTATGTATTTCATTGTGTATAAATGACGCTTTAATTTTAGAATAATTCAGTTGGGTTTTACTTTCTTTCATAACATTCTTCAGATTAATCATCACAAAGGGAAATTCAAGGAATCGTATCTCTTCCTCCCGCATCCTAACCAGTCCTCCGGGTCAGGGCTTTACATCTGCTCAGGCTTGCTGACGGGCTCTGATCCACTCTAGGTTTGAGGGCCAATGGGGGGTCCTGTGCAAATTCTCTGATTTTAAATAATGGTGCCACCACAGCAGTGGGAACAAGAGGACAGTGGAGCCTGACGTGGGCCAGAGTTGCTCAGTTGCTGAGGCGCTTCTAAAGCCAGTGAGGGTCACCGAGCAATGCTGACTGACCCTCCCTGTTCTGGGACTTCAGCCAGGGCTGGCTCACAGGTGCGTGGCTGGTTCAGTAATTCAAGGCCTCTGTGCTCAAAAGAGCCATGTGCCTGAGGTTTCATGCCCTGAGGTTGTTGTCTTGAAAGCCTTACTAATTCTGTTTGAATTTGTGTTTTATAAGAGAAGCCTGGTGGGATAGAGGAGAGTGTGCCAGGGGCTTGGAGCCTCAGCTCATGCGCAGTCCTGATCCTCGCTGCCTTCTCACCTCCCAGGTTGGCTGTCTGCCTATTTCGCTCCTCTCAGGGCCCTGGTGACCCGCCCCACTCATCCCTGCTGCCCTCCACCTTGGGCATCAATTAATCTGTCACGTCAGGAAAGAGGGCTGCATTCTGCCATTGCCCTGGCAGGGGCCTGGGTGGAGCATGGGCAGGACAGTGGTGGGACTACACCAGTAGGCATCGCAGGGGGTCAAGGTGGCACTGTCTCTGCCCAGGCTGGTAGTACCATGCACACTGGTGGGGCCTCAGGTCATCTTCAAGTTAGTCTCCTGACGTCCTGGCATGGGCGTTGCAAGCCCTTGGTGTTGCCCATTGGCAATGAGCCCAAGGGACAGTGAGGTTGACTTCCTTACCCCTAATTAGGGCCACACAATTTTCCTCTACAGTGGGCCCCTGTGTAGCCAGTCCTGGCTGTGCCACAGGCAGGGAGAATCTCCAGCCTGCTCACCTCTTGCATGATCACAGGCTAGATAGGTGTGCATAGAGGACTCAGTTCCCCTGTTTCCTGAGCTCTCCACCTGCCCTCTTGGTAGAATGCCCTTATCCTATGAGGACATTGGCCCCAACTGTGGGTAACTCCCGCAGGCTAGTCCCGAAAATGGAGACATTTCTGACATTGATGTGTTCTCTTTAGAAATGGTTCCTAAATGCTGCTCTTAGTGGGCCCATGCTGTCATCTAAAGTGATGGCACAGAGGGCACAAAGATGGGGAGAAAGCGCTGTGAGGTCCTGTGTGTGGGCATTATGCTGACTCCGTCATTCATTCAAATAACTTTTGGGCACGACTGTGTGCTAGGCCCCATTCATGTGCTACAGATAGATCAGTGAATAATAAATACAGACCCCCTGACTTTATGAGGCTTACATTGAGTGGGGGAGACAGATAGGAAGAGATAAGTGTCATGAAGAAAAAGAAAACTGGAAATGGAGATGAGGAGTGGAGGGGAAGGTGCTATGTAGATAGAGTGATCAGGGAGGGACCTTGGAGGAGGTGGACTTCCTGCAGGGTCATGTGTGGAGTGAGGGAACGGAGCTGCAAGTCCCTGGGAGTGGGAGTGAATTTGGAGTTCAGGGGAGGGGGTGGCTGAAGACAAGGCTAGAGGGTGAGCCAGGGACGGAGCCTTCAGGGCTGTGTGGGGAGCTCGGAGTGCATCCTGAGTGTGGTGACAGACTCCTGGTGGAGTTGGAGCAGAGAGTGGTAGAGTATGATGTCTTACAGACGCGTTCTTGCTGCTGGGTGGAGGAATGACTGAAATGTGGCAAGAGGGGAGGCAGAGGGACCAGTGGCAGAGGCCAGTGAAGTTGTCACAGTAAAAGATGCTGGTGGCCCGGACCAGGGTGGAACCTGGGGTGGGGGAGGGAAGGGCTTGGGAGACATTTATGCAGGGCTTGCTAGTAATGTGGGCAAAGGTGCGTGGGAAAGAGAGCCGGGTGCAGAGGTGCATGCCTGTAATTCCTGTAATCCCAAAGGCTCAAGAGGCTGAGGCAGGAGGATCGTGAATTCAAAACCAGTCTCAGCAACTTAGCAAGGCCCTAAGCAACTCAATGAGACCCTGTCACTAAATAAAATACAGAAAAACACTGGGGATGTGGTGCAGTGGTTAAGTGGCCCTGGGTTCAAACCTCAGTACCAAAAAAAAAAAAAAAAAAAAAGACTAGATTTTTGGCTGAATAACCAGGAGGATGCTGTGTGCTATTCAGGGAACAAGGCTGCAGCCATTTCTCCCCTGATTCTGTGCCCCCCACACACACCATTTTACAATGTAGATTGTTAACTTCCCTGTCAGTCCTTGGTTCGATTAACCTGTGAACTCCCACTACTTAAGAATAGCTCCACTTATCAGGGAAAACATTTGGCCTTTGGTGTTTTGGGAGGAATTTTAGATTACGCAGAGGGAAATGAGAGGGAGGAGGGAGGGGTATGAAAGATGGTGGAATGGGACAGACCTCATTACCCTATGTATGATTACACGAATGGTGTGAATCTAGAAACGAAAAGATGTACCCCATTTATGTACAGTGAATCAAAATGCAGTCTGTAAAAAAAAATTAAAAAAAGATGTTTGGCATTCCTATGCAGGTTGGACAGGGTTAAGATTATATATTCTTATTGGACAATAATGCATGTTACTGAGCACCTAAAATATTGCAATTGGTCCTGCTGATTAAAACTTGCTGTGAGACAAAAAAAAATAAAAAAGAAAAAAGAATAGCTCCACCATTCACTCTCTCCCCCCACCCCTCTCACTCTCTCTCTCCCACCCTCTCTCTCTCTCCCCCTTAAGGGCAGACATTCTACTTAATAAAATCTCTTGTGTGAGTTCCCCTGTCCGGAGTGGTTTTCTGGGTCCTTTCAGATATTCTCCAAAAAAGAAAAAAAAAAAAAATGGGACAAGACTAAGATTGGGAGGAAAATCAGAAGATTTGCCCCAACTACCTGAAGAATGAGATGCCTGCTAGGTGTCCACGAAGGGAAAATCAAGGGCAGTTGGCCGTGTGAGCCTGGAGTTCAGGAGAATGGGGTGGAGTGGAAAAATAGACTTGGAAACTTTCAAAGTCTTGAGACTAGATGATGTCATGTAGGGACCGAGCGTAGACAAAGAAGAGAGTGTTAACTTTAAAAATTATAACTGGACAATTATCAAGTGAAAATTTGTGAAATTTAACAATTCCACCTCTGCATTAGAAAATGCGTTTGATTTGTAAAGGCTGTGTTTCATTAGGTCATTCAGACTACTTTAAAAGGAACTCTTGTCGAGTTTAATTTATTTGTCCTTTCTGAGCTACATGTTGCTACGGCTTAGCAACGATGCCCAAGCCCCTCCGGGTGAGCTCACTGCTCTAACGAGTGAGGCTCTGAGTCAGGTGCTCTGGGCACGGGAGGCTAAATGAACGAGGAACATGTCAGAGCCACGTGGGCTCCACACAGCCAGGCTCCGGTTTTCTGAAGCTTCATTTGTACTGCTGGGGAGAAACAGAGACAAGAACAACCTGGTATTTCCATCATGGCAGTTTGGAGCTGACCCCAACTTTGCTCTTACTGCACAAATCAGTGGGTGACTGTTTCCAGACCAGACACTCACCAGAGTCACCACTCCCTCCCTGTCCCAGCCCCAGCCTGGCCCTCCTGACATTTGCAGCATCTGCCTACGTCAGCAGAAACTTCAGTTCTAAATGCATCCAGAAGGCACCTTGAAGACAGCTGGAGCATGCCTGCCTTCTACCCCACGGGAAGCCCCCTGCCTTGCAATCTTGGGTACCTGCTGCGCCTCTGCCAAGAATCATCAGGGCATCGTCCTTGTGGGGAAGTTGCTCCACGTCTGTCCTGGAACCTGAGCCAGATGCTGTCAGATGCTGGGGCAACATGAAGAACCAAGTCCCAACAGTGTTCCATTAAGAGGGAGGTGGTGGGGGTGTGGGTAGTGGTGGCAGGGGGTGCAGGAAGGGGTCAAGGGAATGATGGCATGGGTGGGGCCCAGGAATAGAGGCAGAGGCACTTGTGGTAATGGAGTAGAGGTAGGGTAATGGGGTGATGTGACGGTGATGTCTAACCGTGGTGGTGGTGGCAGTTGATGGTGCTGGCAATGATAGAGGTGGTCAGAAACAGCCCATTTTCTTCCCCTCCAAGAATGAGTCTAGCCACATGACTCATGACTGAGGCACTAGGACTTGTCCCTGCAGAGAGACATTCACTGCTGGATGTCACCACCTGCTAGAGGGCAAAGGGCACCTGCAGATGAGCAAGTAGGACCACACCTGTAGGACCGCACAGGTTCCACACCTGTGGAACCAGGATGTGCCTCGCCATGGAAAGACGCCATTCTGACTGAAGGCTTCAGGGGAGCGCCTGTCCCCGTGATTTCAGGGGATGCCTCTGACCTGAGTCATGCAGCAGCTCCAGGGCAGGTGGTGTCCCCTGAACTTTCTAGCAGTGCAAAGTCAGGGCACATCTGAGCCCTTGCTCAGGGTGATTCCATTCCAGGTGGTCACCAGTGGAGACACAGGGGCAGCACAGGAGGTCAGGTCAGGGAAGATTAGGTCACATTCAGGTCAGAATGGAGGAGTCATGTCAGAACTCTCCTGGGAGCTCCAAGGAGTCACAGAGCTTGAATGATATACAAGCTGAATGGATTGGTTTGCACATGGGGTTAAAAGAGGTGATATTTTTATTCAACACAGAGAGACAAGGAAACGACATATTTCGAAGAGCTTCGTGTTTTCCTGGGAGTTGCTCAGATTATGATGTTTAGCATGTCCGGGACACCTGGGTTCCCTGACTTCCCTCCATTTGATGTCCTAGACCGTCCCCTTACTGGTGATGCTCAGATACTGTGGGGACAGATGATGGTGTCTCTCTGAAAGGCACCCTTGCTCCTCTGAAGTGATGTCGGTCTCGATAGGGAAGCTGGCAGTGACCGTGTGGATGCTATGGGTCACTTCAGCTCAAAGGTCACCACAGAGACTTCTTATTGCTGGGTTAGCTTCTAAACACTGTTCAGGGAAAGAGGACTGCCTTTAGGGTCTAACCTCTGGAAAAATCAGAGAATAAACCTTCCCTTGAGGCCAGTAGAGAGAAAAACACACATTCATGAATCTAAAGCACCTAGCACAGTCTCTGGCAGAGAGTGGGGCAGAAAATGTGAGGTCTTTCCTCCCTTCCCACTAAACAGATGATTCAATTAAGAGAATATCTGTAAAAAACAAAATGACATTCCTTTATGGGGCAAAATTCCTTATCTGTGCCTGACTGTGGGCAAATTTTAGACAGTGGGTTAATCTACTTCAAGTGACTATTGATAGAAAAGATCTATTTTTTTTTTTTTGCGGTGCTGGGGATTGAACTCAGGGCCTTGTGATTCCGAGGCAAGCACTCTACCAGCTGAGCTATCTCCCCAGCCCAGAAAAGATCTATTGAGTATTTATTATGTTCCAGATACTATACGTGCTTGGAGTAGATTGTTAGATGATTTGTTAGCAACTTGGAAAACATTTTACTATGTACTTTTAAATTTATAGATCTTCGTAATATTAATTTTTAAAAATGTAACCAAAAAATTAGCTAACACCCCAGAACCTGTTCTCAACCTGTTTGGATGGCCTGTTCCAGCCTGGTCTTGTCCCTCAGCAGGAAACCAGGACAAGGTGGTTAGACTCTGGCACACACAAGACGAGGCCATTCCCAGGTGATGAGGCCCTTAAACCCGACCTTCTAGGCCTGAGGTTTGACACGGTCCACAGCAGGAGTTGTGCTGAGATGGCAGGAATCGGGCACAGGGAAAGTCATTGTGAATGTGAGTTGAATTTGTTCAGAAGGAAGCCTGGAAGAGCGATTGGCAGACTTCTGTGAGGGATGATTTAAAGCCCAACTGACCTAAGATTCTTGTGACATCTGGGTCTCCACTGTTGGAGATTCATTTTTTGTTTTGAATAGCCCTTCTGGGTTCCTCTCTCAAAATACAAATTTGAACTTTCAAGCATTAATTAAATGATTCACTCACCGAATACTATTGTGTTCCTACTATGGATTAGGTACCCATAGGCCCTGGGAATATAGCAGACAATAAGACAGGCAGCGATCCTGCCCTCAAAGCTATTATACAATTCATGGCTGCCATATACAGCAGAACAGTCTGTGCACTGCACAATAAGCCAGCAGGGGATTAATTCCAGTTCATGCTTCTGCTTGCCCAGCTATGCCCTGGCACAGAGCTGGATTTGCTTGAATGAAGGGATGCTATTTTCCGGGGTGGGGGGGTGCAAAGATACCATCACTTGCCAAGCCAAGAATCTATGGAGTTCTGTTTGCCCAAAGTGGGTACTTTTATTCTGATTTACCACAAAGGCTTTGAAGGAGAGATGAACCTGAACACATAGTCATAGGGTCGTGACAGTCTCACTAGCCTGTTGGTGTGGCAGAGAGCTCCTTCTGGGCCATAGCCAGGCCCTGGAAGAGAGTGGGCTTCAAAGGCAAGACAGAGCCATGGAGAGAGAGTGTGTGAAGCTGGGTGAGGGGACAGGAAGCAGGAACCACTCAGGTGGGCTCTAGGCCTCCAGTCCAAGTGCTGAGGACCCCATGGGACAGGATGCTCCCCGGCACTGCAGCTGGCTCCTCTTCAGTGTAGCGGGTAGTGGAGTTGGACCGTCTTGGCTTCTCCTATAGTTCCCACCTCCTCTGACTAGCCACCATCCCTGAGAGTGACCTGCTGCTCTTAAAAGATTTTCCAGTTAGAAAATCTCAAAACAGGGAAAGTGCTGCCGGAACAGTGAGTTTTGTCCTTTATGCCTGACCAAAGGGAGGCTCTTCCCCGGAGGGAGGATGTGAGGAGCCAAGCGTAGCTGGGAGTCTGCAGATGCGAGAGCAGATCTTCCTCTCTAGTCTCCTGGAGCTGTGCTGACTGACAGGACCAGGACACTTGGGTTTCCTGCATAATTAGCTGCCATCACTGCATGGGCTCTAAGCAGGTGGGCAGCACTGGCCTGCTGGATCTGCTGCTCCCCTAATTGGCCAATATCCTGAAGTTGATCTCCAGGCAGAGATCATTAGAGACGAGACTAACAATTCTGATTATTCCTAACAGCTCCATGGCCAACTAGCAGCAGAGGAAACTGAGTGGCCCCAGGGCAGAGGACGATCAGTATTGACTTTGTGTCTCCTGCAGTGTGTGGAGGGCCTGGAAGCAGAGCTGAAGGTGGCAAAATTGGTAGCCATGGGGGCTGGAGGCATGAACCTCAGTCCTGTTAGTCCCCAAATCCCAGGCAGATAATCTCAGTCCTCCAAAATATACATAGAACCTCCCTTTGAATTAGCCACTGCTGCCAGGACCCCAACCAAACCCAGGTGAAAATGTTTCCTCTTTCCTGAAGCCAATGCAAGTTCTGGAAAGAAAATACTGAGATTTCAAGATCTAAAACAAACTCATTCCCAGGTCTCCTGTCATGTTCTCAGTGTGGTCTCTCAGATGCCCAAACAGAAGTTTAGTTTTATTGAATCTGAAAGAACTGAAACATTTGTAACAATGGATTTCCTTGCTATGGATTAGCTCTCACTGTCCTTTCCTGGTCCCAATAGTGTCACCAGGGAGGATAGGCTCTGAAATCTGCCAGCCATGGGTTACAATCCTACTTCTTCTGCTTTAACAAGCTGTGTGACCTTGAACCAGCCACTGAACCTCCCTGGACTTCAGTCTCTACAGCTATAGAGCACAGATAACAACCAGTATCTCCTGTAGGATGAATGGTTCATGGGCAGCACCTAGCACTCTGGGGCCACCAGAAGGTTCTCAGGAACTAGAAGGGCCCTCATTTTATCAGTATCTGTAGCCCGTACCCCATTCTCAAGGAATGAAGCCACAAACCTGAGTGGAAGGAGCCCCACTGGCAATTGAGCTCTATTTGTCCATGTTAGGAACTTGCATTTCCCCATCTGAAGGACTCCTCTCTTCTTGAGGCAGCCCAAGCCCAGAGAGCCACTGGACTCTACTGAGGGTCAAGGAAGTTTGCAGGTCTGCAGCTCTGGGACAGGAGTGATGCTCAGACAGCTCCTCTCAGTGCTTCCAGCCATTCGAGCTCATAGCTGGGGGAGGAAGCAGGGGTAAAACGCAGACCCTTGGCCCCCACATCCAGGATTCTCTTTAGTAGTTATGGGGCTGTGGTCCTACTCACTGAGAAGCCCCACAGGGCTACAGTCTCGGTAATTGAAAGAGTCTTTGCTGATCCAGAAAGATGATCCAGGACTTTCCTACTACCTGTGCTGAGGGTAACACACCCTCAGAGGTTTTATCTGACCATATGGTTCTAGAGAAGTACAGGGGTTCCTGTCTCTCTGGGGAGGAGCACAGGACCTTTGTTGCATGGCAGAACCTTCTGGTAGAATTGGTTATGCATAGGTGGAGAGAGGAGGAGGGCAGAGCACATGCATACCTGGGAGACAGTTACACCAAGGATTCTCCTGAAGTGCTTAGTGGGAGAAGAGTTACCCTCTAAAAGCAGACATCAATTCCCCTTAGTTGAAGTGTGTAACAGTGTCCAGGGGTGCCACACTGGGAATGTTACCTTAAAGATAAAGAATTTGGAGTGGATGTAAATTTATCCCAGTGATAATTTCACTCTCCCCCACTTGTTCTCTGGAAAACATAGTGTGTATATAAATGGGATTGCGCTCAACATGTGACGAGCCGGGCAGGACTTCTGGTGCACTGCAATGTAATCTGTCACATGTGTCACGGCAGAAGAAGGACCTGCGGCACCATCTGGGCTGTGATCTATGACTCTCTGGTGTGTCCCTGGGTCCTTGAGCTGGCACTTTTGCTGAGCTCCCACCACTACCAACTCCAACGGGACCCCAGGTGGGGCCTGCCCAGGGCCTTGCTGGACAGGCTTGTGGGGCACACTGGCCCAGAGCTGACACAACGGGGACGACAGAGGGTGGGGGCAGGTCCATTCTCGGCTCCAGCTGTCCACAGTGAGGCACCTGCCAAGGACTTCCTAGAGCACGAGACCTGTGAACTGAGGCATTGATGCTGTTCTCTGCTTGTCAGCCACAGAACCCAAGGCCCTGAGCACCAGGTGGCCAAACAGCAGAAGCAACCGAACAGGACCAGAGGTGACCACTGGGGCCTCCTGTCTTCACTCTGCAGGAGTGACCCTCTCCTGGACTCTAGACATTGATGAGGGCTTACTCATTCTGGGCTGTCCCTTTCTCTGTGGCCATGACCACTAACATGAACTTAAAAAGCTTTTTTTTTTTTGGTGTGTGTCTAAGTCCCCAGCACAGGGCTGGCATGCAGTGGCACAAAATGAAGGGGGCTGTCCCTGCCCCTCTATTTGCTTCATTTTTGACAGAGTAAACTCTGAGACACTGGGCCACCATCTCCTGTTACCACATGAAAGGCAAATGTCTTCCTTCTAAGTAGTTTCCTTAAGTCTCAGCTCTGGGTTTTCAGAAATGAGCCACAGTCACCTTATATACAAAGGGATTTCAGCTTGCTCTCTCTGATTTTAGTGGTAGGCACCTATGGATGCCACACAGGTGGTTAAAAATATAATTAACACTGAAGTTTACATTGACTGTAACCTCAAGAGTAATCTCTTCTGTGGAGAGCTTCAACCTGGGTTCTGGTTTGCCCCTCGATGGCCCACATCAGTGGCAGTCTGCATTCAGGAAGCCCATCACCCACAGAGTCATTACTTGAGGGATGCTGATGGTCCTGATGTGGGCTGAGCTCTTACTGAGTGCCAGGTTCCATGCAAAGCACTCTATGGACATTGTTATGGTTTAATATGTGGTGTCCCCCCAAAACTCAGGTATGAGACAATGCAAGAAAATTTAGAGGGGAAATAATTGGGTTATGAGAGTTTTAACCTAATCAGTCCATTAATCCTCTGGTAAGAATTAACTGAATGGTAATGATAGGCAGGTGGCTACAGTTGAATGGAGGAGGTGGGTCCCCTGGGGGTGGGGGCCTGCCTTTGGGGTACATATTTTGTCCAGATGAGTGGAGCTCTCTCTCTCTCTCTGCTTCCTTGTGTGATGTCCTGTCCTACTTTCCTCTGCCATGCCCTTTCACCATGATGTTCTGCCTCATCTCTGCCACAGAGCAATAGCGTTGGCCATCATGGCCTGAGACTTCTGGAACTATGAGCCTCAGAATAAACGTTTTCTCCTGAAAATTGTCCTCATCAGGTCTTTTGGTCGCAGCAGTGAAAAAGCTGACTAAAACAGACATGAACTCATTTCAGGGTCACAACAATCTCACAAGGTAGGTTGTATCATTCCCACTTCACATGTGGGAAAACAGGCAGAGTGAGACTATCTCAGGACTGCCTGGGACCAGAGCTTGAGCTCATGATCTTTACCTGAGGGATAAGGGGGAGAAACAGTTAAGCTGTGACAACAGTCAGACTCAGAGATGACATCAAGTCGGGGGCTAATGCTAAGCCCATTCTTCTTTCAGAAAACGCCTTCTTCAAAATTAGGAGTTGTGCTCTTAATTGTAGGTTCCCAGGCTCCTAAACTCTGAGGACTTTTAGACCATTTGCATTTGTTATGGTTTGAATATGAGAGCTCCCCAATAAACTCATATGATAGATGATGCAGGAAAGTTCAGAGGTAAATGAATAGATTATGAGAGTTGTAACCTAATCTGTGGACTAATCCATTTGATGGATTAATAATTTAATGGATTACTGGGTGGTAATTGTAGTCAGGTGGGTTGTGGTTGGAGGAAGTAGGTCAGTGGGGACATGCTTTGGGGATTATATCTTGTCTCTGGCTGCTGCTTCTCTCACTATCTCTCTCTCCTGGTTGTCATTAGCCGAGCAGCTTTCTTCCATCACACCTTTCTGCCATGATATTCTACCTCACCTCAGTCCCAGAACAATTGAGTTGGTCAATCACCTCTGAAACCACCTCTGAAACTGTGGACCCCAAATAAACTTTTCCTCCTCTAAATCATTCTTATCAGGTATTTTGGTCACAGCGATGTGAAGCTGATGAACACACTGTATTATGGGTTTCTGGACTCCTCCAATTGCCTAGGGTAAGGAGAATAGGTCCTGGTAAGTTAGGAATTCGTCCCCTATGAGGTGTTCACTTTCTGCCTGAGGTCAACATCCTCTGTGACCTCCCACAACCCATCAGCTCACTCCATACCAAGATGCAACTCAATTAGAGGAGAAACTCCATTCTGTCCTATTTCAGGATAATTGGGTCTACAGCATAGTTCACACATCCTTGTTTTCACATCTCTGATTATTGATTAATGGCAAGTCATTGGTTGCAGACACACACTGCATACCATGAGCATTTGAGACGTGAGCTGTAAATAAATGCTCATAATTAGTACTTGAGAAATATTGGACAGTTACAAGATATATAAAGCACTTGAGAAATGTGAGGTGCAATTTTTCCTTGTCCAACCAATTTCCAGTCTCTAGATATAAAGCTACCTGGGTGTGGAATCTAGGTTGGAAGTGAGATTTTCACACTAGGGGTAAACTTTACAAGAGAAGAAACAATTGGAGAAAAACCAACTTAGTTAATTGTCTTTGTTTCACCTGCTGTTTGTGTGAGCATGCAGACGTTCTCCTTCTGAGGCCGTCCTGTTCCAGTTGGCAGGGCCCTGTGGGGTGGGTCTCGCTGCTTCTGCATATAGTCCACCACCTCCCAGGGGTTGGGCTTAATAGCAAAGTGGCATTTGCAAAGGGTTGGAGGAGTGGCCCTAGGACAGTGATATTTGTTGCCATGGAAATGAACATAAAGTCTCTAGTTCATCACTTTCATCTCAGCAGGATGTGGGGGCAGAATGGTCAAGTTGGAGCCCTTACAAGTTTGGTTGCAGATGCACTGGTGAATGAACAAAAGTGGAGGAACAGCTGTTCAGGCATGCCTTAGCTCACCATGTGTGTTGTTTGGACAAACTCACCATGTCAAAATTTTACTTTATAGAACAAAAGTGAAATATGGTTTTCCAAAATTATGAACAGATTGGTTTGCTTCTTCCTGCCTTCCTGCTTCCCTTTCTCTCTCACATTTTTGATGTACTTTTCAACATGAATCCATTTGGTGGAATTAGTAACAATCATTCATGTTCTTACGTGACTATTTATTGAGGAACCCATTATTAAAGAGAGAGATGCCTAGTTGCCAACTCTAACTTGGCAAAGTTATAGAGGGTGACTGGTGAATTCTCTAGAAAGGGCTTCACAAGGGCATCTTATAAAGACATGAATTCCCAAAACAGAGCTAAGTTCCCACTATTCCTGTAAAGTAGTGGTGAACAATAAAATTTCCTATACTACTCTCTAGTGAACAATAATTAAATGCAATCAGGTGGACTGTTGATGGGAAGCACATAGGAGAGAGGACACAATGTGTACTCTCAGGCAGAAAGTTCTACATCTGAGATGGCAAATATGGGATGCCCCACTTCATAGCAGACAAGGGAAATCACCATGCTCTTCCCCACAGAGCCTAGGTATGACCTCATGGTCTCTCATATTACTCCAGGTACCACTACCAAAAGATCAGTGTTACCACATGTGGTAGATGAAAGAGATCAACACATTCTCTGATGCTCTTCCCTCTGAGAGGCAGACTCTAATTCTCAACTTGTTTGACCAAGAGAATGTGACAGTCATGACCTTGACTTTTGAGGCTAAGAAACATTGCATTTTCCACATGGGCCTCTTAGAACCCCCAATCTTGGACCACAGCCACCATGTAAGAGGACTGACTACCCTGTAGGAGAGACTAGGTGAAGATGCTCTAAGACTACATGGGGGTGTGTGTGGGGAGAGTACATGTTCAGCTGAGCCCAGCCTTCCATCTAGCTCTGTGAAGTTGCTGGACACACCAGTGATACTGCCTAGGACCCTCAAGTATAGCTCAGTCAATACTGGGACACTACTGACATTAGTATACCCTGGTAGATGCTACATGGAGCAGAACAAGCACCCAGCTGAGCCCTGTTCATGTTTCAAATTTGACATTTAAGAAACGTGATCCAGTGGTGGTTGTTTTAAGCTGCTAGATTTTGCCATAATTTGTTACACATCAGTCAATACCTGAATACCACACACACACAATCTCATTGACCACCTGGGTCTAGATAAAAATTGTGTTCAGGGTCCAGAAGGAATCCTTGGAGGTTTTCACAGCGATCCTAACATTTATTGAATGCTTACTAAGTGAACATATTTTGGAAACATATTATATGGAATAACTCATTTATATGCAAAATCTCACCAAGTACCCAGGGACAGATACCAAACTGAGCCCAACATAGGTGTGCTCCCTCAGTTGAGAGTTAACACAAATAACAATTTGGAGTAACAGAAATCTTAAAGGTCCAGTTATATCTTTCTTTCATTGGCACTCCACTATTCTCCCATGGGAGCCAGGCAAGGATGGTTTCATGATCATTTTTTAATAGACAAGGAAACTGAGGCTCAGAGAGGTTGTGACTTGTCCAAGTTCATGCAGATTAGTGAAAGAGATGGAATCTAAACCAAGACATACCAATTCCATGGCCAACGGTGCTTTCGTGTTTCTATAAACATGGCAGCCAAAAGAGAGAGGTTCTCTTCACAGACACTTTTGCCTCTCTACAATATTTGCTCAACACAATGAAGAACAGAACAGACAACATCCTCCAAAGGAAAGAAACTCCAACTTTTCAAATGGACATGGGTTGCATGAAAGATTCATAGTGCCTAATTTTCCAGGGATCCCTTAGAAGAACCAACCTGATAGCAGTAGTGTGAGAATGAAGTGTTTGAGTTACGGTGAGCATTGGATGGGTAAGGTAGATGCTGAGTGCTCACTAAATGGGGCAAATACTACTCCTGTATGATTTGACAGTTATTGATTGTGCATCTGCCATGTGATGTTCAGGGATTCAATGGTGAACAAAGTAGGCAGAAATCTGTCCCTTGGAGATCTGGTATTCCAAAGTTAAATGGAAACCACTGTGAAATGGGATTCTGGGTGATTGACTAGGCCCATTCATCAGTTAAGTGATCTTCACATAACAGTCTTGGATTCAAATTTATCCCACACCAAAATAAAAAAATTGGTGTTTGTTAGGGATCCTTATGGTATAGCCAAAACCACAAAATTAAATCTGGCAAGTTTTCATTTGCTTTTGTGCCCTGCTGTGTGTATCATTGGCCAGATATTTTAAGCTGACAGAGAGACTGGAGACTACTTCTTGGGATCTAACTCACTTAAAGGCACCTGGTCACACTATCTTCTCTGCCCTTGACTCCTCAGGCTGTCACAAAGAGAAATTCCAGGTGTTGTAATGCAAAGAAAATCCAAGCTGCCAGAGCTGAAATCTAGCCTGTTTAAAACTGAAGCTCATTGGAATTCACCCAAACCTAGATGAGCTCCCCAGAGACCAGCAAAAGCTTAATAGTCCTATTTGTTTCTAAAGCAAGGGACACCGTGCAAATCCATTCCACCTGCCCAACCCCATTAATGTCATTTTCTGGTCTGGTAGGTAAGACAGGGGAGGGATTACCCACTTACTAGCAGTGGGGCACCCATGCAAGGACAGGGCACCCCTTCAAGCCTGGAGGTATACCAGAGTATGGTATTTGATTTTTTGAAGACCATTGGTTAAGTTGTCTGTCATGATTTACGTTTTTCAGTTTTGATGATACCTTTTCAGTTTCATTTTCTGACCCATTCATTCAGCAAGCATTTATTGCCAACTAAGTGCCAGGTGGAGTTCTAAGTGAGATAGCAGGCGGGGATGAATTTTATATTCCAGTGGGGGACATTTAGACAATACATAAATCAACATATAAGAAAAAAAATCAGATGGTCACAAGTGTTAGGCAGAGATTTAAATTGATTTGATAGGTAATGACAGGATGGCTACTTTGGGTGATCAGCAAGTCCTTTGGAGGAGGTGACATTTAAGCTGAGACCTGACAAAGGATTAGTTGTGTAAAAAGTGAGGGGAGCACCCAGGGAGAAGAAATAGCTAGAACTGCAAAGGCCAGAATAGGGTGTGTGAGATAGAGAGGCTGAAATGAAGCACAGCTGGAGAGGAAGATGGCTGGAGATGAGGTCAGGTAGGTGGACTTCCAGGGACCTCAAAGCCATAGCCAGGGGAGGAGCTTTGGGTTTTATTCAAGGTGTTATGGGAAAGCTTTGGAGTGTTTCAAGCAAGAGATAATGTAATCTGATTTCCATTGGAAACAGATGACTCTGGCAATGGCATGGAGATTGGACCATAATGGTGCAAAAAAGGAGGGAGGGAGACCAATGAGTGAGCAGCTTTTATGTTTGTCAGGATGAAAGATGATGGTGGCTTTGACTAGGGCAGAGTGGTGGGGACGAGGAGAAGCAGACAAGATTCAGGCTGTGTTTTGAAAGTCGAGTTGATCAGACTTGGTTGCTGGATTAGATGCAGAGTTGTGGGGGATGGTTAGAAAATAAATGGAATGTTTTCCAGAGAGAATCACTCAACATTTGGGTATATTTCACCCTAGTCTTTTCCAGTTACATAAATATACATATGTATTTTTACAAAATTGGAATCTGGAAGAAGTTTTACATCATGCTTTTAAACTTAACATTCTTTCTGTGAATATTTCCGCAAGTCATAATTTTTAGTGACTGAATAATATCTCATTGTACAGAGCATATCATAATTTCTTTAACCAATCACTGCTTGACATTGGGCTTCTTCTAGTACTTACATTATTATAAACAAGGCTATAGTAAACATCCTTCTACATAAATCTTTAAGCAAATGCTGATTTTTTGTTTTTGCTTTGCTATAAATTGCCTGATGTGGAATTACTGAATCAAAGACATTTTTTCCCCCCAAAGGAGGTTTGACAAATAGGTACTGCCAAATGACTGGACACAGAGTTGGGACTATTTTATATTCCCATTGGCTACAGTTGAGCATTCCCATTTCACTCTACCTTTGCTAAAACTGAATTTCATCATTAAAAATTGCCAATTCCATAGTCAAAGCAGGTCTCAGCTTAAATGTCACCTCCTGTTTTAATTTGCCTTCTTTTGATTATTAGGGAGGCCTGGCAACTTTCCAACATTTAATGATCATGCATAGGGTAGATAGATGTGAGTGGATATGTACTCTGCTTATGATCTTTACAAACTTCTATGCGTGGATGGTCATCTTTTTATTGATTACTGAAAGCTTTTTATAAATTCTTTCCTAGCTACCCCCAATTTTTCACTTGTCTTTTGATATTCAGAAGTTTAAAGATTTTATGTCTTTCCAAATATAGCAACATTTTCCCTAATTATGTCTTCCTTCTTTGAATCCTCATTCTCCTGAGCAAAAGCACGAAAACATCTACTCATATTTATTTGAGGTTTTAAAATGATTTTATGTATTTTATTTGGCATTTTAAGTCACTGCTTCCTACGTGATTTCTGTGGAACATGAACCAGTCTCATGAAATACTCTCTGGTCCAGTAATCCTGGGAATGGTATGGCTATATGTCCCTCTCGGAATTGTACAGAGCAAGATAGCGCCAAAAATTTTAAAGTCCTGCAATAAAGAAACCCGTTTAACGTTGATTAACACTGTCTCTCCTACGTTTATTGACTTCATAACCCTTTTCCTGTTATGGCTGTTAACGTCCTCTGAGAATGCTTTGTGGAAAGCAACTGGCACATGGGGTGATCCCTTCTTTTTAAGACAAATAATCATTTCCCCCACTGCCATCTGAAAATTATCTATCCTTTCCTCACATTTAAGGAAGAAAGTCTTTGGTTAGGAAATACTATCTTGGGTTAGTATCCTGTTGCTATGCTTTGAATCTCCAATGTCCCCAGTGTTAAAGGCTTATTCCCCAATGCAGCAATGTTCAGAGGTGGGAATTTGTGGAAATGATTGGATCATGAGGGCTCTGACCTCATCGATGAATTGATTGATTCACTGAGAGATTAAGAGTTGAATAGGTTATTGGGAGGTGGTAAAAACTGTGGAAAGTAGAACCACAGGGAGGTCGTTGGGGGCATGCCTTTGGAGACTATATCTTGTCGCTGGCCCCTTTCTCTGTCTCTGCTTCCCAGTTGCCACTAGGTGAGTAGCTTTCCTTCACCATGCCCTTCTACCATGATGTTCTGCCTTACCACAGGCCCCAAGCAATGGAGTTGACTGACTATGAACTGAGACCTCTGAAACCATGAGCCAAAATAACTCTCTCCTCCTTTAAGTTGTTTTTCTCAGGTATTTTTTCAGAGCAATGAAAAGTTGGCTAACATATGTGCTCTAGGGTTGTTTCTGTCCTTTCCGTTCAGATCTATTGGCATGTTAAGTTCTTACAATAAAACTGGGCTTGCACTTTTCCTTCTATTCCTACCAGTGATGGCTGTTGTGTTATTTGGTCCATAAAACTTGGTGGTCACTGTATTGTCTTTATGGATTTTATCACCATAAAATGACCTCCCTTTTATCTCATTAAATGTTTTTACCTTAAAATCTACTTTGTCTCTAAAACTGCTATATTTGCTTTCTTTTTTGTTTTTGACTAATAGATTTTTGCTCATTCTTTTTCCCTTAACCTCCTTGGGACATTTGGCTTTAAGTATATGTCTTTTCATTCCCTCATTCATCAAAAATTTATTGAGTACTTCATATGAGACCAAGTGTTAGGCACTAAGAAATACAATGGTGGTCATAAAACAAATATGGTGCTTTTCCTCATAGAAATGAAGCTGCAGTATGAAAGATAGACATTAATCAATAATTTCATAAATATACATAAAATTATAATAGTGATATATGTTTTATGGCATGACGTGAGCTATTAAGTGTCACAAAAATTTATGATGGAATGACTTAGTTTGGTGGAGTGTTGAGGAAAGACTTCAATAGGAAAAGGGACCTTTGGGCTCATCTCTGAAGGATGTGTTTGTTAACTAGGCTAGGGACAAGAGAGGCACTGAGGAGCATCCTTATGGATAACCCATGGCAGGAAGGAGCCTGTTACCAGCTGGTGGGGCTAGGCACAGAGACTCAGAACAAATGGGTTATGAATTGAGGCTGGAAAGGTCAGTAGGTTTCTTTTAGGTCCTGCTGAGGACATGAACTTTTATTCTAGAAGGAATAAGAAGTCACTAAGGGTTTTAAGCAGAGGGTTTACAAGCAGTGATATGCTGGAGACAGATGTTCACAAGCACATGCTGTGCATCTCTTCCTGACTCTGTTCTGTAATGTCACTGAACTGGTCAATTGAAACCATCCTTGTTAACTTTACACCATGGAAATCAGCAAAATCTATAAATCAGGGCTTATTAAATATTTACTTAAACATCACTGATTGACATTACCACCAACTACAATTTGAAAAGAAACCACTCTAGTGTTTGGATGGAAAACAGATTCCAGAGGAGCAAAAAGGAATTTAGAGAGACTATTTAGGAAGTCTTTCTGAGAGCCTGGTTGAGGAATAATAGTATCTTGAATTGGAATCATTGTATGGAGATGGAGAAAAGTAAATGGATTTGAGACACATGTAGGATAGAGAGCCATACGGATTTAGAGATGGATTGGGCCAGGTTTCTATAAGAGAAAGAGGTGACAAAGATGTACTCTGGATCATTGGCTTATGCACATGAATGAGTGAGGGTGTCATCCACTGGGATATAGAAACTGGTTGAGGAACAGCATTTTGTTCTATCTTGGGAGGAAGATTGTAGACAAAGAAGGACAAAGAATTTAGATTTTGACATTTTGAGTTCTAGTTGTCTGTGTGGCACTCAATGCAGTTGTAGGCAGTTGGATAAATGGGCTGGAAATCAGAGCAGAGGTCTAAGTAGGAGCCATAAATGTGAGAGTGGCAGTACTTGGGAGATAATTGAAACTTGGCTCGTGATTGAGGTAGCTTAAGGAAAAAATACGGAATCTGAAGAGAAGATTGCTAAGAACATAAGATAGATTTTCTAAGATCAGAGCTTGAGGAGAGGATATTTAATTATCAAACTTTAATGCAAACTGGGAGTCTTTGCGTTTTCATTTGGAAGTTTTTCCTTTAACTTTCTATGGTTTTAAATTTTTCATTGTTTCTGTTCTTAATGATTCCTTGCTTTGATTTTTCTTTTAATATTATTTTTAAATCTTTAGTTCCATTTCTCTCTTTTCTCCCTTTATCAGGTTTAGAATTTATAGGCACTGAGTTATAACATGTTACTCTAATTATATGCTTAATTTTATAATTGATTTTGAATCTCATGGCATATTCTTTTATGACAAAACTTCTCCTCCTAAGTTATTTATTTTGATACATATCTGAGTTGGGTGGAGTGTGACTTAAAGCACATTATCTTTCAAATAAGAAAGAGCAGGAAGCTGGTCTGTCTGAACTGCACATCTGAGAGTACCTTTCTTTTGCCTTCAGACATGAATAGCAACTAGTCAGACCATAACATTCTTGAATCATAACCTTTGTCCTTGAAATGTTCCAACTACTAATCCATTATCTTCTGGCATTCAGTACTTAAAAAACATCATGAATTGAGTTGATTTTTCTTCTAGGAGGTTAGTTGAATTTTCTTATGAGTTTATTTCAAAACCCTTTCCAGGATGTGTCTATAGAGTGGGCAGGATTGATCAGAAGGAGAATATGTTGTTTTGGTGGAAAGAAATATGTTAAGAGCTGCTAATAGAAAAAAAAAATCTATTAAGTCCCTGAATTCAGGGACACATGTACAGGTCGCTATGATGTAGAGAAACAGACACAAGGAGTGGGGGAAGGAGGTCAATGTGGTGGCAACTCCAGAACATTTACATCCACATGATCACAAGTGTGGGATGAGGGAGGAACAGGGTGGGAGTTTGACTCAGTAAAGATTTCAGTGAAGGCTGAATTGCAGATACATCATCCTGATTGCCCTGACAATGGGGATCACACCTTGTAGAAATGGCATTATAATGAGGAAAATCAACATGCAAATGAAATAAATTAGATTTAGAGGGTGAGCAGAACCTGTTTGTTAGCTCCACCTTTGAAGAAGTTCTGAGGAATACTTTAGGGAGGTATGTGGGCTGGGGACTAGGAATGAGGATTTGTGAAAATAATTTACATAGTATCAAAAGAGTCAGGGTGAGCTTGGATGCTCCAGAGCTTCTGGAATCCCACAGTACCTTTCATTTCTCCTTCCTATTTTCGTGGAAATGGGTGTAGATTATAAATCATGGACCTGTGATGCCGCATTATCTCTCTTGCACCAGTCATTGGCAACACTACCTAAGCCACCTGGACAGGGACGTGGATAAGTGCATTCACTGGTGACCCAGGATGGGAACCATGCTGATAGGCCTCTTCTCCCAGTCTTTGCTAATGTCCAGGAAATTTGGGCACTTGAGATGGTATGGATGATGGGAGTAGAACAAGGGTCTAGAAGTACCTTTCTTTAGATTTTTCTAGAACCCTCCAAGCCCTTTCAATCTATTACCTATTGAATTTCCATAAGACATCTTTTTAGAAGCCTTGTGCATGACCAGACCCAGACTTTTCTGAATTTGGTTATTCTTGGGGCCAGGAGCTTTCACCTGACATCGTTATAGAAGCTACTTCAGGTCCCTGGGTGAGATGAGAGGTTGGTATGCCGTGTCACATCTTTCATCCTGTTGCTGTTGGAGGAGGTTGACTGCCTTCTCCATCAAAAATGAATGACTCAAGATTACCAGGAACATTAAAGAGAACACCTCACCTTTGCCTCTCCCACCTCAGGAATGCTCAAGTGCTAATTCCGGGGACACTCTGGGATTGTCCCTTTCCTCTGGGAACTGTACTACCCTTGCATTTGAAATGGGACTTAGAGGGATAGGTGCTCCAAGCATTAGTACTGACATCTGTGAAAAGAGAGGTGGTGTCACTGTCCAAAAATGGCCTGCACCTGATGGTTTGCTTGGCCTGGAGATGCACATTGCCAGAGCAGGCTGCACAGAGTGGAGACTGCCACAGTGGACAGAACTGAGGGGTTTCATGTGCTTAGCCCACCTGTCCCATCTCCAGGTCTGTACCACAAGTGCTAGAAGTCCCTTCCTTAGGAATTCACTCCCTCAATCATAGGGGTTTCCTCATGTGGGGTGTAAGCCTGCCTGGGGGGAGTTCGATGTTTGATCTGTTGGCTCTAAGTAAAGAGGACTACTCAGTTACAACATGGGCAAACAGTTCTTGAAAAGCAGAGCTCTGGGAATGGAGAACAGGGGGGAAGGTAGGGCAGTTAGGGGCACAGGCCCTGGTCACAGAAGCATAAAAAGTCCAGCTGCACAAGCAGCACAGGGGACTGAGTTGGACACCTGGGCCACAAACACTCATGGAATAACTCCTGGGTACTGATAAGGGAGAAGGCTCAGTGGGTCAGGTGAAGTACACAGAAACAAGATCCACCCCTTTCGGTGGTGGTTGGCAACTCAGGGGTCTGAAGGATGTCACCTATCAGATGTTAGAGAAGAGGTTTGGACTACAGGGCACCTTCTTGTGGGGAGGGCCAATAGATGCCTCACAAACCCCATGGCACCCTCATTAATCAGCCCAAAGTGACTCGGGAGCTGCACTGAGTGCTTCTGTCTGGCTGGTTGACAAGGCTGTTCACGTAGCGCCCAGCATGACCCAAGACATGACTTCATGTAGGAAGCTACTGTTGCTGACCTCAGCTTATCACCTCCTCAAGAGGGGTGTCTCCAAGGGACTAGGCCACCTCCATGGAGACAGAGCAGTAGGGAAGTTGCCTGGCTTGTACCACTGGCAGAGCACAACCTCTGAAAAGCCTGGGAACGGCTGAAAAGAGGCAAGAGGAGATAGAGGAGACTGCAAAGGGTTCAAGACAAGACAGCTCAGAAGAGGGGTCTCAGGCATGGTGGAGAACCAGGCCCCCAGTCCTCACCTGCCACTTCATCACAGCACCACACAAAGGAGGCATGTGCCTCAGAGACCACGATATGGTTGACCACTCCCTCCTGGTCTTGGCCTCCTATTTCCAGGACAAGGGTGGCCCTATCCTAAAGATGGACAGGAAAAAGGAAGAAACACTCCTCTGTATAAGGCCTGGGTAGCATAGGGCCTGGCTTGGGGTAATTCTGTAGAATCAGTGGCTCCTCCAGACTCAGATCCTCAGTAGAATTTGAGTGGGGGTAGTCTACTGAGAGGTGATCTCAGGAAGCACTGGATGGGGAAATGACATAAGGGAGAGAAAGAAGCCAACAGGGGTACATTGGTGAGCAGGTTGAAGCCAGGGCAGTGCACTTAAACCACCCTGGGGTGCCCAACTTCTCTCTAGCAGTGATTTCAGCCCATATGAGGAAGGCCTGAGACGGGGATCCCCCTGGATAGAGGCCTTGTCATATCTCTGAGTTGGTGTGGGCAGCTGTGCTGCTAGTCACTATTGAGCTGCTTGTATCCTTCCACTGAGAGTGAGAAGATGGGCTGGTGGGGACAGTGAGACATCTCTCCTCTGCCAGAGGAGCTAGAAGAATATTATTCCCTGGATTTGAACTGAAAGTAAGTTCCACAGATATGCATGCCTGCGGCAAGATTAAGTAGCATCCTCCAGAAGGAAGGAAGAGGTACCTCCCTGCAATATTCTCATCTGATGATTTCAGGTGGCAATGACCTTTCCATGGCTAATTGGACAGTTTCACGTCTGTGCCATGGGGTATTATGACCTTGGTTATTTTTCTCCCTCTGTTTGGTTACAGAAGATACAACACAACAAGACTGCAAATTGATAACATGGATGCCCCTTTCAACTCCCAATAATTTCTCTTTGTTGCTAATTGTACAGTTGTAAGATCCGGCCATTAAGTCATTAGAACAAAAGATGCTAAATAGAGCTATGCTTGTGTGGAGTCAGATCCATTTTTATTGAACCTCCTCTTCTATAGCTTTTCTTGAGATGTGATGTTGATTTTTTTAAAAAATTTTCCTCTATTCTTCAAAACTAAAGGGAAAAAATCATCTGTTTTTGATCAGAGTAAATAAAAGCATGTTTAGCAAAACCAATATAATATAGTATGGTGTCATTCTTTTATTTATTATTATTTAAAAAAACAAAAACTTCTATGGAACCCTGGTGGAAATAGGAAGAATAAAACTAGAGGTATCTGTGTAAAGATGCCCTCAGGTTCACAAGGACCCCAAACTTCATGTCCTCTTTTTTCCTGAGTCAGAGATGCTCAATGGGGCTTTCAGAGTCCATGGGACAGAAACTGCTCTCTGGGTAAGTTTGCATTACACAACTGATCCTTCAATCTCTCCACGCTTCATACGCCACCTATTTCACTTTTCTTGCAATGTATGGCTATACACACCATACATACTGCCTTCCAAGCAACATCAGGTATTCTGTATAACTTATTAAATGTGAACAAAGCACATAAAGTCAAAGCTGGTGATTTTTAAAGAATACTTTCCCACAGATTCAGTTTATTAGAAAACTGTGAGCTCTAAATATACCTGCAGAAATATCATTTGAGCTCCATACGGACCACTGTGAGTCTCACCCAACTCCAACCTCCTTTGCAGAATGTCTTCTGACAACACCTTGTGTTCATCAGGTAAGTGTGACATTCTAATTAAAAATCAAACATGGGTGGTAGAGTCTAAACGTGGAATTTAAATTCAGTAGAGGTCCTAAAATACCCAATCGTTCCTATCTGAGATTTTCCCAGGTGCAAGAAAGTGATAAGGGGAGCCCAATTCTTCTAATTTGCCTTAAAGAGGAAATCACAGCATTTAAGGATATCCATCTGGGAGAAAAGAAAAAAAAAAAACAAAACCCAAATGTTCCAAATAGGAATTGAATTCTCATATTTTCTCGTGTTGGGGCAATGCATGTTGGGAGGTCCGTGGCCCCTTATATTATTGTATCTGATCCTCAAAACCAATGTAGGCCATTTACCCTTCAGATTCCTCCTGCTGGACAAAGGGAACATGAGGTTTCTTCCAAACACAGTGACTTTTCAGGCAATGTTCTCTGGTCTGGGGATAGCTGGGTTGGGGTGGTTCTCAGATTCCTTTTAGTTAAGGAATTCAGCCTCTCCCAGGACAGCCACTATGGGGGTTTAACCTGATGTTCTCAGGGGGCACAGACTTGTCCAGTCACTAGTAGGTCAATTATTGCTCAGGGGGATCTTCCAGCATTATAGGAGGCCCCACCTTCTCTCTGCCCCTTGTGCTGTGTTCTAACCCAATGCTATTGCCTCCAGCAATCCCCCAGGCCACACCAGACTCTGTCTGGCCCAGGCTTTTGCACATACCATTCTCGCTGCTCAGAACACTCTCCCATACCCCCTTGCCTTAGACCCTTATAGGCTTTCAGTGTGGACATCGCTTCATCTTAGACACCCTTCCTAAATCTCTGTTTTGGAGATATGCCTACAATATCCCCCTTACTTTCCTCCTGGGCACCTGTGCTGGAGTGTAATTGTTGCTCATTGGTCAGACCAGAGTGGGTTCCCTGGAGCCAGGTAGTGGGTTGGCTGCATCCCCAGCTCCTGTATTTGGCTCATGGCTGATAGTCAGCCTCACATTACTGTGACAAAATACTAAGAAAACAACTTAAAAAGAGGAAGATATTTGGCTCACGGTTTCAGCTCATGGTCAGTTGGCTCTGTTGCTTTGAGCCTGTGGTGAGGCAGACCGTCACGGAGGGAAGTGTATGGTAGAGGAAAACTGCTCACATCTTAGGGCAGAAACAGAGAGAGTGGGAGGCTGGGGTTCCAATGCACCCTCAGATGCCCGCGGTAACCTAACTTACTTCCACTAGGCCTCACCTCCTAAAGTTGCACTGCCTCCCGTTAATGCCACAGGCTGGTGATCAAGCCTTTGGCACATGGCCTTTGGGAGACATTTAAGATCCAAACCATAATACAGAAGCTCAACAAATATTTGTTAAATGACTAAACAACTAAAAGGAAGGAAGAAAGGAAAATAAAAACATGAAGACAGACAGATGAATAGGTATCTTTTTGCCTACACATCCCCCCACCCCATGGGAAGGTTTCCAACCAGCCCAGAATGGGTAGACGTGCTGAGCGAACCAAGGCTGATGTCTTCTTCAGGGCCCACCAACAACCAAGGCTGGTCCTAGGAGCTCTAGCACCTAGCCCTCCCTGTAGCCAAAGTCTCTGGCTATGCAAGACCCTCTTTGGGGATCACACTAACCCCCTGTTCCACTCTTGCTCAGACACATCATGCTTAGCCTCAGTTTACTTCAATCTATACAGAGTAATCAAGAAAGGTCTATGTTATGTACTTTTATTTTTCTCTCTTGCTAAGCCAATGTCTTCTCCCATGGCCGTTCTGTCCAGGCCCTGGCCAGCTAGGAGTGATGAGAGCTGCTTGGCCCTGGTTTCCCTTCTCTTGACCCCACTATGGCTCTCAGGGAGTACACAGAGGATGAATGTGAAGTAGGGGCTTCTTCAGGGCACTGGGTAGGGCTACCCTCAGGAGGGGTGACTAGCTCTTTCTGCAGATACGTGGCCCTTGTTATCTATTGGTTTCATGGAGCAGGGGAATGGACTGAACACTCATGAGGTGAGGGGCACCCTCACCTACTCCAGTGAACCCCCAGAACCCCCTTTCCTGGCCTCTGTTTCTGGGGCCAAGGGAGGAAGGCAAGATGCCTGGTTGCCTCTGCCCCTGTCCAACCCCCACTGCCTCTGATGACTGCCACTGGCCTTCGTCCATAACCACAGAGATGAAGAAGTTGCCTCCAAGATGGGCCCAGATGGCATAAGAAAGTTCAGATCCTGGACCCAGCACATGGCCCCTCTCAAAAGGCCTGGCCTGAAGACCTAGAAATCCAGACCCTGTTCTGACCCTGATGAAATTTCACATTCAAGTGAAAGTATAAGTCTGCTTTATTTTGACATGGGAGGTACCACCCAGCTTTAAAAATCAGGGAAGCTGAGGGATAGCTGCTGACATTGCTGGCATGGGTCCTACTATGGGACTGGACTGTCCTTCTGAGGGACAGGTCTGAGGCATTAAAGTGCTATCAGATCACTGCCTGACTGCAGTGCAGGCTGTGGAGACAGGTCTGGCCTCAATCGTGTCTCTTGCTGGCCTGCTGCCACCCATTGGCCCTGGGTACCCTGATGCTTGCCTGCAGACCTGATGCTGTCTCAAGGGCCCCCTCTGTCCAGAAAAGCCCATGGATCCCTGAGGGTCATGAGGACAAACTGCATCTACCAGGTCAGTTTGGGCTCACCCAGATCACCTCGAAGGTACCAGTTATGGTCAGACTGACCCTACACATACAGTCTGAACTAGGTAGCTGGGTGTATGCCACACTGGGCGCTAACTAGGGCTTTCTTCCCTCTGGTGCACAGACCTTCCAGGGTCCCCCAGACCTGCACTTTTACCTATTGGAGTCATGGCAATATTTAAACAGAAGGAAATTCTTGGGGATTATTTAATTGAGCTTTGAATTTATACTTGAACTTCAAAGAAGGAGAAAAAAGACAATCCTCTTCAAACAACTTCCACAAAAGGTTATAAAACACAGATAATTTACATGTGGGAGCAGATGGCAGACTGGGTAGTGTTTTAGGCAAACCATGTGTCCCCCGGCAGTTCATTTTAATGGATGCTACAAGTTTATATGTGGTTTATAAACTCAAGGGTTGGTGATTTCCCCATGTGATTGACTGTAGGGTATAAAAATGATAGCCATCATGACCTTCATTTCTCCCAAGGAGATTCTTCTCCTACCCATCCCTATTCAGGGGCTACCCAGAGCAACTTGAGCCCCACCAAGACTCTCAGGCCTTTTCTACACACAGGTTCGCATGGCTGCCTGCTCCAGAAGCTACAGCTTTCTTCTGTTCCCAAGCATGCTGTTCTCTGAACGTTACCATGCCCAAAGCTTTCAGGGCACGTGGCCTGAGAACCATGCCCAGGTGCCTCCCTCAGCAGGTGGGGATCTGGAAACTGGTCCTTTCTGGCAGCCTCCTTACAGTCCAGACCCATTCCAAAGGTTCTTATTTCAGTATAGGCCCCTAATGGCTGTGTCCTCACTTCATCGATCACTCCTGTTGGTGAGGATCCAGGTTCTAGGTCTGGCTTTGATCCTCACCACCTGTATGGCTCCGTACATCTTGTCCCTCTCTAGGTCTTAGTCTCAAGCACTTTGATAATGGATAATTAGTTGTGGAGCAACTGAAGGGTAACAGGAAGCAGGAGAGATAGATAGACAGAAAGAGAGAGAGAGAGAGAGAGAGAGAGAGAGAGAGAGAGAGAGAGAGAGAGAGAGGTGGATAGCCTGCAATGACCAAGTACCACCAGTATGTTGGGGAGAAAAGAGGGCTCCTATGGAAGTACCACTTCCTTGAACTTGTCAGGACCCAGTGAGGTTGTCTATTCTAGGATGTGCTGCCCATGATGTGGAGTCACTTATGTACTGTGACATCAGGGTGGTGGTAGAGGTGGTGGGAAGAGCACAGACAGTCAACTTGTATGAGGCACTGTGACAACATTGTCTATGTGGTAACATCATTACCTGCCCACATTACCGTTGGGGAAGCAACTTAACTGAGGCCCTCTGTGTCCAGGCTTCCAGCCCAGCTCATCTGGTCCCCAAGTCTGCCCTTTGACATACTGTGCTATTCTGCTGTTTTTGTTTTTTCTGAAGGCAGACCTTTCTCTGATACATCAAAACAGTATCTAACTGGAAACTCTGAAGCCCTGTGCTTGATACAAGCACTCTTGTTGGCACTAGGGAAAGAACAATGTGTTTGGTCACATGCAGGGACAGATTTGATAAAGCTCACAGAAATACAATGAGCAACAGTGTACGCAGGGTTATTATTTTTAAAACACCATTTTAGTGCAAGCTACATAATCCCACTATCCTGATGGAAATTTCCTAATTTTTCAGCAGAACTTTATTTTTTTCCCCCTGTTCTTGGAACAGATGGCAAGATTTTTATCTCAAATAACTTCAGTGAGGAAGCTGTTATTTTCCCCCTTTGTTGTACGTGTGAGCACATCATGTTTCATGTATTAGCATGGAAGCAGTTGTGTTCAGTCTTTGCTCACACTGAAGATGTGAGATGACACTTTAAATTAAGTGCTATCAGGGAAAAGTGATCATAAGATAGGAAGACAATCTTCCACAAATTTGCCACTGCTGAAGCCATATGCTGCTTCCCTCCTCAGGGCTGCCCCTCTGATTGGTTTCTGTTGACTCTGTTGGCAGAGTCATAGCTTCTAGCCTTTTCTCTACATCCTCTGTCTTCACAAGCCCAACCACCTTCCTTACTGATCTGGGAACTCACTCACCCAGCCCATGGGCAGGAAAATCATCCAGGGCTCAAGGACCATGACCCGAGCATGCGAGTGCAGATGACTGTCACCACTTGCCCCAAGTTGTCACTCTTGGCTTTAATGCATCCATGCTTAAGGCAGAGACTAAGTCAGGGGCTACCTGATCCTGGGGCTCAAAGTGGGAGCATATGGAGTTAAGGGATAATAGCAGTAAAGAAACTGGGGAGCAGCGGGGTGCTCACCTGGATCCAAACTCACCTGACTTCTATCAGTCTCCTCAAAATGACACTGTGCTAATGTACCACCCCCCACTTTAGAAGAAGAGGGTGGGAAAAGAAGGAGGCTGGAAGAGCTTGCTGACAGCTCCCAAAGTCAGACAGGGTAGCTTTGGAATCCCCAGGGTGGGGGCTCTGAATGTTCTTTTATACAAATTCCCCAGATGTTTTCAGCACAATGAAGTTTGACAGCCAAAGGTGCTCAGACAGGAATTTAAATTCAGGTCCTCACATCCAAGTCTCTTTTTAAGCCCCAGCTGCCACTAATGTTTCAGGTAATCGACTAATTCATACCCAGATGTTTAATGGCCAATTGGCTAATTTTATACTGGGAGGTAATTCTGACAGTGGTTTAACAGATTTTCCCTCCTACATGGCATTTACATCTTGGTGGGGGTCGTTAGACATACAGATATTGAAAGAGAAGAGGGGACATCCCTGAGAACACCGCATCTCCTCTGATCCCCTTGACCTGCTCCCCAAGCTCCAGGGCATCCTAGGAGTAAGCCAGAGCAGGCCCATGGGGCGGGGGAGCTGGGACTTTGCTCCACACTGGACCTTAGTGCTTCCCCAGACACCAGGCGGATTGTGGACACTCAGCCCTGATCATCCGCTTCAGATGCTGGGACTGGGGCTTGTTTGGGGGCACCTGAGTACCAGTGTGTGGAGTCCTCTGGAGTTTGGCATCACATAGACACCTTCAGAGACCCTAGAGAGAGGCTGGCATGACACGGGGGAGCTGTGAAGCTGGCAAAGTCAAGTGCAACCACTACCAGTCTAGGATATGTGGACCTTTTATAGGCACAGGCAACAGGATAGGAAAGGAGTCAGAAGACTGGAACCTAGTGCTGTGTGACGTGATACTGCAATCTGGGACATCTCTGCCCAGGGAAAACCTGAGAAACAAGATAGGGTCCACAGAGCCTTCCACAAGCACAACCCACGGGAGTGGGTGACTCCTCAATCAGCCTTCTCTCTAGTATTTCAAGGTCCATAGGAACAGTTCCTCCAAATTCTGAGACAGGTGATTTTCTCACCAATCCCTCTCTTTGCATCCCCCTCCCCCAATATCACTGAACAATTCATTTTCCCTGCTGGTCTTTTGCATATTGTCAAATGCAGGAAATTCAAAGAAAATAAAATGGAGGGCAAATTGAATTTCATCGCTAGTGAAAATAATCTTTAGCAATTTATTCCTGGGTCTCCACCCTTGGGGTTCCACCAGACCTTCACTGGGCAGATGTGATGGTCACTTGTCTAGCTGAAGTTGCAATCGGAGCTCCTCTTTCTAGATTTAGGTCAAGTTTGACTCAGTAATGTGGAAAGCCTTCTGTGTTTGGCAGTCACTAAACAAGTGACTTTGAAACACCCACTTATCAGCTGCCTTTTAAAGAAGAATTCTTTCTGCTATGAGCTCTCTCCACTTTCTTCAGCAAATACAGATGCCAGCCTGTCCTGTATTTCTATGCCCTAGGGGGAAAAATCAGGAGGCAAACCCACAGTCACCATGTCAGTTTTTATCAGGGGAGACTCCTACAAGCAGACCAGCTGTAGGATCTGTCT